>NC_133460.1:55126459-56326459 GCF_048565385.1 Saimiri boliviensis
CTGATCCTCCAGTTTCACGTTTAGGGGTAGTGTGATTTGTGGAAAAGGAGTGGGCTGGAGACTAGAAGATTGAGCTCTGGCCTGACCAACAGCTAGCTTTGGGGCCTTGGTTCCATCTCTTCTCCTGTGTGGGCCTTAGTCTCCTCACCTGTGAAAGAAAGAGAGGAAACATTCATGAGATTTCAGACCTTTCCTTGGTGCCACCACACAGGTGCGCTGTGGTGGGGACTCTGAGCCCCTTACCCCCCATTAAGCCCCAGCACTTCTACCTTTATCTACTTATGTTTGCATTTTGCAAAGGATTTCATCTCGGGGGAAAATGCTGCTACTCAAACATTCTTGGAAGCCACCTTCATTTTCTCTCCCATCTAGCTAGGACCTTCACTGCTTGGGGGCCACTGTGCCTCACGGTGCTTTCTAGCTTGTACATTTTATGAGGCCGGCTTATGGGATTGTATTCTAGTTGCTCAGCCCTCCTTGTGTCTCAGGCACCCCTGGGTACCAACAGTTAGGTGAAAGCTGGGAGACTTGTTAAAGAGCTCAGGAAGTGTTGAAGGTGAGCAGGCCCAGTATGGTCTTGGAAGAGGATGAGCACAGAGGACCACTTTTTTTTTTTTTTTTTTTTTTTTTTTTTTTTTACTATGTCCTCTTATTCCTGTCCATCCTAATCTCAGCTGCGAGATTAGAAGCTAACTGGCACAAGAAGCTCTTGAGTCCTAACTTTCATAACATTGAAATAAGTAGTAGTGCCTTCTATTTGCTCGGCATTTAAAAATCTTGAAAATACTTTGACAGCCATTGTTAAATTGGATATTCTAAGTAACCTGAGAAGGTAGAAAGGGCAGTAGTTGTTGTCCTGGGTCTAGAGCTGGGGATGTGAAGGCCCGGAGGAAGTAAGCCAGGAGCCCCCAGTCACACAGTTAGTAAATGCAAAAACCAGGGCCCAGGCTTTTCACTCCTGGCCCAATACTGGCCCTTTGCTCTTCCATAGTGAGTGGTTTCTCAGCACCCCTGAATCAGTACTGCCATGTAGAGATATTGGCGAAAAGGAGAAGAAATTCACATTGGTCTATTTTCTCCTTCCTTCGGACATTTCCTTCTTCCCTTTCTCTCCCCATCAAGAAGAATGTCTTTTGTTCTTGGGTAGCTGTAGACAGCCTCCCCATCTGCTGTTTTCCCCTCTCTCTTCTCACAGCAGGAAAGCAGGGTGATTATTGGGCCTTCTCTTAGCCGAGGTGTTAAGAGTTTATGTAGCGCTAGTCGACGAATAACTAGTGGACTCAGTTGGGTTGCTTCAATGACAGTTTCCCACAATCTGATACTAAAGTGGAGGTCTTGAGTGAAGCTTTTATCACTCTTTCACCAGACTCATCAAGAACTTCCTTTTCCTCTCTGGAAATTGTATTTCATGTGGTGTATTTCTAATCCAAGTGTTACATCAATCAGCAATTCAGTGTAGGTTTGTGGTTCTCCTGGAGCATTTTACAAGCAAGGATGGGGTTTCTTATTCTGGCCCTCTTGGACTTTTGGAAAAATACTCCAACTGCCATTTCCTTCCGTCTCTTATGAGACTGTTTTTTCAGTTGCTATTAGAATTATTGAGTATTTCAAGACATTAGCTTAATAAAGGCATTCCTTTCTGGGCTGTGCTTGACCCATGGGTGAGATTGGGAATCTGTTTTTTCTCATGGTTATAGGGAAGTTAGGGTTCTCAGAAAACCCAGCAAAATGGAAGCCTTTGAAACGTGATCTTTTTGGCCAACGACTTCTGTGTGGTTAAAGGGTTGCTGGATGTTGTCAGCCTGTGGATTTCCATCTGGAGAGTGGTTTGTTTTTAAGAAACCCCTCCAAATGGTCAGTCTTTCATATTTCAGATGTCAAAGAAAGAAATGAGACATTTAAAATGACTAACACTAGAGGAAATATTGGCTGGCCAGAACGGGGGAGTGAGATCTGGCTGTTGGATGCATCACTTCAGCTGTTTTCTGAATGTTTGACAAACACATGACTTTGGTGTGCTAGAATCATAGCGGCCCAGGGATGATGACTAATATGGTATTAGTTGGTTATAAGTCCACCTAAGAATTAGGATCTGAGTTCATCAGCTGGTCCCAGTGAAAGGAAAGAAGGAAACTATGGAGTCTGGATTTTGGAGTTTGGGATTTTTTTTAACGAATATTTTTTAAAGAGTGAGAAAAACTCTCTCTTACCCCAGGGAAGACTATCTAGCTGACATTTTCCTCTATTGGGTCCCAAGGAAAAAACTTGTCCCCAAATCTTACCGTATTCATATAAAGGACTGAGATTAAAATTTGGGTTATTTTCCCCTTCTCATTTTAAAAATTCATCCAAAGCATTTTTGAAAAACAATACAAAAAAACCTCTTCCAGCAACTGTGACAGGGTATAGCAGCTGTCTGAGATTTTTTTTTAACTGTTATCTTTTCTTTCTTTTAGAAAAGAGTCGTTTCAGAGGCAGCCGTGACAGCTCTGTCATTTCACTCACACCTCTAAATTTCTCTTTCTGTTGTCAGTCAGCAGACAGCAGTCTCTGGATTCTGATGGGCCTGAGGGATGTCCAAATACATGAGAGATTGGAGAGAGGCCTGGAGCAGTGTGCATCAGAAGCCGTCATCTTCTGCCTTTATTCTTAGAGGAATTGTCAGGAGTTTATAAAGTTCCCCCGTGCTAGGATCTCCAAGCCTTCTCCGCCGCCATCTGCAGCCCATGCAAATAGGCATGTAAGGGCTGGGGCTGGGGCTTCCTGGAGTGTTGCTTCTGTACATTCCAGTTAAGAGGTTGTGTTGGGTTCCTCTACCTTGTGTGCTACACTGGGGAAATTAAAACTATATTGGGACTAAGTCCTTTCAGGGCGAAACCACTTTAACAACAGCAACAGCAGCAGCAGCAGCAACCAGTTTATGAGTTCTTATGTTATAGGCACTGTGCCAACTGTTTCACATCCACTCTCCACTCATTTTCCAGTAGCCCTGCAGTAGGTACTATTTTTCATCCCATTTTAGTGATGAGGCACCTGAGGCTCAGATTCATTAAATAACTCAAGTTGCTTGCCTAAGGCCCTGCAGCAAGTAAGTGACAGAGCTGGTATTCAGACTCAGGACTATGCGACACTGTTGCCCCAAGGCCTTAAGCCATGTGCAATTCTCATAGGCTGGCACTGTCTTTTTTCCACTGTGTAAGGAGACACAGAAATCATAATGACCTGCTGGACAGGTGAGGCCTGTGCCCTTGTCCTTTTCTTTTCTTTTTTCTTTTTTCTTTTTCTTTTTTTTTTTTTTTTTTTTGAGACAGAGTTTTGCTCATGTTACCCAAGCTGGAGTACAATGGCATGATCTCGGCTCACTGCAACCTCTGCCTCGTGGGTTCAAGCAATTCTCCTGCCTCAGCCTCCCACGTAGCTGGGATTACAGGTGTGTGCCACCACGCCTGGCTAATTTTTTGTATTTTTAGTAGAAAGAGGGTTTTACCACGTTAGCCAGGCTGGTCTCGAACTCCTGACCTCAGGTGATCCACCCATCTCAGCCTCCCAAAGTGCTGGGATTATAGGTGTGAGCCACCACACCCAGCTGCCCTTATCCTTTACATAGTATTATGGCAGCTGAAGTAAGATGAGTAATCACAACACCTTGACTTGGCAGGGTGGGGTGGGTGGCGGTGGGGGGTTGGGCTAAGAAATACCCCAGGGGGAGGAGGAGAAAGGCCACCTGTACCTAAAGGGAAAGGTTCTATACTTAAAAACAACTTGGATTTAGAGTAGATCTCTGCAAAGGGAGCCCCAAAATGCCTGACCATGTGTGCTTGATATCGGTCTTTTGCGGAACCTAAATTACCTGTTGGTCTGAGCTGTCCTACCAGGGCTTGGCACATAGTTTGAACAATCCCAGTAGTCGTCTTAACACATTTTTCACTTTTAAAGGGGCCAGTTTTGCATCTTCCCTTATCTGTGGTATTCTGTTGTCCCTAGTTTTCCTCTTCTTTCTTCTGTTAATTTCCCCTACAGATATAGCATCTCTGCCATCCATAACTGTGTCTTAGTCCCACCTAACTGTTCTCTGGGGCAACATGGAGAGGAGGCAGACACACCTTGCTGAGCATAACTTTGACCATGACTCATGGTGTTCAGGCCCAAAGCTTTCAGGGGATGAGCTACACAGCAAAGTGGGGTGCTCACCATTGATACCTCCAAAATATCATTGTTAGTCACTTCCTTTCTGGAGTTAGACTGCTTGAGTGCAAATCCTGATTCTACCTCTTAGTAAACCTGTGGCCATTTGGGGGGTTATTGAACTTCTCTGTGCCTTTGTTTCTTTGTCTGTAAAATGGGGATAATAGCAGCACCCAACTCATAGGGTTGCTGTTATTGATAATCATAATCATTGCTTTTATAGCCTTATACTAAGGGCCAGGCCTATTCTATGAGTTTCACATTCATGAATTCATTTAATTCTCCCATCCACTCAATGAGGTGAGTATTGCTTTTTCCTCATTTTGCTGATGAGGAAACTGAGTTGTAGAAAGGTTAAGTAATTTGCCAAAGGTCAGACAGGTAGTAAGCAATGGAGCAGAGATTCAAAAGGAAGGATTCTGTGTTCCTAACTGCCATCCTGTCCCCTAAAATTTCATACCTACAACATGCTTTGCATAATACCTGGCACATAGTGAGCGTTTACTAAGTATTGACTACCATAGCTAATAATTGCAGTATTATTACCTGATGAGGATTAATGCAAGGCATTGTATTAGCTGCTGAGATAATGATGCCCAACCCCCAAAAAGTTCACTTATGTATTTAAAACCCAACGAGGAAGATGGATGCTTTAATGAGTGATGACCATCAGGTTTGTACAAGCTATGACAGATGATCTACAGGATGCTATGGAAGGAACCAGCATTTCTTTAAATAAAAACTACTGAGAACTTTCGTCTTAGGTCAGACATTGTATGAAGTTCCTTGTGGCAGGAGTTATTTCCCTGAATCCTGCATGGTAGATGCTGTACCCTAATTATCCCATTTAATAGACACTGAGGACTGGAGAAGTAATGTGTCCAGGTCACACAGCACTACGGAGCTGAAGGCCCTGGGCTCTAAGCCACTGTCCCACTGCCCCACTTGCCTGAGCATCTCTATGCTGATGGTTGTTTCCCAGGACTTCCTGATTTTTTTTCTGAAGGATGGAAACAAAGATGACCCAATAGGAACGAGGTCATTACCTCCCTCCCCCTCTCCCTTTAGCACCAGGCCTCCAGGAGATGGTTCGGTAAAACAGCTGTGGATTGGATGGAGGCATTTTCTCTGTGGAGTGACTTTCCTTGTTTCTTTGGGGTGGACCATTCTGGGCTTTCCTCCTTTACATGGGCGCTCATGTAACACTCTTTGTGGAATGCCAGGGACTGTATCCTTCAAGGACAGATTGGGTACCCTGTTTTCGGTGGCCTTCTGTGAAAACTGCCCATGGCATGCTCTCCTTTCTTTGAGCCTTGACTCTGAACCATGCACAGAGGCACTTCTATCACGTCTTCTTTGGTTCTATTTTGTGTGTGTTAGGCTGCTGTGACCGACTATCTCTAAAGCTCTTTTATAATAGAAATCATGTCTGCTCGATATTCTACAACATCCATCTCAGGCTGATGAGCATCCCAGGCCTCTCCAAGATCAGAGTCATTTTTTCTCTTTCTTTCCTTCATGCGCATTTCCAATTCATCACAGAGTCCTGTCAACTCTAATTCTAAAATGTTTCCTGAATCTCCTCCACCACCACCCTGGGCCAAGCCACCATTACATCTTGCTGGGACAACAGTAGTAGCTTCCAAATTGCTTTCTCCCTTTTCCTCTTTTCTTCTTACAATCTATTTGCCACATGGCAGCCAGAGTGGGCTTTCCAATCGTCAATCAGCTCCTGTCCCTCTCTTGAGTTCCCTCCAGCAGTTACCTGTTGTACTTTGTGTAACATCCAAAGTCCTTCTGTGGCCTGCAAGGCCTGGTCTGATCTGGTCCTGTCAACCTCTCCCACCTCATCCCTGAAGACCTCTCTCTACTCTACACGCCAGCCCCCTAGGTCTTGTGTGGTCACTCAAAGAGAACAAACCCATTCATTTATCTTAGAATCTTTAACAAGGTATTCTTTTTGTGCGTAACGTTCTAGGTTAAGTTGGTCCCTTCTTACCGTTTAGGTCTAAATTCAAATATTCCCTCCTCAAACACTCAGATAGCCCACTGGTAATTGGAATTCTCTCTCTATTCTGTTGCTTCTTTGTTTTCTTCAGATCACCTCTTATCTTAACAAGTGCTGTTTATTCATTTGCCTAAATGTGTATTGTCCATCTACTCCCAGTAGAGTATAAACTCCATGAGGCAGGGCCTTCACCTACCTTGTTTGTTTAATTCTATTCCCCATGCACCTCGCAGGGGGCTGAACCACAATGCCAGCTAATAACTAATAAGCAGTTAATACTTGTCAAAAGGTTACTATTTGCCAGGCATTATCCTCAGCCCTTCACATATATTAACCCATTTAGTTTTTACAGTGACCATAGGATGTGGATATTATTATTCCCATTTCACTGATGAGGAAACTGAGGCATGGTGGGTTTATGAATGCAATAGCTCAAAGTCATACAGCTAGTAAGTGACAGAGCTTGGATTCAAGGCTCCAGAGCACGTGTTTGTAATCCCCACATTACAATGCCTCTCTAGTAGACACTGAATAAACCCTTGTTGGGTGAATTGATGAATAGAAAATGCTCAGTAGAGCCTTGTTGAGTGACCACAATTATGGATTATTGTGGAAATGTCTTAGGCCTGAACATTGTCAAACTCCCAGAGCTGAGGGCTTGGCATTGCCCACATGGGTATGAAATGCCCCATAACCCTAAATGGGGTTTGCTCACTCCATGGCTGCTATTTATACTTTGTACTACATAAAGCCATCTAACTTGATGGTCCTGTTCTTCCTTTTTATTTTTTCTTTTTTAAAGAGAAGAGAATTGTGGGAAATATTTTGTTTTCCATGGGAGCCAGACTATGTATTTACTTCAAGTTTTATTAAATGAGTTATAAATTTTCCCAGCAATTTACTCATAGCTCAAGAGGTTTAATTTGCATGTGTTGCCTTTTACAATATGCTTTTCGTAATGTTGCAGATGCTTCTTCCCCAGCTTCAGTAAACAACAGGCACTCTGCCAGGTTTTTGACTGAACATGTGCCAGGCCTGGGAAATGCGAGTTAACTCCATGGTGACTGTGAGGGGCCACACGTCCCCCTCTGTCCAGGGCATCTGGGGAGTGGAATAGAATTCCTGTGGGGCAGGAGCAAAGATTTTCTGAATCTTCCTTTTGAACATCTTTTTAATATATTTTTCCACACATACAATAAATCAATAAAGACATTTCTGCTTAGGCATCAGCTTGCACTGGTCCTAATTAAAAAGTAGTATTAATACGACAACAGAAAGGGTTTGAGAGGGCCCCCAGGATGATCCCTAGAGAGGCTAAAGTCATTTTAGTCTTCAGGGAGCTTCCCAGAGCCTATGATGGGGAAGCCCTTAGAGCTTCAAAGAAACCAGTCCCTCTGACGGTCCAGGTCTGATGCCTGTTTGATTTCAGCGAGAGAGCGTCAGGGTTGAGAATTTATTCTTTGGTGTCACACTGTCAGGTTGAGTTCTGGCTCTGCGACTTATTAGTCGTGTGACCTTGGACAAGGTACTTAACCTTTTGATGCCTCAGTTTCTACATCTGTGGAGATATGGTCATAGTGGTCCTTGCCTTGTAGGTTTGTTGGGAGAGTTAAATGGAATACTGCATTGAAAGCAGTTGGAGGAGAGTGGTTTATAAATGGACACGTAAATGGCAATGCTGATTGTCCCAGGGCTGTTCAGTTCATTGACTACTACTCAGGGGACAGATCTTCTCGGTGAGGACTTCCTGGTTGTGTCTTGGTTCGAGAGGGAGGGACACTAGAGTAAGGAATGGATGGTATATTTGTTAGAATGAGGTTTAGCTGCATGTAACAGAAAAGCTCAAGTTAACAGTTGCTTAACATTGGAGAGATTTATTTCTGTCTCATAAAAGGAGTATGGAAGCACTGCAGGGCTGGGGTAATAGTTTCATGGTGCCATGAGGCACCCTGGTTCCCTCTCTTCATAGCTCTGACATTCTTAGCATATTTTCTCATGATTCAAGATGGCAGCTTGTGTTCTTGTTGTTATGTGCTTATTTCAAGAAGCAGGGAGGAGGAAGAAACAAAGAGCAGGCTCATTACCTCTTGAGGAAACTTCCAGCAAGTCACACGTAAGACATTCTTTGGCATCTCATTGGCCAGAGGTTAGTCACACAGCCACAGCTAGCGGAACAGAAAATGTAATCGTTTAGCTTGGCAGCCACATGCCAAATAAAAACCAGGTTCTGTTACAAAGGGGGAGGTGGAGAATTCGTGTAGACGCAGGGAACTACCAGAGTTGCCAGTATTGTCCCGTGGTTTTGTGATTTGAAGTTGAAGGAATTCCCAGGCACATAAAGCGGTATTAAAGTTTGTTTCGTAGATGATTTTATGTGGCACAAATACATTTTTTATTTGAATAATCTTATAATTATTTTTTGTATGCAACCATGTTATGTAGTGTATCAAACACAGGATTTCACAGCTCTCCTACAGTGTGATATAACGTTATAATGTTTTTCTTTAAGTCTAAATCTACGTGTATCAATTATTTTAAAAATTAGGTAAATGCAAGCACATAAAGATGAGCCAGGTGGCCAGGACAGCCGCTCACGCTTGTAATTCCAGCACTTTGAGAGGCTGAGGCAGGTGGATCACGAGGTCACAAGTTTGAGACCAGTGTGACCAACATGGTGAAACCCCATCTCTACTAAAAATACAAAAATTAGCTGAGTGTGGTGGTACATGCCTGTAATCCCAGCTACTAAGGAGAGCTGAGGCAGGAGAATTGCCTGAATCTGGGAGGCAGAGGTTGCAGTAAGCCGAGATCGTGCCACTGCACTCCAGCCTGGGCAACAGAGTGAAACTCTGTCTCAAAAAAAAAAAAAGAAAAAAGACGAGCCAGGCAGTTTGTGCAGTGGCTAACTGTGGTTCTAGGTCCTGACTATGTTTGAATCTGTAACCTGCCATTTATTGGCCAAATGACCTTGGACTTTCCATGCGTCACTGTACTAATGGCATTAGTAATAGCACCCATCTCACAGAGTTGTGGTAAGGACCAAATGGGTTAGTACTTGTAAAGCTCTAAGAATAGTACCAGGCATGTGATGAGTAGCCCATCAACATTAGTCATTATTCTTACTGTTATTATTGCTGTTGTTATTACAGCTTATATTACCATTATTATTATTAATAATAATGATTACAAGAGATGACATTTGAATAGAGCAGAAATTACCAGGGTGATACATGCATGACTGAAATTAGGGAAACACTGGCTTAGAAGAATGAGATTGGCAGTTAATCAGGAGCAGTCTTAGACACAGCTATAAATAATGACTTTATTAACGATTAAAACTAGTGCTTTATGTTTAAAGTGGTTCCATATATGATAATAACATTGATTGGAGTTTATTGAACATTTACACTGTGCCAGGTACCATGGGGTATGCTTTAAATATGTTACTTTTAATTTTTCCTATGCTGTAAGCAAAGTGTTCTTCCTGTTCTATAGATGGAGAAACTTAGTCTGGGATAGGGTTAAGTAATTTTCCCAGCATCCCATAGGGACCAGAATCAAGGCCCCTGCTGATAAAAACATCTCATTCATGTCCCCTTTGGTGGCTTTGCCTTCTTTCCCCCCATCTCTGTTTGGATGTTCAAGACCCCTTCATTCCACGCAGGACCCCCTGACCCCTTCCTCCCCATGTTTCTTCCCATACCCCAACTACCAGCTAGTCTATACGTGCCAGCCATTTCCCAGGTCTCTTCCCACTGTCAGAACTGCCCTGTCCTTCATCTGTGTTCCTGCAGGACACAGCAGGCAAAAGCTAGTCTAATGGACTAACGTATGAAAATGGACATTAATAGACTAATATGTACCCCTCTCTGGGTCATTTATTTTAGAACGGGCTTATTGACAAGGCTTTGTTTTTTTTCTTCTCAATAATTTTCTCTCTCTTTGTTCTTTTAATAGACTTTATTTTTTAGAGCACTTTTAAGTTCACAGCAAAAATCGAGCAGAAGGTACAGCAATTTCCCAGATACCCACTGTCCCTACATTGGCCTAGCCTCTCCCACTGTCAACATGGACTTGAGGTCTTCACTCAAAGTGATAATGCGTGATGGAGATTAAAGGCAGGAGACAGTTCAGCAGCCTTGTGGGCCTGTCCTAGAACACCTCCTAGGTTATTCGGTCAGGTTTTTAAATTGCTGTATCATAGGATCCTGATAAAAATGGGACACTGACATGATGACCAAAGGGATCGAGCACACTGGTGAGTGATCAGTCAAGGGCCCTGCTCTCCCTTCTCCAGCACCCGACCCTGTCCCTGGCACATAGAGAGTACTCAGTCAATATTGTTGAGTACATGAATCACCTACCAGAGGTCCTTCAGATATGCAGGGAATGGAAGGTCCTTTAAGGAATGGGACAATGAATTACAGTGGGTAAGGTCTGGTTGGGCCTTGTGGACTTGATAGTTTTTTTGGCGGTGGGTGGGGGCAGGGGGCTATAATATTCTGTCATGCAGGTTAGCTTGCTGACATCCTGGACCTGTGCATGGCTGGCTAAGTGTGAACTGAACATGAGCAGCATGATGCAGGGATTAGGGCACATTCATCTTCCACTCTCCCTCTTTGGAGCTGGAGGCTCAATGTGTTACTCTCATGATGTCATAAAGCAACTGATGTCTTAGTACATCCTGCAAGAATTATTTCCTCTTTTACTCTTCTTACAAATTGTACCTTATGATCCATTGAATTTCACTTTCCTATTTTTCCAACATTTCTCATTTTCTGCCCTTTTTATCCTCTCTCTCAGACCATTGGGGGAAGGAAGAAATGTTGCTTAGCAACCAGAATGAAACTAGTCAATACGGTTTCTAATATTAACCCTTTGGTAACTGTGTGCATCCCAATCCATGTGTTATAGGAACTCTCCCCTAGTGTGTTTTAAACTGGAACTTCATCAAAAGTTGGCAGTCCAACTTCACATTTAGATCACAAACATCAAGGATGTATTTGTGAGTTGTTATAAATGTTAGCAAGTTCCAATGTTGTAAGTTATATATCTTGTCTGCTTATTAAAGTAAGTTGTGTTGTAAGTTGTATACATTGTCTGCATATTAAAGGGTTCACTTTGATAGTCTTCACTTTTGAAATTTGCTGTGACTCTTGCAGATTTTACTTTCACTTTTTGAACAAAATAGTTTCTTAGCTGGTTTTGTGTGTGTCTATATGTCCACTGGTTTGCTTTTTAGACATTTAAGTTCCATTTGACAATTGGAAGATATGTTTTCTGGGTTGTATTATTCATTCATCTAATATTTATTGGGCTCTACTCTCTGCCAGGTGCCAGGCAGGGCACCGTGGAGTATTGCTGATTTGGACAACATGCTAGAGGTTGAGCAGACTTGTTTTTGTATGCATCTTTTCATCAGCAAAGAGTCTTTTTCCCTTTTCATCTTCATCTATTGAAATAACATATTACAGCATTCATTTTCAGATGCAATAATTACTCTTCTACTGGACTGGTTTCTTTGGCTTTGATTGGACAATATTCTCTGTAGATTTTTAGCCCATTTAGAGTGAGTGATAGGATGGAACAAAAAGATAAATATTGACCCCTCCTCTTTCATATACCGTGTGCATGCACAGTTAAAGTTGGGGAGTGTTGATTTGCCCAACAGAAAATCATGATGGTGAGGTTGGCCTCCAGTGTTTCTCTTCTTACACATGTGCCCCCCTTTTTGCTGCAGGCGACCTGTCAAATCTCCCCTGATATCCAGCACCCTCATGCCGGTCAGTGCCACCCTCAACTGGGGGAAACAGTGAGCTGATCTCTTCTTTTCCTTAGGGCATTTTTACTTTATTGAAGACTCTCTACAAATACAATGCCTTTGGGGGCAAACCGGAATTTATTGTGGTACTCCACACAGACAGTAGGCTGAGTGAAAACTGAATTGATTGGGGTTTTCAGGTTGCCTCTGTCTTCCCTCATTTGGCAAGGGTGATTTATTCCCTCTCACTTCTGGCGTGCCTGGCAGGTAATATGGTTGACTATCCATATGGAGGGGGTCCTTATGGACCCCAAATTGCCTTGTAGGGTGGTGCCAGTTGGGTTACTCACATTCTCTGAGTCTCCAGAGTTCCCATACACAAGGCCATGGTGGAGTGTTGTGGGTTGTGTGGATTCCCCCTGTTAGCTTGAGTGGCCAGTATTCCACAATGCTTGGGCTTGGTCTCTGTGAATTGGTTGGGTGGGGAGAAGTATCTACAGTGACGAGGTTCTGTAGAGCAAGCTAAAGGTGATGCTGGCCTTAATGATTTTAGCTTACTTGTTATCTAAAAGATAGTGGTGATCTAGGATTCATCAAGGTGTGGCTTTGAACTGGTTTGGCAGATGTCTTCAAAAGGGAAAAGGCATTGAAAACACCCTGAGATATTATTACAGGGTACTTAGGTTCTTTCTTTATTAACAACAGAAAAGGAGAGAGAACATAGAAACATAGGACTGGGCATGAGCATAATTCTAGCAGCTTCTATCATTGAGCACCTACTATGTGGCAGGCATTGTTCTAGACAGGCCTCCTGCATAGGTTATCTTCTAGCCTTTCCAGCAGCCTTGCAAGGACCGCATTCATATCCCTGTTTTGTGGGTGAAAAAACTGGGATTCTGCCTGTAATCCCAGCACTTTGGGAGGCTGAGGCGGGCGGATCATCTGAGGTTAAGAGTTTGAAACCAGCCTGACCAATGTGGTGAAACACCATTTCTACTAAAAATAAAAAAAATTAACCAGGCATGGTGGTGCATGCCTTTAATCCGAGCTACTCAGGAGGCTGAGGCAGGAGAATCGCTTGAACCCAGGAGGCGGAGGTTGCGGTGAGCCGAGATCATGCCATTTGCACTCCAATCTGGCAACAGAGTGAAACTCTGTCTCAAAAAAAGAAAAAAAAGAAAAAAAAAAAAGGACTCAAGAGAGGGTAAATGTCTTACTCAAGGCCACGTAGCCCATATGAACCGGGCAGGGATGTAAATGTAGATAGGGTCTGACTCTGTATCCTGTGCATTCTCTGCAGGGCCACACTGCCTCCTTTGCAAGTCAGCTTCCAGTTAAAGGTAGGGAGGAGCTTGGGTTGTAGTAAACAATCCTAGATGTGAGTAACATGGGTATCCAGCCACCAAAGCCTGCCAGACCAGTTCTCACCATGTGAAAGCACTTAGCTGTCCAGTCTGTACCACGGACCAGCTAAAGCCATAGCAGGAACCAAATACAAATTTCAGATTCAGTAACTTGGAAAGTCTTTCTCCAGTTCCCATTTACTTCATTGCTGTAAGTCTTTCCATCTCCCCTTTTAAAACATGATGATCCCAGTTTACTTTTGAGTGGCTCATTGTAGTGGGGGTTCTGTGAGGGAGAGGTGATTCTGATGATGATGATGGTCTTATCTGTCATTGAATGCTTCACAGATATGTGGGTACATGTGTATATACATACATATATAATATCCCCGAGTCATTTTCATTTTTCCTTAATTAGCTGTCACTTATAAGTTACGCATTTAAAAAATATATGCATATATGTATGTGAATAGGTATGTGTAAATGTGTACGTATACATATGCATACACCAATGTCCCCAGTGCTTTTTTTTTTCTTTTTGATATGGAATCTCACTCTGTTGCCCAGGCTGGAGTGCAGTGGCACAATCTCAGCTCACTGCAACTTCCGCCTCCCTAGTTCAAGCAATTGGCATAGCCCAGCCTCCTCAGTAGGTGGGATTACAGGCACCCACCACCACACCTGGTTAATTTTTGTATTTTTAGTAGAGATGGAGTTGGTCAGATTGGTCTCGAACTCCTGACCTCAAGTGATCTGCCTGCCTTGGCCTCCCAAAGTGCTGGGATTACAGGTGTGAACCATCGTGCCTGGCCCCCAGTGTGTTTTTATTTGTCCTCAGTTTCCATTCCTCTTCACAATGCTGTTCCTCATGCGGGGAGCTGGCCAGGCAGCTCTAGTGCAGGGTGAATGAACAGGGAAGGAACTAGCCACGCACCACAAGGTCATGTTGAGAATGTCAGCGTCTGGGCATATTACATAGCAGGTCTTCCCTTCAATGGTATCATGATTTAGCTGGGTTCCTGCTGAGCTTATTTCCCTGCAGCAAGAGGACAGTAGGGAGATGGGCCGTATGGCTGGAGAAAGCTGCCCTGGGTCCTGCAAGCCCAGGTTGCCTGGAATTCTTGGGGATCTGTGCCCTACAGGGAGGATATCCAAGCCAGCAGTGGAGGAGGCGAAAGAGACAAGAGCTCAGGCCTAGACAGAGCTTCCCTGACAGGGCCTGGTCTTCTGAGTGGGCAGAAACAATGAAGGCCATAGAGCTGTCAACTTTTGTGCCCTGTGTCCTCCCAGAAGGGATTGGGAAGTCATGCCAGGGCCTGCAGAGACAAGCAGCCATGTGGCTGGTCACAGTCCAAGGGAACGTGTCCCACTCACAGGGCCTAGAGTGGGAAGGACACCTCCTTCATGCCGTGTGGACAGAAGCTGACAGTGCTTACCTCTTTTGTTCATGGTTCTGTGTGGGGGACCAAGGGACTGTGTCATCTTCCATAAGACCGGTACATGTCACAGCCAGGCAGAGGGCTCACATGGCATGCCAATCAAATTGCCCTTTCATTGGCAATACTGGAAGTGAAGGCCATGATTCTCAATTCCTGGGGATGCATTTTGCATTTTGAAACTTGGATTTCAGCAGGAGCTGCTGCATTTTTCTGTCCAAACCCCTAATTCGAGAGGAGTGGGCTCGCAAATATAAGCTGTTGGACTCTTTCTCACCCTCTGCTTAAAAAGCATTCCTAATGAGCCTCAGTTCAGAAAATAAAGTGTTTAAACTTAAGTCCAAGGCCTGAAAACCTTGATGTATTATAGTAGGATAAACATTTGTCTAGTTATTTGTATTAATACAACAGCAGCCTAGGTACGTAAGCTTTGTATAAAGTTATCTGTGGCTGAACTCCTTGTCCCCCAATGAGGACAGCCTACTTAGTGGACTTTCATGAGGAATGTCTTGTTATGGAGGAAACAGATGTGAGAGGTTAGCAGAACCTCTCATATTTATTTTTTTCTGATTGTGAGGGAGAATTCTGAGGTTTTATCAGAATGGGTAGTAAGTAGGAAAAGTAAAGGGAAATGTATAAAAATGAAGGAGAGGCTGGGTGTGGTGGCTCATGCTTTGGGAGGCAATCTCAACACTTTGGGAGGCTGAGGTGGGTCTTGAGGTCAGGAGTTCGAGACCAGACTAGCCAACATATAGTGAAATCCCATCTCTACTAAAAAATACAAAAATTAGCTGGACGTGGTGGTGCATGCCTGTAGTCTCAGCTACTTGGGAAGCTGAGGCAGGAGAGTCACTTGAACCTGGGAGGCGGCGGTTGCAGTGAGCCAAGATCGTGCCACTGCATTCCAGCCTGGGAGAAAGAGGGAGACTCCATCTCTCAAAAACAAAAGAAAAGGAGAGAAAATAAACAAGAGAAAGTATTAGAGATACCAACCATGGCATCCAGCAGTTTCCATGTTCTGTTCATCAGAATCTCGGCTTAAATTAGCATAAGCAAAAAGGAAATGTATTAGTTCACGTGTCTCAGAAATTCAGGAGTAGATAGGACTCCAGGCCTGGCTGGAGCCACAGGCTCAAACGACACAGTTGCTGTGATCGCTCTCCTTCCACCTCACGTCTCTACTTCCCTGCTGTTGACGCCCAGGTAAACTTCCCCTAAAGGAGGCAACACAGCTGTGAACTCCACCAGGCTTACATACTCTCTTCTCATCAACCTCAGTCAAAAAGAGACATTTCCTCTCACCAGCGGTTCCACAAAAGCCCAAACTGGATCTTCCAGTCCCTGATTGAGCCCAATACCCACCAATCTCAGTGGTCTATGAGAGATGATGCCCTGTTTAGCCTGTCAGTTTCTGTGCCTGCCTGGAGCCTGGGTGAAGTTGGCTCCACAGAACTCAGGGATGGAGGCGGGTGGGAGGGGTTTCCCTGAGGCACATCAGGGTACTTGTACAGAAGGATGTGAATGCACACTGGGCAGGCAAAGACCTGCCGGAGGAAGATGTGATGAAGCAAGATGGGGTCCTGAGAGGAGCTGTTGACGTGATGGTGCAATGAAGATGGAGAACCAAGGAAAATCAAACCATTGAACCTGTTTGTTGTTGTTGTTGTTGTTGTTGTTGTTGTTGTTGTTGTTGTTTTTGAGACTGAGTCAGTAGCCCAGGCTGGAGTGCAGTGATGGGATCTTGCCTCACTGCAACCTCCACCCCCTGGGATCAAGAGATCCTCCTGCCTCAGCCTCCTGAGTAGCTGGGATTATAGGTGCCCACCACCATGCCTGGCTAATTTTTGTATTTTTAGTAAAGACAGGGTTTCCCCATGTTGGTCAGGCTGGCCTCAAACTCCTGTGCATTGCTTTGAGTGGCCAGACTGGATAACGAGGCCAACATGGCAGAAAGGCTCTTGTATCAACAGGAGTTGGTCAAGATGTTTCCTAGACAGCATTTTAAATTCAGAACATCCCTTTTATTCTAGGCTTTACAATGAAAGAATATGGTTGTTTGAGCCTATGGATCTTAACCATTGCTAGAACCTATTATTTTAAAGAGTTCTGAGAGTTAGCAAGGAGCGAGTCATGAGCTGAAATCAACATTTTTTGATTACCTACTATTTAGCAGACACCAGTGGTTTAAAGATCAATAAGATACGGTTTCTGCCTTCTGGCTGAGGTATGGGTAATATAACAACTATGATCCCTTGAAACTCTCATATTCTCCAATGAAAAGGAAATATTTTCTTCCTCTAGGACTAAAGGTACTTAAGCTGTGCTCCCTGGATACCAGGATTGACTTAGATGTTTCACAGGAAAACAAAAGCAGAAACAACAATGTGTGTCTTGACAGAATTAAAAGATGTGGCACCTTCTTTCCACTGGGGGTTGTGGGAGGATTGGCATTTGCAATGCTCATTGCCATGTGAATGGCTCCAAGAACTTTGGCAATAAGAAAGCTTTTAGATGTTGTTCAACCAGGCGTTACAACTAGCTTACATGACCATGGTGTACTTTTCTCACGGCCCCAGTATGGTGTTGAACGTGGTTCATAAAAAGGATCCCACAGAATCAGCCACATCATCATGGATTTGCACATGCAGAGCCATCTGGAAAGACTTTTGTTACCCAGTCTAGTAATATCCCCAGATGTTGTAAGGGACCTACTGAGTCACTGTGTTTCCCCAGGCCTAGGCCGTGCATCTCAGCACCCCCAGCTTCCTGGGAGGTTTATAATGCAGAAAACAGATGACACCAGCTTCTCCTGTCTTTTGCCTCTTTGGGCTTTCTCCTCTAGAAATAGTCACAATCGTTCTGTTCTTTGGAGTCTGAGAAGACTGGCAAAGATACATTTTGCTGGTCTCATCATCTCCTAGTGGTACCCAAGATGATTTTGGAGTTGCACAGCTACATCATGAATCACATGAAGAAAAGCTTTTTCCTTCTCAATTTTCTTTTCTGTCCTTTTGATCACAATAAGGAGAAAGCCTCAGTTTGGAGCTGCTATGTCTTTAAGGTTTCTATTACATGTGGATTTTTGTTTTAAACAAAGAGAGCAGCTCTCAGGCTCAAAGCCTTCAGGAGGCCACTATGTCTGACTAAATTTTAACATTATGTTGTTTTCACTGCACATATTTATCTGAATACTTTCTACTTAAGACTGTAGACACTTTCTGCTTATTACAGGTGATCCTGGTCTTTATGATAGCTTTATAGAATTCCCTTTAAAAGCAAATATAAGAGAGAATGAGTCAACCTAAGAGACAATGAGTCAACTTAGATCAAGGTGTCTTAACCCTGGCACTAATGATATTTTGAACCAGATAATTCTTTGTTTCGGAGGATTATCCTGCACATTGTAGGTTACTCATCACTGTCCCTGGCTCCTACCCAGCAGAAGCCACCCCCATGAAAGTTGTGACAACACAAAAATCTTCCAGACATAGGTGTCCCTATGGCATGACTGCCCCAAGCAGTGTAAACCACTGGTTTAAAGCAGAGTGGTAGAGAAGTGCAGCAGGAGTTGTGAAGGTCTTGTGGATGACCACATTTGAGTCCTGTGTTGTGGTTAATGAGCTGGACTGCCATTTGGCTGGCATAAAAGCTGGGCGCCTTCAGCCCATCCCATCGCTCTCTCCACTTCAAAGCCTTTCCAGGTGGCTCTGTGTGGGCAAATCAGTAAAAATCTGTGCTCTCTGTGGGTTGTTGGTAGGAGAATGAGCTTTGGAGCTTGTTGCATGTGGACTTGTCAACTTTTTGCAGAAGCAGTAGTGCAGGGAGGGAGCACTGCGCAGCCCAGCCCCATGAAAGATGTCAAGTCACCAGAAACCAAAAAAAGAATGCTGAGTCATAATTTCCTTCATTCAGGAATTAGCATGTGCTTTTGAGATTTTGAACTGCATTGCAAGGCAGAGCTGGTGAATGAACAAGGTTTAAATATTCATTCAGCATTAGCATCCGTGAAGATGGCCGGATACTTTCATTGATTGGATTCAGGTTATATGTGTCTCGTTTAAAAGCAGCTGCGATCGCTAATGGAATGACCTTGGTGTTGTTTTCCCTTCGGAAGCAGGAGGCGAGAAAGCTCCTCTTAGGATGTTGTGTTTGCTACTTGCGCCGACACCAAATGCTGGTAAAATGTGGTTGGTGGATTTCAACCAAGCTCCCTGCCTTAAAAACAAAATTTTGTTTTCATTTTTAGTAAAGAGACAGATCCCAGGCTTGGAAGGCATAGGACCCTGGGCTGCTATACTGATGGCAGCAAAGGTGTGGGATTGGGGAGGAGTCAGCGTTCTCTTTTCCCTTCTTCCTCCCTCCAGCCTCTACCACCTTGAGGGTCGTGAGTCCAGACAGGGGACCCAGAGGCAGATCTGGGTGTCCAGATGGCTCCCCAGTCTCCACTCAGCTTGAGGTTCACCTGCCACCCATTCTTGCCTCCATGTCCCACCTCCAACATGCACACAAGCCTCTCTCGGCTTAGTTTTGAGCATTTGGAAAAACATGTGACCACCCCCAGCCCCAGCTTTCTTTCCATTTCTCCTTTTCTCGCCAAGATTCACACAGACCCGAACAGAGTCTCCAGTGACAATATACTGTTATGTTAGTATGATAATAACATGTTTGTTTGCTCTTATTCCTAGCAGAGCAGCCACGGAGTGCTCTGTTGAAATGTTAGGTTAGTTCCTGTTACTCCTCTGCTAAGAAGTCTCCTGAAAACCCGAGTCCTCCCAAGGCCCAGGAGACCTGGCTTTCTGCTCAGCATCCCCACCTCTGCCCTCAGCCTCCTCCCCCGCCCTGGCTTCCTTCATGCCAGTGGGTGCCGCCTGTCCTTGCAGCTACTCAGACCTATTTGGACGTCTTTTTCCTTGATGTTCCTTCCATTTCTATCTCAGTATCTTACTCCTCCTTCAGATCTTCACGTAAAAGGTATATCCTCCATGGGATCTTCCGTGTTGAGAGTGACCCCCTCCTGCAAGCCCTGGCTCCCTCTGCTTCTTACTTTCTCTCTGCAGCCTCAGAGTCCTCTGCACTCTGCAGCCCTCATTTCCCATGCAGGTTGCATGCCTTCCACTGCCAGAATCCAACTCCATGAGGGCTAGGCTTCCATCCATTGTAGTCACTGGGATATCCCTGACATCTGACACACAGGGATGCTCAATAAATGTTGGTGAGTAAATGGCTGACTGTGACTATGGCCATATTTGTCCACGCTTGCATTGCTGTAAAGAATGCCTGAGACTGGGTAATTTATAAAGAAAAGAGGATTCATGGTTCTGTAGGCTACACGAGAAGTGTAGTAGCTTCTGCTTCTGGGGAGACCTCAGGAAGCTTTTACTCATGGTAGAAGGCAAAGTGGGCACTGGCACTTCATATGGCTGTAGGAGGAGGGAGAGAAGGGGGAGGTGCCACCCATGTTTAAACAACTGGATCTCACAAGAACTAATTGTCAACCACGGCTCCAAAGGGGCTGGCGCTAAACCATGAGAAATCATCCCCATCATCCGGTTACCTCCCACCAGGCCCACCTCCAAGGTTGGGGATCACAATTTGACATAAGATTTGGTGGGGACACAGATCCAAACTACATCAATGACCGATAGTAACGCAGCAGAGGGTGTCGTGGTTATAGAGTGCCTCTGCGTGCACTTTCTTGCTTTCTTCACCACAGCCCCCACAGGCTAGGAAGAGTTTTTTATCCCACTTTGCAGATGAGAAAAGTAAAGCCCAAAGCTAGCCAGGGGTCTGTCCAATTTCAAACAACTAGCAATCGTGAACTTGGGCTTACTTCTTCTGTCCCCTGGGCTATTTATCTTTGATATCTGACATGGCTGATTCAGGCTTCTGGAATTCTAGGGCAGCTGCAGGTGACCCCAGTAGGCTGAGGTTATGAGACATGGGTGAATGAGTGCCATGGTGAAAGCTCCCTCACTCTCAAGACCCCACACCTTGCCCGCTGGCTCCTCCCAGACAGGCTGGCCTCCTTAGGCCTTGGGTATAATTAGCCTAGAGGTCTCTGGCCTTGATACAGTAACTGGTAAGAAGCCATCCATTCTGCCGTTCATTAAGACAGGCGACACAAGATGAAATATTTTAGGTGAATCATCTGGCCTAATTTAGAAAGGCTCTGTAGGGCTACAGCCTTTGATTTATCGGGGAGAGGTATCTGTTATCAGAGAGACCTACACACGGACTTATTTATTATCCAGAATCTGTTTTTAATTTCAGAGATTGTTTACCTAAACTGCTGTGTGTCAGATTCCAGGATGGATTTCTGCTTAGCATTTAATTTTAGATACTTGCCATGGTGGACAGAAAAAAAACGGGCCTCCAGAATTTGTAGTTTCATTATGAATCTTACCCTTGGCAGCCCCTACCAGTAGTTTGTCTTTGAAATCTCCTTGGTACTTGTTAACCCTGCTCTGCTGTGAAAGAGATATCGTTTATTTATTGGACTTTGCCCATTTATGAAAAAGTTCAGAAATTATTAATGGTTTAGTAGCTATTAATGCATTACTTGGGTGGAATTCAAATTCGAATATTTATGGTGAACCCCTTTATAATGAAACGGGCAGAGAATCAGCTCTCTTGCTCCTTAAATTTGGAAGGCTCTAGATGCCATCGGAATGGCTCCCTGTGAAATATGAGCGCTGCTGGCATTATATTTACACCCATAAATAAAAAATAAGTACTTTGGGTTGGAGGAGAAATAATTAAGAATATTTGTGTAGATAATAAAGAGGAAATGGTCCAGTTTGGTTAAGTGCGTGTTTAGGAAATGCCAGGGGCTGCTGGGCCTCACATGAGGGATGGGGGAGATCAGGGCTGGAGGATTGTGGGTGTGTCAGGCTTCTGGGGACTGCAGGAAGGGAGGCCTTGTAGAGGGCATTGTGGGACCACGGTAAGATGTGCAGATCTGGGAGGCTTGCTTGGATTCCAAGTTGTCCCTAAGGTAGCATAGCTCTTTGATGGCAGTTGAACTTTCTTGGACTTCAGCCTCCTCCTCTATAAAGTGAAGCTGATATCTCACAAAATTGTCAAGATGATAAACAGTGTAGACTTAGAATTGTAATAAGTAATTCACAGATCTGTGCATATGAGACCTAAAGAGAGAACTCAGGTAGGGCAAGAGTCTCAGAGAAGAATTGGAAAAATATATACATATGTATGTGTATATACATATGTGTGTATATGTGTATATATGTATATACACATATATAGAGGTTTTTTTTGGTGTGTGCACGTGATTGCTGGCTGTCAAGCAGAATATAGCTAATATAGGGATGGTATGAAATGACCTTAATATGGACATTTTTAAAAGTAGGGTCTCAGAATACAATAAATGTATTGAGTACCTCTTACCTCTCAGGGCTCTTCTGCCCGTAGAATCTGCCATTGGGTTAATGTTCCCTCATCTCTTTGTGGTCCAACTGAGCTTCTTCCGGACCTCTTCTTGTTGGAAGCTAAAGGGTTAGGTTGAATCTCTACATCTCTAAGCATCTAGTAATCAGCTATAAAACCAATATGTAATAACAGGGAGGAATCTCAAAGGTCATCTTGCTTAGGGATGGTAAATAAGTTTTATTGCATATGAAAGCTATATAGTGGTGGCTTCCAGAAGTGCTGAATTGAGAACAATTCTGACTCATAGCCATGCTTAGCAGGAAAGATGCATGACTGATGAGTGGTGCCTACTAGGGTTAATGTGTGGTAAGTAGTGATGTTGTGCCTCACATCCTGTCATAGATTTTTGTTTGTTTGTTTTAAGAAGGAAGCTAAAACCTAGCACAGTCAACTGGCCAAGCTCACAGAGTTAAATCTCTGGCTTCTAATTCAAGTGATGCTGAAGCCACACCACACTGCCCCTGCTGCCATAGGTTACTGCAGACCACCTAGGAGGACAGCAGTCAGCTGCCCCTGACTTAGGAGAGTACCAATTCAAATGGACATTGTGTTTGACATCTCCTTGATGTGTCTGATGACCTTCACAGACAGCCAGAAAGCCAAGGCCCAAGAGACTATTTGGATTGATGATGATGATGTTAATGATAACTCATTTATTCAATATTTCTATGTCCCAGGCCCTAGACCGTGCATTTGATGCTTGTTTTTTCATTGAATTACAACAATCTTATCGTGGGTGACAGTCTCTTTGTTATGCACTTGAGGAAAAAGGGCTCCAGATAGGTTAAGAACCTCTACAGAGTCGCAAGCTAGCAAGGGTCAAAATCACCTAGAATCCAGAGCATGTGTTTTTAACCACTGAACATCTCCTATGAGCTTGTGAATGGTGCCATCCCTAGGGGTAACATAGATGCATCCTCTGAGTTCCGTGAAGAAAGATGTGCATGTAAAGTAGCAAAGGAAGCTGAGGGCAGTGGGTGGCCAATGCTCCTGGCAGACGACATTTAGGTGGTAGAGAAGAATGTCCTTGTCATCTAATACAGAATTTCCCTATAGCTGTGTGTACTACCATGACTCCAGCAAGAGTTGGTTGGAATTGGGGAGATCAAGTCTCCAGTTCTTTATTTCTACTCACTGTAGCTAATTGCATAATGACTCATAAAAATGAAATTTCTGGTGAACATGCCTGACATGTTGTTTTGCTAAAGGGCATAGATGTTTCCTGACTTCAGAAGGAAATGATCCCTGATACTGGAGAAAGGGACAACCTTTCCCCTAACAGACTTTGCCTCTCTTGTCCCTAAGTTATGAGGAGCCTAAGTAGTCTGTCTCATTCCAGGAGCTTTGGGCTCTTCCCCATGGTGCCCCAGGGGCTGGTGGCTGGCTTGCATTGAGCCTGTTTGCTAGGTAGTGAAGGCAGAAGACCTGGTCATTGTGTTCCTAACTTTACCTGAGTAACTGTAGCCAGATAACACAGTCTTGGACTCAGGTTCAAATTCATCCATCCACCAGGCTTATCATGTGGCTGCATATTGGCTTTTAAATATTCTGATTACAGGGTATAATCTTAACATTTAAGTTAACTATCAAATAAAAATAAAAAATAATAAGGTGGAAAAAAAGAAGAGAACGTCTTTACTGTATTGGAACTGGTGGAAGGGCTCCCTCTCAGCCCATATGATTCCTGTCTAGATAATGGGCTCTTCTCTGCATAGTGCAGTCAGCCGACTACCTGTCTCATCCTGGCCTGGGTCTAGGTTGCTGCCCTATCTAGGATCACATAGAAGGAACCTCGGAAAATTGTTTGATCCAAAGCTACTTTTCTGTCCCAGGCAAGGGGTCCCAGGAGGATTTCACTTCTCCCCAAGAGAGCAATGAGGATTGCTCTCCTTGTTGCTGCTGATGATGATGAGGAGGAGAAGAGGAAGAGAAAGAGGAGAAGGAGGAGGAGGAGGAGATTATGTTAACATTTGAGTAGAATCATCATCACCTGGCAAGCATTGTTCTAAGCAATTAACATAATCCTTTAATAGTGACTTGAAATTGCTGCTATTGTTGTTTCCTTTTTGCAGTTAAAGAAACCATGGCTTGGCAGGGCAGGTGGCTCACATCTGTAATCCCAGCACTTTGGGAGGCTGAGGCAGGCAGATCACTTGAGGTTAGGAGTTCAAGACCAGCCTGGCCAACATGGTGAGCCCTGTGTCTGCTAAAAATCTAAAACTTAGCCAGGCGTGATGGTGGGTACCTGTAATTCCAGCTACTTGGGAGGCTGAGGCAGGAGAGTCACTTGAACCCAGGAAGCAGAGTTTGCAGCAAGCTGAGATCATGCCACTGCACCCCAGCCTGGGTGACAGAGTGAGACTTCATCAAAAAGAAAAGAAAAGAAAAGAAAAGAAAAGAAAAGAAACCATGGCTCATTTATTCACTCAGGGTCATATCATATTACTGGTACATGGTGGAGCTGGCCTGAGGATAGAGTTTGTGCTTGGTGACTGGAAGAGATTCTTCGAAGCGGATCACTTCCCTTTCCCTGTCAGTCTCCAGACCCTTACTCTCAATGGAAATTGTTTTCTTTTTGATCAAAATGAAATCCAGAAGAGAGAGGGAAAATCCTTATGGAGCATCTTTGCAGGCCCCTTTTATCAGGGATGTTCTCTGGCTTCATCTGCTTGCCCACCCCACAGGTCCCTCTCCCTCACCTAAACCCTAAGGCTCATCTGTTCTTTATCCATCATTAACAGTTCTCCAAACCTCTATTCACCCTAAGTTATAAATGAATGACAGAAGCTGAATATGTTTCTTGTCCCAGCAATATTTGTATTTTCATTGTAGTTGAAGCAGTGAAGGTGGAATTTCAGGTGCAACCAACCAGGTGCTGCTTCCCACTCGATGGTCTTTGTATATCCAAGCTAACCTGAGATCCAGCGCTAGGAATTCACTTAAACTGTCTGCCATTTCATCTGTTGGACTTGTCTACAAGCCAGTCAGGAACACACATGAAAGGCGAACTAACTCGTGAGGAACAGAGGCAGCATTTTAGCTCCTTCTGCACCCCGGGATCGCACCATGCCACGGTCTCCAGTCGTATCCTCTGAACATGATCACCACATTGCTCTTCCAGATGGAAGGTGATCCTGCAGTCGGTGGACTTTGCTTGGCACTGCTTAGGCTACAGTCAGGCACCTGACTCAGAACATTCCTTGAGCGCCGGGAGCAGGAGAGGCGAGGCTGGACCATGCCTGGCTCCATGTTGCCTGAGGCCACCATTCTTTGGACTAAGAGACAGAAAGAAAATGGCGCTCACCTCTGGAAAGACCAAGTTGTTGATGTCTTGCTTCCCCTGTTCAGGGCTGTTCTACCTATGAGGCCATCTCCTGAAGGCACCCGTGTTTTTTATATAACATTTTGTCCTTTTAGAAATTATCATGATGCATGTCAAGAGCTTTCACACCGAAAAAATATGTCACATTAGCTTCCAAGTTTCTGATTGTCTAAATAACGCAGCAACTCAACATACAGCTGTCTGGCATTTTGACAGTACAATAACCCATAATTCTTTCTGCCACTCAACACTTCAAGGTTAGCATTTTGTAGTTTGCTCTCAAGGAGTAGTCATTTAAATTTTCAAGAGCAAAGAATTGAATGTGGCTGTTTCATACCTCTCTTTTGATCTTTATTTATTTGGGTGTTTTTTCCATTTATGTTTTCCATTATATATTTTATGGAATGTTTATATTTAGGTGTAAACTTTTTTTGGAGAGTTAGAATGTTGTTCAAGTTACTGTGTCCCATTCTGCAGAGAGATGGGAATAAATAACGAGACATATGTGCTGAGCTTCAGAGGGCAGCTATCCTGTGAGCAGTTCCCAAGCATTTGCAGTGGAGTAAAGCAGGAAGGAGCTAGTAGGTGTACGGAGTAGTTTATGACTCTTTCTTGCCTCTTTTCAGAAGATAGGCAAAGCACTTGCAGCTGCCTTCTGAGGAAAGCAGAGTTTCCAGTTTTTACCTTCTCTTGAGAGAAGCCCACTTGCTTAGTCCGACCTCCACCCTTGAGTCTCAAGGATGATTCTTGGAAACTCAATGAACATCTTTGACTTAGCAACCAAGTCAATTCAGGTTTCTGAATTGTCCTGACTGGCTTGGTTGCAACCGGTCATTTGTGTGGGCACGTTATTCTCCCTAGGTGGGAAACTGGGTTATAAATCTGGCTTTCATTCATTACCTCTATATCCTTGACCAAGCCAACAGTTTTCCTCTTTGAACTTCTTTCCTTTTTTATAAAATGAGGTTACTAGCTCTTGCCATACCTGCCACTCCAGGCTTATATAGCTGGGATAAGAAGAAACAATAGGGATGAATGTGCTTTGAGTTATTGAGAGCCATGCTATCTCAATATTAGACATTGTTATGAAGTTTTTCTTTCAACCCACTGCCAGTTGATATCCCGGCTCTACCTTCCTGCCTGCAGTAATTTAGTGGCTTGTTGTGATGTGTGGGTCACTTTCTGAGACAAAGAGAGTCAATATAATGGCTTCTGCCATGAACAGCTTTATTTAGTGGCCTTTCTTGGACTGTGTTCAAGAGTAAACTCCTGGATCTTGGGCACCCTGAGGACATCTCAGGGTTTAAAATTTCTGAGATAAAATAATTAAGTTTTAGATCCATAACTGACCAACGGACTCACTGAATGTGCTTTGCCTGGGAAAACCCTAACCTCTCCAAACTCACAAACCCATGTTCAAGCCCATGAAGTTAAGTACACTTTAAAAGGCTGAATGTGTAAAAAGAATCACTGTGTTTATAGGCAATCTGTTTACACTTTCAAAGCCATTAGAGTGATAGTGATAAAAATTCACCAATTGGGGCCCTAAAATCTCTAAAACGCAATTTGTTTATTGAGGCCTATTAGAATTCATGAAGAAGAGAATTAACTCTTCTTTAGCATCCCTGGGACTCACTTTGACAAGTCTGAGATGGGCTGCTGGCTGGAAATTATAGAAGGTTTGAATCTAGGTTCATGGGGAGTTTCTAATGTGTGGAATTTGTTTGGTTGGCTGCTTTTGGTGAGGAAGAATCCAGGTCAATTTCCCCCAGTTTATTAGAGGTTTTATGACTCCTCTTTTTCAGAATTGGCAATCTCCTTTGCTGTGCATTCGCTACTTCTAACCAGAGAGTTTGAAGTCTTGCGCAGTCTACTCATATAAGATGCTGGAGTATCACAGTTCCACACTTCAAATAGCCTGGGCTAGGAGGAGGACAACTTGGTGGGGTTTCCCACAAATGTTTCAATACTAGCAATAACACAGTCACTTGAATTGCGTATCATTCTGTACTGTTCAAAGCACATCTGTGTCTGCTAACATAGCTGATCTCAGTGCTGTAAAGCAGGAAGGACTGTGATTTCTAAAATTACATTTTTTTAAGAATTTATTTCTGATTACGAAAATAGTGCATATTCATTACAGAAATTTTGGAAAATACGGAGAATCATGAAGAAAATAAAGCTTGCCTGTAATTCCCCACTTCCCAGAAACAGCCACTTAAAACCTTCTGGAATATATCCCCTCCCACGCATACTCCCTTTTCTATGTATTTGCACAGATACCTGTAGATTCTATTTTTCAATTTGAGATCATTCTGTAAAGATACTATATTATTCTAGGCCTTTCACTTATAAACATTTACCCATGTTATAAATAGTTCTGGAAACCCCACTGTTAAATAGGTGAATAGGTTTCTGTCTGGAGAGTATATTATAATATTGTTGAGTAACTAGGTTATTTCAGTTGTTCCCTATTCTACTCGGTATCATGAAGTGTGTTCCAGGACATACCTCTATTTATTTTTTTTGTTTTAAACACAGCTTTTGATTATATCCTGAAGACAAACTCTTAGAGATGGAATGGCTAGGATGTTTTTGTCCACTTTTTGAGGATTATTACGTAAAGTGATAGATAGAAAGGTGGGGGTTTTATCGCAACTTGGTGATGGGAAAACTGAACAGCAGACGCTCGTGCTTACTTGCCTCAGGGTACACAGTGGAGCAGCCAGGTGACCCCATGGAGTGTTCGCCTTGCTGGCACTCTTACCACCTGAGAGGTGAGGACAGCATCTTGGCAAGGCTAAGCTAGGTCACCACATGGCCATTGTGGGCTCTCTTCACAGCCCCTATTTGAATGTGGTTTGTGATACTGATGGAGATGAATGAAATTGTCATTGCACTTCATGTCACTGCTTCTCAGAGCTTTCTGGGCTTTCTCTCTCCTCAACTCTGCCCATCTCAGTGCCATCTCAGGGTGGCTGCAGGCCATCTTGCTGCATGTTTGCTTGCCTTCCTTCTTAACCTAAAACATTTTGGAGGATGCCTATCAAGTTTCACACCGTATGTTAGCTGCCAGGGGTACAAAGGTACATGAATTCAGTCCTGACCCTCAAAGGTCATCTAGATGGCAATGCAAACAGGTAACTGTGGCAAAGTGTGGTGAAGACATAGTCCCAGGGCTGTGAAAGAATCAGAAATGTCCTATTCGTAAAGCATATTGAGCTGTTTCTGGTGCATGACAAAGCTCTGGTCTGCTGCCTCAGTGGACCCCTTTGGATTTCTATTCTATAGTATTTGTTTTGCCCAGACTTGTCCCCAAAAGTCTTCTCACTTTTGCTCCTTTTTGCTCATTGTTTCTTTGACTTACTTTCCATTGGTTTCGTACACAGCAGTCATCTAATAAGTAATTGACGGTGTGGCCTGACCCTGGCCTCTGGGTACCTATATCCTGGGCCCATTCTTGCTACTTACAAATTCCCAAGAAGTTGCGCCTGTCCCTGAGTCTCATGTTCATTATTTGTAATATTAAGGGAAGAAAACCCAAGTAACTGCTAATTAAAATAGTAGTGAACACTGAGCACTTACTATGTACCATGTACTGTTGTAAGAACTTTACACATGCTAGCCCACTAAAGCACACATCTTTTTGGGGTGAGGGTTACTGTTGTCCCATTTCTCAGGTGATGATCCAGGGCCCAACGCCACACGGCTGGATAGTGGGACCATGAGGGAGGCAGACATCAGAGATTGCTCTCTTGACACTGTCCTCTGCTTAATTAGGACCCTTACCCTGCATTGTACTTGGAATGGCACAACACTTGCAGTATAATTTTGGGAGTTTAATATGGTTAGTTTGGGAGAGCAGAAAATCTCTTGAGTTGATGATGTATTGCACAGCAGGCATGGGGACTTCCAGGACCTCGGCTGTTCCCTCCCCAAGGCTATAGAGCATCACAGAACCAGGAAACTGAGGGGCTGGGAAAGACCTCACAGGAAAAGCTCCTTTTTCAACCATGCATTCACTTGCTCACTCACCAACATCTTGAGCACCTGCTATTTAAAAGTCATTGTACTACATGTTGGTCTTGCCGTGGAAACTAAAAACAGGCATGGCTTCTGCTCTTGGGAAACTCACAACCCAGAAAGCCGGGACATATCATGTCACACAGCTGGCGGGACTGTTGGGAGAGAAAGCAGTAGATGAAAATGTTTTCGGTTGAAATGCCTAATTCTCTCCAGACTTCCAGGAAGGGACCTGACAATTTTGGCACAAGGAGTGTCTTCTTTCCACTGCATGGCTCACGTTCCTGGGTCTGGCAAGTCCAGAATTAGTAGCAGAGAACTCTTGTCCAAAGCACTAATTTGCAGGCTGAGATTTATTGTTGTCACAGCACTTGGGTTACAAAAATAAGCTTTGTCATAATGGAGGAAGAAATGAGGGGAAAATAAAGGCAGGTTTTAGATCAGTTGCAGATTTTTTTCTCCTCTCTATTGAGATTTATAGTAAGTAAAAATGCCTGGTACTCAGATTGATTTGAATGGAAAAAAAAATAGATATACATATATATGCATGTTTGAACAATGTCAGGCTTCCAATGTGCCTCTAGTTCCTCTGTAAATCACCAATCTAGGAGTTTCTTCTGTAGCTTGATTCCAGCAAGAACAGGCGCTGCTTCAGTATTCATTTCAGTGGCATTGACAATACTGACAATATAATTGACCTAAAAAGTTCTGGATTTCCTGTTAATGCACTTTAGAAATGTACATCAACTACCAAAAAAAAAAATCATTTCTATCTACATTTCACTTGATTTCCATTTTCAAGAGAGAGGCTTCATCATTATTATTCTATTTGAATAGCACTGATATCTTGAAGGATGGAAGGAGATTTCTATTGTATGCGGGAGTACTTTATTTCGATATTTTCTTTGTCTGATTATACATGATAAACACACATTAGTGACATTTCGTGCATGTTTGGAAGATAAATGGGGATATCTCTTTAAACCATTCCTGACACTTGCTAACCTGTGAGCTTAATGGCATTTTCTCTTTGATTCAATAATTTGTCTGTCAAAAAAAAGCTGGGCTGACATTCTCCTTGTTGTGGGATTGAAATGGGAAGAAATCTCTTCTCTTGAAGATAATTTTTTTTTTAAATGGAGGGGAACATTTTAGGATAAAAATGTTTTTGAATTTATTTGGGTTTTTGGTGGTGGAGGTGGGGGATGGGGGGTGGGAGGGTAGCGCGGATGAATGTGAGAGCCCTAACATTATATGTGTGGCAAGTGATCTTAAAGGGGGGCCCATTACCTCAGTCTGCAAGTCCTTTTGAAATAATTAGGGAACGTGTGAAATCCTGCAAATGAAGATGGCTCCTACCGGGGTGTCTACTGGGAGCCCGCAGCCCTCCTCCCGGTGGAGGTGGTTGGGGAGGGTGTGCATCTGTGTGCATAGGCACAGCTCTGACTCCCTGCATCTGCCTTGGTTCCCCTGGACGAAGGAGTGACAGGGAAGGCAGTCCCAGTATCAGGCCAGAGAGGCTCCAAATCCAGATGCCTGTTTTTCCCTTGGAGATTTTGGAGCAGCCTCATTCAGGGGCTGTGGTGAAAGTGAATCGAATGGTGAACCTAGAGTTTAGGGAGACATACGGTGGGCTGCAGGTGGGGCTTAGAGCTCATGAGGGAGCCCTTTGCATCTGTGAGAAAGGCAGCCTCACATGTTGGGCATGAGGGACCATTTCAGAGGTGTATCCTGCGACTCCAGGATGTGTTTCGAACCTGTCTCCTTGGGCCCCTCCCTGCCCTGCATGTGAGGGCTTGTTGGAAGGCTGATTACGTAAAGTTGATGTGAATAGGCAGGGAACAGAATGGAAGAGGATGCTTGGTGTTGAGAATCTGCTTCGCTGCCTTCCCGCTTCTTCACTGTAAGTGGTCTTCACATGCACCATTAGAAAACAAGGATTTATCAGGCCCTTGTATGTGTGCCAGGCACAGTTTTAGGTCCCAGGGATGTACCCCAAGTCATATAACCTGCCCATAGTGAAGTTAGGAATAAAGCTCAGGTTTCTTGACTCCTGATCTGATGCTTTTCTGGCACACCACCCTGCTGTCCTGGAGACCCCATCTCCTGCAGGAGCCTGAAATTCTTTCTCATTATTTGGTTGTTCCTCCTGGCTTCCGGTTCCCCTGTCTGAGAACCCAGGTCAGTCATTTCATGCTGGGTTACCCTAGCAAAACACAACAAACAGAAACAAACAAAAATGAAGTCCTCAACCATCACGTGTGTTTTCCCAGGCTGGAATTCCCACTAGCAAGCAGGGCCCTTCAAAACCTTTGGACATCTTGAGCACTGTTCCTTTAGAAGCCCCATCACACAGCATATCAAACATATTAAAATTATCCCCCCCCAATATCATGTTAAACATGTTTTTTGAAGTTTTGACGTGGAATTTTGGGGATGGATTTTAAAAATCATTTTTATAGTTTTGAGGTTTCAGAGTAAATTCGTTCTGACTTAAATTTTGTTTTATTTAACTATAAAGCTTGAGTTGATTTGTACTTAACAGACCAATGAATATAATGTTTCTGTTAAACTTGAATGAAACATTTCTTAATCTTAGTTTTTCCATTTTCATTTCACCTTTTAGAGCAATTTATTTTCAGATCTCAAACATTTCATTGGCCTTTAGTGAGTTCAGACGGGAGCCCTTGGCAATAGGCCTGTAGCTCCTCATGGATGAAAGTCCCTAAAAATAGACTTCTTTGCACCTACCCACTCAAAACCAAATTGTAGACCGCAACATTTGCTGCCCCTTGGGTTTGGGGAACCCCAGATGGGCTTGTTGGAAACCCTCTTCTAAAATCCCTGGGACTGGCCTGAGTGTCATGGAAGTAACCCTGAGCACTCAAGGCGAACTCCTGTTTCTGTTTGCCATGGTGTCTGAGTCAGCTTGAGCTGCCGTAAGAAAATACTTCAGACCACGTAGCTTAAATACAGACATTTATTTCTCACAGTTCTGTAGTGTGGAAGTTCAAGGTCAAGAGCCAGTTCTGTTTCTAGGGAAGACTTTTCCTGACTTGCAGATGGCTGCTTTTTTGCCGGGTCATCACAACCTCCCATGGTAGAGAGAAGATACCCTGGTATCTCTTCTTCTGAGGGTACCAATCTCATAACGGGAGTCTCACCCATGTGACCTCATCTAACCCCAATTATCTCCAAAGACTGCATCTCGAAACACTACTTATTCAAAATACCGTCACATTGAGGGTTAGGGATTCAATATATGAATTTGAGAAGTTTGGAGAGTGGGCACAAACATTCACTCCCTAATGTACAATATGGTGGAAACGCCTAGGCCTCAGGGTCTGTGGGTTTCACATCCCAGGCTGACAACTTTTAGTAGTGGTTAGCCTCTGAACTTCAGCTCCTACATCTGTAAAATGGGGATGGTAATCAATTTGCAGGGTTATTTGCATTAGAAGTAATGTTTATAAAGGGTCCAGCCCCCAGGAGGTAACCTCTTCTCATTGGAATTTACCCAGTCATGTGGGGGCATCTTTAATGAAATGAAGCAGCAGCTGTTATGTGTGAAGTTACAACAAAGAGACACACAGAGCAGGGTGACAGGCCAGGGGTATGTGTAGAGGCAGGCAAACGGGTGAAGTCCTTGGTACTGAGGCAAGGAGGGGCTCCTATAAAAAAAGTTTTTTTCTCTACATTTCTGGGAAGTCTCAGGCTTTCAGGGAACTCCTCAGGTTGTGCCAGACTGCAAAGAGTGGACTGAGAGGCCCGACCTTCTGGGCCTGGGGATGATTCAGGGGTGAAAGATCCCCAAGCTGGGAAGACTCAGCTGAGGGTTTTTCAACAGAAAACAATCTGCAATTTATTTATTTATTTAATTAGTTAGTGAGTTTGTTTTTGCCATTTCCAGAATGGGAAACACAAACGGAAATGATGAGTTTTATAAATGTGGGAGTTTTGTGCCTGGGATGGAGGTGGGGGTTGGTGTTGACGTGCAAATGGCCCTAGATTTTGCAGATTACTGGCATCTGGGGAAGGAACAAATGCCTAGCATTTAGAAAGCCATCCGAACAGAGGGCACCACCCCTGGCTGTGAGAATGGGTGGGCAGTGATATGGCAGCCCTCCTTCCTGGGTGTTCCACCATTGGAGAGGATTGGTGGGCAGAAAATCAGAGGCCGTGAGTAGCCCCCAAATCCTTTCACTTGAGTCCGCCCGCAGCCAATGAACCTTCCTGACTGACTCAAGGCAAGCCTGGCTGGCCCACAGTGGGAGCAGCGTTCTCTGGTCTCCCTTCTTTCCCCACCACCTGCTCTCCCTTCCTTCTCCCACTCCAGTGAGTGCTCAGTTTGTATCAGGCACTATCCCAGGTGCTTGCATTAAATCCAACAGCAAAACTGAACAACGTATACGACATTAAACAATAAACACGTCTCATAAGGACACTATGTTGGAGGGCAATGTTAATGGAAAAAAGAAAGAGAGCAGGTGATAAAATGAGTTGTCCTGGGTACAGGTGGCAAGACAGGTTGCAGGGTGGTCAGGCAGCATTAGGAAGGTGAGTTGAGTAAACACCAGGTGAGTTGAGGGAGGGAGCTGAAGGACAAAACACCTATAAAATAACAATCTATGAGCTCATAGTGTCTGGTAGCGGGAGGAAGAAGCCAGTCAACATTGGAATGCCTGGAATATCATTTCTTCCTATCAAATCCAAGCAATGTGGCTTAGAGAGATGAGGAACAGCTGTGCCTGCGAGTCCTTAATCTTATGTGGCTCATGGTACCGCTAGGTAGTGCTTGGTATCAAATAGAGATTAGGACATGGGTATAAAGCCAGAGTTCTCTAGCCCACGTGGGATTTTGGGGTCTCTAATGGCTCAAAAAATTTGTTGGATGAATGACATGAGTGGTTGAATGAAGAAATGAGTGAATAAATTCATCAATGAGCAAATGAATGAACAATGAATGGAGACTGATTAAAATTCTTATCTGTGTTAAGAATAGGTAATTTACAAGTTCACACTGTAAGTTACTGGTTGCACACTTATTTTCAGTAGTCATTTTTAAGGTGCTTTGCAATATTTAAAATACGTAGGCATTTACACCATTGAGTACATTTTCAAATATAATGAAAAATGATCTAATTTTAAATATGTTTAGGTATTATGGTATAGGTAGAGTATATTTTCTGAACCAACAGGTGACTTCCCCTCCTGTGTAAAGTGAGAGAAGACTGCCTGATAAGCTTGTGAATCACAGTTTCTTGCGTGTGGATAATTGCTGCTTTTGGTCTTGAGACGTGACATGGAGATCAATGCAGAGTAAACTGCTGGTTACTAAACTTTGCATATTTTCAGAAAGACCTGGGGAAACATACAGAGAGAGAGGCAGACAGTGTCAGGCAGGCCACAGACTGGCCACCCCCGGGCCTACGTTACCACAAGTTTCAGGTATGGTGTCCAACATCTGTAGTTTAACATTGTTTCTCAGGTGATTTTCTTGTCCATAGTGTAGGGGAAGGACCCACTGCACCAAAGCCAACTTGGAGGGGAAAGGGTATGTCCTTTTCTTTTAAACTTTTTACTTTATTAGTATCTACCAATACATGGATAAGCAGTAAATCCTAATCGCAGCAAGCCAAATGAGACAGATTTATCCCCCTCCAACAAGATAGCATTTTGGTCTTCTTTCTTTCTTGCTCTTTTATTTTGTTTCTCTTTTCCCTAAATATAGGACTACTCTGTATAAATTACTGTACTATTTGCTTTAGCTTTATAACATTTCAAAGCTACATGATATTCCAGAATGTGGAAGTGACCCGTCTTTTCAGCTTGCTGAAATCCATTGCTTTACTCTGCTTTCCTCATAGAAAAGCGTTGATAAACCGTAGCTGACTGAGTAAACGAAGAGAACATAGCTATCTTATACCATCACCCATGTCAGTTTCCCATAGGAAACTTGGTGTTAAAATGAAGCCAGATTCCTTGGCACAGGTAGTTCCAGCTACTCGGCAGGCTGAGGTGGGAGGAGCATTTGAGCCCAGGAGTTTGAGGCTGCAGTGAGCTATGATTGTGCCACTGCACTCCAGCCTGGGTGACAGAGTGAGATGCTATCTCTAAAAATAAATAAATAAGCAAATACATTAAAAAATAAATGAATGAACCACTTGACTTAGTTCTTCTTAAGAAATGTTCTAGGCTGTGCTGAGAACCCCTCTGATGTAGGGGTTCAGGCAAACTGGAAAGGGAGTCATGGTTTCATAAAGGGAAAGGGAACAGATCAGCCAATGAGAAAGGTTGATGGGGCAGAGGCCTCAGGCAAGGTCCAGACCCTGTCTTCAGCTTCTGTGAATGTTTAAGGAGCTAGGACTTTTTCTTTCTGGGTCATCCACCCAATAATATAGGGCAGGATATGGTGAGGACTGTGAAAGACCCAAGAGCCCTGGAGCTCCCTGTGAGTTGTCTGAGGGTTTGAACTGAGTTCAGAAGGAGAGTTGGCCTGAGCTCTGCTGAGAGAAGGCTCCCGGTGACCCTGCCACCTACGTGGAGAGGGCCTTTTTGCCTCTGTCCGGCCATGTGAAGACAGGCTGGCCGGTGTAGAGGGCTCCTGGAAACCAGGTGGATAAGAAACCAAATAACGTAACATTCTGTTGTTTCTCCAAGAAGAGAAACAACAGCCACAAAAAGCTCAGCTCTCTGCAGAGCCAAGTTCCAAGAGCCCCTTTCACAGACACATAAATATTTAATAATCATCTGTCTACAACCAATCTAGGGAAAAAAAAATCTTTAAATAGACTGCTCGAAAGGCCAAAACCTGAATTTTAATTGAGGTACTTTGAATTACTCCCATTAGTCAGTCGCTCTGACTTTTTCTTAGTGAGGGCTGGATTGTTTTTGAAAGGGGGATCGAAATTATTAGCAGCCCTTAAAAAAAAAAGAAAACCTGCTGATCCTACTAAATAATAAACCAGGCTTCTTTTTTAAAAAGACGTGGCTTTCTCTGAGCTTCAAGCAAGAGGGTAAAGTAAGATGAGCCCCACATTTTAGAGATGCAATTTGAAAAGCAAGTGTTAAGGGCATTCAGAAGCTTGGCTAAGTATTTCCTTGGCAAAGCACTCCTGCAATGCTCCCTGGTCCTGCTAAAGTTTGCAGGATGGAGAAGGGGTGTGTGTGTGTGTGTGTGTGTGTGTGTGTGTGTGTGTGTGTGTGTTTATATATTTTCCCTCTTTCTGCCCCCTGGGCCTGCAGTCTTCTGTAGCCGATGTAACAATCCTCTCGGACGAACCCCTGTATCTCACGCTAGCCAATTTCTACAGTCTAAAGTGTTCAAATTGAGCCATTTTGTTCTCTGTAAAATAAACCTCAGGCCATTATGCGTGGTTTTTCATTCACCCGCCTCCTTGTCACCCTTGCCTTGGCCCCTCTCTGCCTACCCTCCCTTCCTTCCCCATTCTCTCCTCTTGCTCCCCCTCTTACGAACGGGAGGGAAGCAGACATCCTTTAGGAGACCGCTGTTTTCAGTCCAGGCATGTCAACTTCACTCTGGCACAATTTGCTTTGAGATCTGTGGCATGGAGCGGGGCCGCAGGGTCACCCCCCCACCATAATTGATCTTGCTTATTCATCTGCTTCCTGCGTATTGCCCTCTCCCCACGCTGGCCTTTGTTTGGATAAATTGTTGGAAGATTTACTGTGGTGCTGAAAGCTGCCTGCCCTGGTGTCCTCACCACCTCTTCCAGGGTGAGACAGTGGAGTGGCACTTAGGGAAGAAACTTCTCCCTCCTCCCTGCCATCCCAAACCTAGAGGACATCTCCTGGCGTCACAATTCAGGCAATTTCCAGACTAATTTACTATGGAATCACTTTGCACGGCCCTTGTGCACTGGTACGAGAAATGTTAATTGGTGTGTGATCCCGAGATGCTCTTGGAAGGATTTATCGTCGGAAGCAGAGGAGGGGAAGGGGAGCCGAGGCCGTCTTTGTGATGGCTTGGAGGCTGCACTCACTCGCTTCAGCTTATTTTAAAAACCAGTGGTCATGATAGATCTGAATCCAGTAATTTATTCGATTTTGGGTCATTAACCCTTGTTCTGCTTATGGCAGCAAATGACTTCATCGTCAGAGATGATGAGTGTTCCGAACTGTGGGGATACTTGGCTCTCTCGGGCTCTCATCTGAAAATCAATTTTAAGCAAGTAGCAGGCGTTAGAAATCCTCTCTGCGTTATAGGTTTTTGCGGCATTGCCTCCAGGATTTGAAGAAGCAGGAGAGGCTGGGGAGGGAGGAGAAGCCCCCGGGAAACTCCTATTGCCGGGGTGTTTGTGTTGGGGTGGCTGATGTCCTGAGAAGGCTACACAATAGACTGTCAAAATGGTTCTTTCGGAGTGGGGCGCAGATCAAGGTTTGGAAGCGGGGGGAAAGGAAAACAGGAGCAAGCCTCCATTGAGTGATCCTGCCTGCTGTAGACGGAATAAAATAGCTTGAAATCATTGTTTTGATTCCCATTGACTGAAGGCTGGAGGGGCTTTACTGGCTAAGCTTTTAAATCACAGCAGTTTAAACACTTCTTTATTTTATTTTTTTCTTTTTTGCCTGGTGTACCCTTTCTCCAGTTGACCTTGAAACACATTAACTTACCTTTGGAAAAACAAAAAACAAACACTCTTGGCCTTCAATTCCTAGGCTGACTTCTGTCTTGAGGTGTTATGTAAGTAGGTAGCATCGCCCACCATCGCTGGCTGCAGGGCACAGGGGACTGGTGTGGCCAGTGCTGACCTGCCTCCCACCGGGCACACACTCCCATGGGTCCCCACACTGCAGTCCTCTGCCGTGCCAGACAAACTGGCTGGCAGTGTTTGGATCAGAGAATTCCTTTCCTGCCTTTGAAGATGGAACCAATGTTTGAAAGGTGCTGGAGAGGTCTCCGAGAACGGGCCCATCTTTAACCACTGCCCACATGAGCCTGTGCCTTCCTGAAACACAGTCTTGTGAGATCCCTTCCACTGCTGACTTTTAAGTTGAAAATATTTCAAGGGAAAATATGAGTTTTTAGAAACTTTTAAGTGGAAGAGATTTAGTAATTATTTGGCCAGTTCCCTTATTTCTTTGCAGTTAACAAGCCTGCGGCACAGACATATCAAGTGCCTTGTCCAAAATCACACATACTGCAGGGAACAGAAGTGATCCTGAACCCAGGTGTCCTGAGCAGTGGGGTGCCTGGGGTAGGGATGGCAGTGGGTTGCCCAGGTGCAGGTAACAAAGGACTGCACTGTCTGTAGAGAATTTATAAACCACAACAAAACCCCTCATTCTGCTTTTGGTGACCACCATGAGCTGATGAGTCTCAACAATGTCAGAGTTAAAAACACCCCTCTCTGCCAAGGTGGGTGCTCCCACTAGCCCCCTCCCTGCCTCTTTGGTACCCCACTGTTTCTGACTCCCAGTTCTGTGTTTTTCTCACTAAACTAAGATGCATCCCTCATCAAATAGCAAGCAAACAAAAAACCAACCTTATGTTAGAAGTACTCCCTGCTTCTTTTGGAATTAAGTAAGGAACATCGCTTTTTGATGAGCCCGCATTAGCTAGGAATGGTGCAGAAAAGTGTGATCAAATTCGAACGTAGGGGGCTCCTAAAGAGAAATGATGGGTTTGTCGGCTCTCTACTCGCCTACATCGCTCTGACTTGGGAGTGTGGAGTGCGGGCCAGGAGCTCGCAGCCCTGCTCTAGGTAGATTCAGCAGAGCCAGGGATTCTCTGCATTACCTTCCAAAACTCATTCTCTCTCATGTATCATTACAGCCTAGTGGGAACCTCCCAGTAGTATGAGGACCTGGCCAGCTTTGATGTGTGTCTCTTTGTGGTCATCCTGGCCAGACTGGTTGCTGTCCAGGTCTTCCTTCTCCTCCTGAGCCGCTCCCTGAAATGGGTGGGTAAATATCCCAGTCTGACTTCAGCTGCCGAGTCATCAGTCCTGACAGACGGCTGCCTCTTTGCCGAGCAACCCCCCTCCCTCCCTCCTCCCCCAACCCCTCATTTCATCTTCCCCCTGTCAGAACTCACCCTTTGGCAGAAATCTTTTCCGAGAGCTAAATGTGAGCCTCAAAGAGATGCCGTCAAGGTATTTTTCATAATTTTCAAAGGTAATTTCCTTTCCTCCCCCCACCCGCCTTCTCTCTGTTATAATTATGTCTTAGCAGCTCCCCAAATCAGCATAGCAGCCAAGTCCCCTCCCCCTGAAGGTGGCTGCCTTTTCCCCCATACAACAGGCCTGGGAAAAGGCCTTGGAGAGCAAGGGTGGGCAGCCAAGGGCTTCCTTACCATTGCACTGCTAGGCAAGCTGGTGGCTTTCCCCTCCCAGGATGATGGACGTAAAATGGCTTTGTGTCACTTTTGGTCTAGAGATTCCACTGCACCCTGAGGCATTCCTTAAGGGCCAGGCCCATGATGGTGTTTAGGGTACTCTCACTGTAATTTATACCCATATTTTTAAGGGTAGTCAACATCCATTCCAGGACATTCTCTGCAGTTTCTTTACCCTCCCACTCCCCCTCTCATGCCTCCTTACTCTCTCAGGAAGGAGCCAAGGAAAGAATTCCTCTTTCTCTCTCAATCCTGACCTCTGCCTCTGCCACCTCTGAATGCTGCCTGTGGTGGGTCCTTAACAGGTGGCCTGGCCACAGGAATGGGAGGAGGACTGGCCTGTGTCTCGGGCCCTCTGCAGGAATCTATGCGTGGCCAGCCCTGGCTGAACAGAGATCCTGAGGGTAAATTATCTTCCACTAGGAATCCTGGGACTTGACATTCAAAAATTCTATTCATTGAAAACAAGACTAGCCCCGAAAACCTGGTTTAGTAGATAAAATCTGTAACCACAGGAGGATAAATCGAGTTTGGCTTGTTTGTACTGGTCTAATTTAATATGATCTCCCTTGGAGTTTCCAGCGTCTAGATTTTCTAGATCATTAAATCCATTACTTTTCAGTGTTAACTTTTTTTTTTTTTAAGGAGGTTGGGGTAGGGAGTGGATATATTTTTTAGTGGCATCCCACACTAATCATGGGAGCCTCATCAAAGCCCATTTGGGATGTGAAGTGACTAATTTCTAAGCCCAGGGGCTCTGAAGAGGATTTTCATTCATTTATGACAAAAGACCCCAGCAGCCAGTCAGGAAGGGGGTCTGCTGGCTGGAACCACTGCTGTAGTCAGCCCCACAGAATGAGGAGCAGGGCCACTTCCAACCTCCCCAAAAATGCCGAATGCCAGGATGAGGGGTGTGGGAATGTGGCCATCTCATCTTCCCCACACCTGGGATGGTCTACAGAGCCATGGAGCCATTGCCATGAGCCAGTGTGTGACCTTGAGCCAGTGGGCCACCTCCCCTGTCCTCAGTTCTTCCATGTGACTGGTGAAGTGGGTCTCACCTGCCTCTCAGCATCAGTTGGCGAGGCAGGCGAAAGCTGCCTGCCAGGGTTGTGTGCCAGTCTTAAGTGCTTGTGAAAGTAGCCATCACCATCTTCTTAAGTTTTAATTGTGTAGGGAAGGGATTATGTGTGACTGAGGTTTTAACACCATCTGCCCTTTCCCTATGGAATGATGGCATCTTGAAGAGTGAATATTTTGTTTCAGCTGTATTCTCCAGGGATCAGCTTTGGGCAGGTGAAGCAAAACACATGACCAAGATCTTTACTCTGAGGGGAGATGCACAGGGGCATCCCTGACTTCCCGTGTCTCCGGACTGCATGGGATGGAAGGAGGAGCCCAGAGGTGAGGGCAAGCCATACATAGCATCCTTCCCTTCACTCCCTTCCCAAAGGCCAGGATGGGAGGAGGAGGTTGGAGCGAGGCTGGCCATAGAACTCCAGGGCCTATGTGAGAGGACTGTCACACTCTAGGGTTAGGGGCAGGGTCTGAGTGCAGTTCAGGGTTGCCAGGTTGCCGGAATGGCTTGGAGAGGAGCAGCGGCTTTGCCCACGCCAGGCTCCTGGAGGGCAGTTAAGTAGAGGCCTGCTGTCAGCACTGGGCTTCTGTTTACCGGTTGCTCAAGCCCTTGGGCTGCACTGGGTTCCTCTCCTTGATGGAACAGTCTCTTCCAACCAGAGTCTTCAGCCACTGTACTTCATCATCAGACATAGCTGCAGGCCGTGGTGCATCTCAGAAGCCCATGTCAGGGCCACACTCTTGCTCCAGGACAGAGCTCACAGCCCAGATACAACACAAGAGCTTTCCTGTCCCACTCCCAGGGGGTAGAGTCAGTGGGACCCTACTGCACCGGTTCATTTTATTGTGAATTTGAATCCGTGGCTGTGTGTATGTGTGTAGGGTGTGTGTGGGGGGGGTGGGGGCAGGGAGTGTGCTTTCCTCCAAGTCTTTTTTAAACTTTAATAGGATGGTTCTTTAATTTTTGGCATTATCCTTTAAATACATAGTCCCGTTGGCTCTTCCCCCAGCCCTTCATATCCCTTGTAAACAAATATAAAGCATGGGAACGAAGCAGGCTGGGATATGAGTTTGTGCCACTCGCCAGTCCACGACGAGGCAGTGCGTGCATGCACACATGTGCGTGCGTGTGTGTGTGACAGACACAGAGTCAAACCTCTCATCATTAAGTGGTGTCCTTCCTTGGGTGGCAGAAGACACTGCACAGTGTCTTTTCCCGCATAATGGGACTGTCTTTTCACACAAGCTGAGGCACTTGTTTCGGGATATAAGCCCATGCAGTCTTAACAGGTCAGGAGCGATAGTAAAAACCTGTTGTCTGGCTTTGTTTTTGGAATAATGGAGTCACTAATCTACTTGATCTGGCCAAGTCAGATAAAGGAGAAAGTGAGGGATGCCCCTGTTTCAGAGATGGAAGGTACTTGTAAAAGCAATTTCTTTGGGGGAGGGGGAGATGGGGGAGACACATAGGGAAAAAAAAGGGAGCAAAGACTGTTGGAAACCTTTTAATTAGTACTAATTAGCTCAGCAGAAAATGTTGGAAGCTTAAAGGATTTGTGTCAGCAAGTGAAAGATCAAAGATTGCTAGGCTCGCATTTTAATCTGTTGGCTATAAAAAGGAATGAGGGGGGTGGTAATGGGACCCCGGAGAATGGCTGCCCAGGTGGCACTGTCCTTAATCCCTTCTTTACTGCTGCAGCCCGAGGCCTAGTCCCAATTACATAATATGATGGTTTAATTTAATTTTTTTTTTTTTTTTTTTTTTTGCTTTGACTTTAACTGGGCATAGAAAAGAGGAAGGGTCATTTTTCTCCCCTTCGCTGAGAATGGGGTGGGGCTTGTGATGGTCGACTTAGGAGCTGCACAATCCCTTCTTTGATTTTCCCAATCCTTTTCCCACTCAGCAAAATGACATTTTAATTTCAAATTAAAACAACACTAACCACCTCCCCCCACACAGAAGAGAGCTCTTTAAGGATAAAGGGGTCTCTGGGTATACAAAGAAAGTAAGGGCCTTTGGTTGGTTGAGCTGTGGTTGGGGCATACCTGGGGCAACAGGTAAAATGTGTTAATAGGAAGCTCTACCTACTGGATTCGTCACCATGACAGTTCCTTAAAAGTCCAGTAGGGTGGGGACAGAGGGAAGTAGGGGGGGAAGAACGAGGAAGAGTGGAGTTGACAAGGCATACCAGCCATCTTAGAAGGCTTCTGTTTTTCTCTCTGTCTCCACTCTATTCTCTTTCTCTTTCAGAATGGATTAGGCTGGGGCAAGGGCTGTTAGCAGACCCCATTGGTGCTCTGTCCATATTCCCTTGGCAGTCACCATTCTTAACGATAGACACCTATAACTCTGTTCTCTGGCTGCTTGAACCTGCTCAGTCCTCAACCAATGACTGATGGCAGGAGGTTGGTTATATCCCAGCTCCCTCGTCCTTGAGATGTCACTAAGAGGTGATCCACACTGCATCCTATACCACTCTAGAGAAGTTGGCAGTCAACGGCTGGTCAACCCAATGTGGCCTGCTGTTTTTGTTAAAATATATATATTTTATATATTTTAGCAGATTATATAAATGAATTTATTATATAAATGAATAACGTTGTTATGCCTATTTATTTTATTTTATTTTATTTTATTTTGAGATGGAATCTTGTTTTGTCACCCAGGCTGGAGTGCAATGGTGTGATCTCGGCTCACTGCAACCTCTATTTCCTGGGTACAAGTGATTCTTCTGCCTCAGCCTCCCAAGTAGCTGGGATTACAGGCACCTGCCACTACACCCGGCTAATTTTTGTATTTTTAGTAGAGACAGGGTTTCACCATGTTAATCAGGCTGGTCTTAAACTCCTGACCTCAGGTGATCTGTCTGCCTCGGCCTCCCAAAGTGCTGGGATTACAGGTATGAGCCACCACACCCAGCCTTTTATGCCTATTTATTTACATATTGTCTATGACTGCTTCCACATGGTGCTGAGTCATTTTAACAGAGATCATGTGACCCACAAATCCTAATATTTTTACTATCTGGCTATTTACATAAAAAGTTTGCTGATGCCTGACCTTACAGCATTAAACCCAGCTGCCCTTAGCAGCAACCCACCTCATAATACAGTCTTTATTGACATCTTTCCCCTTTTAGTCTCACTTTCTGGTGCTTTGTGTGATCACTTCCCAAATATATGACTTGCACTCACATCCTCATTTCAAGGCCTGTTTCTAGGAACTCCAGCTCTACACCATGTGTGCATATACATACCAAAAAGACAGAGTCCCTGCAGATAGTGCTGGTTCATCCCATTTCTTCCAAAGACCAAAGTTGACACCATTAGAAACATAATGAACCAAAATAGCAGTTCAGCTTGTAGAACTCAAAATGCTTTAACATGCTGCCTCTTTGACTGAAGGATATTAGTTCAAGCCAGTGGATCTCTTTGTTCCACAACTTAGGCTCCTTCTACAGCTTAGGCTTTAGGAGATAGGCCACAGGAAAAATCTAGAAGGAAGACCGTATGGTAGAATTGAGGATCGCTGGCTCTGGATCAGTGAGTGTGGCTCAGCCCTCTGGGGCATGGCACGTTGCCTTCATGGGACACATGACCTAGAGTTGCCGACTATTAGAAGACTAGTCTCCTGGTTGCAGCATCTAAATATCCACTCCCTCTAGGAAAGACTACCAGAGAAGGTTTCAGACCCAGACCTCCTGACGTTGAGCTTATGTCTCTTCGGAATCATATATGTAAATGCAAAGTGCCTGCCATCCAAAATCTGATGTACAGTCCCTCCTTGTGTATTTTCCTCTGTTATCTTCTGACCTCAGTTAGTTAAGTTTGCTATCCATGTTATCATGAGGCCAGAGAGGGACTTGGTTGGAAGATTGAAGAAATAGATGTGCCAGCACTTTGCCAGGTGTATTAGTTATCTATTGCTGAGTATCAAACTGAGTATCTCTTAGTTATCTATTGCTGAGTGTCAAATTGCCCCCCATCCAATTTAGCAGTATATGAAAACAAACATTATTTATCACACAGCTTCTGTGGACCAAGAGTTTGGATGCAGCTTAACGCAGTGTCTCTCACAAGGCTGTGGTTAAGGCATGGGACAGGGCTGCAGTCCTCTCCAGTCTTCCTGGGGAGGATCCGTTTCCAAGCTCATTCACATGATCTCGGGTAGGATTTGGTTCCTCATGGGTGCTAGACTAAGGCCTCACTTTCTTGCTTGCTGTTGGTCAGAGACCTACCTTGGTTCCTGGCCACATGGATCTCTCCACTGGACAGCTCATGACATGGCAGTGAACAAGGGAGAGACAGGGAGAGGTCCAGGAAGACAGGGAGTCAGTCTTTTTGTAATCTTATCTTAGCAGTGATATCCATCACCTCTGCAATATTCTGTTCATCAGAAGCAAGTCAAGAGGTCCGGCCCATACTCAAGTGGAAGGGATTATACCAGGCTGTGACTACCAGGAGTGGGGGAAACATTGGGAGTCATCTTAGAAGATGCCTGCCACGCCATCAACTATCAATCAGAACATGCCATTATGCTGGTATCATTTAATGATGAGGTATCCACTTAGACAGATTTCACTGGCTGCCTTTAATTATTACATAATATTAGCTACTTTAGAATAAAATCTTCCTGAAACTTCCATTACCAACTCCTCTGTTTTCTTAAAGAGGTTATACAAAATATTCTTTTATGATTTTCAAGTCTCATCTCAAACTCTATGTCTTTGAAATTGTCATTCCTGGACTGCCAGCCTAATCACTCCCTCCGAGTTCTTGTAGCACTTATTTTCTATATTGTTTATGTGGCATATAATCACATATTGCTTTGTGACACTTCTATTGTTATCTCAAGTTACTCCTTGAATCTTGTATTGTTGAATTTCTACACGTCGACATCTTGTCTCTCCATAAAAATTATAAACAATTTAAATGCAGCAGTTGTGTAATACTTCGGATAAAAGCAAATGCAATGGAGGTTCTCTTTAAATATATGTTGACTTTTTTCCTTTGATAATGTTGATTTCTGACTCGTGATGGTGATTCTTCTAAGGCTGTGAGGAAAATAGCCTTAAAAAGGTAAAATAGTCTAAAAAGTATATATTACTGCTTGCCCCCTACACCGGGTGGCCCAAATACTGTTTTTCTTCTTCTTCTTCTTTTTTTTTTTTTGGTTAGCTTTGATTTGTTTGTTTTGGTAGGTGGTTTTGTTTTAGTTTTTAATCTGTTTTCCTTTGGTGTCAACATAATAACCATTGCTTCTCTCCCTTTTCTCAATTTTGGCCAAGAATTGGGACTAGAATATTGAAATACTGCTTTAACCCAGAGTCACAGTTTTCTGACTCAATGTTTATGAGCTTCTGTAACATCCTGATTTTGTGACATCATCCCTGGGACTGACAGGCGGAGAGAGAGGAACATATCTCTACTGAACACTGACTGGTTCATGCCAGACCTTATTCACTTACCTCTAGGTTTCTGGCTGTGTTTCAGAGAATGAAGATGGATTCAAGTGTGAACTTTAAATGAATAGTGTGCTGTAGCTTTATATTCTGAATGCTGGTCATCTTACACTAGGAATCAAAAGCCAGGACTTAGGAAAAGAGAATAAAAATAAATTGGTTTAAGGGGGTTGGATTTGATGGCCGCATCAGTGCTTAGGGTTCTCAGTTCTTAATAGCTGGCTCACATAGCTGCTTGTGATGTTGCCTCCTTGCAAAACCACTTCCTTAGGCCCTGATGAGAACCTTGACATTTCTTATACGAATGGTAGTAACTTAGAAGTTGTATATGGGCTGAATTGTGACCTTCTCCTGAATTCATACGTTGGAGCCCTAACCACCAGTATCTCAGAAGGTGACCTTACCTGGAAATAGGATTGTTGTAGGTATCATCAGTTAAGAAGAGCTTATATGGAGCAGGGTAGGCCCCTATTTCAATATGACTGGTGTCCTTGTAAAAAGAATGCCATGTGAAAAGATGCACCCATGCATGGGGCAGATACTACGCAGAGGCCGGAGTCAGGCTAGGGCGGATGCCACGTGAAGGCTGGAGGTAGGCTGCATGCCACCGGAAGCTCGGAGAGAGGTCTGGAACAGACCCTCGCCCAGTGCCTTCAGAGGGAGCATGGCCCTATTGATAACTTTGGTTTCGGCTTTCTTGTTTCTAGGAACATGAGACAAATTTACCTTGTTCTAAGCCACCCAGTTCGTGGTACTTTGCAATAGTAGCCCAAGGAAGCTAATTTAACAGGAAGTGTTTCTGGCCTGGTTTTGAGACCTCTACACCTCATGTTCTGTCCTTGGTCCTGAATCAGTTCCCTTGTTTTCTGTTGGTGGTCTCTCATTACCTTCAGGAGTCTCCATTCTCTAAAAGGAGTCTGTGTGGGGAGGTGTCTTCCTGTGGTACTTCCAACCTAGTTGCTACTTCCCATGGAGAAAGTAGCCCATCAGCAGGGATCAAAGTGACTGCCTACACTCAGGCAGTTGTGTTGGGGCAGATCTGAAAAGCTGTGTTTCCTCAGATCTGAAATCTGAGGAAACTTTTCTGAAGCCTGGGACAGGTCCATTTGGCATGGGATATTTTCCTGGGCTGCTGTGACTTCCAGGGCAGATGTGCAACACATCTGTGAAAGTTCAGGGCCCCCAAGTGCTAATGAGAGCTGCAGCTTCAACCTGCATGATATGTTTGCTGTCACTTTCTTTTCTAGTGACGTTGGAGAAAGGGAAAGTCATGCAGTCTGTCAATCTTGTCTGCTTCCATGAAACTGAGAAAGTTCTATTACTTTCCTCGTGGTGACTGACATCTGTGCCATCTCTTCCATCATGGTGGAGGCTCCTTCCTAGTACAAGATTTGGGCCAGGAGGATTTAGCTGTAACCCGTGGCAGCTGTGGAAGACAGCTCACCAGCGCAGTTGTCAGAACTCAAATGAAGGAGAGCAGCTTGCCCGACGATAGACAGAGCAGAAGTCTTATCTTTGATCTATTCCAGGGTTTCTTAATCTTGATACCATTGACACTTCGGGACAGATAATTTTTGTTGTCAGGGCCTGTCCTGCACATTGCAGGATGTTTAGCCTCCTCCCTGGCCTCTGTTCATTCAATGCTAGTAGCACCACCCAGTCATGACAATCACATGTATCTTCAGATGTTGCCAAATGTCCCTTGGGGGACAACATGGCCCCCACTTGAGAACCACAAATCTAATTGCTTCAAACAACTGTAGGGATCTCCCAGGGATTTTGCAGTGGTCTCAGGAAAATGCACAGATATGTTGTATTAGGAAGGGAGAGTTTGGGGTAATTGCAAGGTAGTTGAGGGCATTTAAGGGAACTGTGCAAGGCATAAAGATGTCAGGCTTCTGGAGATTTTTAAAGACATAAAGTGAAAAGTAGCGTCAATCAATGCATAATCTTACAGATTCTAAATGTTCAGATTGATCATCTGTAGTCATCATGTTACCAAGGGTTACTGTTTGGTGGCAAATAGGGAGGGTAAATTTCATCACAGTTTGCCCAGGACAGTTTTAGTTAATGCCATTTTTTGGCATAACCAGTAATAGTGCCCCCTTTAGGAAGTATCCCAATGTAGACAGCAAGTTTTATGGTCACCTTACCCTTGGGCCGGGTGCAGCTCACTGTGGTGTTTGTGGACAGCACAAATGCTAACATGGTTGTCACACAGTAGAGTGTGTGCTCTCTGACTCCTTCAGTCCTCACCCCTCCAAATTGTCTTATGTGCCTTTGTCGTAGTTCAGCATTTCTAAGATGTACATCTCTTTTACATGTTAGCATACCTGAATCCATCTCGAAATTGATGGCTTCTTGAAATTGTCACTGACCAGGAGGCAGTTGTGATGGAGTTGCTGTTATCAGTGCATACCTGAATTGGGTCATATTGGTTCTTATTCTCTTTGCTTCAGTTGACTTACACATATTTTTGGTACGGTGCTTCCCATGTCATTGACTACTCGTCTTGATTTGCCATTGAAAGACAAAAACTACTGTGTAAACAGAAAGGGCATAAACTTGATATTATAAAGCAAATATTTATTGTTGAAATAATGACCTTGCTTCATATTTTCTGCCAAAGTAACAAGCAGAATATAGAAAAGGAATGTTCCTGAGGCACTTTAAGGTAGGAAAACCTTGGGTCATTCTTTATTGACGGTGGTCTTTTTTCTCTTCCAGTACATAAAATAATGTATCTATAATTATGCACCCTGGATTCAATGAAATGCAGTATATCACCTGACTGGACCCTGAAGATGTATTTGAGTTGGGGACCCCAGTGGTTCTTATACTGCAGTAGATATAGATATGAGCTGGGGAATTAGAGCGTGGATATCCACACACAAAGAGTCTGATGTATAAGTCAGGGCTGGGCTTGGGCTTCTGAATTTTTGATAAGTCTCGGATTTTTGATTCTGGTGCAGGTGGTCCACGAACCACCCCTTTACACAGTCTGATGCAGTCACTCCCCTTGATTCCACTCTGGAGGAATCTGAGCCCAGAGAGGGGAGGGCTCTGTTCATGCAGTAAGTCCAGCTTGCTGACCTCTGGGCAGTGCTTCCCTGGATGCGTCAGACACAAGGTGAGCTGAGGAAGGGCTGTTCAGCAGCTTTGCCTGGGCTGGGGTCTGACCCAGACTGGACTGGATGGGGGTCGCCTACCCGGCCTCTCTCAGCTGTCTGTACTATCTGTGTGTGGATACTTGGTACATTGATGTGTATGTGTGGTTTTTATTTGCTTTCTCTATGCACGTTAAGGAAAACAGGTTATATAAAGGCCGGTAAATAAAGGTATTTTAGAAGAAAGAGAGTGGGGATCTAAGGAAAACGATAGGAATGGAAGAGCAGAGAGCAGAAGAGAAGAGTTCAAAGTCAGGCAGAGGAAGAAGGCCTGGAACTGAAAGCAGCTCCACTTACATTTCTTGAGTGCTTTCCGGTTTGCCGAGCACTTTCCCAAGCTTCCATTTGAACCTCCAGGTTGGAAATTGGGGGCTGCCTGATGTTAGTCCTTTTTATTCCTTCAGTTCCAGCGCAGCCCCTTACTCTAAGGTGAGGTCATTTGGGCATCCACAGCCACTGGCTCCTGCCCAAGCTGCCAGTTCAGGGGGCCCTGTGTGTGGGGCCTGGAAAGGGCCTGTGAGCAGAGTCTCCTCCTGATTCCCCTGGCAGCTCCCAATTCCCTCACCATGGCAACCTCCCAGATGGTACTGAAGACCTCAGTGAGAGGCCCACTGGCGTTCAGAAAACCCGGAACTGAAAAGAACAGAATATGGACTATGGTGGACATTTGCACTAAATACGCTTACTTAGCAATTCTGCACGTGAGGAATGTCAACCTTGCGTTTGTCCGTGACTTCCTCTACGTGTCTCAGGCTTTTCATCACTCTTCCTCCAACTTCCCCTCAGTTAGTGTTATCTTTAGAAGTGACGTTTTTCAAGCTGCCTTCAAATAAAATTGTTGACGAATCTGTATTAGAAACATTTCTGGCTCTCTTCTTGGACTTTTGTTCTGGAAAGGAGGCAGGATTGGGATTTGGGCCTGCTACTGGTGTGTAAAGAAATGTAACCCATCATGCCCATGGTCACAGAGTTTAAGTAATTGTCAAGGAGACAAGAGTAAGATACCTGGGACAGTGGACAATAGACCAAATTTATGGCCCAGTGATAGAGAAACTGTGCAAATAGAAGCCCTTTGGGTATTCAGTCCAGGCATGGTCAGCTGGGTTTGGGAAGGACAGAGAAATCTCCTCTGAGGAAACAGGGTTTAAGTTCTACCTTGACCCGTAGTTGTGATGTACATCGGTAGTGAGCAGGTGGAGGCATTTCAAGTGAAGATAAAATGACCAGACACAGTACTCAATCTTCCTGCACGTCTTGGCAGATCCTTAGAAGGTGATAGGAATAAAATCTAGGGGTCTGGCTTGAAAGCCGGGTGAAGACTGATCAAAAAGTTAGCTTTGTCAAAAGCTTCAGGCCCATTCTTACCTACAGACAACCCGTGGTGATCCCAAGTCATTAATCCACCCGGAGGCCTGTCCTGACCTGAGTTCCCTTTCTTTGAAGTGTGCTGTCCTCTGCAGCATGAGGAAATAATTTGCTGCCTGCTTCAATGAACCATCAGGAGAGCCAGCAGACCTAATGACATGTGAGAATATTAACCTCCTACTACGAAGAGCTGTGAATCTTGAGCGGCAGTCTATAATTCATCCTGGACTCCGGAGCCAGGCCTCTCCGGCTTTTTCTCTCACTCACTTTCTCACTTACACCCAGAGAGAGAAGGAGAGACCTGCACATAAAACTTTATATTCTTCAATAGTGTGAGCCTTGCTGAGCTGTTTAGTAATGAGTGACTTTCCTTTTGCAGTCATGGAAAAATGTATACCTGCAGAGGCGGGAGCAGGGGGAGGACTTTCTCTTCAATGTTGCACTTTGCATAGGCTTTTTCCTAAGGAAAAGTGGACTTGTAACACTGGGGAAAAAATGCATGATATTATGGAAGGTGACCATTTCAGTGCTTGAATAACCAAACTTGTTTGTAATTCTGTACTTTGTCTGAAAAGTCAAATTGGAGGCAGGGATACTAATCTTAAGATATTTGGATATTAGAAGAGATCTTGGAGACCTTTTAAGGTCACTTGGAGGGAGAAGAAACACTGAAACCTTGTTAACAATAGTCGTCTGTTTATGTTCTTGTTCATGAGATCTGGGGCTTTTGGAGAACAGGATTGTACTCCTAGTGCCTGGCAGCGTCTCATCCACAGAAGGCCTCCAATAAAAGTTAGTTGAAAGACAGAGCCAGTCACCTGCTGTAGCCCCACATTGTGCATATGGAGGAAGCAAAGGTCCACCAGTGACTGACTCACAGGCACAGCTAGAGCCTTTCCTAGGGCTCAGCTACAGCTCTTTTCTCCCATCTGCCTTCCCGGTTGTCTGATTGCTGCTCTTGGCCTTACGATGTTTTCACAAGCAATGTGTTGTTCTGATGGAGACCATCTTGATCTTGTCAACTGAGTGAAGGCAAACACAAATGTAGGGCCAAGACACCATATCAGGGCGTAAATACAGAAATGGGCAATTGGCCTCAGGGCCCAGAGTGCAAAGATGTGCAGATCTGGCTGCATGGCAGAGAGCACCTAGCACAGTAGGAGTCCTTAGACCAGAATAATCTTCCTTACTTTGCTAGGAAAGCCTTGCCTACCAGGTCTCATTGCTCCATCAGCTCCACTTGAGCTGGGAGCAAGCCTGTTTTATTCATCCTAGGCCTGGGTAGGAGATGCTCAATAAATATTTGCTGGAGGAGGAATAAATAAATGAATGAAGGATCCAGTCTGTGGTGGTTAGGGTACCTTTCTATTCGGCCAGGCTGTTTAATCTCCATATCTCAAGTGTCTCTGGACAATGGACAATGCTGGACACATAGAAACTTTTTGATGACTTACAGAGGTAATAAAATCAATTTTTCTTCTGCTTGATGAGCGCAACGAATGGAAAAGCCAGTGGTTAATGTCTACTCTCCATATATGTGATTCTCAGCCTTTCTGATCTCTTCGAATAACTATCATCTTCCTTCTGCCATCTTCTTTTTTTTGTTTGTTTTTTAAAGAATTACTTTTATTAAAACCAGTCAAATTAAAGCTGCCTCTGTCCAGGGCATCTCAAGGTCCATCCATTATGGCTTCTTATCCTGGCAGGCAATCGGCTTGGAAAGGCAGCTCAGCCATTATGCACATACAAAGCCCATCACTTCACAACCAATGGCCAATTCATCAAACATTTATCTTTTGCCCTCTGAGTGGTGTGACGCTTTGCCTCTCACTTCCTAGTTTGGGTTGCTATGGAAGAGGAAGAAAAGCAGGGTGGAGTTTTTTTCTCCCCTAACTTTCCCCTTCCCCCAGATCGTTTTTATTAACCAGATTTCATACTTGAGGCTTGAAACCTGCCCTGCTCTCTGACGCCCATCTTTTTGGCCATCTGAGGGTTAGGGATAGTCTGCCAGTCTCGTGCTGAACTTGTTACTGAGTGGTGGAACGATTCAAGCAATGATAAAACTTTGGGAGGTTTCATCTTGCAACCCACTTTGGTGCTTGGGATATTTAAAAATGAAGAGAGTGCCAACATAATCTAGCTTAGGCTCCTTAGTTTACAAAAAAGTACAGTGAGGCCCAGAGCAGGCAAGTGTTTGACTGAAATACTGCAGCAAGCTGCTGACCAAGGCAGGACCTGGATCAGGTTCCCTGGTTGTCCCTAAGACCGAAGCTCTCCCAAACTGCCATCTCCCCATGTGATCAGATAAGTCTGAAATATATCAGTATTTCTGTTGTGGTTTAGCCACTAACCTGTTTCCTTTTCTGAGGCAAGTAATTTCTTCCTTTGAAAAGAATATACCCACATTTATTTTTCAAAAACAATCTTTCAGCTAAACAGCAATTGATCTAGGTTTGTCTTCATGTACTGTGTCTCAGTACATGATATCCATTCTGATATCTGCAAATTGGACAGGTCAGGGATTTTCTGCCACTTTGAAAGATTAGAAAGTTACGTTTCTCAAGTGTTATCTTTCCAAAGTCTCAGACCACATCCAGGACTTGAGAAGAGAGCTCATGCCTCTAAATGGAGTGGTCTTATGTTGTGTGTTCACCGACTCCATTTGCGTTTGGCCTCACTGAGTTGACAAGATATTTGCCATCAGAACAACACATTCCCTGTGAAAACACCACACCGGCTTCTTGCGGCCATAAGCAGCAGTCAGATAATGAGAGAGAGGCAGACACGGAGGAAATAGCTTTAGTTCAGTGCTGGGAAAAATTATTTTTCTCCACGCTGCACAACTGCAAACATTTGCTGTCTCCTCTATCCCTGACATTGTTAGGTGCTAGTACTCAGGGCCCAAGATGTGCCATGAGAGGATCTGGAAAGCAAGTTCACCAAGTTATTCTTTGAGAGGTTTTGTGAACCATGGAGCTAGAGCTATTTTGGAAGAAAGAAAATGGCTCCAGAAGCAAGGAGGTCACCGTATCTCCCGGGGCCTTCTTTCCTGCTGGAGATATAAAGCTATCTTGTAGTCTGGGACAGAAAACATGTTTTCACCTTTTTTAGCCAGTTGGGACCTCACAGAATCAACAGTTGGCACGTTTTTACTGGCTTTCCTGGCGTGAGTCCATTCCAGGAGGGGCCCTGCCCATGGGGAGCTGGTCTTTGGGCAAGTGATTAGGGGTCCTCTGGGTCCCTGAGGCCTTGAGATCCAGCCATGTAAATGTCTCCTTTTCTGGTTGGCTTGCAGTGAGTAGACACCATCTGTTGAATTAAAAATTCCCTTTATGGAGGGTGGTGAAAGGCTTGTGTAGAAGAGACACTGTTATCTTTCAAGCAAACAGTTCATGAGGTTGAAGAGCAGTGTTCTTGGCCCAACATATGTTTGCCCAATGGCTGTGGGCGCCTCCCCCACCAGGCTCTGCATTCCGCCCCATGGTGAGGTACACACATACCGTGGCTGCGGTACAGCGTGTCCACTCCCTCACATCTCCCTAGCAAAGAAAACCCCCATTTATAGAACCCGCCAAACAAACTCACTCTTTAGACTCTTAAAAACAAACACGATCCTGAGGCCACAGGCTCCATGCGTGCATGTGTGGTTTTGTAAAATCTCAAGCCGTGAATCAAAATAATTTCAGAGACATAGTCAAAGCCCAGGCCAAACCCTGTCACCAGGGTGGGAAAAAGACAGGAAAGATTCGCTTTGAGGAGGGAGGAGAGCCCAGAGAAGGAGAAGGATGGGAGCAAGGCATAGAGGCTGCCCTTCATCTAGCATGTTCTTGGAGAGACACCTGCTCCTTGTCTCTGTCCTTAGGGACTTGCTGTAAGACCTTCAGGACAAGCATAGAAGGGGTGGGCCAAAAACAAAAAGGGCTTACGATAGCCCTCATTGCTTTCCTCTCAGCTTCCAGAGCCCATCTTATCCATGCTGCTTAATGATGTGCCCTCCTCTCTCTCTCTCTCTCTCATAGGTAGTAAGAGCATTGGGAGCAGATTCCGTGACTTGTGCATAACTTGTATCCCCAGATGCACGTGCTCACTGAATTCCTGGCGTCCTGGAAGTGGGTACCACACCACATGCTTTTTGGTAGCAAATTAGCTTTCTGGACTGTAGATTACATGAGTGACAGGATCAAGTTATCTCTTTTCCTTATGTTCCCTCACCCCCAGATGTGGAATAAGTATCAGCAGGTGCTCAAAAGATGAGAATTCATTTGCATTGAGACTTAGCTGAAGCCCATCCCCCTAACCAGCCCCGGCTCCTTCTCAGAGTAGCATGAATCATCCCAACCTATTACTCTGCATTATCTGATAACTGCTTCCCTCCCTATACCTACTACTTAAGAGTAGGGGACTATTGTACAGCCATTGTAGCTCCAGAGACTAGCAAAGTACTAGGCACAGAGTTGGCACTCAATACATTTTTATGAATGAATGAATGAATGAATGAATGAATAAGCTAGAGAGGTGCACACCAAGGGGAACATTAGCTGGCAAATCTCAACCCAGTGCCATCTAATGTGTACTTAACTTCACAGGAAAAAAAAAAAAAGAGCTCTAAGAACTAGCTCTTAGGGAGATTGTTCTAGGAGGATCTGTGGAGTACAAAGTAAAAGGAAAAAGCTCAAAAGCCACCTGGGTCCATGATTATATTAGTAATTGGGGACATACAATGAATGGATTACAAAGCTACACACAATGGTTAGATAAAGGATGTGGCAGTGGCGAATGTCCATTTCTGGACCACAGCTAGAAATGATGTAGAGGTACTTTAACATAGTTGGGGAACACTGTCCTTTATGTACAAATGTCCTAAATGTGGCTTGGTGACTATGTGTGTTTTCAGGTAGGCCGCTTTACCTCCCTGGACATTAGCCATCTTCTGTGAAGTAGGGCAAGGGTGGAACAGCCTGAAATCCCTCTAGGATTCAAAGCCTCTGAGTCTGCAAGAAGACTATCATAGGGCATACTTTACACAAATAGAGCTGTAGCTCTAATACGTAGTTTACATTCTGTAAGAGGTCAGGATTCTAACATGTGCCTTTTTATTATGGGCACATGTTAACACCCTTTCCATAGTTAGGAAGATATTAAAGAGGCCTTGCACAGTCCCAGCTAGAAGAATAAGGCATAGAGTTGAGTGTGCTGGAACTCTGCTACCCTCTTCCTACCAGATTGACTCATAAGGGACCCTTTGGCAGAGCAGAACTGACTTAACAGCCCTTATAAACTGTGGTTATAAAGGAAGGAGCTCCAATCAGGTAGCCACAGTGTCTGGATAGAATATTAGAGGTCAGCGAATCTGATCTCTATGCAGAAATTTCCTCTAAACGTTCTCCATGACTTTAGCCCCTGTTCAAATAAGTACAGTGGTTCTCGGGGCAGCTCAATCCATTAGTAAACAGCTTTTCCATTTTGACAAGTTTCAAAAAATTGATTCAAGATATTTCCTCCCAGCTTACATCATTTTCTGTTTGTTTTTGATTCTGCATTCTGGAACCCTGTAGGCTTGGCACTTTGAAATGACTAAGAGTTCTCTGCTCCTGGTTAAGCAACCTTGACTGTCTCAATCACTGTGTCTTACATCCTTCACCTCTGGGTTGTTCTCCTTGGGTGGTGTTTCTGAATGCAAATTTCCCTTTGAGTCTGGTACCCGGAATTCATACAAAGCTCCGGACACAGGCACTTAGGGGCCAGGAGAGTAGTAGGGTGGTTGGGATCAGGTTCGCTTCTGTGGTGGTCGCTAAGCATTCATACTAAGCCCTCTTCCCAGACACTGCTCTTTTTCTAAAGCTTCCACATCTTACGCATGTGGAATTGTCTTGTTTTATTTAAAAGAAATATTAACCTTGGTTTTACCTGATTATAAAATGCATATTCATAATAGAAAATTTAGTAGCTAGAGAAAACTATTTGAAAAATGACTGATAACTCATTAACCAGGGTTAATGATATGAATCTGGGAGATACATGTAGGTATCACACACACACACACACACACACACAAATACACACAAATATATACATTTAAATGTGCTTGTGTATGTGTGTACAAAATTGTTATAATGTCTCTGTGTACAAGGTTGTACATTAAGAGTAGTTTATAAACTAGAACAACTAAGAAAGATGACTTTGATGATTCTTAACTATTAACATGAAAGAAAATGCCCAGAAAAGCTTGACACAAATTAAAATTTGTGTGGAAAATGGTGAGGACCATATTGATGAATTTTAATTTTCATGCATGAGATCTTGGTGTGTATACTGTGACTTTTAATTTTGGGTACTTAAATGTATAGCATGAAAATTATACTGGCTCATTAGATATCTGCCTACAATATTATTTTTAATTCCTAGATAATATTTTATGATACAGATATATTGAGCTTTAATTATTCTTCAATCCTTGGGCATTTAGGCTTGTTCCCATTGTTATTGTAAGTAATGCTGTAGTGAACATACTTGTATGTAAACTTATACATATCTTTGATATTTACTGAATAAATTATTGGAATTGAAATTAGTGAATGAAAAGGTAGTTATTTTGAAGTCTTTTAGTATAAATCACCATCCAGCAATTTCACTGTCTCATTAATCTTTGTTTGAAGTAAAAGTTTGACAAAACTATGTTAAAATCTAAGGAAAGCATATAAATATTTTTATTTGAATATTCTAGATTCCTAACAAAGCTGAAAATTTCTCCCACATTTTTATTATTGACAAATTTCCTTGTGAATTTTTTGTCCTAGGTTTTTGGTCATTTTTCTATTAGGGCCTCAGGTTTTCTTTAATGATTTATAAAAACTCTTTCCATGTTAAGGGTGTTAAATCCTAGACTGTTAGAGGGGTTGTGAATGTCTTCCCAATTTTCATTTGCCTTTCAATTTTTTTGAGTAAATATTTTTGGTTAGCTGAACTTTATTATTTAGTTTACATTAGACATTGTACAATTTCATCTTATTGTGGTGAAACAATAGTTGATTCTAATAGGATCATTTTGGATCCTACTGTATATTTCTTTTTTTTTTTAATTTTTTTTATTATTTTTTTTTATTGCATTTTAGGTTTTGGGGTACATGTGATGAACATGCAAGATTGTTGCATAGGTACACACATGGCAGTGTGCTTTGCTGCCTTCCGTCCCCTCACCTGTATCTGTCATTTCTCCCCATGCTATCTCTTCCCACCTCCCCACCCCCCGCCCCTCCCCCATTTCCCCCCAACAGACCCCAGTGTGTAGTGCTCCCCTCCCTGTGTCCATGTGTTCTCATTGTTCAACACCCGCCTATGAGCGAGAATATACGGTGTTTGATTTTCTGCTCTTGTGTCAGTTTGCTGAGAATGATGGTTTCCAGGTTCATCCATGTCCCTATAAAGGACGTGAACTCATCGTTTTTGATGGCTGCATAATATTCCATGGTGTATATGTACCACATTTTCCCTATCCAGTCTATCATCGTTGGGCATTTTGGTTGGTTCCAGGTCTTTGCTATTGTAAACAGTGCTGCAATGAACATTCGTGTGCACGTGTCCTTGTAGTAGAATGATTTATAATCCTTTGGATATATACCCAGTAATGGGATTGCTGGGTCAAATGGGATTTCTATTTTTAGGTCCTTGAGGAATCGCCACACTGTCTTCCACAATGGTTGAATTAATTTACATTCCCACCAACAGTGTAAAAGTGTTCCTATTTCTCCACATCCTCTCCAGCATCTGTTGTTTCCCGATTTTTTAATGATCGCCATTCTAACTGGTGTGAGATGGTATCTCAATGTGGTTTTGATTTGCATTTCTCTGATGACCAGTGATGATGAGCATTTTTTCATATGTTTGTTGGCCTCCTGTATGTCTTCTTTTGTAAAGTATCTGTTCATATCCTTTGCCCATTTTTGAATGGGCTTGTTTGTTTTTTTCTTGTAGATCTGCTTTAGTTCTTTGTAAATTCTGGATATCAGCCCCTTGTCAGATGGGTAGACTGCAAAAATTTTTTCCCATTCTGTTGGTTGCCGATTCACTCTACTGACTGTTTCTTTTGCCGTGCAGAAGCTGTGGAGTTTGATTAGGTCCCATTTGTCTATTTTGGCTTTTGTTGCCATTGCTTTTGGCGTTTTGGTCATGAAGTCCTTGCCTACACCTATGTCCTGGATGGTTTTGCCTAGATTTTCTTCTAAGGTTTTTATGGTATTAGGTCTGATGTTTAAGTCTTTAATCCATCTGGAGTTAATTTTGGTGTAAGGTGTCAGGAAGGGGTCCTGTTTCTGCTTTCTGCACATGGCTAGCCAGTTTTCCCAACACCATTTATTAAACAGGGAGTCCTTTCCCCATTGCTTGTTTTTGTCAGGTTTGTCGAAGATCAGATGGTTGTGGGTATGTTGTATTTCCTGTGAGGCCTCTGTTCTGTTCCATTGGTCTATATCTCTGTTTTGGTACCAGTACCATGCTGTTTTGATTACTGTAGCCTTGTAGTATAGTTTGAAGTCCGGTAGTGTGATGCCTCCCGCTTTGTTCTTTTTGCTTAGAATTGACTTGGCTATGCGGGCTCTCTTTTGGTTCCATATGAAGTTTAAGGTGTTTTTTTCCAGTTCTGTGAAGAAGGTCATTGGTAGCTTGATGGGAATAGCGTTGAATCTGTAAATTACTTTGGGCAGTATGGCCATTTTCACGATGTTGATTCTTCCTAACCATGAACATGGAATGTTTCTCCATCTGTTTGTATCCTCTCTTATTTCGTTGAGCAGTGGCTTGTAGTTCTCCTTGAAGAGGTCCTTTACGTTCCTTGTTAGTTGTATTCCTAGGTACTTTATTCTCTTTGTAGCAATTGTGAATGGCAGTTCGTTCTTGATTTGGCTCTCTTGAAGTCTATTACTGGTGTATAGGAATGCTTGTGATTTTTGCACGTTGATTTTGTATCCTGAGACTTTGCTGAAGTTGTTTATCAGTTTCAGGAGATTTTGGGCTGAGATGATGGGGTCTTCCAGATATACAATCATGTCATCTGCAAATAGAGACAATTTGATTTCCTCCTTTCCAATTTGGATACCCTTTATTTCTTTTTCTTGCCTGATTGCTCTGGCTAGAACTTCCAGTACTATATTGAATAGGAGTGGTGAGAGAGGGCATCCTTGTCTAGTGCCAGATTTCAAAGGGAATGCTTCCAGTTTTTGCCCATTCAGTATGATATTGGCTGTTGGTTTGTCGTAAATAGCTTTTATTGTTTTGAGATACGTTCCGTCAATACCTAGTTTATTGAGGGTTTTTAGCATAAAGGGTTGTTGAATTTTGTCAAAAGCCTTCTCTGCATCAATCGAGATAATCATGTGGTTTTTGTCTTTGGTTCTGTTTATGTGGTGAATTACGTTTATGGACTTGCGTATGTTGAACCAGCCTTGCATCCCCGGGATGAATCCTACTTGATCATGGTGGATGAGCTTTTTGATATGCTGTTGCAATCGGTTTGCCAGTATTTTATTGAAGATTTTTGCATCTATGTTCATCATGGATATTGGCCTGAAATTTTCTTTTCTTGTTGAGTCTCTGCCGGGTTTTGGTATCAGGATGATGTTTGTCTCGTAAAATGATTTGGGAAGGATTCCCTCTTTTTGGATTGTCTGGAATAGTTTCAGAAGGAATGGTATCAGCTCCTCCTTGTATGTCTGGTAGAATTCAGCTGTGAACCCATCTGGACCTGGGCTTTTTTTGGGTGGTAGGCTCTTTATTGCTGCCTCGACTTCAGACCATGTTATTGGTCTATTCAGGGTTTCGGCTTCTTCCAGGTTTAGGCTTGGGAGGTTGCAGGTGTCCAGGAATTTATCCATTTCTTCCAGGTTTACTAGTTTATGTGCATAGAGTTGTTTGTAATAATCTCTGATGATGGTTTGGATTTCTGTGGAATCTGTAGTGATATCCCCTTTATCGTTTTTTATTGCATCAATTTGGTTATTCTCTCTTTTCTTTTTTATTAATCTGGCTAGTGGTCTGTCTATTTTGTTGATCTTTTCAAAAAACCAGCTCCTGGATTTATTGATTTTTTGAAGAGTTTTTTGTGTCTCTATTTCCTTCAGTTCTGCTCTGATCTTAGTTATTTCCTGTCTTCTGCTAGGTTTTGAGTTTTTTTGATCTTGCTCCTCTAGCTCTTTCAATTTTGATGATAGGGTGTCAATTTTAGATCTCTCCTTTCTTCTCATGTGGGCACTCATTGCTATATATTTTCCTCTAGAGACTGCTTTAAATGTGTCCCAGAGATTCTGGTATGTTGTGTCTTCGTTCTCATTGGTTTCGAAGAACATCTTTATTTCTGCCTTCATTTCATTGTTTATCCAGTCAACATTCAAGAGCAAGTTGTTCAGTTTCCATGAAGCTGTGCGGTTCTGAGTTTGTTTCTGCATTCTGAGTTGTAACTCGATTGCACTGTGGTCTGAGAGACTGTTTGTTATGATTTCTGTTCTTTTGCATTTGCTGAGGAGTGATTTATTGCCAATTATGTGGTCAATTTTAGAGTAGGTGTGATGTGGTGCTGAGAAGAATGTATATTCTGTGGATTTGGGGTGGAGAGTTCTGTAAATGTCTATTAGGTTTGCTCGTTCCAGGTCTGTGTTCAGGTCCTGGATATCCTTGTTGATTTTCTGTCTGGTTGATCTGTCTAATATTGACAATGGGGTGTTAAAGTCTCCCACTATTATTGTGTGGGAGTCTAAGTCTCTTTGTAAGTCATTAAGAACTTGCCTTATGTATCTGGGTGCTCCTGTATTGGGTGCATATATATTTAGGATCGTTAGCTCTTCTTGTTGCAGTGATCCTTTTACCATTATGTAATGTCCTTCTTTGTCTCTTTTGATCTTTGTTGCTTTAAAGTCTATTTTATCAGAGATGAGAATTGCAACTCCTGCCTTTTTTTGCTCTCCATTTGCTTGGTAGATCTTCCTCCATCCCTTTATTTTGAGCCTTTGTGTATCCTTGCATGTAAGATGGGTTTCCTGGATACAGCACACTGATGGGTTTTGGCTTTTTATCCAGTTTGCCAGTCTGTGTCTTTTGATTGGGGCATTTAGTCCATTGACATTTAGGGATAGTATTGTTATGTGTGAATTTGATGCTGTCATTTTGATGCTACCTGGCTGTTTTGTTGGTTAGTTGATGCAGATTCTTGATTGTGTTGATGCTTTTTTACCATTTGGTGTGTTTTTGGAGTGGCTGGTACTGGTTGTTCCTTTATATGTGTAGAGCCTCTTTCAGGAGTTCTTGTAGAGCAGGTTTGGTGGTGATGAAATCTCTGAGTGCTTGCTTGTTCACAAAGGATTTTATTTTTCCTTCACTTATGAAGCTGAGTTTGGCTGGATAGGAGATTCTGGGTTGAAAGTTCTTTTCTTTAAGGATGTTGAATATTGGCCCCCAGTCTCTTCTGGCTTGTAGGGTTTCTGCTGAGAGATCTGCTGTGAGTCTAATGGGCTTCCCTTTGTGGGTAACCCGACCTTTCTCTCTGGCTGCCCTTAGCATTTTCTCTTTCATTTCAACCCTGGTGCATCTGACGATTATGTGCCTTGGGGTTGCTCTTCTTGAGGAATATCTCTGTGGTGTTCTCTGTATTTCCTGGATTTGAATATTGGTCTGCCTTGCTAGGTTGGGGAAGTTTTCCTGGATAATATCCTGAAGAGTATTTTCCAGCTTGGATTCATTCTCTTCATCACATTCAGGTACACCTATCAGACGTAGATTAGGTCTTTTCACATAGTCCCACATTTCTTGAAGATTTTGTTCATTCCTTTTTGCGCTTTTTTCTCTGTTCTTGCCTTCTCTTTTTATTTCATTGAGTTGGTCTTAGACCTCTGATATCCTTTCTTCTGCTTGGTCAATTCGGCTGTTGAAGCTTGTGCATGCTTCACGAAGTTCTCGTGTTGCGTTTTTCAGCTCCATCAATTCACTTATTCTCCTCTCTATGCTGTCCATTCTCGTCAGCAGTTCTTCCAATCTTTTTTCAAGGTTCCTATTTTCTTTGCGATGGGTTAGAACATGTTCTTTTAGCTCATTGTAGTTTCTTACTACCCATCTTCTGAAGTCTGATTCTGTCATTTCATCACCCTCCTTCTCCATCCGGTCTGGTTCCCTTGCTGGTGAGGAGTTGTGATCACTTTTAGGAGGAGAGGTGTTCTGGTTTCGGGAGTTTTCCTCCTTTTTACGCTGGTTTCTACCCATTTTTGTGGGTTTATCCACCTGTTGTCTGTCTCTGTCCCAGGGAGTTGGAGCTTTATGAGTTTCCGTTGCACTACTGCCTTTTTTGATTTTTATTTTTTTTTTTCAGGTCAGACCCGCCCAGCTAGCAGCACGCCTAGCCTCTGCCTGCCCGCAGGGGCTTTGCTGAGCTGCTGTGGGCTCCGCCCAGCTGCCCTGAGCTCTTCCCTGCAGTCCTTTTTATATGGGCGTAGTTAGAACTGTCTGGGCAATGGTGGCCCCGCCTCTGTTATGGTGGACTCTCTCTGTTGTGGCAGGTTGCCTCGGCAACGGCGGGTTGCCTCGGCAACGGCGGGTTGCCTAGGCGACGGTGGCCTGCCTCCATAGCGGTTGAGAGTCTCAGTAATGGCGGAAGCCCCTCCCCCACCGAGCCAGACTGCCCCAGGTTCAGCTGTGCTTGGTTTGAAGGGCTCAACCCAGAGGGTTTCCAATTACTGTTTTTGTTTTTGTTGTTGTTGGGGGTGGAGGGGTGGGACCAACCGAGCCTGATCACCTGGCTCCCTGACTCAGAGTCTTTTCTTTTAAGTTGAAGGACCCCGCGTTCCGGTCGCTTGTTGAAAAGGCGCCGGGATCTCCCGTGCTGCGACTCACGGAGTCGGCTCGAACCGCGGCGCCCGCTCCTGGCGGATTTTTTGCCTAGGAATCTCCTGGCCTGGCTCGCTATTTCAGATGAATGGGCTATTCTGCCGTCTCAGGGCTCTGCTCGCCAGCTAAGAGGGCTCCCAGACCAGTGGCTTTTGTACGGAGAACCGCAGCAACAGGGAGTGGTCACAGCAGCCGCGCGGGCGGAATCAGCCCCACGGGGGCCAAAACAGCCGCACCGGCTGGGACTGCGACGCTGGCGACCCCTCTGCCTGGGTATCTCCTGGTCTGTGGGCAATAAGAGTTCGTCTGGAAATGCGGCATCCACTCACCCTCTGCACTTTCACTGGGAGCTGAAGTCCTGAGCTGTTCTTAGGCGGCCATCTTGAAAGTCCACCAGTACCAGTTTTAAATGTCAGTTGTAACTCCTGTATATTTCTTAATATCTCTTTTGGGTCCTGTCCCTCATACATGTCATAAACATCTCCTTAACCAAATCACTGACAAAAACCAAAAACAATGATAAACAAACAAACAACAACAAAAAAAACGGGATCAAAATCCCTAGCATCTACCTGTAGAACAATTTGAGCCATTAGTCAGTATTCTTCAGGTACATTTTTGAAACAGCTATGACTCTACCTAAGGCTGTCATTTTCTAGCCTACTTTGTGCCTTTCTGTCACAAAGATATGAGCAGCTTATTCAAAGCCATTTTGAACTCTGAATACAATATATATCTTCTTTATTCCTATGTCAGTATCTCCATTAACAACCGGTCTCTCAGAACTTTTCCTTAATGCACAGAAACCGCCTGTTTGAGAATCTATGCTACATTTCATTGATATATATCCTAACTCATTCTACAGAGGATTTGGGCTAGCTTAATAGAATTAATAAAATAAAAAAAGCTATATGTAGATAAATGAAATATCAAAGCTATGAAAAAATTATAAGCTTTGACAGTGAAGTTAGAAAGCAGGTATGGATATCATGAAGGGTTACCTTTTTACAGTTGGGTCACACTTTAGCACTGAGCTTCCTGGTAGCAAAAGTAAAAAAAGATAACATGATCAAATACATCATTCACATTGTTCTAAGGCAAGCAAATACTGGTTCCTCAGAGGTATCATCTGACAAGAATTTCATATGGGTAATCATATAACCTCGTGTATACAAAGATACATGATACCTTCTTACCTCCTTGTTAAAGTAACATTAATGCCAAGGGCTTCTACTTCCTTATTCTCCATTACTAATTACTCATTATTAATTCTTTGGGCATCATATTTGAAAGTTTTCTTAGTATTCTTAGATATGGTGCAGGGCTTCAGACCAAGTTAACTATTAATATTTTAGCTTTTTGGCTGGTCTTGGATTCAGATCTCTCAGACCAGTGTTGAATTTTACTTTCTGCACCACAAGGATTATCTGTCATGTTGGGGTCTCAACAGAGCTTTGGGGTTGACTTTGACCCCAAAGTCATGTAACCCACTCTTTTTTGTTGTTATTGTTTAGCAATGAGGTCTCACTCTGTTGTCCAGACTGGAGTGCAGTCCATAGCCGTAGCTCACTGTGGCCTGGACCTCCTGGGCTCAAGTGATCCTCTTGCCTCAACCTCCTGAATAGCTAGGACTACAGACTCGCACCATCATGCCCGGCTATTTTTTTTTTTTTTTTTTTTTTTTGAGACGGAGTTTCGCTCTTGTTACCCAGGCTGGAGTGCAATGGCGCGATCTCGGCTCACCGCAACCTCCGCCTCCTGGGTTCAGGCAATTCTCCTGCCTCAGCCTCCTGAGTAGCTGGGATTATAGGCACGCACCACCATGCCCAGCTAATTTTTTTGTATTTTTAGTAGAGACGGGGTTTCACCATGTTGACCATGGTTGGTCTCGATCTCTCGACCTCGTGATCCACCCGCCTCGGCCTCCCAAAGTGCTGGGATTACAGGCTTGAGCCACCGCGCCCGGCCTTTTTTTTTTTTTTTTTGAGACGGAGTCTCACTCTGTCACCAGGCTGGAGTGCAATGGTGGGATCTCTGCTCACTGCAGCCTCCGCCTCCCAGTTCAAGTGATTCTTCTGCCTCAGCCTCCTGAGTAGCTGGGACCACAGGCACATGGTACCATACCTGGCTAATTTTTGTATTTTTAGTAGAGATGGGATCTCACCATGTTGGCCAGGATGGTCTCGATCTCCTGAGCTTGTGATCTGCCCGCCTTGACCTCCCAAAGTGCTGGGATTACAGGCGTGAGCCACCACGCATGGCCCTGGCTGTTTTTTGTTTTGTTTTGTTTTGTTTTGTTATGTTTTGGAGATGAGGTCTTACTATGCTGCCCAAGATGGATGTAATCCCTTGTGATGTCAGCATACACTCTGTCTCACATAGCCAGAACCTTTGTCATGTTCTTCTATTTCTTAAAGTCATCTCTACTCATCTTGATACACTTAGAGTATTGATTTATGTGATCATTTGTGTGTGTATATACATGGCTATGTGACTTGAATGGCAGAAAAAGATACACAGCCAACTCTATATACTATATATGGTAATATATAACAAGGATTATATATATAGTAATATATAGTGTTACATACCTATGTCTGTCTTTGTCCATACATTTAAGGACATAAAAAGAGTTTTATGGAAAAAAAGAATATCTCTTACAGGACAAGGTAAACAGACTATAAAAATGAATAGGTGTAAAAATGTCTGTGCTGCCACTGGACCATTTAGTGGGATATGAGCGGTCACATTACACCTCACCAATTCTCTCTTTTCTCTCTTCATTATCCCAGGTTGTGGCTGAACAGTGCTCAGTAGGTGAGGCAGTACTGACCCTCACTGTGCACTTAACAGCTTTCTAGGAGTGTGAAGGCTACATGGAGTTCCCTTCTTAGAGGGCACTGGCCAGACAGAAATCATCAGAGAGACCCATACAGAACAGGTAGCAGCCGGCCCTTGCAGGTCTGGGGGCCTGGCCAGGGTGGTAGACGTCAGACCCAGGTTAGACCCTCTAGGACTTCCAAGACCTGCCCATTTCCTCAGTTAAAAATATGGGCAGTGATACTTAGACAGAATCGAGGAGGTGGGTAAAGATCTTAGTGGAGATCTTGCTTTCTTGATTGGTTAGAGAACGTCCCAGCCTTTGCTCCTGGATTTGAGGCCAAATACAGTTCCACAGAGACAGACATTTTTGTCTTAGGGTCTATGGTCAGCTGTTCCCCCTGTTCACTGCCCAGCTCATACCAGCACAGTCTGTCACCCCCGGTTTCGGCTGAAGCTGAGGGAGGAGAGATGGAATTCTTAGCACAGCCTAGATCCAAGAATTGATCCAGGAGTTCTGGAAGTGTCCTCTGGTGGTTTTTATGGTACAATGTTCTGGCTGGTTTTTGGCTGGGCAAGGGACAGGAGGAATGGCTACAAATCAGAAGCTCCTGCCCAAGCCGACCAGCCCTACCTGGGCCCTGGCTTTTCCCCTCCATTCTGGTGAGTGACTCATTTGCAGGGAAAGGATGAAGGTCACTGATTTGTGCCCACCCAGGAGCAGAAGGGACTGGGGCTCAATGGGCGGCCCTTCTGTGGGGCCCCTGGCCCCCCACCCGAGGCCCCTCCTCGCCAGCCACTGGCCTGGTCTGGGCAGGGCTGCACGCCTGTTCAGCGCTGCTGTTTCCATAAGCTAATGAGGGCAGAGTGTGAGCCACAGGCGATGATGCTGGGATATTAACTCTGACAGGAAGCTTGATCATAATTATCTTAACGAGGATAGGGTTAATTACAGTGGAAACTTAAAAGTTCTCTCGGTTTGAATCCACTGGAGCCCAATGCGTTGTGATGTTTTGTCATTTTGATGTGACTTTGGAAAAGGCACTGGCATGCTCCCAGCAGCTGCTGCAGCTCCTGGGGGAGCCCGGGCAGAGCCCTGGGAGTGAGGGAAGGAGGTGAGAGGATGGTACCTGTGCATGAGATCCTGGCTGCATTGCTGCTGGTGGAGGGGGAGGCAGGCACCCTGCAGGGAGCTCCGGGAGTGGTGGGGAGGGTGGGTGCTGCTTAAGTTTCCAGACCAATCCAGACCTGGACAATCTCCCTCCAGCTGTCTGTGCCTAGGTCCTGGGTGAAACCTTGCCCTCTCCTATCAGCCCCCAGCCCTCACCTCAGACATCACACTACTCCAGGAAGCTGGCGAGTGATGCTGGCCTGACAGTTGGCCTCTCCACTGGGGATCTGGTTTTGGGGTGCATTTTGCTGTCCACACACAAGGTGATAGCAGACAAATTGTTATTTTATTTAACAGCACATATTTGCAGGCATCTGGCACGGAGGGGAATTAACTCCAAGATCTACACACATATATTTTCTCCTGTTCCTCCCTAGAAAGCAGCAGTAGAAATAACAGTAAAAAATAGAAGTAAAGTAAAAGGTAAAACCACCTCCCTTCAGGTGTATGTGTGTTATCATCCACTTGCCAGCTGAGACCCCCAAAACCTGTCCTCTCCAGTACCCCCATTCACCATGCTCTCCACCCCCTGCCTCCGGTACTCCAGCCCTGAGCTCTGGATCTAGCTGCTTAAATCCCCAGGAGCACACCACACTGATAACATGAAAACAGGGATTTATTCATTAGCAGTCACCCATGTAATATGGTTCTCTTTTTACTGAGCAGCTAATAACATCACATGGCAGAAAGAGTCTCAAAACCAGACAGGTGACAGGGGATTGGAGACTGATCTTCCCAGCTCTTCTGGGAGGTCTCGCTCTGGTGTGGAGTTCTGCCCCAGAACCCAGGCTGCAGGGGGGAAAAAGGCTGTCTGGGTGGGGGTGGGCATTGCCTTGGTGCTCCTGAGTGCTCCCCCTCTTCGTGCAGTGTCATTTTGCTTTATCCCTGAAGCACTGTTGGAAAGGAGCTGTCTTCTTGCCAGTCGCCAACCATTTGCTGATTCTCATCAGAAGAGTCTAATATTTGCATAACATAAGTCAGGAGCAATGTGTATTTGGATGCTGCTTTTGAGCAGAGCCCAACTGATGTTTATGCACAAAGGACTTATTCGCCACCCGTAAAGCTCCCTAAGGGGAAGTGGCCTCACCTCTCCTAGAGGTAAAGGGGCACAGTTCTGAGAAGCCTTTTGGCACATCACTCACTAACTCCTAGTGGAGGAAGGGACTTCAGAGGAGCCCAAAAGTTCCCGGCAGAAGCCTGACTTGGTGTATGCCTCCTCCGTGGGTTTGTTCACGGCCGGTCCCCTGCATTCCAGACACACCCCCAGGGTCAGGACTTCAGGAAAAAAAAAAAAAAAAAAAAAAAAAAAAAAAAAAAAAAAAGCAGTGAATAAAAGGAGGAAGGAACAGCAAAAACAAACATGCTAGTAACTAGTTAGTGGTCCTTCACTTATTTTCTACAAGATCCTGTGAGCCGGAAGGAACACAGAACAGGAGAGCTGAGATGGGCTATTGACACGCCTGTATTCACACAACAGGAAATGGAGGAGCGGAGGGAAAGTCCCAAACCTTCCTGCCTAGATGTGCGTAAGTTGTGGTGTTTTTTTTTTTTTTTTATTTTGTTGTTTTTGTTTTTTGTGGGTACATAGCAGGTGTATATATTTATGGGTCACATGAGATATTTTGATACAGGCATGCAATGTGTAATCATCACATCAGGATCAATGGGGTATCTGGTCCTTCAAGCAATTATCCTCGTAAGTTGTGTTTTGCCTCTAGGAACATGAGGAAAAAGAGAAAGGAGGAGGAAATGAAACCCGGTAATCTCCGGACCCCTACTCCAAAATGTGTCCTCCAGTGGCGGGGCTGGTAGTGTTGGTTGGAGGAGCAGGCGTGCTCTGGTCGGCGAGTCCTGGGTGGGACCACCCCGAGGTCTGACAGGAATGGAACGTGCAGGCAGAGCTCTGGGCCCAGTGGAATCTACAGATTTAATTTATTTACAGCACATTTTACACCTTGCAAGTATTGACTCTGCATTTCAGAGTCCTCTTGGCAGAGATCCCACAAGGGAGCTGTGGATGCCTTGGGAAAGCTCCGATGCTGAAGTTCACACTCGCAGCAGATGTGCGGACATTGCACACAAAGCACACGGGGCTCTCATGGAAGCTGTATCAGTAAACGAATAAATAGTGTGGACGACATCTCCCTGATTCGTCACATTTTATAGAATAGCTAGGCATCCCATACGAGTCTCCTTCCAGTCCACATCGTAGCTCAGCTGTCAGCCTGTGCAGGCTCAGCACATCTCTCGGGTCTGGCAGGTGAACGAGCCGGGAGTCTGTGTCTCTGTGTAAGCCCCTCCGCTGGCCGGCCTGCTTTAATTAATGTCTGTGTACGCCCAGCAGGCACTTGTGCAAAACTGCCCGGTGTCGCCTCCACCCCCAACACTCATGAGAGCCCATAAAATTAAGAGTTAACTTTCAGCGATGTGTATAAGCAAGGTTATTTTTCCCTTTCTGCTATTTTTTTTTTCCTGGAATCGGGTACTTAATTCCTTCAGTTGCCTTTTTATTTACTGCCTCAACATCTACAGGGTTGCACTCTACACTTCTTTCAAAAATTAAGTGAGAAATCCACTTTCCATAAATTAAAACAGTAACCTCAAGCCAGGAGCTTTGAAGCAGCTATTCCCCACAACCCCTGTCTCCCCACCCGTAGCAAAAACAAATGAAAAGAAATAATAAAAGAAAAAGCCCTCTCAGGCCGGAGTGATTATGTAATTCCACAGATGTCTTGCCTTTTGGGCAGCCACCGGGATGCTGGGCAGAAGCAAATTAAGTGATTAGTAAAGAAAAAAGGCAAAGAAAAAAAAAGTCAAAGGATGTGAACAGAGAGAAAGGGAGCCTTCCCTGCCGTTTCCCCCACAACTGTACGGAGGAGAACCGCTAAGAAATGATACTTGAAGTTATATTTATTATTGTAAGAGGGTATGATATTTCTGGGCAGGAATGATGGATGACAACTTGAATTTGTGTCCAGGGAATGAAGGTGAACTGTGACAGAGTTATTTATCTTGGGAATGGAGGTTAGGGTCAGCCGAGGCTGGGTGCCTGAAGGCACAAGACATTGACAAATTTATCCTGCAGGCCGTATCTGAAGCCCTTTGTTTTGGGTCCTGGCTACTCACTAAGTGACCCTCATCCTTCATGTTGGCAATGCGTGAAGGATGCGGTGGGTGCCAGCGGCCCCTTCTCCCCCGCCGCCCCCGCCCCGACTCCTGCTACTAATTCTTGTCATTCACTTTGCTGACAGGCACCAAGCCCAAACTATTCCCAGTCCTGAAAGGGAAGGTTAAAATATTTATTTCGGTTCATAATGGCCTCCCTGATTTAGTGCAGGATCATTTTTCCTGTTGCCTTTGTCATTGCAGGTCACTGGAAGGACTGAGCGCATTCAGGAGCCTGGAGGAACTCATCTTGGACAACAATCAGCTGGGGGACGACCTCGTGTTACCAGGGTTACCCAGCCTGCATACCTTAACCCTCAACAAGAACCGAATATCCTTTCCTCTGCCTGCCGCCCCCACTCCCCACCCAGCCCCACAGTCGTCCCCCCACCCCGCCCTGCACAAATACCTGCAAAATGTCAAATGAGTTTTATGTGTCAGCTAAATTAAAGTATGTGAAATACAGTCCGTGGGCAGACAAAGCGTTCTGTCTTCTGGCACTCGGGACACTTCAGAGTAATTTATTATAGGTCATTCATAAATGAAACGCACCATTATATCTTCCTGTTGCTCCATTTCAGTGTAGAGATCTAAGTTATGGCTGTGAAGAAATCTTTTTAATAGATAAAAATAGAGAAAGAAAATAATGTCACCGCTGCAGAGGCGGCGAAGCCCGGTCTGTTTGCTTGGGCCTGTGTGAGAGGGCGACCTCTGGTGGGAAGTCCCGGGTAATGCCACCAAGCACACTGTCTCCTCCCAGGTTTCTGGCAGGCTCTGGTGCAGGCTTGGGGAGCAGTTCTGGCGAGGGAAAGGAGCTAAGGTGGCAGAGGCGTGTGAAGCCCAGTCCTGGCTATGCCCTCACTGGTGGATACCATGCTGGGCTAGTGAAAAGAGAGGCCTAGAGGACCCATGATAGTGTATGGCTTTCCCTACGAGGCAAGAACCTCACCTAACCTAGGGTGAGATTTCCAGGGACTCACTGCTCTGGATTCCGTAGTGGGGATGGAATCAAGGAACCCTTGCTGCACCTAAGGCCCGTAGCTCCTGCACTGTTAGCGTGGTGGATTACCAGGCACTAGAATGCCAACTAGATGGGATAGGGAGTTTCCTCGGTTTGGTTACCTCCTCTGTCCTTCACACAAAGCATGGTGCCTGGCACCAAGTGCCAGCTCAATAAATATTTGTGGGATGAGTGCGTCGTTAGCATTAGCTGTTTTTTATTGAGCACTCCCAGGAATGAGGCATGGCTCTGGCTTTTTTTTTTTTTTTTTTTGAGACGGAGTTTCACTCTTGTTACCCAGGCTAGAGTGCAATGGCGCGATCTCGGCTCACTGCAACCTCCGCCTCCTGGGTTCAGGCGGCGCTGGGTTCTTTACGGGTGTCGTTATTCATTCCTACCAAGCCCTGTGAGAACCGTGTGTCTTTTCCATTTATCTGGACATGGAAAGAGGTGAGGTGTAGGCAGATGGCCAGACATTAACAAGATGCTAGGTCCCGGATGATTCGCTGTCAGCTGTGTAGTGTCCAGAGTCCAATGTCCGCATTCTACTGTGTTGCTTCAGAGTCGGCAGTCCAATGGCTTTGTTTTGTTGATGGAACGTCTGAGACCCAGAGTGGTTAAATCACTTGTTCACATTCATACAGTAAATTGGAAATAGAAAAGGAGCCGAGGCATTTTCCTCTAGAGTGTAAAAGAAAATCGCATATACATGTAAGGTTTAGAACATATGCATATGCTAGCCTTTAAGAGGGATTTGCAGAAGTATGTATTGACTACTGTTTATACTTCGAGCCGTAAGTTAATGTTTTCTTTATCCTCTAAGATATTGTCTCAGTCAGCTCTTGCTGGTACGGCACAACACCATGCGTGAGGTGGGTTAAACAAAAAACATTTATTTCTCACAGTCTGGAGGCTGGAGGTTTGAGATCAGAATGCCAGCATGGTCGGGTTCTTGGTGAAGATACTTGCTCACTGTATCATCATGTACCAGAGAGAGAAAGCAAGCTCTTTCAAGTCTCTTAAAGGGGCAATAATCTCATCAGAGGGATCTACCCTCATAACCCAATTACCTCCTACAGGCTTCATCTCCACATACCATCGCTTTGGGGATTAGAATTTGAACATAGGAATTTGAGGGGAGACACAAACATTCAGACCATAGTATTAGAAATATGCTCCTGTGGTCATTATTAATTGGTACTTTGATAGAAGTAAAAAGGAAAAGCCTACAAGTAAATTTAGACTTTGTCACAATGAAATTTTGGTGGATTTTCCCCTCTTCTATCCATTAGTCAACCAAGTTTCCCAATCACTGTTTGAAAAATTATTGTAGTCAACGTGTCTTATGGCTTTCTAGGCTGTCTTAGATGATCAGCTGGCCAATATTCTCAAATCAATCAAGGACAGAAGGATTTTTAGACTAGAATTTAGATGAGATGTTTGCCCATGTCCTATGTCCCAGTGGAATATTAGAGTCCACGGACTTTGGTTCGTGGCTCAGGTTAATCATATTTAGCAGCATGGCCTTGGACACATTATCTTCTGTGAGCCTCTGTTTCTCATTTTTAAAGAAATACATTGGACTGAATGACAGTTTTATTCCCAGTATTGCTGTCCCCGGAGATAGGCAGGCCTCTTGGCTTTGGAGAGCTGAGACGTTTTCTTTGTCTTTGGTTGAGTCCATTCCCTATTCTGTGCACCTGCTTCTCCAATCTGTAGCAGTAATGTTAAGGGAGTAATGGTAATGGCCTAGGAGGGACTGAAGCAAAAGACACTGTGTGGCTGTAAACCTGACAGGCGATATCACCATGCTGTTGTAGCACATTTTCTTATCAGTGAATACTCTGAGTAGACTTCTTTCTTTTTTTTTTCTTCTCTGGTCTACTAATGCAATTGTGAAAATCAACTTCGACATCTATTTAACTCAGAAGTCACAGAGAAAGGTAGGTAACACAAGGCAACACATGCTGTCTTCTCAACCCAATACTCCTGACTCCACTTTTTCAGCTAACTGACTCTCCTACCTAATTGTGAGAATGTTGCAGGCTTTCCAGCAATTTCTAGGTTCCATGTTGTTATTACTACTCCATGAAATGCCTTAGATGTGGGCTCTTTACATTAGCTTTTGCCACATAATAATCCACCCCAAGACTTAGTGGCTTAAAACAACAACTGTTTACAGTTCTTTGGATCAGATGTTTGGCCAGGGCTCAGCAGGATGGTTCTTTTGCTGGTCTTACCCTGGACTACTCATGCAGCCACATCTACCTGGAGGCTCAACTTGGGCTAGATGCTCTAAGATGGCCTCACTCATATGTCTGGAAGTTGGTGCTGGGTGCTGGCTAAACTACCTGTCTCAAACAGGCTAGCATAAGGCACTTCACATGGCAGGAGTGTTCTAACAGCACAAGCCCCATTGTACAAGTAGTTTTCAAGTTCACCTTATACCATGTATGTTAATATCCCGTGACCAAAGCAAGTCACATACCAACTGTAGAACAAATATGGGAGGGGACGGTACAGGGTGTGTGTATGAAGAGGCGTCGTTCATTTCTGTAACCATCTCTTTACCCAGGGGACCTTGGCATTGGCCTCTTGTCTCCTTAAGATTTTACTTCATATTTGTGATAAAGGGAGCCCTAGACACAAGTAACTATTGACCTCCTGAAAACGTATTAGCTCTTCTGTGTAAATCGAATCTTTAAACATATTAGGAAGCTTGCTGCCAAATGAGGTTTTATCTTGAATTATTTTGTGAATTTTGCTTTATTTATTGATTTATTTTTTAGTTTGTTTTTTGGCATATGTTAGAATGGTTATTCACCCCACCTGCTATGTAAAATCTAGATTTTTCCACTTTGGTTTGACTCACAGTTAAGTGTGTCTGTAATAATGCTGTAGGTTATTAGACCCTGGAAACTCAGGTCATTGGCTTCTTTATTCCTTTAGCAAGAGGGACTATCACATAGTGGTTAAGAACAACAGGCTCTGAAGGCAGACTTTCTGAGCTTCTACCCCAAACCTGCCACTTTTCTGCATGATCTTGGGCAAGTCACTTAACATCTCTATATTTTGGTTTCCTTTGAAAATGCGGACAATGGTAGTACCCATCCTGTAGGTTGTTTTGAGGATTATTCTAAGTACCTCAGACATATTAGGTTCTGGTAACATAGTAAGTGCTGTGTAAGGGTTAGTACTATCATTATTATCATAGAGAATTGTGTAAGCTCATCTGGTTTGACTTGGGCCACATTATAACCAAGGCCAGAGTACAGACATACTTCTGAGTGTAGAATGCTTCTTTGACTTGCCTAATTTAATATTGCACCAATGCCATTCTGTGAGTTGGGTACTGTTGGTGATTACTTCTCATTTTTATGGAAAAACTAGGAATAGATGAGCTTTCTGAAGTCACATGGATTGTCAGTGCTGGGGCTCAGTCTAGAACCCAGGTATGCTGATTGCCAGCTCCAGACTCTGAAACACAAAGGAGCGACAATCATTGCACAAGGAGAGGAACCAAGATACAGGAGGAGTCAGCGTCCTGGGCCTGCCTCTGCAAGGTCCTCCTCCCAGCTGAGAACTGCTGGGAGTCTGCTCATAAAAGGGATTCCAGGGCCCAGACTCGCATCTGGAAAATTTCCTCCGTGTTCATCCGTCGGTGCCTCCCTGCCATCTGCATACCTCCTGCTGGACCTCCCATCTTTTTCCACCAGCCCTTTGTCTCACTGTGTTGGTGTCCTGGTCTGGTATATCTGAAAGCCTGGTTGTCTGAGATTACCGCTTCATCTCTTGGTTTGTAGGGATCTCATTTTCTTTCTTTGGTTCATTGAGACTGGCCAGGTAGTCACTGGCTATGGACTTGAACCCCTTCCCCACTGCTTTCACACACACTCTCTCTCTCTCTGTCTCTCTCTCACCCATTCATGAGCATGCACACGCTGTCCCCGACCCTTCCACCAGGAGGGGTGGGATATTTGGTAATGGTCTCAGTCGTATCATATTTGAATACTCAACCCCAACTATGATTAACCAACTGAAAATTTGGGAAAATGTAGATACTTAACCTTTATACCAATGATTCTCCCCCACTTTCCTTTTGGGGTGTGTGTGGGGGACATAAGCCCCTATTTGCTTGAGCACAGATAATGAAGAACCCATGAGTTTGAATGATAATGCCAGCAGGAAATGGGTGGTGCTACATGTTACACAGCTGGGATATGGCACAGAGACCACTCCAGCGAGTCAGAGGCAGGACTGGAGTTCACAGCCATTTGCTGTGTCATCTTAGAAAAGATTTGCTGTGTCATCTTAGAAAAGTCTTTGTACCTTGTCAGTGGCCTCAGATTCTTTATAAAATGGGTAACATACACTTCTGCATATTGTCAAGAGATTTAAATGGTATAATAAATGGGAAATCACTTTGTTAAAGACTTTACAATTTCTAGGCGTATTTTGCTGTTAGTTAATGCCTTGGTGCTTCAAAAGTAGCAGCCCAAACTGGAAGGAAGGAGCTGAGGTACAGGGCACAGCCCGGGGATGGCAGCTGTGTTCTCCCGCAGAAACACGTAAGACCCCTTATTTTCTAGCGTTTTAAATTTCGCTTTTGTGTTAGGAAATTATGAGTCACTTTTTCCTCTAGAAATGCAGTTTCTTTGGGACCTATGTTTGAATTTAGACTCAGCCACATACTGGCTGTGTGACCGTTAACCCCTGTTTCCTTATGTGAATGAAAATGAGATGTCGTTATGTTGTATATTTAGCACTTGAAAACCCGTATGAGGATTAGCTGTGGTTAAAATCATCCCAGCAGTTACGGAGACTGCCCTTTGACCCACAGCTGAGCCCAGAGGGAGGGATGTGTCCATTCTCACCTGGGAGACAGCTTCGGACCTGTGCAACTGGACACACACCAGGAGGCTTCCCTCCTCCCTCGTGCTCCAAACTTTCAAGGCAAGATACTGCTTTGATCTTGAGCCCTCTGCAGAAAATCTCCCTTGGCAAGCCTCCCCATGACAGCTGGGCTCTGTGATGGCAACTTTCTGCACACAACACTGAAAAAAAATCTCAACGCTAAGTACCCCGGAGAAGACTTGATGAGGGAAACCAGGTGTGTGCCGGGAACCCAGCTGGAGAGAGTTGAAACTGTGCCAGGTAGCTTCACATTTTTAAAAAAGGTACCCTTAGGAGAATCCCTGAAATGATCCTCACTGCGGTGGTCTTGATTAGCCAGGGACACCAAGTTTCTTCCACAGATTGCCTCTGGTCAATTTTCTATGCAACTTGACAAAAAAGAAATGTGACAAGTTCTATCTTGGACCTCAAAGGCAAAACAAGGCTGTGTTAGTCCTTACTGACCCAGGAGACGAAGAAACCAATTAAAACTTCTTCTCATGTTTTATCCTCTGGTGGTACTATCAACTTCAAGGTGAAGGGCTAGTCTAGAGCATGCAGGGAGGAGGTGCTAGTGCTTCCTGCCTGGTGTGGATTTGGGGGAGACCACCTGACTCAGCCAAATGTATCATTTATATAGGAAGCTGGAGCTTCTACCATACAAAATACCCAAAGATAGGCAGGCTCTTAGAAATCTCTTGGATTCATTGGCAAAGGATGGCTGAAGGTTCTGGGAACCTGCAGACCCCATGCTCAAGAAAGTCTCATGATCAGGGCATTCAAATAATCCACTTCTTCATGGCCTCCTGCCTAGGGGCAGATCCAGGTTTTAGGGAGTGTGAAACCTCTGTAATTAGAGAGAGCCCTCTTAAGGACAAAGACTATATAATTAGGAATCCAAAATTTAGGTATGAAGTGAATGTTTTTTTTGGAATAGAATGGTATCAAAGGAAATTTTAAAATTCTAAATAATGAAAAATTTTAAATAATGATAAATTCCACAAACGTCAAAATACCTAAATCTTTATACTAGATATGCCTCTAGAGAAACTTTTTTCCTACTTTTTTCTACAAATTCTCTCATAGCTTCATTATTTGGTGAGACTTTACAATTTTTCTGTAGAGAGAATAGATAATTCCCTCTTTTAGCATGGTTGATTGAAAACTGATATATATATATATATATATATATATATATATATATATATATTTTTTTTTTTTTTTTTTTTTGAGACAGAGTCTTGTTCTGTCGCCAGGCACCAGGCTGGAGTGCAGTGGCACGATCTCAGCTCACTGCAACCTCCAGGATTCAAGCAATTCTCCTGCCTCAGCCTCCCGACTAGCTGGGACTACAGGTGCATGCCACCGTGCCCAGCTAATTTTTGCATTTTTTTTAGTAGTGATGGATTTTCACCATGTTGTCCAGGATGGTCTCGATCTCTTAACCTCGTGATCCACCCACCTCGGCCTCCCAAAGTGCTGGGATTACAGGCGTGAGCCACCGAGCCCGGCCTGAAAACTGATTTTTAAAAATAGTTTAGAAATGTATCTTTCAGTTTCACCATTTGTTATTGGTAGTTTCACCACTACAGTTTTATGACAATTGCATTTTGGAGAAACCCTTACACATTTCTTTCATATATGATAGGAGCTGTATAAGATTTCGGCACATTTCGGCCAGGCACAGTGTCTCATGCCTGTAATCCCAGCACTTTGGGAGACTGAGGCAGGCGGATCACCAGAGGTGAGGATTTCGAGACCAGCCTGGCCAACATGGCAAAACCCCGTCCCTACTAAAAATACAAAAATTAGCCAGGTGTGGTGGCGCGCACCTATAATCCCAGCTATTTGGGAGACTGAGGCAGGAGAATCGCTTGAATTCAGGAGACAGAAGTTGCAGTGAGCCTAGATCACATTGTTACACTCCAGCCTGAGTGAAAGAGTGAGACTCTGTCTCAAAAAAATAATAATAAAAAGATTTCAGGGCATTTCATGTTGTGTGTGTGTCTATGTGTATACATACACTTGCCAACTGAATCTTAAATGTTCTTTGAATTGATGAGTTTGTTTATCATTTTGCCATCAGTTTTGTGTTGGTCCCTGCATGTTTGTGTTAATATGGTGGATAGTAAAAGTATTACTGGAAGCCATTGCTACTGATACTGTTGGAATAATTTAACTAGACACAGAGTGCCTGCAACTTATGTAACTATATCCCCAGTGAATCAAAATTAAATGTCACTCCTACACGAAGTCCCCTTAGCTGGGTCCCCAGGATTCCCATTGATACTCCCATTGCCACCCAACTCAAAGGAAAATGTGGTAAAGAAGTCCTATTGAAGAGAGACAGTGATCTCCACAGATGACTGTAAATAACCTACTTTTGCAAATTAAAAAAAAAACACATGATCATGTGACCCTATTACCAGGGTATTTCCCAGGGCCTTGGAAGGTGCCAATGCAAGCAAGAAGCCCTTGACACATGAGCTTTATTAGCTCCATGGTAGATCTACATGTAAAAGTTTACTCAACGTAATCTAGGCCGACTTCCCTGGATGGTGGCCCGTTGGGCTTCCTTCACTCATCACTACATGTTGAGAAATGACTGGCATTTCAGTCCAACTCAGTTGCCCAATATTTCCTCAAATTAAAAACTTTGCCAGTTTGGGGTTCCATTCCTGCATATGCCCACCTTCATATAGTAGACACACACAAAAAAGCCAAGCTTTGAGGAATGTTTCATAAGAAGAAAGTTAATGTAGATCTGGCCTTTCCATCTGTAGTAAAGAGGACTTCCCTCTGTCGTGTAGGGTCCTTGTCTACATAAATAATCAGAAACACTCCAAGTCGGTATGTTAGCACCATTCTGGTAGCCCACTCTCTTACAGTCCCACAAAAGAAATACTGTGCTGGCCAGTAGCAGTAGTTAGCTTGCCTGGCTGCCCTCTCTGGAACAAGGGCCTGGCCTTGAGACTTTAAAACAACCTGATGCAGACATGAGTCCTAGTGCTCCTTGGAGCATCTGATGGGTTGCATGGGTGGGTTAGAAAGTTGGAGCATACTGTGAAGGGGAGAAACCAAGCCTGGAACTGAGGCCCACGCAGGTCTGGGTCTAGGTCCAGGCCTGAGGTACTCTACCTAAATGACACCATCCAGTCCTGGGTATCAGAGGGACTTAGGGCATTCTGAGGAGGGTGCTTGAAAGCACCGGGCATCTGAGGTATCTGTGCCCATATCTAATGGCAATACTAGCAAAGAGACTTTTTTTTTTTTCTTTTGTTATTGTAGCAATGACTATGAAGTGTTTAAAGATAGAACCTGCTGGAAAAGCTGAACTTTCCCTGGAATTGTTCACTGTTGTTTTAATTGGCTCTTTTTAAATACTTTTCCTGGTAGAATATGATGATTGAACTTTAGTAAGTGTATTTTGCCTCCAGTGATTTTGATTCCTGGCCACCCACCCCTCTCTACTCCCAAACTCATTCCCCTGGTGGGACCTTCTCTCTAGTCTGTGAACTTCCATTCTCACCTCTTCATTCGAGCGTTCCTATGTGGCTATCTCTGAATGTTGTAAAAGATTAGAGAGTTTGGACACAAACTTCCATGTCCATTTTTCTGTCTTTGTTTAGGAAGTAGGGAGGATGTTGGTGAATTGAAGCCAATAGCAAATGAATGTGCTCACAATTTTCTTTTGCTAGTTTCTTCTTTTTCTAGTTTCTCCCTCTCTTGCTAGTTTCCTGCTCTCTTGAGAGTTCCCCCCCTTTTACTAGTTTCCACCTTCTTAGTAGTTCCCCCCTCTTTTTCTAGTTCCCCCTTCTCTTGCTATTTCCCCCCCTCTTGGTAATTCCTCCCTCTTTTTCTAGTTTCCTCCTCTCTTGCTAGTTTCCCCCCTCTTGGTAGTTCCTCCCTCTTTTGCTAGTTCCCCGGTCTTTTGCTAGTTTCCCCCCTCTTGGTAGTTCCCCCCTTTTTTTCTAGTTTCCCCCTCTCTTGCTAGTTTTCCCCCTCTTGGTAGTTCCCCCCTCTTTTGCTAGTTCCCCCCTCTTTTGCTAGTTCCCCCCCTTGGCAATTCCCCCCTCTTTTTCTAGTTTCCCCCTCTCTTGCTAAGTTTCCCCCCTTTTGCTAGTTCCCCCCTCTTTTGCTAGTTTCCCACCTCTTGGTAATTCCCTCCTTTTTTTCTAGTTTCCCCCTCTCTTGCTAGTTCCCCCCTCTTGTTAGTTCCCCCCTCTTTGGCTAGTTTCCCCCCTCTTGCTAGTTGCCCCCTCTTTTTCTAGGTTCCCCCTCTCTTGCTAGTTTCCCTCTCTCTTGCTAGTTCCCCCCACTTTTACTAGTTTCCGCCCTCTTTTACTAGTTTCCCCCTCTTTCTAGTTTCCCCCCCCTTGGTAGTTCCCCCCTCTTTTTCTAGTTCCCCCCTCTCTTTCTAGTTTCCCCCCTTTTGGTAGTTCCCCCCTCTTTTGCTAGTCTTCCCCCTCTTGGTAGTTTCCCCCTCTTTTTCTACTTTCGCCCTCTCTTGCTTGTGCTCTGCTTCTCATTGTCTCATGCTGCACTCTCCTAGGGTACAGTATTTGGCCTTGCACATGATGGTGGCAGAGCATGTGTGTAAAGAATACTTGAAAGAACTTAGTTTGGAGAATAAAAGATTTAAGGAAGACATGTGAGCTTCAGATATCTGAAGGCTCGTCACGTGGAAGAGAAGAAGCCTTGTTCTTTGTGACCCCAAGCAGTTAAATTGCGTCAGTGAGTAGAGGTTAGGGAAAGATTCAGTTCCAAGGGAAAGAAAAACCATTATGGTTGTCAGAAATGGAATGTGCTGTGTTGTGGTGACCACTTGGTAAATATCTTAGGGACCTGATTCAGACATTGATTGGATTTGGAGTTCATGCTTTTGTGGCAAGTTGAAATGAAGTATGAGAAAATGTGTGTCACATCCCAAGGTTAGATAACATCCTCACAGAGCAAGAACATCCCCCTTTTTTAAAAAATTGTTATCTTCTCCTTCTGGGAACTGTACTCTGAGTCTTTGACCCTTGTATATGGCATTTTATTTTATATGGTATGTTTTGCTCCTGTAGCTCTGCTGCCATTTCCTGGCTGGGACCTCTTTTTATCTGCTGACCTGCTTAATTCCTCTTTCATGTGTCCCTGGAAGTCATGGCCTAACCATGCATGCCTATCTAATCACCTTATGTAGGCTCACCTCATCTCTATGTGGCTTAAGCCAGGAGTTAGTATGAAGACTAGGTTATCATTAAACCCTTTCCAATACGTGTGATTCTGTGAACTATGGCCTTTGTCTTGTTTGGTTTGGCTGTGATTGGACAGTGGGTCCCAGTGGAGGATGGCTCCTGGAATAATCTCCCCCATAATGCCCCTCTCTGACTTTTCTCTTCCATTCTCTAATGCCCCCACTAACAGAGAAAGGAGAATATATTTTAATGAGGCCTTCTGAAATAATTTCTGGTTTTTTGTTTTGTTTTTTTTTGAGACAGAGTCTTGCTCTGTCTCCCAGATTCAAATAATTTTCCTGCCTCAGCCTCCTGAATAGTTGGGATTACAGGTTCCCCTGCCATCATGCCCAGTTAATTTTTGTATTTTTAGTAAAGACAAGATTTCACCATGTTGGCCAGGCTGGTGTTGAACTCTTGACCTCAATTCATCTGTCTGCCAGGGCCTCCCAAACTGCTGGGATTACAGGTGTCGGTCACCATACTTGTCCCTTGTTTTCATGACTAGAAAAGAATTAAATTTTATGGTTATTCATATTGTGAAACTATTTTACTCTATGGAATCTTCCCTTTTATCGTGTTTTGTAAACAGAACTATAGAGGAAAGAAAAGTATGATGACACAATCAAGTTTATTCATTCTTCCTCAAATGATCTGGACTGAGTCTTACCTGCCCAGCGAAAAGTTGGGCTGTGTACCCAAGAGTGGGAGTGGAAGAGTAGCAATACCACATACCCACAGCTGAATTTATTTCAGTCCTCACCCTGTGGTCTCACAGGGGCAGACTGGGCTCATCAGCCTATCCTCCTTGCTTAGCCTTTTGTCTTCTTGGACCAAGATCCTTAACCTTTGTCACATCACTGATTTGGAATATCTCCTGGATCACTTGGCAGAAGTGACACCAGCTCTGGAGTACCTCAGCCTGCTGGGCAATGTGGCCTGTCCCAATGAGCTGGTCAGCTTGGAAAAGGATGAGGAGGACTACAAGAGATATAGGTGAGTATCCAGGGGTTGGAGCATGGTGGGAAAAGGGGAAAACAGAAGCTTTAGGGGATGATACTGTACTCTGGGGTGCATAGTAAATGTCTGGTAAATATCAGTGGGCTTCCCATGACAATGTTAAACTTTTAGCTTTTGGTAACCTACAGCCATTGTCTCTCTTGGGTGAGGTCACAAAAACTAACAAAGATGAAAAGTTGTTGCCTTGTCTACTTTTTTTGTGACATGTCAGATATTAAGTATTTAGGTTTTGCAAGTTATCTGGACTCTGTCACAACTACTCAGCTCTGCTTTCATAATGCAGAAGTAGTCATACATAATTTGTGAACAAATGGGCATGGCTTTGTTCCAGTAAAGCTTTATTTATAAAACAGGTGGCGGTCCAGATTTGACCCATGGGCTATAACTTGCTGATCCCTGCTCTGTGTTGTAAGATCTTTCTGTGGTCTGTCTCAGAGTCACTTGGCAGAGAGAGATGACTTCCCACCAAAATTTAGGGAGCTCATATATAATCCCGGGAAGTCCCACAGGCCCATACCTCTCCACCATAGAGCTATGTCGCAGTGTCCCCCAGCCATGCGCTTTGATGAGCTCCACGCAGAGGTGCTTTTCATTCTTCTGTATACTTCTCACCCATCTGCTTTAAAAGCCCCGACCCGAAGTCATTTAGAGAGTCTTTTTGGTCTTACCTGTTTTACCAAACTCACTTAATTTTCCTTCTTCATTTAAAATTGTATGTGCTCTCATTGTTGATTGTTGTTTTGTAAATGCTTTAGTGACCTTTTCATATCTCTAGGCTCTCTCTCCATTATGACATAAGCTCTCATGACACATCCCATCTGAATCAATGTAGGAAGAAAGGAAGGAGGAAAGCAGGGAAGAAAGGAAGGAAGGAAATATTAGTCAGGTTGGGTTCTTGGAAAATAGATCTGGAAGAATTGGGGGAAAAGGATAAGGGTTGGGGGGAACTTGTTCTATTTGGACTCACATAAAAATATGTCATAATGCATGAAGGAAAGTAGTTGGGGGCCTTCATTTTGTATAAAAGCAAAGCTGTAAGAAATACTAAAGGCGATTGAACATTATAGATTAAAACACACACACAAACACTTACATGTGGGGAGAATCTGGGGGAGAATTTTGTACCTTTAACTTCATTTTCTAGAATTCTTCATTAATTTAATTAATTAATTAATTAATTAATTTATTTATTTTTTGAGACGGGGTTTCACCATGTTGGTCAGACTGGTCTCGAACTCCTGACCTCAGGTAATCTACCCGCCTCGGCCTTCCAAAGTGCTGGAATTACAGGCGTGAGCCACTGTGCCCGGCCTTCATTAATTTTATAGGGATCTTAGAGGGTTATTAAGCTATCTTAGAACAAAGCTCTAACCCTACTTTAAAAAAATATATTAAATCTTTCTCCATCATGAAGATTTTCATTTGGGATATAATGGTATAGATTTGAATGTAACTTCTATTAAGAGAAATACACTTAAAGTCCAGCAAATGGATACTTACAAATTACTAAACCCCTGATTTTTAAGTCACCTAATCACTTAGAACTTGATTTGCTTCTGTAATACTCTTACAAACTTTGAAGCATTTAGCAGCCTGATTTCAGGTGTGAACGAGTCACTTAGCATATTTTTTCTTCTTTCAGCAACTTATTTTAAGATACGTCTTAGAAGGGCCAAGCACATCTAAGAACATAAACAATAAACATTTTTTGAAAACCAAGATTCAGGAAATTCTCATTTGTTTTATAACTTTTTTCTTTAGATTTCTGTGTGTAACTTAAAAATAATAAATTTTGTATATGTGCATATGCATATATATGTCTTTGTATATATGTGTATGTCTATAAGTATATGTGCGTACACACATTTACACACTTGTTCATTTGTTCATTCATTCATTCATTCATCCAGGAAGCTATGTGTGAAGTCAACCATGTAGGCAAGTTTTTGTTGTTTTTTTCTGGAGAGAGGTAGAGAGAGAAGTTTCCAGTTCCACGTTATTGGTCTCAAGTATAGGACTTATGAGGCTGCAAAAGGAAAAGAAAAGCTAATATAATTTTTTTCCTTTCTTTTTCTGTAGCATCAGCTCTCAAATAATTACTATTCTTTTTTTCTATTGTGACCAGTTGGATTAGCAAAAGTACTAAGACCAAGGTATGCAGGGTCAGATCAGAAGATCTGACGTGGAGTCCAGTTTTGCCAGTGGGACCTGTAAATGGAAGAACAGTCTAGATCAGTATTCCATAACCAAAGATAAGCCTCTGAGTCCTCCAAGGCATGCTGATGGAGTTGCTGGCAATTACAACACAGCAGTCCACAGGTGTTTCTGATGTCCAGTTGGCTTTAGCGTTTTGAGACACTCTGCTCCCAACAAGTTTCATTTCTTCCTTTACTGTCTCACACCATTTTATATATTTTATCTTGTGTATTTCTCTTATTTCTTCATATATTTCCACATCTAGAGAATGGCTTCCAGTGGGTAGGAGCTGAGTCGTCTTGACTCTTGAAGCCTCATCAATGCCTCACGTAGAGCCGGATATGAGAAAGGGGTTTGGTACCCTTTTTTTTTTTTTCTGGAGGTGACTTGAAACCACCTTTTCTTCTCAGGAGCTAGGAACTTATAGGGAGATACAGGGACCTTTAGCCACCTCAGATGCCTTCTGCCCATTTGGAATCAGATCCATTTGGATGTCAACAAATGCAGCTATTAGGCAAAGAACTGTGATTCAGACTCAATCCAAGTGCTGGTTGTGGGTCATGAATATTTATGGAGGGCTAGATTCTGAAAGTGTGGTCTATCTCATGGGCTAGGTTGGCGACCCTCTATGCCCATCCTCCCCACTCCATTTCTGTTTCCTTGGAAGGAGTTGAGGGGTGGGGCTAGGGACGTGGTTTGTGAGTGTACGTATCACAAAGTTGCCATGAGAGGCTAGATTCCAGAGGTTACACAAAGCCAAAATCATACCTAGTCAAAATTAACTTAGAAAATTCACGTCATCTACAGTGATGGCAAGATGCTTGCATTCCGGGAGAAATGGGAACTAAGAACAGCACAAGGAACAGTAAATATGTTTCCTTGTAGTTACACATTCACGGCACAGCAACTGGCCATAGAGTGGAATGGTAGGTGGATTCTCTAGCATATTTAAATTTTTTATTCATTTAATCTCTTTATTTTTTACTGTTGGTTTGATGAGTGCTTACACTTGTATATGGAAGAGACAGATATGTGTTTGATATAGTTCCATTCATTGGTTTGTAAGCAGATCCGCTTTGTCCTTCCTGGAGTATGTGCTCCATTTGCCACTGAGAAATTTTAGGGTTTTGCAATGTGACTTTAGATTCTAGAGTTCCCGTCGCATTTGTGTTTATACAAAGCTATGCAACTGCCTTTTTTTTTTTTTTTTCTGTTGGTAAGACATTTTCCTGGCCCTTCATCCACAAAGTATGAGGTTTTCCTTCCTTCTAGCTGTTACCCAGAGCCTAATAGTAGAGCCTCTATGTAAATTTATGTGACATTTTCACTAGAAAATTGCTTAAAAATGAATGATATTTCTACAGTTTACTGTTTTTCACTTTAAGTACATTTTCTGACAATATGTCTTCTATTAATCATTTAAGCAATACTAGGAGCCTTAAAGGAGCGTATTCAGAAGCAAGAACCCATGGTTCATTTAGTGCTGTCTGAAAAAATTTCTTATTGATTGGCATCCTCTGTGGTTATGTGATGTAATATTTATAATATGTCACCCAGCCATACATCAAAACAAGTGTGTCTGTTGTTTCGTTTCCATGGGAGATGTTGATTTCAAAGAGGTCAGCCCAGTTTTAGGTCACGCTGTGGCCAGCCACTGGACCCGAGATGGGAAGTGACTCAATTTATGTAGTTATTGGAAATGGCATCACGGAGCTTGAGTTTCTGTGGAGTCTTTCCTCCCCTCCTCCCACATTCACCCCTCTCACTTCCTCACTTACCCCCTGTGCACCCAGTTGGGTTTTCTTGGCACACATCCCCACCATAAAACAGGCTCATTAAACTTATATGTGAGCATGAACATACTACCAAGTTGTTGAGTAGTGCCCTGGCCCCACTGGGGCAGGAGCAGAGCCATGCCTGGGTTTCTCTTTTCCATTCATCATAGTTCATGGCTGAGAAATGTCCACGGCCCTGTTATTATAGGAGCTTAAACCTGTCTGCTTTTCAGTGTGTACACACCATGCTGCTATTTTGGGATCAATGTTGAATGGAGGTGAATGTGATAATCAGCAGCCTCCAGGATTCGGGCAGGAAGAGAACAGTGGTGCAAGGCTTGGCCGGAGAGACCACCATGCTAACTAAGAAACCACTCTGGTGCCCCTTGTGGATTTCGACACTAGCCAAAATAACAAATCAATATGGGAAGGTTGGGTGCCCAGAATGGTCTATTTCTTGTCTTCCCTTGCAATCTCTTCTTTTCTTTTTGCTGTAGAAGGAACAATGGACTGAAGGTCACCAGTAGAGAAGTCTGGAGTTACCTTTCAAATAAGGAAGTTGGTCTCATGGTCTCTTAGTTCTTCTTCTGTCACTGAACCCTCTGTTGCTCATCCCCCCTGCCACTCCAGTCTCTGGTTGGCCTTGCCTTCCTCCCTCCTCCCCGCAGGCCCTTCTGTATTCCTTACAACTTTCAGTTATTTAAAACGTGAGGCCCTTTCTTTGTTCGCCTGCATGGAGCAGCCCTGGGGCCTGCCCAGTGTCTGCAGCACTCAGTCAAAGGGAAGGAGGGAGGGACCCTCTGCTGTCTGGTCGCTCTGGGCTGCCATCATTTCCCAGCAGAATAGGAGCTGTAAAACTTGTGGCTTACATAAGGCAGCGAGCATTCTCCAGCTAATCTACAATCTGGGCTTTGAAGATCACAAGAAAGCAAAGGTCATGACCCAGAGATCAAAGTGACAGAAGCCCACAGAGTAATTGCCGGTTACCCTCAGTAGAGGGCCTTGGTCTGTCCTGTGGGTGTATTGTTTGCACGGAGACTTCAAACATGCTGCCTGTGAACTGTGAGGAAAATCAGCTGGCCTCTGCCAGTTGTTAGGCATTCGTGAATGCTGTAGGTGAGCTCACCTCGGCTCATTAGAGTGAGATCATTGTCATGTCTCTGAGCATCTGCAGTTACCCCACTCACAGTGTTTGTTCATTACTCTTTGGTCTTTATTGACTTTCTCACAGTCATTTTCTTGGAGGTGTTGGGGGTGGTTATAGAAGGAAATTGGAATAACAAGAAAGGGCGACATGGATGTATTTATTATGAGTCAGCTTTGGGCCACATAGAATTCAAGCAAGGTAACATTCGGAGAAAGCTTAGACGTCATTCGGCCCATCCCCTTCACTGCATGGATAGAGAAACTGAGGCTCAGAAAGGCAGCAGAGACTGAACCGAGATCACAGAGCAGGAAACCCTCAGAGTCTGGCCTTTTTCCTACCCTATGAGTCCCCAGGCTTTTTGTTACAAAAACCTCCCCTCCTTTTATTTTTATCCCTAATACTTTAAAAGCTTTGGTCTCTCAGATAGGCTGTGCATAAGACATTGCTACCTTTATTATTATTATTAGACAGATACATTCAGCAGTCGATCAGGGTTTCTGCTCAGCATGAGGTAACCAGTGTTGCTAAATAAGCTAATGTAATCTAGTCAACAGTGAGGAAGCATGATGTTTTGTTGGCAGAGTTATCTATCCCACTAAGCTTTGTGAAAGACTGAGAATGGCTCACAGATCGCCCATGGCTGCTTTAAGGAGTCCCAGGCAGGGCATCAGTAGCTTGTACCCTGTCTCCCTGCCTCCAAAGGATGGAAGCAAGAAGGCAGCAAGAAATAATGCAAAAAAAGTGTAGAATGCCATGAACGGCAGAAAATGTTAAAAACAAAACAAAACTCCAATGACCCCATGCCCAGTTCCCTCAAGAACTGAAAACTTGGTATTTCTTGAATAGAGTCTCAGAGAAAGAAACATGGTAGCCAACCCCATTTGCAGACCATGGAGGCGCATCTGAGCTTTTTTGAGGTTGCACAGTGTTCCTGGGGAGCAGCCATTGTCCCGGGGATAACAGTTACAGGCAGGAGGAAAGAACATCCTCCTCTTTCTTTGAGGTCTGGATGAAAAATGCCAGTCTCGGGACTAGAGCAGAGAAAATTGATTTTGGAGAGAAAGAACAAAAAGTCTTTCTCCTGTTCCTTTTCCCCTCCTAACGGTTTTAGCTCTCTCTTTAGAGGAGTCCTTTAAGCAAATGGAACATTCTATGTGAAAAGAAAGAGGACCTGAAAAGCTGGATGTGCTGTTCTCTCAGTTTTAGGAAATCTGTTTCCAGACAGAGACAAATGGATCTTTAAGCACCTTCCCAGGATCCCTGCCCTCCTCTTGATAACCCCACCTTCTGTATCTCAGCCAAGAGGGCCTCTGACTCTAACCACCCCCGCCCCCACTCACCACCCTTGGGGCTTTCCCCCAGCCACCTTGAGAAGGTCAGAAAAATTGGAGTTGCCCTCTGGAGCTAGGGACGTGAGACTTAGAACTTAGACGGATCTCTTTTCATTAAGCAGTGCCCTGGCTTAACAAGCAGTTTTATAAATCTGAAGCTGTCTCCGGGTGTCGCAGGATTTATAGACGGGGGTTTCTGCCATAAAGTGGTTTATGATGGCTGCCTTCTGTGTTATTAGTAGCTGTCTCTTCCTTCAACCATTGCTGTTTGATAATAGCCTTAAAACACCCAGAATGACTTACCTGCAAGCCCCATTCCCGATAGCCCCTGTTGACAGTCTGAATAAGTTTAGTGCCCTTTTGTTGTACTTTACCTTCAAAACAAACTGATTGAACCATCAATAGCTTGTGGAAGCTGACAGAGGGATGTCATCTGGACTAGCCCTTGTGATTGCAGGTTATCTGGGGGAGTTAACCTTCCCGCATTGTTAACTGAAATGTTTTATGTACTATGCAACTTTAGGATACGGCTGTGATAACCCCAGTAACTAAGTAATACATCACAGTAAAGAGATTTTGGTGCAACAAATAACGTGGGATTAAATTTACAAGGGTTGAATTGATATTGTAAAAGCCTTCATTCTGTGGCTTCGGGAATCCTCTCTTGTATTTTTATGGCAAACTTGTATTACACTCAGGATTGAAGCTGCGGCTTTTGACACCCTGACATGACCTAGAACAAAGGGAAATAGATCTCTCAGGACCACGAAGGGACAGGCAGGCAGGAAGCCCACTGACTTATCACTTGGCAATAATGTTTGGAGCCAGATCCAAGCCACCAAGGGGCAGGAAGATCTGGCAGAGGTGGCCGCTGGCTGGGCTCTGTGTACTGCAGGCATTGGGGCAGGGCAGACCTTAGTGGAACTGGAAGGAGACTTTTTGCTGCCTCACCACCCTCCTTATTTCAAAGCTACTATTCTTCATGGGGTTATTTTCACGAGGACATTGGCTCTCAGCAGAACCAGCAGCAGCAGCATCATTTGGGGATATATTAGAAATGTAAATTTCAGGACCAGTTCCAGCAATACTGAATCAGGAACTCTGGGGATGGGGCCCTGCCATCTGTGTGTTGGAAGTCTCCAGGGGACACTGATGCCCACTGAAGTTTGGGAACCACTGTGCAAGAATGGAAGCTCCCTGAGAGCACAGAACTTCTAGATTGCTCAGCTCCTTATCTTGGCACCGGACCCGGGTCCTGACAGGTGGTAGCTGTTCCATAATTATTTGTTGAATGAGCGAATGTATGAGTCAGTAAATGAAAGAAGACATCTCTATGGGAGAAACTTTGGACCCTGGGCTGAATCTCAGATGGAACTATTTGAAACAAGCCCTCCTAGTGTCCCTCAAACCTCTCCAAGCAGCAACCACTTGGAAACCCAGGCTGGCCCCTGGGATGGGTGTCAAGTCATTCCTCATTTCAGGGGGTGACTGGCAGCCTGTGTCATAGGCTGTCTCTTTGATTGTATAAGAAGAGTGATCTGAAAACAGCAGCTCTTTGTCATCTAAAATTTTTAACTAGCTTAAAAGCCAGCACCTCTCTCTTTCTCTCTTTCTCCTTTGATTTCAGGGCTGTGATCCAAAGTGAGGCAAAATGACAATGTGCGGTCTGTTGTCATCGTGGTTCTGCCAGCCCCATGAAGGCATCTTTCACTCCATCGTTAAACATTGGCTGATTTTCTAATACCGATGTTTTCTTCACCTGAATATTCATCTTTTCCCACCCTACACTTAGTGGGTGTCTTTACTCCCTGCGCGTCACTCCTGACATATTGTTTCTGTCTGTACGTGTCTTTATTTGAAAGAGTCTGTTGTCATCAAGACTTTTCTGCTACAAGCAGAAGTCAGAAGTTTTCTCTGACATTGACTGAGGCCGGTGGGAGCTCTACTGGAGGGTGGAGAAGATATTTGGTAGTGGCTCACCCCTGTAATCCCAGTGGGCAGATCACTTGAGGTCAGGAGTTTGAGACCAGCCTGGCCAACATGGTGAAACCCTGTCTCTATTGAAAATACAAAAATTAGCTGGATGTGGTGGTGCACACATGCAGTCCCAGTGACTCGGGAGGCTGAGACGGGAACTGCTTGAACCTGGGAGGCAGTGGTTGCAGTGAGTAGAGATCATGCCACTGCTCTACAGCCTGGGCAACAGAGCAAGACTCCATCTCAAAAAAAAAAAAAAAAAAAAAAAAAAAGAAAAGAAAAGAAAGAAAGAAAGAAAAAGAAAGAAAAGAAAAGATATTTATGGGTTTGTGGCACTTTCTTGATTTGGGGTGAGGTTAGCTGGTATTTGGAGAGAGAAGGGAGAACCCAGGGTAGGAAAGAGAGCCATAGATTGAGACCAGGGAGGAAGCAGGAAGTAGCTAGAGTCAAATTTCAGAACATCAGGCATGGGGTAGACATTTCTGAAGGAGGAAAATAATTTCATAGTATTTTGACTTTAAGAATGAGTCCTGCCGGGCGTGGTGGCTCAAGCCTGTAATCCCAGCACTTTGGGAGGCCGAGGCGGGTGGATCACGAGGTCAAGAGATCGAGACCATCCTGGTCAACATGGTGAAACCCCGTCTCTACTAAAAATACAAAAAATTAGCTGGGCATGGTGGTGCGTGCCTGTAATCCCAGCTACTGAGGAGGCTGAGGCAGGAGAATTGCTTGAACCCAGGAGGCGGAGGTTGCGGTGAGCCGAGATCGTGCCATTGCACTCCAGCCTGGGTAACAAGAGTGAAACTCCGTCTCAAAAAAAAAAAAAAAAAAAAAAAAAAGAATGAGTCCTATGAAGGTTATTCCTGCAGACCTCTAAACTATTTTTTCTGGCTTTGGGGTGGTCAGCTAAGCCTTTTATCTGGATACGCACATGCAGGCCACTTGGTGATAATGTCACCAGATCCTTGGGGTGTCACTTCATTACTGGAAAGCTCTGTGGCTAGTGGTGCCTTTGCCTGAGTTTTGCCTGGGCCCGCTGGGCTCATTCCACCTACTGGCAGGCTGCACGTGACTCATGCTACCAGTTCAGGTCCTGTGCCTACCAAGGGTGAGCCAGGTGTGGGACAGTGAGGGGTACATGAGGGAGCAAGCATGGGGTTCGGCCACTGCACACAGCCAGGCGTGTTGGCAACGGTGGCTGGACAACTCTAGGCACCGGCATGGGCGCCAGCTCCCTGTGAGGCTGCATCTGGACCAGGCATACCACAAGTGGCTTCCACTGCAGGTGCTGGGGAACATAGTAGCACCTGGTAGCTTGGAGATGCCAGGAACCACAAAGCTCCAAAGAGGGTGTCATAGCCCTGGCTTGGGGAGCTATTAGGTCTGGGCTTCCCAAAGGGCTGTAACTCTTCTCTCCTTCTGATTGCCTGCAATGTGGCAAGGAGGGGGATGTGTTTCAGCCCTGTGTGTGTTACAGTTCTTTCAGTCCTGCCATTTGGTGGGTCCCAAGTTCTTGTCCCAGATCCAGGAGTCATGAAGGATGCAGACAGCTGGAGGGTAAGCAAGGCGAAGAGTTGCTTTATTGAGCGAGAGTACGGCTCTCAGGACAACCAAAGTGGGTAGCTCCTTTCTGCAGGCAGGTCATCTCAGTGTCTGTGCAGCCCTCAGCAGAGAGGAGACCCAGAGTGGGTAGCTCCTCTCCACAGGCAGGTTGTTCCATCATCTGCCCGAGTCTGGCTAAATGTGGGGTTTTTATGGGCTTCAGAGGAATGGAAGTGTATGCTGATTGGTCCATGGGTGGCCATGGGCAGGCCACCCATAAGTTTTTAGTCTTTAGAAAAAGCACCATAAGTTTTTAGTCCAGTTTGTGAAACTGGCAGCCCAGGCCCTGTGCTTTAGGCCATCCCTGGCCTGATGGTGGGGCTTCACCGGGGACACAGCCCTTTCCACCCAGGAGCCCATCTGACTCTTGCTGCCAGTCATCAAACTGCTGTCCACAATGCCTATGGTACCCAGGCTGTTTGTGCCAAGGGATGCCTGCAGGCCCATGCAGAGCTGTCCTCAGCTGCCCCTTGGCCTTCCTTCTGTGCTTGTCAGCATCCAAAGTCCAGAGGGGTTGAGGTGACAGGTGGCTGGCATTTCAGTACTGCTTCGAGTATATACCCACCCAGTCACATGGTGGCAGTGAATGGGCTTGGCCACAACTTTTCTCTGAAATTGGAGTGGGTGTTGGGAATAGGGAGAGGCCAGGCAGCAGGAGCAGGCACTTCCAATCCTGCCAGGGGAGGGGGCTTCCCAAGCCCCCTAGAGCACAGGGATGCCTGGGTCTGTAGCTGGGCGGCTGCAGTTGCACACTGGAGCAGGGGCTGTTGCCCCACCAACTCAGGAGGGCGTGGGGCTCCCGCCTATTCCTGGCTCCTGCCAGCTCTGGGCAAGTAGTCTCTACTGAAGCTGGTGTATTTGCAGCAATTGCTCCAGACGGGCTGTTACTGCCACCAGTAATGAGACCACTTTATGAATGTGGAAGGTGGTCTTGAGAACTCAAGGCTCCAGTAAGGAGGGAGGCACACTCTTCCAAGTAATATCCTCATTGAGGAACAGCTAGGTGCTTGGGATTGCCTTGGGGTGTGGTTCCTTGATGCCCACTTGAGATTTCCTGTTTCTCCTTTTCCACTGAGTAAGGGAAAGTAGACCCCTTTCTCTGTGCTCCAGTAAGCACTCTGTGGAAAACCTCAATCTTGGCACTTAGCTATGCTGATTCCTAATTTCTCCATGTGAGTGTATAATTGCTGTTACACTGAGAACACCTTTGAGAGCAGGAAGCATGTTGTAATCACCTCTGTATCCCTAAGTCCTGGCACATAGATCAAGAAATATTTGTGCAACTGAAATAAACTGGTATATTATTAACTCCATTCTAATGCCAGTTTTCAAGATTTGGTGAGAGAGATCAAAGAAATTAGTCCCTATCTTCAAGAAGCTTACAGTTTAGGTAAGGACATTAAGGAACACCAAGAAAATAATCAGAAAACAACAGAATGTTGGACTGTAAGGTGCTGATAGCACATTCTAGGAGTCCTGAGAAGGGAAAAAGCAGTGTGGGCTGGAGGTGTACACAAAACCTTCATAGGAGATGAGGCTCGGAGCCTGGGTGTGGGGAGGAAATGGCAGATTCCCTCGGAGATTATCCATTACTCTTGACACTGGCTACTTACCTCTTCTTGCTAAGCAGTATAGGGTGGAAACAATTAGCTTGTCTGATTGGTGGGCTATGGAACTTAATGGAAAGCATCTTATTAGTGACTATCCTTGACAAGGGAGAAGTATAGACACGTGTCCATACCTGTTACATATTTGTTTGTACATTTATATAACGATACCCTGGCCAAGTGGCTATCCTCATTAACTCCATATATACCTATCTGAGGACAGTTAATTACACTAGCAGCCATTGGCTTATTTCTGGACTCTGTATGTATGCCAAGAAGTTTTTCCCGGGAAATGGAGAGCACCTAGCATTTGTTGGGCCATTAATATCTCCTGGAAATTAACTCCCCCTATGTCTCCTTCATAATCTTCGTAGATCAGCAAGTGTGGAAATAACCACATGAATTATCAAGGAACGATGAGAAAAAAGCTCTTAAGACCCCTGCCTGATTCCTCAAGGAAGCATTTCTCAGCTACATGCGTTCTTCGCTTCTAACCCACAGTCATCCAGGTCATTACTGTCTGTGATACAGATGACCCATAAGGATGACAGTGATGTAAAGGGCACACTCAATTTATAGGTTGATTTTACTGAGAACTTCTCTATAGCAAAGCTAAGTGTGTTTTCCAGACTGGAAAGAAGGGAATACATTGATAGGGTGCTACTGGCTAACCCACATGTATGTGTGTTTACCTTTGAGCCAAGTGTACCCTTAGTGTGTGCTTCTAATGTATAGTTGTACATCTGGGTAAGACAGAAGCATTCTGACTTCTCCAAGGAGCAATTGTTTGTTCTTTGTGAAAGAAGAGAGGAGGAGCCGCCAAGGTCTAAGCTCCGGAAGACCAGATGGTGTGGATTCCTGAAGATCAGACAGGCTGTCTGGGTCTCTTGGGCTGCCATTCAAACCTTTCCGAGTTGTCTCTGACTCTTGTCTTCCAGATGCTTTGTTCTGTACAAGCTACCCAACTTGAAATTTCTGGATGCCCGGAAAGTAACCAGACAAGAACGAGAGGAGGCATTGGTCAGAGGAGCCTTCATGAAGGTGGTGAAGCCCAAGGTGAGCTGCCTACTCCCCGCTCTTCACAAGGGATTTAGATCTCATGGCAGTGCTTACGCTCCAGGGCATGGAGAATGTCCTCTGAATGTTTAGAATGCAGTTGAGATCTCACATGAAGCGGCCATCCATGGATACATTGTTGGCCAAACATGAAATAGGATTAAGTACCAGTCAGATCTTCCTGTTTTAACAAGAAAGCAGCACTATGCATAGACCAATGGTGAAGTTCTGCAGGGGACTGCAGGTCTCCTTCTTGGAGATATTCCCTAACTGGGGCCTCTGCAGGTTTGCAGCTGAGAAAGGAGAAAGAGGAAAGCATTGGGCGTGGGTGGGCTTCTGGAGTGGGTGAGATTCTTCTAGTATTTCAGAGGGGGCCTTACTTTTTTACTGCCAAAGGGATGCTAGGGAAGAGTGATTTTCCATCACAGGCAAGGGCTCCACAACTCTCTGAGATATCGTTAGTGTGGAAGGCGATGTTTTCTGACAATGTGTCCCTAGGCTGGCATATGCCCTCCACATGTATCTCTCCAGAGCTTATTAGAATGGTGTTTACTGACCTTTCCTTTACCAGCTGAGCCTGTAAGTGAATTTGGTGTCATCCTAATAGCAGCTCTGATGAGGCAGTGGAGATTTGGCTTGGGGTCTGGATTCAGACACAAGGAGATTTTTTAAGGACAAGGATGACTGTCTCTTTGGGAGGAGCTGGGAGTCCTTCAGTGAAGCCATAGGCTGGGGAATGAACTCAATGACCCCTGATGACCTCCTTGGAGAACCGTCATCGCCTTGAGCTCTGTGGAGCTGTGCAGTCACCTCCCATGAGATTGCAGCTTGTGTGTTGAAAATGCTGGTACTGATATCCTAGAGGTCTAGTTTATCCTCAACTATTGACTTACAGCACTCTGCACGTGCATTGGAAGTGATTAAGGGTGGTGGGGAGCGGGGAGAAAAAACAAAAACAAAACAGAACAATGAAACATCTTCCATCAAGTTGCTCTGCTGGCAGCAGACCTCAGGTCACTTTCCCTGAATCCATGAGGTACAACTTATTTCCCATTATGCTGAATAAAATTGCTAGCAGTTGTGGAAATATATGATAGGGAGGGTATAATACTGGCAGATAAATGTATTGTTACCTCTTTCAGCATGTGGGAAATTAATTGAGTGATTCATTTCGTAGCTATTAAAGTGTTAACAGTTCCCCCTATCGAGGCACAGGTTTGATATGTTGCACACGATTGCCTTTACTTATTCCAGCTTTTGTAATTTTTCCAAATGAAATAATTTATTTCATGGCCTTCTTTTTATTTGTTTTTGGGGAAAACAGTCCAGAGATGGCCAACATGACAAAACCCAGCAAAAGTACAGCAAATGCACTCTATAATATCCTGGGTTATTAGAAATAACCTGCCCACATGTCTCACCTTCTTAGATACATCTGTATACATGTGTATACCTGTGTGCAGAGTGGATCAGTATTTCTCCTGTGCTCATTGCCTTTGATGTGGGAAGCTCTACCTTGTCACTCAAAATCTGAAGGGGTAATAAATGTGGCGCCCACCATATCTGAATGGGGCACTCAATGTTTGCCCCCCCCCCCATTATTCTAAGGTTCTTGGTGCACAGTTCTGCAAGTATTCACATCACCCTCTATAGTAGAAGGAAGGGGTCATCGGCTCACTTTATGGATGAGGGAACTCAGGCCTGGAGAAGTTAACTGGGCTGCCACAGGTCACTTGGCTAGTAATTGTATAGCTTGAGGTTTACCTTGTGTCTGACCACTGGGCCCACACTCCTCTCTCTTTCCTTTCTTACTCCTGGAGCAGTGAGCTAAATATTTATCCTGTGGATCTCTTTGTTCAAGCAAAACCTTCTGAGGTCTAAATGAAGAAAATGAGTAAGACCAGGACTATTCTGTTGAATAGAGATTGAGGAGGGAATCGAAATCCTTCCTTGCTTCTGAAAGCATCTGACACTGGCTCCTTAAAATCCAGCATTAGCTGTTTCTGAGTCATTAGCAACATCAGCAGAAATGCTCTTCAGAGTTCCCAATTAGTTTCTAATCAATTCTAGAATTAGTTCATGTTTGTATGATTGACTTCAATATCCTTACTAACTGCATTAAGCTTTAAAAAGCCTGTTAAGAGTGTAAATTAGTCCAACCATTGTAGAAAGCAGTATGGCAATTCCTCAAAGAGCTAAAAACAGAACTACCATTTGACCTAGCAATCCTATTCCTGGGTATATACTCAAAGGAATATAAATTGTTCTATCATAAAGACACATACACGTGGATATTCAGAGCAGGACTATTCACAATAGCAAAGACAGGGAATCAACCTAAATGCCCATCCGTGACAGACTGGATAAAGAAAATGTGATACATATACACCATGGAATACTATGCAGCCATAAAATAGAAAGAGATCATGTCTTTTGCAGGAACATGATTGGAACTGGAGGCCATTATCCTTAGCAAACTAACGCAGGAACAGAAAACTAAATACCACATGTTCTCACTTATAAGTGGGAGCTAAATGATGAGAACTCATGAACACAAAGAGGGCAACAACAGACATGGGGGCCTACTTGAGGGTAAAGGTTGGGAGGAGGGAGAAGAGCAGAAAAAATAACTATTGAGTACTAGGTTTGGTACTTGGGTGATGAAATAATCTGTATGACAAATCCTCATGACACAAGTTTACCTATATAACCAACCTGCATTTCTACCCCCAAACCTAAAACAAATGTTAAAAATAAAATACCTGTTAATTATTTGAGGAGAGAGACAAAAGTACTCTTATAAATTATGGGGATCTTGGTTCTTCCTGTAGTCACATGATTTCCTAACCAAAGAGGACTTAGGTATCACCTAGTCTGTGCTCCTGTTTCATGGATGAGGGTGCTGGGAGAAGGTATAATTTCCTGAGGCTCTATGGAATTGGGACCAGAACCCCCAGGGGTCTGGGTTTCCAGTTAGATGTTCAATTTATGCCATGATTCTTCAAATGCTCAGGATGATTCTTCTGTGTTCTTGAATTCATCTAGAACTGGATACCTACATTGAATGGCAGGCACTTCCCTTTCGTCTGTTATTTTCAGAGATATGCAGTGGTGCTTCTCTTGTAGAAAGAAAAAGGCTAAATGAGCTCCTTTCTAAATTACTAAATTGGCATTAAAAAGGCTGGTTCTCACCTGTTCACTATGTATACAGACATATGTTTGTTCCCATGCAGGTGTGGATACCCGCTTCTGTGTCTGTGTATATATACATATGCATGTTCTGGGAGCTATGTGTACACCAGAGTCAGCTTCTAAGTGGCAAGCGATTTCCTTTCCATGTGTTGCTGCTGCTGTGCTGAGCACACTCAGGAAAGACCTATTTTTCATGATGGAATCAGAATCTCAAGCTGGCTTCTGTCCTTTCCAGGGCAGCCAAGGCCTGTTGTGCTTATTCAGCAGAATACGCTGATGGATGATCAAGGCAGCCGTGATTTGGGGAGCTGTTTTCATTTTATTCCTGACATAAAGTATTTGGGAGAATGGAAAATGCCTCTCCAATCACAGCCCTTGCCTTGGAGGTAGGGAACGGGGAGTCTGGGTGTTCTCGGCTGACACAAATGCAGAACCATCCAGGAGGTGATAAAAGCCCGATGTCACAGAGGCCTGATTGGGTTCCCGGCAGGCACTGACGCTTGAGTGCAAGTCCTCACTCACTTTCTCCCATCATAACACATTTCTCCTCTGTTGCTGCCTTTTGGCTTTTGTTGTTTCAAAACTGCCTTCTGTCTGAGCTCTGACTGTTGTACAGAAAGATGCTGTCATTCATTAGGAAGTGATAGCTGATGCTATAAGGATGCTTCCAGACTCACTCTCTCTCTCTCTCTATCTCTCTCTCTCTCTGTGTGTGTGTGTGTGTGTTATTAGTTGATGGACCTGAAACAGCTAGGCTTTGTCATTTCCCCAAATTAAAATATATAAAGTATGTATATAAATTTATCAAATATTGGCCATTGAATCATGCCATTCTTAATACAGAGAACACCACGCTGGATACAGAGAAGATTCGGGTCCCCAAAGAAAGAGCTCTCTAGTAACCAGACTGTAGACCCCCTCACTGCACTGGGAAACACAGATCAAAGGGGTGCAGAGGCCTGTCCAGGAGGACGTGTGTGGTGGGCTCGCCAGCCTTGCACTGCAGAGAGACAGCTCAAAAATCCGACAGTCAGAATTGCTTAATTATGTCCTGGCTTTGTAATTATTCATCCCTGTTCTGGCAAAGAGCACAGTTGTCATTTCTTTGACATAATTATTTAAAGCTGAGCCCTCTTGTTTACAGGCATGTGTACAAAGTTGGCTACCCACTGTTTAATCTTCAGAACCTTAAAGAAGCCTGGGGAGGGTGGCTGAGAAACACAGCCAAGTTTAGAAAGTGCTTTGACACTTGGGTTTTGCTTGCATTCGTGTCCATCCTCTCATGGGCCAGATGTGGTAATAAACATGTTCGTGAGTAGTGAGGTGTCCTTGAAGACATGTCACTTGTTTCTTTATGTGGGCACAATGGATTTTGCCATCATGTGTAGTTTGTGTATTTGTGAAGTTCGTTGTGGCTTGTATATTTGTGGGTGTGCCTACCTTTGGATATTTGAGAGGGTGGGCTATTGTGTGTGTGTGTGTGTGTGTGTGTGTGTGTGTGTGTGTGTTAGAGAGAAGGAAGGAGAGGGAGGGAGATGCCCTGTGTTGAAGAAATAAACTTTGGGATACATGAACTTCAAGAAGTCTTTCTTATTCTTTTCCCCTAAACTGAAAATTGGAAACTATTTGGGTCTGAGGATCACTTGCTCCCACGGGTACCCTAGGTATTCATGGGAGTAGGTGATCCTCAGACCCAAATACACAGTCCTTCCCTTGACACTTGGAGTTAGGTCCTAAGTCCCCTGGATACCTTTAGTTTCTTCCATCTTTGTCTGTGTTTTTGGATTTCCATGCAAAAGGGCTCCCTAGGATAAAGACAGAGAATGATTCACATGGAAGTCGGCTTCTTGTTGGGATGCCAGCTCCATGAGGGCAGGAACCTTGTGTTTTGTTTATTTCTGAATTTCTAGTACCTAGTCTATAGCAGAGGCTCAGTCAATACTCATCAAAGGAATAAACCATGAATAGCAGAGCACATTGGAAGCTCTATCTGAAAAGGTTGTACATGTTCTAATTACTTCAGTCAACATGGTTACCTGAAAAGGCAGGAAAGAAACCATTGCCTTTATAGAGTGTGGTAATTACAACCTGTACGCTGGCAGAAAAGACAGATTCCAGGCATTGTATTTGTTTTTCTGAAGGATTTTCCTGGATTATTTATGATGGGAAAACCTACCGCTACCACAATCCCCATGCCTTGGCTTTTCCATTGGGTAGAATTTTAGGGAGAAGCAAGGGTGTGATCCGCAGCTGTGTGCTCCCCATCACTCAGGATGGTACTGAAGTCCTCCTTCTCTTTGGACCCACCTGCTCATATTAGGGCTTTTAGGAAGCTTTTCTCATGAAACATGTTGGAGTACCCACAAGTCTGTGTGTAGTTAAAATGAAATTTTCCTTGTCTTTGCTGCTATTGTATTTTTTGTCTATACCTAAAGGAGTACTCGTTTAGCACCTAGTTGCTTTGCTGCACTTAATTGCTTTGTATGATTAGACTAGCTCTTCACTAGGTGCTGCCTTGTTATAAACTACGCTGGGTATGTCTTTGATATCGTCTGTTACTCCTATGTAGCCAAATTGCAAATGCTTTAAAGGATATCAGAAACTACTTCTAGGTTTGTTACATTACTGTCCTTTACTCTATATTCAATATTTTCAAGAATATATATTTTATAGAGAGCCAGGACATACCTGTAAATAAATACTATAAATCACAAGTACATTCAGTTCAACAGGCAATCAACCAATGTGTTTTGAAAGTTCTTCACAGTGCTAAACATTAAAAAAAAAAATTACAAATATTGGTTGATTTTCTGGATATTTCCAACTACCTGAATGTGCTCATGTTTTTATGATTTTTTTTCTGTTTCATGCAGATGTTTCTTCTCTAGCGACACATTCAGATTCTATTTTCAGTTGCTTTCTAGTAAATTTTGAAGAAAGGAAAGATTTTTAATTAACTTTTTTTTTCTTTTCAGAAAATGCTTAGACGGTATGTTCAAAAACAACTCTGGGAGCCAAACATTTGCAGTTTGTTTGTTTTTTCAACCTTATTCCTCATTTCACAGTTTGCACGTTCATTTGAGGGACAATCACTTAAGGATTTTTATTTCTCCATGTATAGCATCATGGCATCCTGTGTCTCAAGTAAATGCTTCTGGAGTATTGCTCTTTGGAGACACCTCAGTAGCCTTGCATTTGGGTAGCAACCCTCTGAAATAAAAAATAGAGCACTTCAGGAAAGCCATGTCGCTGGTGTGCTGGTGAGGCCCTATGGATGGAAAACCAAAATCCACAATGGAAAGAAGGAAGGTGGTAGCAGACCTCTCAGGGGCACTCCCAGGAGTCCCGGGGCCTCACCAGGTGCTGAACACATAGTAGAGACTATTGTCATTGAAACCCAGTACCTGAGGGATGTTGCTGTATCCCTGATGGAACCTCTGGCTTGTCCAGAACCCCAACAGCCCAGCTTCCCCCTCTTCCTCCTTTTAGCCTCCTACCTGCTCTACCTGCTCACTGCTGTCCAAAGATGCTTGGACAGGTATGTATCAAGAGGATCAGGGAAGTAGGCGGCACTTTTTAAGTGTTGGAAATGAGATTAATAACCCTAGGATACTTTGTCCTGCCTCTGAAACCCAACAACTGGGAGAAGTGTGGTAGATTGCATTGTTTGTCTAAAACCCTTCCTTTCTCTCTGCCCTTGCCATGGCTCCCCATCTAAGGGAGGAATACACTTCCGCATTCCATTGGCTTTGGCCTTGGCCATGTGACTCCTTGGCCAATGGGATGTGAGTGGAAGTGACAGCATGACAATTCTGGGCCAAGGCCTTATGCAGCACCATGTGTTTCCACTTACCGCTCTCACACGTCTGCCATTTGCTATAAAAACAGCATGAGAGACACACTGACCAGACCTGAACCTGACCTGAGGCCTGCAAACATCCCAGCCAACCACAGACCTCTGCATGAAAAAGAAATGCTTGTAATAAGCCACTAAGATTTGGAGCAGTAGTGTGCTGCAGAAACCTGAGTAATACAGGCAGGCCGCCCCATCCATACACCCTACCTCTGCTGCATCTCTGGCCTTTGAACCAGGGCTCTTTTTTTTTTTTCTTTTCTTTTTTTGAGATGGAGTTTCGCTCTTGTTACCCAGGCTGGAGTGCAATGGCGCGATCTCGGCTCACCACAACCTCCGCCTCCTGGGTTCAGGCGATTCTCCTACCTCAGCCTCCTGAGTAGCTGGGATTACAGGCACGTGCCACCATGCCCAGCTAATTTTTTGTATTTTTAGTAGAGACGGGGTTTCACCATGTTGACCAGGATGGTCTCGATCTCTCGACCTCGTGATCCACCCGCCTCGGCCTCCCAAAGTGCTGGGATTACAAGCTTGAGCCACCGCGCCTGGCCAGAACCAGGGCTCTTAACTTGGACACAACTTGGAGTTTCGTGAGGTTAGTGGCAGTCGTTGGTGCCTCAGCACTGACTACTGTAGGCTTTCTGGGTACTTAACTAATTAGGATATCAGGGCCAGCCTAGAGGTCGACTGGCTGCCTAGTGGTACATTATTAGATGCACAGAAACTTCCCTGATATGTGAGTTAGAACATGCATTAAGTAGTCACTGTCTACTAGCTATTGTACCAGCTGCTTAACAATTTTATCTCTAGTTTTCTCCCTAACCTTGAATCTACAAATGAAGAAACTGACAATCAGATACATTATATATATTACCTAAAACTACAGAGCAAGCTGGAACCAGGTCCGTGTTCCCCCAGGTCTTCCTAGGCCCCAAAACTCATGTTCTTTCCCCTGTTCGCTTTATATTACTTCAGGGGAAAAAAAGTCAAATTCAACACTTGTGCTCTTCCCACTGTATCCCTTACATTTCATTAATAAGGCATCCATTTATGATGGAAGGCAGGGGCAAAAGAGCAGAAAGACCAAGAGATAGAAGGCAGCCTGAAGTAACTTTGCAATTTCCAATTTTGACCCTGTGATGACTCCCCACAACCTATTTTGGTGAATTGTATGGGCTAGGCAAAGAACTGTAGGAGCCAGGCTGTGGAGGACTCTCTGAGTTTGGTCAGGTTTATAATTTCCCCTGAGGGTGAGGAGAAACCTTGGCAGAGTTTGAAGTGGGAAAAAAGTCTGGGCAAGAGTGTGTTTGCGTCCCTGGGTATCTGGGAGAGGGAGCCTTGGAGCTCTGTGCAGAGCAGCTGCTTTGGTGATTTGGAAATCTGTGCAACAGCAGGCACTGGTCTGAGACTGCCACCGTGTTCCAAGCACCCAGCCTAGTATCAGTGCTCAGGCAGCTACAGAGGTTAGAGAGTTGTGTCTAAAGAAGCTCTGGGACAGCAGAAATGGATCCATGTAAGAGTGAGTAGTTCTGATGCTGGAACAAGGAGACAGCCTATGGCTGTCAGAGACCCACTAGTGACCCCTTTATAGTGAGTTCTCAATATTTCCAAAATGTTCTTTGTCATGTTCTTACCTCAAAGCCCCTGTCCCTTATGGTATTCATTGTGTAGTTTTAAGGAGTAAATTTAAGGCTTCTTAACTGAGCCGTAAAGAGCCCTCATTCGCATGATCCCTGGCAATGATTGAGATGGAGCCCTAGTAGCCAATTATGTCTGTAATCTGCACATTACCAGCTTGACATTTTCTTGATCCACTTTGGAAAAAGATTTTTGGCATTTTGTTTTTGCAATGTAGATTCTTTTTATCGTTATTTTTAAAAATTAAGTTTGAAAGGAAAGAGAAGAGGGAGGAGGAGAGGAAAATAAAGATGCTTTCTTAAGAAATTGGGTTCTTAGAGAGTACAGCTAGGGTTCTGATTTAAAGTTATCCCCATTTAAAAACAACATCGCCTGGGATTCTGTGCACAGCTGCAGGGCAGGGCTGGCTGCTCTTCTTCAGCTATGGGTGCATGGGTGAACTTGACGAATCCTTCTCACGCTTTTCTTCATCCTCCAACCCACCCCTATCAATTCTTTGCTTTGAGCTTGGTGATTCTAGGCTAGTGATGAAGAAGAATGAGTTGGAAATACAGGGGCAACTTGTCTAGGAATGGGAAAAAAGGCCAGTGACTGATCTATGGGTGAAAGGAGGATCATGATAGCCTCAGCATCCCCTCGCCTCCATTGGACCAGGGTCTTGCTCTCGTCTTTCCTGAACTCCGCAGCTTAATAGATCTCTGTCTTGCTTAGAAAGTCCCTTCTGGGCCCATGGAAACATCAGATTGTAGGAGCCTAGAGAGTGAACTCTCAAGTCATTATGTACCCTTGAAGGCAGGGAAACCTGCAAGGTGGGGGCAGAGAGTCAACCACACAGATGCCAGGCCGCTAGAGAAACGTCATGAACATTGTTCTGAAGCTACCTTCAGTGATGGGTGCATGCATTTACAATTCCATGGCTAAGGAAGGAGGAGAAAACAAGAATGGCATGGCCCCATTTTCTACTCTGGAGTTCTGGCTGTTTCCAAACTGCTCACTACTATAGGTAATAGCAGAAAAGAAGAGCAAATTTTAAGAAAATATAAAAGAAAGCTTCTGTAAGCTCAGTGATGAAAGGAATGTTTCCAGTGCTTATCATTTACGAGATATTTTTGTTGTTCCCAAAAGCAAAGTTGTGGACAGGATAAAGGAGTAAGATAACAAAAGAGCAGCAGTCCCCAACCTTTTTGGCACCAGGGACCAGTTTTGTGGAAGACAATTATTCCGCAGACTGGGGGCAGGGGCGGGGGATGATTTCTAGATTTTCCAGATGAAACTGTTCCACCTCAGATCATCAGGCATTAGATTCTCATAAGAAGCCTGCAATCTAGATCCCTCACAGGCACAGTTCGCAGTAGGGTTGGAGTTCCTATGAGAATCTAATGCCACCACTGATCTGACAGGAGGCAGAGCCCTGGCAGTAATGCTCGCTCACTGGCCACTCACCTCCTGCTGTGTGGCCTGGTTTCTAATAGGCCACAGACCAGTACTGGTTTGTAGCCTAGGGGTTTGGGTGGGAGACTCCTGCCCTAGGGAGTCTTCACAAAGTTAGAAAGAAAAATGTGATGTTCATCTGAATGTGGCTGATATGTACTTTTCAGGGTACCCTTTGGAGAAGTGTTGAACAGGTATGTCCAGGCAAGTACCAGCGTGAGGTACCACGCAAGTAATGGCACTCCCCTCCTCCATCCTGCAGACTCAGTGAGGGCCAGATGCTCACAAGAGAGGGGCTTCTCATTTCAAAAGAAATTATCTCTACCCATAGAGGCACCCTTTTACCCCAAATGGCTCATTGAGGAGCAAAGCAAATGTCTTTGTTTCCTGTTTCTCTAGAGAACCTGTTTCTCCTCATCAATACCTCCAGACACCCAAGTTCCCGGACAGCTGTTGGATCTGGCTTGGGAGTTTGTTATAACCCTCTGGGAAGTGTGTTTTTGCCTAGCAGTTGTTTTGCGCACCTGTGGTCACCATAGCTGCTTCTGGGGCCTGTGTACACACTCTGATTCCAAATGCATCTTCTTCGTCACTCTGACCAGAAGTGGCATTTTGTAAGTGTGGTAGGGAAGGCCTGCTCTTGGGGTCCCTGAAGGCTGGTGCTGCAATTGGTCCATCGATTGGCTTTTCTGCTCCTTATAGTAGAGTGTCTTAGATGAACAGACAGGGCACCATCAATAACACACAGATGCTCTGTAATTGGGGCTTCCTTTGATGTTAATTTAGCTGAGTTCAACGCCATTGTCAGTGATAGCAATTATGCGCAGCCTTTTCACCAAGGACGTTTTAGGATAATTTTATTTTTCATGTGCATTTTAAAATATGGCAGTAAATTTTGAGCTACAGTACTTGAATTATAACTCATTATTTCAACAGTGAACTAATACTCTGTCTAGGCTCCAAAGCTGTCTTTTTTTTTCTTTTTGGAAGTGGGGAATTTTTCGTGGGGCTTCTACTTTATGAAGCTTTTAGCCCATGAGTGAAAATTAGAAGTGGGTCACCTCTTCTTTTGTTGCTGTTGAGCATTTCAAATTGTCACAGAGGCTATCTGGCTTGGTGACCTGTCCCATATTTTACTGGGCCCATTGTTACTCATTTCTCCCTACTCCACAGCCTTTACTTTTGTTTTTGACACAATTTAAGGAGTTGCCTCTAGCTGTTTTTGTGGGGAGGTTTAAAATCTGCATTTATTGTAGCTGTTGAGTTCCATGGAAAATGGGATTCTTGATTTGTTCATGAGCTGTTGTTGGACTTGCTCCTCCATTTGAGCACTGGGCCCACTCCAAGTTTCAGGGTAATGTTTAGATTTGGATTAAAGGCTGGACTTCTACCTCCTGCTATTAGTTTCTCTATTAAAACAGGGAATGCAATGCCTTCTTTCAAGTCTGTTGGGGGATTAAATGAGATAATTTGTGGCAGGAGCTAATGCAGGCTCTGCTCTAAAGCATCAGGAGCAGCTAGTGTTCTTAGTCATGTAATTTCAACTTACAAGGACTCTTTGTGGCATTGCTGTGTCATCAAGTCGTATGGGTGAATGTGGGGAAGGTGATTGTGGCTTGAGATTGGGGGGCACGTTACTCAGCTTGGGATACCATTAACAATATGCCGCTGACTAGATGGCTTACACAACAGAAATGCATTTTCTCACAGTGCTGGAGTCTGGAAGTTCAAGGTCAGGGTGCCAGCATGGTTGGGTTCAGGCGTGGGCTCTTTTCTTGGCTTATAGGTGGCCATCTTCTCACTGTGCCCTCCACTCAACAGTGGAGAAAGTAAAGACAGAGAAGGAGATCACTTCCCCTTCTGATGAAGCCACAGCCCTATTGGGTTAGGGTCTCATTTAACCTTAATTACCTCCTAAAGATTTCATCTCCGGGTACAGTCCCATTGCAGGCTAGAGCCTGAACATGTGAATTTGGGGGTACACATTCAGTTCATAGCAGGGGGCATTGCCCCTCTATATCTGGTGACTTAACTGAGTTTTCTGGAATTTATCCTTAAATGAAATACTTCTAATGCTCTTATGAGGCATCGACTTACTAATGAAAGTAAAACACCTAAAAGAAAGGAATGTGAGAGGAAAGGAAGGCCTCATGTTCATCCTGGGGAGGTCCAGCTTCCTGTGTTTGGGCATCTCCCCAGCCACCGCATGAGACTGTTTTGTTCTTGTGGGAATGGTAGAGGGAAGCAGTAGGGCAGATGGAGGCACAGGAGAAGTAAGCATGGCAATGGGGGGTGGGAGGCTCCTTGCCACTGGTGGAGCCAGGAGGATGAAGGCGCAGCCACCCTCTGGACAGCTGTGGAGCAGGGAGGTCTCTACACAGGACCAATGCAGGAAAGGATGCCTGGTACAAAAGTGAGCCCTTAAGCCCTTTCAGTTGAGTGACCTTGCACTCAACACTCTTAATCATCCTGCAATTCCCTTGGTGAATCTGGAAATCAAGGCTGATGTTTAGATTCTAGAATTTGTCATTGGAATCAGGCCCCTCTGCCCCTAGAGTGAAATGAAAAAAACTGGGGAGTAAAATTTGGGAGCTCATTGCACGTGTCCAAAGAATATTATCCCATCATCAGAAGGGTTTTGAAACCCAAGGTTGAGATATTGGCTCTCTAGACAATTAGAAAACAGCCAAGTGCTGTATTATGAAACTTAAAAAAAAAAATCTGTTCAGTTTAATGTTAGAAAAAGAGAGATTCTAATTTCTGTACTCAGTCTCATTTTTAGTCCCGGGATGTTTTGGAGACGATTAGATTACAAATTATTGTTTTCTTCTTTGTGTTCAGAAAAGCCTCCAGACCGGCGTGCAGCCTCTAGACTTTTAGATGCCAGAGGCCTAAGCTGAAAATATGAATTGTGTTTGCTTAGGTAAAAATGAACAGGGGGAGTAAACAGAATAAAGAATGAAAAGCTTTTCCTTCTTTGCTTTCCCTCCCCTCTTCCTTTGCACATTATATGACTAAATGTGCAACTTTGTTCACATAACTGCTACAAACAGTTCACTGTGTAGGCCAAACGCTCTCTAATGCAGTAAAATTAAGAAATAATATGCTTTGAAAGTGATTTATGAGTGTGGTTAAACTGCCAGATTTACAAAGAAATAGTTCAGATCTTGGGAAGCCTCAGGAGTCACGTCAAAAATGAATTTGACCGTGATTTAAACTGCTACTTTTCTTACATGACATTTAATATGTGTACTTTGGAGGCCCATATGTCTTTAATAAAATAGCATTAAGTTTTAAATATGATATGAATGCAGCCAGTTTCTAAATTCATAACCTTTTCCACAACTCCAAAATGCTAACCAATAAGGGAGTCATACATGCAATAAAACATAAACCTTAGAAAATAGCTTTTTATTAAAATGGTTAAGACAGTTGGCAGCTGGGTTGCAATGTAATAAATACTTACAGCATTGTGGGTTTATCCGACGTTGTTTACCCTGCGAGCAACTGGGACCAGACAACTAATTATAGCCCCTGCACAAGAGCAATCCAAGCTGAGTCCCCCTGAGTGTATCAAAGAGGCAGGATAGTTTGTGTTGAGAAGATTTGAGTTCTAATCCCTCTCCACCACTTAAAGGGGTATAACCTTGGGCAAGTCGCTTCCTTTCTCCAACTTCTCCAATCTGTGTCACAGAGATAATCATGCCTGGCAGGCAGTTCTGCGGTGATGACAGATAAGAAACATCTGACACCAGTGCTTGGCACACAGTAGGTGCTCAGTAAAGAGAAACAATTCTTTTTAAAAAACAGCCTTTAGTTAAAAAAAAAAAAAAAAGTAGGCTAGACCTTCAAGTCCTTGAAGCAGTGATGTTTTATGATGACTCTAGAATGGTCTCTAGAAAAAGTTTAACCCTTTAGCCAGAGATCAGTGTAAACATCATGAAAAATGAATATGGAGCTCCTTGTCTCGCTCACCTCTTGAAGCCATGAGCGTGGGAGAATGACAGAAGGACGTATTTGGTTCGGGGGAATGGGAGTGTCCTGGTGGCCACTGCCACTTTACTGTTCCCAGACATGAAAGAGAGGTATGCAACACTGTCCCCTCTTGCCTTTGGGTTTCCCATTCATGGCGAAGGTGACTTATCTTTGTAAGCTGCTCTTTATCGTAGCCTAAGGTCTTCCAGCACTTCTGCTGCTGCTGTGTGTGAATGCATCCGCAGACCCTTCCGTGGAGTAGTCTTGAAGTAGACCTTCCAGTATACGTATTTCCAGATGTATAGGTATAGCTGGCTCTTCCCACATCGCAGATGAAACAGCCGGTCTGGCAGTGGTCTGATTGTGTTTGTCCATGCAATCAAATCTTACCTCCCTCCACAAACCTCCTTAGCAGGGAATTCCAGAATTCCCTAAAATGGGAGTTGTACATTATATTTGAGCCTACATTTTGAATCTCAGGGGATAGACATAGGTGTGGTAATCAAAGATGAAAAGACCAAGGAACCACTTCATTTTGTTTTATTTTTATATTTTTTAAACAATGTTCTGGTTTCATTAAGGGAAATTAACAAAGAAAATCATTCAACTCTATTCCCTATATGTGACTCTGTGACTTTCATTTTGCTCTGTTCCCTTCCAAACCATATCCTTTTCTAAATGTATTTGATGGGATTGATGTTTTACTTTTCACTTAAAATTTTTATCACTTATTTTGTGTTCCTCAAATCTATTCTTTCTATGGACTGTGTAATTCTCTATCAAGTTGATCTAAGTCCTATCAGTTACCAAACCATTTTCCCACCATTTCTGGATTTTAACCTTATGTATAAAATACTGCTAGTTGTACGTATGTGTGTGTTTTGTGAGTGTGTATGTGTGTGTTTCCTTAAATTATCTGCTTAGGATGATTTTTCCTGACTGGGCTTACTGGGTCACAAGGTGTAGGCACACAAATGGTTTTAGGCTCTGTCTAAGTATTCCAGTGTGCCATTTTTCAAGTTGGCAGCCTATCATGGCTAGGTCTTTGCAGTTACCCAGGCCAGAGAGAATGTAGGTCAAAAGGAATGGTTAACATTTCCAAGACCTTCTTTGGAAATGAGATTCCTAGAGTCTCATTGGTGGGTATGGTTCTAGAAGCAAGGCTTAGATTCTGTATAAAGCACGCATTGACCTGCTAAGTTGTAGTCCTAGGGAATTACGGGGTTCCCTAGAGCATCCGGAAAATTATTAGCAGCAAGCAGTCCTGATCAGTGTGAATGTGCCTTTAGACTGTTAGCCAAATCTTTGCATAATACCAATCATTCTACCTATAAAAGCACAAATATGTTATTGTTCTCAATAGCCAATTTAATGCAGCTTTGGGGAGGAAAAAAGAGAAAAGAAGATTACAAGCTGGCTGATCTTGCTTTTATTTCTCTTAAATCTATCCACACTTCTCAGGGGTTATACTTGTTTAAAGATTGTATGCAACTGTACAGTCTGTGTGATTTGGAAAGCAAATCAAACTAAATATGAAGTTTTCAGCATGTGCTGTTTTTAAAGGATTTCATGCATTTATTCCAAATATACATTTCTTCCCAAGTAGCACTAAACCTATAATCTTTTTCTTGTTACGTTTCTTTTTTGGGGGGTGGGAGGCCGAGAGGGTGACTTAGCTTTGGAGTGGAAGGTTCCTATTAACATCTACCTCCTTCTTGTGCAGCATTATTCACAGCAGAGCTATTAAAGCTAATTATTTTCAGGTTTCTATCAAAGGGGGATATTTGAGCTGACAAAAAAAAAATGCATTTATTGGGAAGAAAAATGGCCTGTTTAAATAAGAAAGGGATCATTATCATCTACAGCTTCCATCCCCCTCCCAGTTACTAGCCTGTAGAGGGAGGAGGAACCAGAGACCCATGAGGACTCTGAGTCAGTGGAGGTTCTGGGGGGCCATGCTCACTAAAACGCCTGGAACCCCAAGAAGGGAAGTGAATTTTCCTCTTATTTCTGCAGCCCACCTGAACTGTTCATTGACTGGAGCTGGTGTCAGCCTGTCATTTCTTCCCTCTTAGGTGAAATTCATTGACCCTTGAAGTGTTATGGAAAGAATATTGGTTGAGGAGCTACATGTATTAGTCAGGGAAGACTAACTGCTGTACCAAACAGTCCCAGATCCTCGTGAGTTAGTTAGTCTCTGTTCACTGAAAACTCCTTGATGGAGAGTGAGGAGTGTCCAGGGACGTAGGCTTCTTCCACACAGTGGCTCTGCATTTGTCTTGGGCCTTGAGTCCTTCCTGGGTTCAACCCATGGATGGAGCAAGCATAAGAAGATGGAGGATTGAACAGGAGGATTCACAGTCTGGGTTTCTGGGCGGCATGCATCACTTCTGCCCGTTGGCCAAAACCCAGTCATGTGAACATTCATAACTGCAAAAGAGCCCGGGAAATGCAGATATTGTGCACTGACCTGTGTCCCCCACGAACTCATATGCTGATGCCCTCACCTCAGATTGTGAATGCACTTGGAAGTGGAGGGCCTTTAAAGAGACAATAGAATTAAAATTAGACTGTTAAGGTGAGCATAATCCATTTGGCTCTTCCCTTATAAGAAGAGGACATTAGGACACGCAAAGAGACACCAGGGGTGCCCATGCAAATGATGACCATGTGAAAAGGCAGCAAGAGAGATGCCCTGGGCTAGCCAAGGAGAGAGGTCTCGGGAGAGACCAACCCTGCAGGCACCTTGATCTTGGACTTCCAGCCTCCCGAACTATAAGAAAAGAAAGGTCTGTTATTTAAGCCACCCAGTCAATGATATTTTCTATTTTGGCCCTGGAAAACTAATACAGCAGCTTAAGTGAGTACCCCAAAACAAAAGTTAGTGTATTTGGTGAACATTGAGCCAGCCTCTACCATACTGAGCACTCATGTTTTAGCCCCACTATAATAGTCAGCTACTGTGAACCAGTGGGCACGTCTAGTTTGTCCCTCAGAGCTTAGATTGCTCATCTGTAAAATGGGTGCAGTGATGTGGATGAACTCTGAGTCTCCCTGTGGTTTTGTGGCCTGAATGGTACATAGTCAGTCAGCCAGCATCTGGGTCAGGTAGGGGTCTAGTATCTGGCCTCTCGGATTCAGGGGAGGTACTGTGGTGGCACACTGAAGGACTCAGATTTTAGGGTTCAACCTGGATTCAAATCCCGGCTCTCCCATTGGCTGTGGGATTTTGAGTAAATAAGTGCCTTAGTTAACTCATCTTTAAAATGAGGTTAATAAAAATAACTACCTGAAAGTGTTGCTGGATTAAGGGATTAAAGGAAATATACTATAAAGCACTTATTCCAGGGCTTCGTTCGCAATGCTTAACAACTTCGTATCTCCTCCTCTCCCTCTTTCTCTTTCTTCCTTTTTGCTTTTTTTATTTTTCTGCATTTTTTTTTGTAATTATCTTCATATAAGAGTCCTGAATGTGAAGATAGAGAGATATTAACTTTGGGAAGCATTGTCACACATGTGAATTTATCTTATCCTCATGAGAGGATAAGACAGATGAGGTGTCGCCTTATTTTACAAAGAAGGAGCACTAAGATGGAGAGGTTGTGGGATTCACTGACAATTCCAGAGAGAAGTGAAAGTGAGGTTGGAACTTGGGCCTCCTCTTGGCCTAGTGCTGTGTTGTTCCATGATCTCTAATCTAGCCATTCTGGGGATTTCAGGGCTCAGGAGGAGATGGCATGATTCAGGAAAGGAGAGCCAGACTCATGAACCGACACCAGGTCCATGTTCATAAAGTTCCCTCAGGAAGCACAAAACGGAAATGGCAGCTCTTTCAAGGGCCAGGCAGGCAGCTTTGTTGCATTTACACCCAGGAATAGAAAGAAAATGGTTAGCCTGCAGAGGTTCCTGAATCCACCTGATGGAGACTGTGTTGACCTGACGTAGTTTGGGACCAGGCTTTACTTTTCTTTATGGTCCGTGTTATCTGGACTGCCTCCATACCTCTTGGAGGCAGGGACATGGCCTTGATATAATGTTTGTGCTATAAGTCTAGTTTACCACAGCTCTCATCTTCAAACCACCAGTTCTTGGTTTTATATACACAGCAGAAGACGCCCCAGGGCCAGGAGTTCCCTCCCCAAATCATAGGCTGAGGATGCAGGGCCAGGGCCAGACGAGGTGGTGCGTTGTCTGGTGGTGATGACATTTTCATGTTTTGGTTCTGTTGACCACGCTTGAGCTTCAGAGCCAGACACCATCCTCCCACTTAGAGTTGATGGCGACCAGACGCGCTTTTAAGAGAAAAAGTATATTTGGCTTCACTTTTATTCAAAACAAGCTTTCTAGCAGGCTGAAATTTTGAGATGCACTAGAGACAGCTGGAGCTCTTCAAGCTATAGGGAAATGACAACGAATTCAGCCTTTCTGCTATCTCTCTCCTGTAGGGCAGGTTATCCGTCTTTGTCATGGCTAATGGCAATTTATGCTATCCATGACCACCTGGAAGGAAAAATATTCATATTTTGAAAATGAATTGAGACAGATCTTTTCTCTATCAGGGACATGATCATGCTAGAAGGAAGGAAGTAGAGTTTCCAAGGTCATAGTTTCTCAGTGTTTCCTGGCGAGGGGGGGGGTCACCATTTATTTATGATCTCATCATTTGAGTTTCAAAATTAGGGTGAATTCTACTGGAACTTTAAAAAATAATTTGAAGTGATGAGGGCAGAAGCAGCTGCTCAAGATCCTGTGCTTTTCAGGAAATAGGGTACTTTTTTTTTTTAAATTGAGATGAAGTCTTGCTCTTTTGCCCAGGCTAGAGTGCAATGGCACAATCTCTGCTCACTGCAACCTCTGCCTCTTGGGTTCAAGTGATTCTCCTGCTTTAGCCTCCCAAGTAACTGGGATTATAGGTGCCTACCACTGCACCCAGCTAATTTTTGTATTTTTAGTAGAGATGGGCTTTCACCATCTTGGCCAGGCTGATCTCGAACTCCTGACCTGGTGATCCACCCACTTCAGCCTCCCAAAGTGCTGGGATTACAGGTATGAGCCACTGTCCTGGCCAATAGGGTACTTTTTAGCTTTGCCAAGCAGCAACGATATTGTCACCCAGAGGTTTAGCTGGAAAGTGGCATAGATGAAGCTTCAAGATTGGGGCATTTTCAGGCCAGCTATGAAAATGAAATGTCCCAAGCCCACGATTAGTATTCTGAAGCTATGAAAGAAGATGGCTTAGGCCATTTCTCAGGCCATACCCTCTGGTATACTTGGTCTGGATATATCCAACTTGTATTCTTATTTCTACCCAACTGCAATTCTAACTCTTGAACACTTGTTCACACAGGTGACCTTCAGCTATCTTAGCACAGACATTCCATAATGGAAGGGCAGCACCAGAAATTCCCAGTGCTTGAGAAAATTATTGAGCCTGTTATTACTGGAAGGAGGAAAACCAGCGCGAGGTGATTTAGAATGTTTATCAAGAAGATAAGAGAGTTAACACATAGAGGCAGCTCCCTCTCTTTGCATTCCACCAAAAATCTTAAAAGGGATTTTAGGTGATTCTTTTTGGAAGGTCTTCCTTCTCACTCAATGGCCAGTTTCTACACATCTAACATCAAACCTCAGTTTTTCTGTTTTTCTCACTCGTTCATCCATCTTATATTTACTTTGTATATCAGGGTCCTTGGAAGGATTTGAGTAGAAAAGCAACTAAAACAGCCTCAGCCTTCACAGGGAGCACTTTCTAGGGAAGATGGACTCAAATCTTTCCTCTATATCACTATGTTGACCTCTTCTACAGTTGCTTGGGTGCCTACAAATTGTTTTCTCCTTTGTGTGCCAGATGAAGTCTATAGATGTTATAGATTGAATATTTTAAAGAACTGGATGGTTGTGCCTTATAGTACTCTTTTTCCCCTTTTGGTATCACATTTTGTTAGAATTGAATGAACAGAATTCTTCAGAGGGCTTTTTAGATTGCCATTGGATCTGACTGTGGAGGGAAGAATGATAGAGTTGGGCGTGCAGTTTGGCACACTTCTGGGTGGATCAGCAGGATGCATGTCATCTGCCTCCCTTCAGGCTGACCACATGGGCTCCTCAGAGAAAACACAGCCCAGCCTGGAAGAGTGAGGAGTGGATCCCTTCAGACATATGGAAATCCTTGTGTGAAGAGCCCTATGTGGCTTTCAACGGTAAAGTCCCATTGAGTTGGAGGCAGTTTGGAAAAAGGCTTGGAGCCCCAAATTAGATGAACCCCAAAAGACCAGCATCTCATTAGAAAAAGAAAGTCTCAATCCCAGCACTTTGGGAGGCTGAGGTGGGTGGATCATGAAGCCAAGAGATCAAGACCATCCTGGCCAACATGGTGAAACCCCATTTCTACTAAAAATACAAAAGTTAGTGGGTATGGTGGTGCATGCCTGTAGTCCCAGCTTCTCAGGAGGGTGCTGCAGGAGGATCACCTGAACCCGGGAGGCAGAGGTTGCAGTGAGCTGAGATCACTCCACTGCACTCCAGCCTGTGATGGAGTGAGACTCTGTCTCAAAAAAAAAAAGAAAGAAAAAGAATTAAAAAAAAAAAAAAAGTACTGACATCAAAATATTTAAACCAAAGGGAAAGGGCCGAGAGGTATGGATAGGAAACAGGAAAACAAGCAAAAGTAATGAAATTATTTCCTCCCTGGACATTGGAGGCTAGACCATGACTCTAGTCTAGAATCATATGGTAATAATGGAGATGGATTTTTTTGTTCTTAAAAAGAATGCTCTGGATAAGTCCTTTTGTGTCAGCTGCTACAGCAGGAGTAAGGGAAGAGACCTGCCTTCATCTTGCCAGTCTCTTTAGGTGGGTTGGTCCTTACCTGCCAGGAATTTTGTGAACTTCATAGCATGGAGCCTTCTGTCTGGGGCACCTGTGGTGATTTGCTGCCAGCTCTGAGATTTACTTTGTGATTTCTGGCCTCATTTCCCACTGTTCTTCAGTGTATTTTTCAGTTTAACTAGGTCAGTATATATCTCATGTTCTTCCTCCTCCTCCTTTCCTTTCCCTTCAAAATAGATTTGCCTTCATTATTGTTTGCCCAATCTCTTCACTCACTCGTCTACCTTCTAGGGAATATACTTCCTACTGTCTTCCTCTCATCAATCCTTCAGGACTCAACTCAGATCCTGTCTTCTATGAAGCCCCCTCTTGGAATTCCCAGACCCCAGAGCTTCCCTTTAACTACTTCCTTAAACTATATTATATTTTTCAATATTTGCATGTATCCATCTTGCTTTCCCAAGTGGGAGGGCAAGAAATGTATCTCATCTACCTTCTGTTATACCCCATAGGGCCAAACTTAGGGACGTTCCTATGCTATCTCTTAGTATTTAGTATCTCCTACTATGTTGAGCTATATACTGAGGCAGTCACCTTCTTCCCCATGGCCAATTATGGGGGAAGACCCACGGCACCAGCACTCAGTTCCTCACCAAGTGTTATTCTGAAAATATCTATATGAGACAGTGGCCAGCCTTGGGCCAGAGGGAAATTCTGCAATTTATTTTGATGCTTGCTAGAGGTCACACCACAAGGCTGCTCTCCACAGATCAGCTTTGTCTCAGGAGCTGACTCATGTTTTTTATATAAATCATAGTGAGTTGCCCATTATAAACACCTTGTAGCATTCAAAAGACTTTATGGCTGTTATTAGCTACCGCTGTTGTGATTTACTAGCTAATTCAGGCTGATGTGTGGATGAGTGTGCCCAGGGCACCATTTGTCCCATCTACATAAGTCAGAGAGTAGAATAGGCTATGTACTCAAAAGCGAATGTCTCTTCCAACGGCCTGTGGCATGTCAGGGCTTGCCTGTGTTTTCAGTTAACAGGTTAGCAATCTCTCCTCTCAAGGTGGGCTGTGTCTTCACACCACGACACCTCTATCCGGGAGCCCTTGGTGGGAAGGATGGCTGTAACAGCCAGTTTGCGTTCAGCGCTTTCACTAAAGACTTCCTTGTTGCAGGCAGAGAGGAAAATAAAGTTGTGAGAGAAATATCTGGAATGGCCCTGGTGACACCTGTATGTTTCCCAGTGCATTCAGCATCAGATTTTGTATAGGCTTTAGTTAGCAGTAGTCACACTTACCACTTGTTCTTTTTTCCATTAAAAGTATCCAGCATGTGGTGACTCGTGCCTATAATCCCAGCACTTTGGGATGTCAAAGCGGGAGGACTGCTTGAGCCCTCAAGAGTTCAAGAAAAGCCTAGGCAACATGGCAAAATCCCATCTACGAAAAATACAAAAATTGGCTGGGTGTGGTGGTGCATACCTGTAGTCCCAGCTGCTCAGGAGTCTGAGCCCAGTTGAGGCTGCAGTGAGCCATGATCACACCACTGCAATCCAACCTGAGTGACAGACTGAGACCCCATCTCAAAAATAAAGAAAAGTACCTAAAAGTACCACTATTAGATTGCCTACGGTGTATACATTTATATGAAATCAGATACAGCCACAGATTGTGTATGGGACAATATTATGTTTTGTGTAACATGTATATTTTTATTAATAAGTATAGGGTTTCTGCTTTCTTTTTAATCCTGCTAATTGCCTAAGATGGGATGAAAGAAAATCCACCTATACAAGTGGTATTCTGCTCTTCTGGATCTCAAAACAAGGACTAAACTGAGTAAAACTTATAAAGTAGTTTGTAGTTTACTTAACAGGGAGAAAAATTATGGAAACATGTGTATATAAAGCATGTATATGTATGCACATACATGCTTACCACATGAACTCATTTATATGCTTATATATTTACTATATAGCTATATGTGCATGTTACATAATACATTATTAAACACTATCCCTATGCTGTTGTATGGATTTCTGCTTTGATTGGCTCACATTTAATAGACAATATCTCTTCTTTTAAGATTTTAGTGCTATAGAACCAAGTAACTTGGGTATGAGGTAGCTCTTTGCAATTCCAAATCCTCATCCTTCAGCCTGTAATACAGGTAACCCTCAAACAACACAGGTTTGGGCAGCAGAGATTCACCCACCTGTGGATTTTTTTTTTTCATCCAAATGAAGATCAAAAATGGAAATTCTCAGGATGCTAAACCCATGTATATGGAAGACTAACTTTTTGTATGTGCTTATTTCACGGGGACAACTGTGGGACTTGACCATCCATAGATCTGTGTCTACACAGGGGGCCCTCGAGCCAATTCCCCTTGTCTATCAAGGGATGACTGTACTAAGTTGACCTAGAAAGTATGATATTTGAGTTGTACCCCTTCCTCAGCCTGGGTTTCCCTGCCTGTCCCTTTGGGATAAGCTGTCTAACATGGCAAGTTTTGTCTTCTGGTTGGTTGCATCAGCCATAAAAATCAAGAGACAGATTTATATGTGTCTGTTGTAGTTAGTCCTTTTGCCTGTGGGTTTCTGGTGGGAGGAGCCAGAACTAGGCAGCCTTTGTACCTGTGACTCAAAGGAAATAGGCCTAGCATTTTCCATTAGATGTTTATTTGCTTACTGAGAATTGGCTTAGAAACCTGTATTGAGTGGTTACAAGGAACAAAGCTGAATGAGATCAGACTTCAGAGAACTCAGAGAAATGTAAATTAATATAAGAATAAATGATCATTTTGTACTCATTAGGCTGGGATAATTGAAAAACCAGGTCATGGCAAATGTTAGTGGGATGTGAGGTTATAGGAACCCTCATGCCCTACTGGTAGAGGACAGTAATTCTGGAGTACAAGCTGGCTTCATTGAGCTAAATTAATATACTCATACCCTGTGCCCAGCAAGTCCACTCTAAGGTAAATCTCCGAATGAAATTCTTGCATAGGTCCATAAGGAGGTGCATAGGAGGATTTTCATTAATGCGTTACTTGTAGTGGTAGAAAGTTGAAGTTGAAGGAAATACCAGGAGATTGGAAGGTAGAATGTGGTAGATGCCTTGGGGTACTGAGCAACAGTGAGAAGCAGGGATTCAGTGGATGCATGCAACATAATCTAGACTGCATTGACTACTACATTTGCTAGTTTCCTGTTCTTTTTTTTTTTTTTTTTTTTTTGAAACGGAGTTTCGCTCTTGTTACCCAGGCTGGAGTGCAATGGCACGATCTCGGCTCACCGCAACCTCCGCCTCCTGGGTTCAAGCAATTCTCCTGCCTCAGCCTCCTCAGTAGCTGGGATTGCAGGCACGCACCACCATGCCCAGCTAATTTTTTGTATTTTTAGTAGAGACGGGGTTTCACCATGTTGACCAGGATGGTCTCCATAAGCCTGTAATCCCAGCACTTTGGGAGGCCGAGGCGGGTGGATCACAAGGTCGAGAGATCCTGTGCTTTTGATAAACCGACATCTGGGGCTGGGCTAACCAGAGGAAGACTGTCCCTTCAGGGCTAGCCAATTCTTAAAGAGTACAAACAAATGACTCACTTAAAAGTGTGCCTTCCATATGCAAAGGAACCAATCCAGAGCTCCTACTGTGAACCACCTCCTCTAGCTCTTACCCCGTAGGAGGCAGTATTCCTCTGCCCTAATCATCCCAGGACAAGTCAGGGCAGTCAATCCTACTCCTGTTTACCTTGCCTGGCCCATCTCTTCCGTTAAGACTTGGCTTGCACTTTCTCCCTCCTTCTACCTACTCTGATGCTTCCCTGTGTGGTCCTGTGTAACATGGCATGCCCTCTCCTTACTCTTGGGAAATGAAGTAAACTCTTCAATGGCAGTCATCTCCTGATCTGTTGGCCTCACCATACTTAAATAATTTTATAACATAGATATAAAATAAAATCACTTCAAGGCCGGGCGTGGTGGCTCACGCCTGTAATGCCAACACTTTGGGAGGCTGAGGTGAGTGGATCACCTGAGGTCGAGAGTTTGAGATCAGCCTGGCCAACATGGTAAAACCCCATGTCTACTAAAAATACAAAAATTAGCTGGGCGTGGTGGTGGGTGCCTGTAATACCAGCTACCTCGGAGGCTGAGGCAGGAGAATCGTTTGAATCCAGTGATCAGAAGTTGCAGTGAGCCGAGATCGTGCCATTGCACTCCAGCCTGGGTGACAAGAGCAAGACTCTGTTTCAAAAATAAATAAATAAAATGATTTAAAAACTAAGATACAAAATACATCCACAGTGCCACTTAAATACCTGAAAACAAACCGCAAACATACTTTGCAAGGATTGATTTTGGCTTTAGAGTGGGTGTGTTTGGTGAGAAGGGGGATCAAAGTGGGAAATAGAGGAGAAAAAAGTGAATAATCCAATGAAAGAGAAGCTTTAGGGTCAGGGAAGATGAATCTAATACCTTCCCTGGCTTCTGTGAACTTAGAGCTGAGGCCAGAAATGTGAAGAGTTAGCCGACAATGAGCAACAGAGTTCAGGGGCCCACAGCTGCCTCTGGGTGGTTGTATTTAGGAATCCACAGGTAGGCAAGAGCTTGTGGAGGCTGAATACTCCGGAAGACACCTGTCACCTTCAGGCTCATCACTTGGGCATTTCCCACAGCCTGTGCCAGGGAGGTCTGGTTTTTGAGATGCTACTCCTTAAAGGTTCCTACAGTTAAATGAAGTGAGAAGTGCTGGATTCCCTCTCCCTTTCAGAGAGCTATTAACTGTACACTGGGATATCATTAAAGGCTCTAGCGCATCTTGTGGGGAAGCAGTTGGTTGAACCTTGTTTAACCTTGTGCTTCCCAGGCTAATTTGATCATGAACCCTTACTGGTAGTGCCTACTTACCTGAATATGAATCTTGGTGGTGAACCTCTCGGGGTACTTGAGCCTTTCTGTCTAGCTGAGGGCTTTGGGCTCCTGAGCAGGGTTCATGAACTGAGGAAGAGTGTGTGAATAAGTGGCTAGGGAGAGGGAATATGTGATGGAGGAGGAGCCATTAACTGGGATACCACCTCTTGTTAGCATCCAAGAACTTGGCTCAGCAGGAATATTATGTTTTTTCTTTTCTTTTCTTTTTCTTTTTTTGAGATGGAGTCTTGCTCTGTCACCCAGGTTGGAGTGCAGTGGCATTACCTCAGCTCACCACAGCCTCTGCCTCCCGGGTTCAAACAATTCTCCTGCCCCAGCCTCCCAAGTAGCTGGGATTACAGGTGTTTACCACAGCACCCAGCTAATTTTTGTATATTTTTTTTAGTAGAGACAGGGTTTCACCGTCCTGGCCAGGCTGGTCTTAAACTCCTGATCTCAGGTGATCTGCCCACCTCAGCCTCCCAAGTGCTAGGATTACAGATGTGAGACACCGCATCAGGCCATCTTATGTGTTTTCAAACCAGAAAGACATCAATTCAAGTCACAGTTTTCAATCACTGTGACCTTTGGCAAGTCCTTTGAATTCTTTTGGTTCAGTTTTCTCACTGGCAAATGCAGGTGTGAAATTTCACCTCACAGGTTTATGTTGAAGGTTAAAAATGATATATGTAAAGTATCTGACACTTAGTAGTAGGTTAGTAAAAATTAGCCATTGTTAAGATATTATTATAAGAATTATTAATATCTTTGGTCTTTTATGAGGACTAATAGTGAATCTATTCACAATTAACCATATGACTATAGAAGTGGCTTACTCAAGGTCACGTTGCTCATTAATAGCAGAGGTGGGACTAGAATCTACTTCTCTTAGGTCCTTGCTCAATGTTATTTTCATTATACCGGACCAAGGGTCCTTTTGCCCATTTCGTGACTAAAGGAACTCAGCGCAAGCTCTTTCAGTGGACTGAATGGACCACTTCATTGCAGCACCGGAGAGAGACACAGGACGGGATTCAGAGGCCATGGGGTGCCACTGGGATTTTTGTTTCAGTTGTGGCCTGCATCCTTGTTAATAACCTAGAGAAGGTTGTAAAGAATATGCTAATTATATCTGTATATTCCCCGAAATGGAGAGGTATTACAAACCCTACCGATGACAGAGATGTGACATAAAGGGACCTGGAGCTGTCAGGCATATGGACAGGAAATCACTAGATGAGATTCAGCTGCAGTAAATGCATCCTAATACATCTGGGGACAAATAATCCGAAACACAGATATTCAATGGGAGGAAGATATTTGGAAAGCAGTAAATGCTGAAGGGGACCTCAGGGATAGTGGACAGCAAATTAGATGTGGGTTTTCATTGTGTTAGGCCAACAGAAATTGGTAATGCAATCTTGCACTGTATTTTCCAGCAGTCCCCTGGAGCAGCTGGGAGGAGAAAGCCTCTTTCACCAGCCAAGATCAAGTCTGCTCGCCCTACACACTCCTGAAGAATGGCCTGGCTGGGGCTGGGGTGGAGGCAGGGGTTGCTTTACTTCCCCTTGGCCCCTACCTCACAGGGATGGTGACAGTTTCCTTTCTCTAAGCCCCACCCTGACCCTGTGTCCCAGGAGAGTGGCTCTCTTTCCTGTCTCCTACCATCTTGCTGCAGAGTGCTACGCGATGTTGGTCTGCCTGGGACAGCCAAGGGAGAACAGCTCTCCCTGGAAAATCCTTCTGGTCTGCAGGGAAGACTTGGCCCCAAGTGTTTGTTTCCATGTAAGCTAAACATAGCCATCTTTTCTAGTGATCCTGGCTTCCTGTCCTCTCTCCCGCACACTCGCACTCCCGTCCTCTTCCTCATGAACTATTTCACCTGCAGATAGCCTTTATAGACAGAGGAATGTTTGAGGAAACACAAGCATCTGCCCCCAGCAGCTGTTCCCATTAATAGGCATCAGTCACCGACTCCTCCCACCTCCTCTTTCTCATGCTTCACTCTTCTGCACCATCCCCCCAGTTTTTTAGTCTTCTCAAGTTTAAAGACTTCCCGTGACTTGCATGAAACCAAATTTCTCTTCTGGGGACAAGTGAACACCTATTCTGATTTTCTTCTGGTTCCTAGCCTTATCCCGTTCTCAGGAAAGCCCAGGCACTTCCTGAGTTCAGAGCACTTCCTTGCAGGAGGGGCTGCTAACTGGAGCACCCCTCCCAACTTTTGGGAAAGAGTTCACCCTTACCAACCCACCCTTTGACATCTTTCAGGGACCTCTGGGGAATGGCTATGTGAGTAGGGCTGGTAAAAAGCAGCTGTGGGCTGGTAAATGTCAGAAGCTGTTTGCAAGGCTGGGAAAATTCACCGTTCATTTCTTCAACAACCCCTAGCTTCCTTCACTGGGAATGTGCTTCATCATACTTTGTGTTCAGAGCAGTTTAGCTGAGGCATGCAGTTGTCCCTCAACACTCAGAAGTAAGCGGCCAAGTTTTAAGTTATTCTTTGAATATTTCTACACACTCTGTTCAGTAAGTGTTCACCACGTCTCTTCTCTGTGCCTCTCGCACAGCTAAATACCCAGGTGTATATGTGTGGGAGAGAGAGGGTTTTACTCTCGGGGAGGGGCCTGAATGAAGAAGTTATCACCGTGGAAGAACTTGAGCTTTCAGTCCTGATAGGTCATGGATATAAATGGATGGCAGCTGCTAGCACAGTGATTTATGAGTGATGCTCCCAGCCAAAGGAAGTCAGGCACATTCTAGAACGGCAGACCGCTGTGTACAGGGCATCTCAGTATATTTAGCAAATGAGATTGCAAACCACAGAAAGAAAAGGCTGAGTGGGTGGAGAGGAAGAACATTCTCTGGCCAGAAACTTGCTGAACTTTGAAAGCCAGGGACCGGAGGCTTTGCAGAGGTGGGGAGAGACGTTCTTTGGCTTGTCCTACAGAAATAAATCACCACTGAGGAGATCTACCAAAGGCCAATTATATGGAGTGTTTTCTTGGAAAATTGTCTCCCAGACAGGCCCTGTAAATCATCTCCAGCATTGGCGGGCATTCAGATCTGCCTGGGGTGGGGTTGTGGGGGGCAAGTGGCAGGCCAGTGCACCCCAGTGTAGGGTAGAGGAATTACACAGGGGTATTCTCTTGCTAGGAGGGAAAACAGAGGTCAGGTACTAGCTGTCTTCATCCGAAGAAGCAGTATAGGGCAGAACTGTTTGTTCTGTCCTAGGAATTGTAGGTCCGAGGCTTTTGACCAGGTTTTGCCACTTAATTGTTCTGTGACTTTCAGATTCTCTACAGCCAGAGTGGGGACTGGGTTATCTCTGAGGTTTCTAGCGGTCCCGACACGAATTTTATGCCCTTATGTTCTCTATAACTTCTGCATAGGATAAGCTTCTGCATACCACACCCTATGCTGGTAATTATCCCAAAAGAGACAAAAATTCCCATCTACCCAGCAAGTTTAGTCACACAGGATCATGTTGGGAGGGTGACTGAGGTCTCTCAAAGCCAGGTCCTCAATATAACTGTAGAGAGAGATGGGGATTTTGGCCTGGAGAATAAAGAACTAAGGGGGATGCCAGAGGTACTGCGTGTTCATAATTGGAAGGGCTTCTCGTGGAAGAGGGCATCTTGTGTCTGTTGTTCTACCCTGTAGGCCAAAAACAGGACCAGTGAGCTACAAACAGAGGGACCTAAAAGGAAGGAAAAGATAAACCAGCAATCATTATTCCATTGCTCAGTGACACAAACTTTTATTTCCTCAATGCTTGAAAATATAGCAAGAACTCTCTAACTGGCTGAGTGTGGTGGCTCACACCTATTATCCCAGCACTTTGGGAGGCTAGCGTGGGAAGATTGCTTGAGCCCGGGAGTTCAAGACCAGCTTGGGCAACATGGAGACCCTGTCTCTTACCAACCAATAAACAAACAAAAAATTATCTGGGCATGGTATACCTATAGTCACAGCTACTTGGGAGGCTTAGGTGAGAGTATCACTTGAACCCAGGAGGCTTAGGCTGCAGTGAGCCATGATTATACCACTGCACTCCAGCCTGGGTGACAGCAAAACACACGAAGTGTCACAGACACACAAAAAGAATTCTAACCATCAAAACTATCCAACAGTGGCACCTAAACCTGACAGAGCAGAGAAGGATCCATCACTGCTGTAATCTAGCTAAGGTTGGGTGACAGTCAGGGTCACAACAGGGAGGACAGGATGCTCCTTTCTGCTCTTCCTGTAACCAGCTTCTGTCCCTGGAATGAGCTGAGTGAGGAATGCTCTCCCTCTTCTCCCCAAAGTATCTTCCTTGTCCCTGCAAAGCTTCATTCCTCCGATTCAGGAGGGGTTCATTTTTCTGTAGGAGAGTTCTGTTAAAGTTTGTCTACTCTTTGGAGAGAATATATGTTGAGACTTTCAGGGTGGGGATTTAACTGGTTGCCAATAACAGGAAGGTCCCAAGGGGAAAAAAAATGTGAATTAGACATTGATACACAGTATCTGGATAAGAAGCCAGGCAGGAGGGAAGCTCAGGCTCTCAAAAGGGAAATCTGTTGGACACCCACCTTGCTTCCTAATTACTTGTTTTGTTAATGGCCAGTCTATTCCTTATGGGTTTGGTGTTGGCGGGTTTGCTTACACCTTTTGAAATATATTGGTTATTTCACCTTGTACCGATTCTGGAGGCAATGAATCTACAAGGTTAATAAAATAATTCTTCCATCATCTTAAAATTACTTCTTCATTAAAACTACAAGATTTCCTTCTTCCCATATTCTAGAATGAACAATTGTTTTCTTGTTATTTATCTTCTTTGTGGTTCTATTGATTCTGCTAGGAACTCCTCTCAGTCTTTGACTTTCTTTCTAGACAAAGCCCTCCTAATTGTTCTCATTAGTTTGAGTATGACAATTCTGTCCCTATGATTAATTCAACACACACCTAACATTTATTAAGTTCCTACTCTGTGGAAGTCATCGAGCAAGACACTGAGGCTAGAGGTGAAAAAGACACTTTTCTTGCCGTTCTTTACATAGGATTGTAGCAGAACCAAATCAGTTGTAATGAATAGAGTGCTATGATACATGATGCAAACATTGGCGATTGTTCACGAGGTCACTTTCATCTACCTCTTGTGACAGATGAAATCACTGAGACCGAGAATTTCAGTGAATCACTCACATTCCTACAGCTGGCGAGTGGCGGAGCCGGGATCTGAGCCGAAGGCTGTGTGACTCCAAAGCCTGCATCGTTTCCACTGTGCAACTTCCTCCCTTTGATTGATTGTCAGTGAAAATACAGAGAAACATGTGACTTAAGAATGAATTGGGGAAGTTAACTGCACTGGTGAAAAATGAAGATATTTTATAATAAAACACGTAGGGAGATGAAGTAGAAAGTTTACCAGTGTCCTGGGAACCTCCGCAACCACTCTGGGGGGAATCTGAGCTCTTGGTATGCAGGCTCCAAGTTATGGCTTTGTCTGGTGCTAGACATAAAATGGCAGAGTTGATGCAGGCTCCAGCTCAGTCATCCTTGTCTGTTATGCTTGGAGGCGACAGCTCCGCATGAACCCATTAACTCAGAGCGATTTCGGCAGAGCCTTTCCCTTCCCTGACCACTGGGCGCGAGTGCACCAGTCTGCTCTGAGCTGATCAGCTTTCCATACGCACAGAACAACCACAGCCTCCCTCCCTATCTTTCATCACCTAAATGAGGGCAGTTAATGTTTAAGAGTAGAGAACAGGGATCATAATGATGGATAAATTATAAGTTTGAGGATATGAAAAGTCAAACTGTGTAAATATGTATTTTAAACCACAAACAGAATGTTAATGCATCTTTCCCATTAACTCACTAACTGAAATTACAGAGTGTAACGTGAACCAACGCCCACGGGTTGGTTATGATGTTTTCAGATTTAGAACAGCAAATGATAAATGCCCTTCTCTCAGACAAAGAAGCGATTGACACAGCTTTTCAGTGTAGTCACTGGCAATGTTGGCGGTGGAAAATAAACTGAGCACCAGGATGAGAGAGGTCCCGAGATACCTGGGGAAAGTGGGGTATGGGCTGCTGTTAAGCACCTCCTATACACTGGGGAATGTCTCAGGGGTGGGTGCTGCCCCTCCCGGCAGTGAGGACCCAGGTGCCATTGCCTGGACTGCCTTTCTGGATTAGAGCGGGAGCTTGTTTTCTCAAGCGTCAGCTCTGTCTTGCTATGAGTTGGTGGGCAGCTGCATTGAAGCCAGTTTCACTATGGCTAGGTTTGGGTTGGGGATGTGTGGTTTTTGCACCAGCCAGTTCATTGTTTGGTTGCTTATGGGCGGCAGTATAAAAGAGAGGTTAAGAGGATGTGGAGAAATTGGAACCCTTGTGTGCTGTCAGTGGGAATACAAAATGCTATGGAATAGTATGGTGGTTCCTCAAAAAAATTAAAAGTAGAATTACTGTACTATATGATCCAGCAATTCTGCTTCTGAGTGTGTACTGAAAAGAATTGAAAGCAGAGTCTCTAAGAGATATTTGAACAATGGTATTATTCTTTTTTTTTTTTTTTTTTTTTTTTTTTTTTTTTTTTTTGAGACGGAGTTTCACTCGTTACCCTGGCTGGAGTGCAATGGCGCGATCTCGGCTCACCGCAACCTCCGCCTCCTGGGTTCAGGCAATTCTCCTGCCTCAGCCTCCTGAGTAGCTGGGATTACAGGCACGCGCCACCATGCCCAGCTGATTTTTTTTTGTATTTTTAGTAGAGACGGGGTTTCACCATATTGACCAGGATGGTCTCGATCTCTTGACCTTGTGATCCACCCGCCTCGGCCTCCCAAAGTGCTGGGATTACAGGCTTGAGCCACCGTGCCCGGCCTGGTATTATTCTTAATGGTATAATTCACAATAGCCAAAAGGTAGAAACAGGCCGGACACGGTGGCTCATGCCTGTAATCCCAGCACTTTGGGAGGCTGAGACAGGCGGATCATTAGATCAGGAAGTGGAGACTATCCTGGCTAGCATGGTGAAACCCCCTCCACTAAAAATACAAAAAAATTAGCTGGGCGTGGTGGCAGGCACCTGTAGTCCCAGCTACTCAGGAGGCTGAGGCAGGAGAATTGCTTAAACGTAGGAGGCGGAGGTTGCAGTGAGTGCAGTAAGATCACACGACTGCACTCTCACCTGCTGGGCAACAGAGCAAGACTCTATCTCAAAAAAAAAAAAAAAAAAAAAAAAACCAAACAAACAAAAAAGGTGGGGGGAAACAAAGTGACTATTGATAGATGAATGGAGAAACAAAATGTGGTCAATACATACAGTCAAATATTATTCAGCCCTAAGAATGAAGCCACTTCTGGCACATGCAACCACAAGGAAGAAACTTGAAGCCATTGTGCTAAGTGAAATAAAACACTCACAGAAAGACAAATATGATTCTACTCATATTCAGATAGGCAGAAGAGGAGTTGTGAGGGGCTGGGAAGAGAAGGAAATGGGGAGTTATTGTTTCATGGATACAGAGCTTCGGTTTTGGAAGAGGAAGAATTCTGGAGATTTGTACAACAGTGTGAATGGATTTAACACTACTGAACTACGTACTTAGAAATGGTTAAGATGGTAAATTTTATGTTATGTGTATTTTACCAACCATAATATGACTGTACCTTTGTAAGAGAAGAAGGAATCCAGCTTTACAGACTTGGGTGGACTCACTGCTGCTGTTTACTTGCTGTGTGACTTTGAACAAATTAATAAACACTGTTAGCCTGCTCTTCCCAGCTGTGAAATAATATCTGCTGTAAGAGTTGTAAAACAGTGAGTACTCAGTAAATGTTAGCATCCAGTGTTTCAGAAGTCCTCTCTTATGCCCACCCCAAACTATTCTCCTGAAATAAACCTGGTGTGTGTGTGTGTGTGTGTGTGTGTGTGTGTGTGTGTGTGTGTGTGTAAACTCTCTATATGGTAAGTTATGCATGGACTTCTTTCTGGGCTGAACTTCAGTTCTATAAATGTTTCTTCATAAAGATTGATTCTTTCCCTTTGACAGCATCTCTGCACTTTGTCCAGTTCCCCTGCATGTCTTTAACTGAAGGATCAGAAAGTAAACGGGGTGTCCTGGAGAGGCTGAGGCCTGGGCGTTGTATAACTTACTTCTTGTTAGCCTGGTGGTCCCCATGGCCCTTGGGCAGTTCACTCATAGTCACCTGGGGGTGCTCAGTTTTGCTCATCCCACCTCAGGATCTGCCTCCCTGATGCTTCTTCCTTGCCATGAACTCCCCTCCCTTCATCTCCAAATTCCCACCCCTTTTTTTTAGAGATAGAGTCTCTCTTTGTTGCCCAGGCTAGAGTACAGTGGTGATCACAGTTCACTGGAACCTCAAACTCCTGGGCTCAAATAATCCTCTTGCCTCAGCTTCCTGAGTAGCTGGGAATACAGATGTGTGCCACCACCACATCTGGGTAATTAAAAAAAATATATTTGTAGACATGGGGTCTGTGTTGCCCAAACTGGTCTTGAACTCCTGTCCCCAAGTGATCCTTGTGCCTTGGCCTTTCAAAGTGTTGGGATTACAGATGTGAGCCACCAATCTCCCCCTTTCACTGGCCTCTGACACTTTCATGGCCTCTGTTGGCTCTGAGCCGAGTAATCCTAGGGCATATTTCAGGAGTAGGTTGTTGGCATTTCTGTTGGCCATATGCAAATGATCGAGAGACATTTTCACCTAAAGGTTAAATGGTAACTTTGGTCAATGTTTAGCTAGTGTGCACTTAAATGATTTCCTCTAGTTAATGAATCATGGGACAAATTAGCTGAGGACTTTCACACCCTGCAGGTAAACTGGGGTGGTAAGAACTGGTAATCCTGAAATTGGGTTGAGCTATGTAGGCTATGCAGTGCAGGATCTGCTTCGCACAGCTTTCTCGTGCTTAGATCCTAATTACAAATGTAAATTGAGGGCTGCACCTATTGGAGAGCCACCAAATGATGACCCGAACATTTACTTTTCTGAGGCTGCTCAAACATCCCTCCTCATCACCTTAGGAAGCCCTAGATCCAATCTCTCTCTCTCTCTCTCTAATCCTCTATCTGTCATTCCCACGTTGTGGGCTGAGACTCCCCAGAGCGCTGCAGCAGACCCACAGGGATACTGCAGGATATTTTAAATGTCTGAAGGCAATACGACCACATGCAACATCTGACAGACGCCACGCCATGTGAATTACCAGCTCAGGTCTTTCACAGTTTCATCGTTAGATCATGCTACAGTTCTTTGGATAATACCGTATCTTTGCAAAGTTGCAATTTTTTTTTTTTGGGTAGTTGCTGTAATTAAAGCAAGTATATATGGAATAGGAAATGTGGATGGCAGTGCCTAAAATGTATGATTCCAGTATTAAGGAAGTTGTGCAGGGCTCAGTAGATACACACATCCCTTTAGTAAGTAAGTGTGAACCTTGAAGACTGAAATTAAAATGTTTCCTTTCAATTTGTGAATGCTTTTCTCAAATGGCTATTGAGTTATTAGGCCATATGTACTTAATAAGCTCTTCCATGAAATGGAACTCTTAGGTATTTCTTTTGGTCCATGAGCTCTCTGTGGAAAACATTACTGAGACAGTTAGGGCACCATGAATTAAGTTGGAGAGTTGTTATTATTATTATTTTTTGAGACGGAGTTAAGCTCTTGTTGCCCAGGCTGGAGTGCAGTGGTGTAATCTTGGCTCACTGCAACCTCCACCTTCCAGGATCAAGTGATTCTCCTGCCTTAGCCTCCTGAGTAGCTGGGATTACAGGCGCCCGCCACCACGCCCAGCTAATTTTTTTATTTTTAGTAGGGACGGGTTTTCACCATGTTAGCCAGGATAGTCTCTATTTTCCGACCTCATGATCTGCCTGTCTCAGCCTCCCAAAGTGCTGGGATTACAGGTGTGAGTCACCATGCCCAGCCAAGTTGGAGAGTTATTATAGCCAAAAAAAAAAAAAAAAAACTTCCCCTTCTTGGCTTCATCACATCTCCCACCAGCAACTCTCCCTCCCATATAAACTCACTGTGTCCCTTATATCTCTCTTTCTTTACCATTAGCTCCTTCTCCCACTTGAAGGATGAAGTTTCATTGATTCTTTAAAAAGAAAAGAAATGAAGCCTTGTCTAATGTTGCTACCACCGCCTCCTCCTCCATGCTCCTTTCCTCCTCCTACTCCTCCTTCTCCTTCTTCATCTCTCCCTTTCCTTCATTGCCTGACTTAAGAACAGTCTTGAGCCTGGCACAGTGGCTCAAGCCTATAATCCCAGCACTTTGGGAGGCCGAGGCGGGTGGATCATGAGGTCAAGAGATCGAGACCATCCTGGTCAACATGGTGAAACTCCATCTCTACTAAAAATACAAAAATTAGCTGGGCCTGGTGGCACGTGCCTGTAATCCCAGCTACTAGGGAGGCTGAGGCAGGAGAATTGCTTGAACCCAGGAGGTGGAGGTTTCGATGAGCCGAGATCGTGCCATTGCACTCCAGCCTGGGCAACAAGAGCAAAATTCCATCTGAAAACAACAACAACAACAACAACAACAACAACAACAACAACAACAACAAAAACGGTCTTGTCTCAGTTCCTTTACCACTTACATCATATCCACATTGCTAAAACCTTGTCTGGCTTCATCCCCTGGTGCTGCCTTTATGTGCATCCCCCTTCCCCTAGGGTCACTGACTCTAGTTCCAAATAATCAACCCAACTCCACTCATACACCTGCATCATAGTCACAATAGGCTGAGGTCTTAGTTCTCTAACCTGATGTTTTGGCTTCTACTGCTTCCTCTGCCTAGAAGATCTTCAACTGCGTTATCTTCTCATTAATAACAGTGGTGTGGATAGTTCATCTTGAGTTTCCTTCTCTCATAGAGTGTCTGGCGACCTCAAACCCTCCTTGCCACATTCCACAAAAATGCTCAGAGGTGTTTGAAGCCACAGGCTCTCCTACACATTTTTGTGTCGTCTGTAGTACCTTCACACACGGTAGGAATGCAGTGAATATAAGTTTGGAAGGAGCAGTACTGTTCAGAAGAGGCAGATCAGACTTTGGTCTCCCAGGAACCCCTACTGACATATGCGGAAAGGACCTGTAGGTATGATGAGGTTGGCCTCTGAGATGGAAAGATAGACTCCAAATCTGTCTCTCGACTTACCAAGTAGAGACGTTTTTTCTCATTATATAAGTAATGCATGTATATTGTAGATAAGTAAGAACATAAATACCAAGGAAAGAAATAAAGCTTATATTTAATAAGCCTGTTTAGAAATAACGACTTATACTTGTATTTTTATATATTAACTGTTAGAATTTTATTTCCATATATGTGAAAGATATATATTTATGAAGTATAAATAAGATTATATTTTACATATTTCTTAATGATTTCCTTTTGTTGCTTAGGAACACTACATAGAATAGATAAATTTAATAAAAGTTACATAGTATTTTATATTACACTATTGCTCATTATTATTTTTAATTTTAAAAATATATATTACATCATTATTCCAGGAAATTATCTATATCAGTACTACTCAAAGGTGTCCGTGGACTGGTGCCAGTCTGAAAATTGATACAGGTCCATAATATAAGTATAGGAATTACGAGTAAGCCTTCAGAAACTTTTAAAGGAAGGTAACATTCCTGTATCTGGTAATTCATTTTAGAAACTATTTTTAATACAAAAATATTACATATTAAATGCTCATTAACAGAAGTAACTACTGTTAAAATCATTCCATATTTTATACATATTTTACCACCTAACTGCCCCCCTCCCAGATTTTTTCATATAATTGGGAAGCCACAATTCATAATTCTCTTCTACTGGCTTTTTTCACTTAGTAGATTTTTTTCCAAGAAAATACTTAGGAGGAAAGTCGAGATTGAGTCTATTAAAGTTTCTTGAGGAATAATTTACATATAGTAAATTTAGCCTTAGAGTTCCATGAAATTAACCCAAACGTAGAGTCTGGGCAAATATGTCTGATAATTATTATAATAATCAAGATAATGAAAAGTCACCTTCCTAGAAAATTACCTCCTGTACCTTTATAGTCAGCCGTCCCCACCATCCCCAGCATCCCCACTTCCTGGCAATGCTGACTCTATTTCTGATCCTAAAATGTCTCCTTTTTGAGAATTAAATGGAATCATACCATAATTTGGACTCTGGCTTCTTCTACTTGTAATGCATATAAGATCTATCTGTGTTGTTGCAATGTATCAGTAGTTCATTCATTTTTATTGCTGAGCAGTTTTCCATGTACGCATGTACTACTACTGATCTTAGGTTTTACAATAGTGATGTTATCCTGAGGAGCAATTTGGGGAGGGTCAGAATCTTGTGCCCTCCAGCTACATGACTCCTAAACCATAGTTTCTAATTTTGTGGCTGATTTGTTACTCCTATCTACAAAGGCAGTCTAGTGGCTAATTTGTTACTCCTACCCACAAAGGCGGTCTAGTCCCCAGGCAAGAAGGAGGTTTGTTTCTGGAAAGGGCTGTTATTGTCTTTGTTTTGAAGTTAAATTATTAATGTAAACTAAGTTCCTCTTAAAGTTAATTGACCTATTCCCAGAAATGAACAAGGATAGCCTGGAGGTTAGAAGCAAGAAGGAGTTGATCGGTCAGATCTCTTCCACTATCTCAGTTATAATTTTGCAATGGAAGTTTCATTAATTTTTTGATTATTTTCTTTTTGATTTTATTCATTTCTGCTTTGTCTTAATTTCTTTGTTCTTTAGCTTTACATTTAATTTAGCTTTTGTTCTTTTATGGGCCAAATAGTTATGAAGAGCTCTCTACTTTTCTTTTTCTAGTTTCTTAAGGTAGAAACCTAGATTATTGGTTTGATATGTTCTTTTCTAGAGTAATCATTTTAGTGCTATAAATTTCCCTCTGAGCACTGCTTTAGCTGCATCCCATGTATTTTGTTTTATTTAATTAAAATATATTTTCCACATTGCCTTATTACTTCCTCTTTGACCTGTGTTCTTTAGGCTTACATTCTTTAATTCCATATAGTTGGCAATATTCCAGATATCTTTTTTGTTTTCATTACTAGTTTAATTTTGTGTGGTGAAAAAGGAAATAAATAACAAATAAAACAATAAGATAATTTTGTGTGGTTAGATAACACTGTATGATTTAAATTTATTGAGGTTTGTTTTCAGAATGCTATCTGTTTTGGCGAGTGTTCTGTATGTATTTGAAAATAACATGTGTTTTTGCTGTTGTTTCATATGAGGCTTCATAATGTTATTTAGGACAAGCTGGTTGATAGTGTTTGTTGTTCAGGTCTTCTGTGTCAGTGACTGCTTGATTACTGAGAGGGAGTGATGAAGTCTCCAGTGTAATCATAGATTTGTCTCTTTTTTTCTTTCAATTTTATCATTTTTTGCTTTATGTATTTTGAAGATCTGTTGTTAAGTACATACAAATTTAGGATTGTTCTGTGTTCCTGATAAATGACCTCTTCATCATTATGTAATATTCTTCTTTATTTCTGATAATGGTGTTGCAGAACTTTGCTCCTTAGTTCACCTAAAACTGGGTTCTTGTCATACAACCAGGAAAAGTTAGACATGCAAACACATTGAAGGGTGAGGGAAATGGAACCTACTGGGCAAAAAGGAAAACAGAATAAAAATACTCAGAAACACAAGAGCGGTTCCTGCCAACAGGCCCCCATCTCACAGACTGATTCCAGGCCACACACAGAAACTGGAAAGGCCAGGCTCTTTCCCCATGACAGAAGCTTCCTGTGGCTTCACCCCAATCTCCCAGTGTGTAGGCAGGTTGGAGATTCCGGGGACCCTCTCCCTTTTCTGCCGCCTACATCTATCAGTGGTTTTTGCTTTAAATGGGTGGGTCTTGCTCATTGATGAGTCCTCAGCTGTAGGAGACCTGTAATTGTCTGGGTCTAGGATCACTTACTGTTCCTTCTGCAGGCATTGAAGGTTTTCATTCTTTAACTTCTTCTCTGATACAATATGCCCCAGACATGACAGTGTATGCTGTCTCTTTCCCAGCAATTTAAAGCTTTTGTTCTTTTAAGGACCAAGTACTTATGAAGGGCTCTCTGCCTTCCCAATAGGAGCATCCACTCTCTCCTATAGATTTGAGGATAGCTTTCGTCATATACCACTCCTGCTCCCAGTCTTCCTCTGTGAGCACATAGGTCCTTGAAAAAGAGTGGCTGTGAACCCCCCTGGGTCTGCGGTTCCCAAGGATTCTATTTTCTCATGCTAGTGCATAGCTGGCCTTCAGCAATCTATCGAAAATTTTAGCTTAATTCTTCATATCCAGTCATCAGAGGCCCCATCTTCCTTCCACTGCTTCAGTTCCCTGCTGGGATCAAGAAAAGTAATAATTTTACAAATTACCCAGCTCTTTTTTGTTGTTATTGCATAAGTGATATTCTCTCCAGCTTTTTATATTCTAAGAGGAAGCCAGAAGTCCTAATAATTCATTTTGTTACAAAAGTATCTATTTATGATGGATGGGAAATTTAATGTGAAAAAAAAAAAAAAAACTACTGATTAAGAAGTGCTGGTCTGTGACTTTATGAAGTGATGTATATTTTCATTCTATGCCACATCTTGGTCTAATTAGGTCCTTGGGTTTTTACCTGGTAGTAAGTCTCGCTTTTTGTTGTTAGTTCTAAATTTACATATTTTCAACCAAAAGTTCTAGTATGGCAGAATTTGCTGACTATGCATGTATTCTCCCTATTATCCCCTTTTCCTTTTAAAAAATTTGATTGCCAGGTGCAATGGCTCACACCGGTAATGCCAGCACTTTGGGAAGCCAAGGCAGGTGGATCACTTGAGGTCAGGAGTTGGAGACTAGCCTGACCAACATAGTGAAACCCTGTCTCTACTAAAAATACAAAATTAGCCAGGTGTGGTGGGGCACACCTGTTATCCCAGCTACTCTGGAGGCTGAGGCAGGAGAATTGCTGGAACCTGGGAGGTGGAGATTACTGTGAGCCGAGATCACAACATTGCACTCCAGCTTGGGCAGCAGGAACGAGACTCCATAATTATTAAGATGAAATTCACATTGAACATTTAGAAGTGAACAATTCAGTGACATTTAGTACATTCACAGGGTTGTGTGACTCCCCCTTATCTAATTCTAAACATTTCCATTGTTCCAAAGTGAAGCTCATAACCCACTAAGCAGTTTCTCCCATTCTCACCTCTTCCAGCCCTTGGCAGATAACAATCTGCATTTCATCTCCATAGACTTACCTATTTCTTATAAATATTATAAATATGATTATGAAATTTATATATTTCTTATAGGGTCTTCCAATTTGTGACTTTTTGTAAATGACTTCTTTCACTTAGCATGTTTTCAAGATTCATCCACATCACAGCATGTATCAGTATTCCATTCCTTATTATGACTGAATACTATTCCCTTGTATGGCTATATCACATTTTGTTTATCCATTCATCCTTTGATGGATGTTTGGGTGTTTCCATCTTTTGGCTATTGTGAATAGTGCTGCTATGACATGTTTTTATTTTATCTTTTTTTTAACTTTTAGGTTCAGGGGTATATGTGCAGGTTTGTTACATAGGTAAACCATGTGGTTATGGGGTTTTGTGTACAGATTATTTTGTTACTCAGGTAATAAGCACAGTATTCTATGGGTATTTTTTCTGATCCTCTTCCTCCTACCACTCTCTACCATTAAGTAGGCCCCTTTGTCTGTTGTTCCCCTCTTAGTGTCCATGAATTCTCATGGGTTAGCTTCCATTTATAAGTGAGAACCTGCAGTATTTGGCTTTCTGTTCTTGCATTAGTTTGCTTAGCATGACCTCCAGCTCCACCCATGTTGCTGCAAAGGGCATGATCTCATTTGTTTCAATGGCTGCATATTATGCCATGGTATAAATGTACCACATTTGCTTTTCCCATTTAGGTCAATTTCATGTTGTTTCCTGTTTGTTTGTTTGTTTTGAGATAGGGTCTCACTCTGTTACCCAGGCTGGAGTGCAGTGGCGGAATCATGGTTCACTGTAGCCTCAAACACCTGGGCTCAAGCTATTCCCCACCTCAGCCTCCTGTGTAGCTGGGACCACAGGTGTGCACCACCATGTCTGTCTATTTTTTAAAAAAAATTTTTTGTAGAGATAGGGTCCTATTCTGTTGCCCAAGCTGGACTTTAACTCTCCGGCTCAAGCAGTCCTCCTGCCTTTGCCTCCCAAATTGCTGGGATTAGACATGAGCCACTGCACCTGGCCTAATTATGTCCTGTTTGAATACCTGTTTTCCATTCTTTTGGGTATATACCTAGGAGTAGAATTGCTGGGTCATATGGGAATTCTATGTTTAACCTTTTAAGGAACATGCTATCTCTTTTGATGCTATAATTTTTAATCATATTGCTCATTGAGTTTGTCTTCCCAGAGGATCCTGACTTTTCATTATTGAAGTGAGACAGGCAAGTTGTCTTTCTACTGTTTTCATCTAGGAGCCTTTGTAGCTTCTCTAAGGATGAGTTTTTGGGTGTCCTTTAGGACTTTCTTAGCAATTTCATAACCTTCTTGGATGGAAGATACAACATGGCAAAATGCAGTTGAGGATAAAGAAGTTTTTAATAATGAGAGCTCTCTTGAAAGGTCATGAATTTCACATGACAAGAAGCACTTCCGGTTGCCTGTGGGAAAGTTTCCTCATTGTTCATGGTGGGTGACTCACTGTCCTTGACTGCTCTTCTCTTCCAATCTGGGTGCCTCTGTTCTCTCACGGTAGATGCAGCACACAGAACTGTCGAGGCATTTCCAGCAGTGGGGTTCTGTGCTCAGGTTTTGAACAAAGACAGCGTGAGGGACCCTGACTCACTCGTACACTTCCTAAGGTCGATGAACACATTTTCACCCCTTTTAGTTGTGGTAGGTAATGCATTCATAAATTCAAGCCCTTTTCCCAGATTGGAGCAGATAGTTTGTATCTGTCTCATGATTATTCAGTTATTCAAGCCAGGATGACTGCATGTTTTCTATCAGAATTTGAGCTGCCTCAGCAAGGTGCAGACTGGTATCTACCCTTAGGTTAAAAATTCCGGCCGTGCGTGGTGGCTCACGCTGGTAATCCCAGCACTTTGGGAGGCCAAGGCAGGTGGATCACGAGGTCTGGAGTTCAAGAACAGCCTGGCCAAGATGGTAAAACCTTGTCTCTACTCAAAATACAAGTATTAGCCAGGTGTGGTGGCAGGTGCCTGTAATCCCAGTTACTTGGGAGGCTGAGGCAGAGAATTGCTTGAACCCAGGAGGCAGAGGTTATGGTGAGCTGAGATGGTCCCACTGTACTCCAGCCTGGGCGACAGAGTGAGACTCTGCCCACAAAAAAAAAAAAAAAAAAAAAAAAAAAAAAAAAAATTCCCCACCATTCCCTTCTTCCAAGTATGGATGGAATTTCTTCCAGGATCTGCCTACTTTTGTGTGTGTGTGCATGTGTGTGGGTGTGTGTGTGTGCGTGCATGTGTGTGCGTGTGTGTGTCTGTTGAATATCTGTCTGCCACTAGAATGCAAGGCCCAAGCAGGTAAGGACCATGGATGGCTCTTCTACCTTCCGCAGACTCTCCAGGGATGGCGCTATGCTCGGGTGTGTGGCCTGTGGCCTACTCCCTGTTTGACATCCCAGGTCTATGTTTTACTCTTCTTTACCGTGCTCTGTGTCCTGGCAGGGTGGTGCTGCCCTGAACCACCAAGCTCCATTGCCCTCTTGCTTCTGGTTGGGTTTAGACAAGGAGGGAGAGGTAGGGCTACTTCTTCTCCCATTGCCACCTGCAGATTTGTGGTTCTGGCTGTGTCCCTCCAGGACTATACCCTTCCATGTCAGGCTGCCCTCCGTGCAGGCCCCCAGCTCTGAGTCTCACCATGCGTCTTGGCCATGGGTTTCTGCTCTGGGTAGCTCTGGTGCTTCAGTGTCCCCAGGGTTCCTTTGATCTTGCCATCACCTCTGTAAATAATTTGTTCTTTTAAAACCCCAGGTGAATGTGCCTTCTCTTTCTTGCCAGGGTCATGAAAATGGGCTGAAGTTTTTGAATAGGTGAGTGGATGAATGAAAAGATGAAGAGTGTTTGTGGCTCACCCCCCATGTGGAACCCCACTCTGACTCTGTCTCACTGGGAAGCCTTGCCCTGTCTCATGTCTCTGACTGCCATTCTCCTGCACTCCCCTGTCTAAATCTGTCCCAACCATACTGGCTCCCTTGCTGTTTCTAGAATGTACCAAGCAAGCTCCTGCTTCGAGCCTTTTCTCTAGCCATGCTCTCTGCCTGCAACTGTCTTCTCTCAGATATCCACTTGGCTAATTACCTTACCTTTTCTAGGTTTTGCTGAAATCTTACCTTTTCTATGAGTCTCACTAAAACCACTGTATTTAATACTGGAAACTACCCTCCACGAATACCGCCTTGGCAGCCAAAGACCACCTTCACCCTGTTCTATGTTTCTTTTTTCCAGAACACATACCATGTTTTAAGAAACTGCATTTAACTTATATATTATGCACAATATTTATCATCTGTCTCCACCTACTAGAATTAAAACTCTGAAAGGCAGGATTTTGTTACATTTTTTTCCCCACGAGTATATCCCAAACTCCTAGAACAACGCCATCTTCACAATAAGTGCCTGTAATAGGTTGAAGAATGCCTTCCACCCCAAAAGATATGGTCACATGGAACCTGTGAATATGGGCTTATTTGGTGGCGGGGGGGGAGGGGAGTCTTCACACATGTAATTAAGTTAAGGAGCCTAAAATGAAATCTTCCTAGATTAGCATAAGCCCTAAATTCTACGACAAGTTATTTTAATAGAGGAGACAGGGAAACAGACACAGAGACACAAGGGAGAAGGCCATGCAAAGACAAGCAGAGACTGGAGTTATCAGCCCCAGGCCAAGACATGCCTGGAACCAACAGCAACTGGAAGCGGCAAGGATGGATTCTCCCCTAGAGCCTTTGGAGAGAGTGTGGCCCTGCAGACTTCTTGATTTCAGAACCCTGGTCTCTGGAATTGGGAGCGAATAAATTTGTGCTATTTTGTTTTGTTTATTGCGACAGTCTCGCTCTGTCGTCCAGGCTGGAGTGTGGTAGCATGATCTTGGCTCACTGCAACCTCCTCCTCCCGGGTTCAAGCAATTCTTCCATCTCAGCCTCCCAAGTAGTTGGGACTACAGGCACGTGCCACCATGCCCAGCTAATTTTTGTATTTTTGGTAGAGATGGGATTTCGCTATGTTGGCCAGGCTGGTCTCGAACTCCTGACCTAAGGCGATCTGCCCACCTCGGCCTCCCAGAGTGCTGGGATTATACTGTGCCCAGCCACATTGGTGCTATTTTAAGCCAAGTTTGTGGTCATTTGTCATAGCAGCCCCAGGAAACTATGAATGTAGTGCCCAATAAGCATTTGCCAAATGAGTCCATGCTAGCCTTGTTAACACTGATATGACCTCCATTTGAAATAATTCTTCTGCTTTGAATAGCTACCAATGCCTGTTAGTAAATGTGAGTACGTCTGACATTTAAGCAATGTTCTAGTTTGGGATATGGTCCATTTTTGCAGTAGAAACTTAAGTTTCCTGAAAATTTTCACCCACTATGCTTAACAGTTTAAAGTCTAACCTAACCCCCAAATAATTGCTTTCACTGTAAACCTATCAATAGCCTATGGAGAATGAATTCACAAATTATTGGTCCTTCAGGCAGTGGATGGGAACCCCTGTTGGTCCTTAGCCACAAATTGTCCCTGTGTCATTTCCCCATTTTTGTCCTGAGTCCCTCCTGCTGTATTTAAGCTAATTCTCAGTGATTGTCTTTGGAAGAGTCAGTCACAAGCATCCATGTGATCACCCTTTGTATACTTGACAAGGGTTATTTTGTCTCTCCCAGGCCCAGTCCTGGTGCGTGCTGGGCTTGTGATGCAGTGTGGTACTAACTACCGGCTCCTTGTAGGAGACGGAAGGTAAATCAAATTGAAAACACCTTTCCTGTGTAGTGCATCTTCCAAATGTCCTCAGGTCTCTATTACATCTTCTGGAGGCTGCCAGATTCTCTGCGGGACAAGAGGAAGCTGGAGCAGCTTCTCTGTAGCGACAGAAGGTGCCATTAGCAGAAATACATCATCTCCCAGTGGTGTTAGCAATAGCAGAGTCCTGATCATGTCCATTCTTTTGCCAGACTGAGCAGAGAGTCCTCAGAGGCAGGGGCTGCTGGTAACAGCGCCTCCATCATTCTAAAATATCCCCCCTGGAGTCCCAGAGCAGCTATTTCTGCCCAGACGCAGCGAGAGCTTCACAGAGCTTATTTCAGGCATTGATCTTTCACAAAAGCCTCCCTGCTTCCTAGATTCCGGGCCTTCTCTAGAAGGGGTGGGGGAGGTAGAGGCCTGCCACATGGCTAATCAGTTGCTTTGGCTGGGGCCGGATTACCCCTTCCAGGTGTTGCTCATTAGATCTCTTTTCAAAGGAAATCTATTAGCCCAGAGCAGTGGTTCTCAAACTGCAGCTTACAGAGCTTGGTAAAACAAATTTCTGGGGCCAATCACTAGAGTTTGGGATTTAGAAAGTCTGGAGTGGGATCTGAGAATCTGCATTTCTCACAAGTTCCCAGGTGATGCTGAGGCTGCTGGCCTAGGGACCACCTTTCGGAACCACCAGTTTAGATGCAGAGAGACAATGTTCTTGTGTTCTCTCCCACTTAAGGCAGTCTTGGCCTTTTGGGGTTGGGCCAGGCCCTGTCTCACCCTGTGTCTGGAATGCAGTGAAAACAGCTCTTGATCCTATGCAGCCCATCTGTGCTAGTTACCTCTGTCTCCCAGAAGGAGAGAGAGTTGAACCTTCTTCCTCCATGGCTCTGGTTCCCACTGTCTGTTAACAGTTTCCTTCCCTTGGTCCTTTAGCCCTCACAGCTTCCCTGTTTGGTGATCTCCGGGTGTTTGACATGCCTGTGTGGCTCCTCTGACCCTATCCTTTAAATTGACCTTTCTTTTTATTTTTTTATAATCCTTTAAGTTCTGGGATACATGTGCAGAATGTGCATGCTTGTTACATTAGGTATACACGTGCCATGGTGGTTTGCTGTACCCATCAACCTATCATCTAAGTTTTCCACCAGAATTCAAGACCATTTGTGTTGAATTCTGGTTCCTGCTGGTACGGTGTCCTGGGATACTTCTTCCCTCGGGGGCTTAAGTTTTCTAGACAGACTGAGTCCACATCACTTAGTCTTTATGTCAAGAGCAGCCTGTCACCCACAGTATAAGGTAGAATTACTGTGGAGTCTCACAGAAACTACAGAAGTAAGAAATTTATACCAAATGGAAGTATGGAAGTTTTATCTCTGCTTATTTTAAGCGTGGGGAAATACTAGCCTTTAAATGTCTCATTACTAAAGCGTGGGAATGAAGAGAGCCTGCTTAACCTAGACAGGTGGTCTTTGGTAATTGGTCTCTAATCCAACTGATCGGTGAACAAATCTGTCATCACAGAGTCACTGGGGCAGCTACCCTAGGCCCAACTTGGCTGTAGGTGCCTCTGTGACCTGACTAGATGGAGCTGTGACTGGACCTGGGATTGTGGAGGGACTTCATATGTACATTACGCATGTGTGGAATGTAACCATCAGTCTTCCAATTAGAAAGCTAGAAAGCTATGAGGGTAACCAGATTCACATTCCATTTGGGTATGCAAAGATATGTGTGTATATACATGCAAAGATAAACACCCCTACATAGAGAAAAGAATGGACAGGAAATCACCCAGGAGTTAATCATATTTATCTCTGGCTATTCCAGTTACAGATGATTTTTGTTTCCTATTTTTCAGTGTTTTCTGTTTTTATTCAATGAAGTATTTTTATTATTCCAAAAATATATTAAGTGTGACATATAAAATAGAGCTCAGTGCCCTGCCCTCTGCTCAGTACCTATCCAAATCCTATTAACATACCACATAGTTCAGGTTCTGCCTCCTCCAAGAAGACTTCCCTGACCCTTCCTGCTTCTAAATTTGGGAAATACTTTTGCCGAGTTGTTGTTCCTACATTGAGTATATTTGTCTTATTTCTTCAAATGCACTGAGTTATGCAAAGATAACAGTTACGCTTTTTACGTTTTCTATTTCCCGCAAGGCCAAGTGCAACAGAACACATCGTACATACTTGTTTTATGATGGGCAACGAATTTCCGAAAAGATGTAAAAATGTGAAAAACAGACCAAAATGCCATCTCTCCTCACTCAGATACCCCACAGCCATCACTCAACTTAGTTGTAGCTCTCCGTCGCTGAGACGTCATGACCTCCTGCTTAATGTCAGTGCCGCGGGGCCTTAGAGCGTATCTGCTGGATGAGAGTGCGCCTGCGCATGAGCTGTGTCTTACTTCCCTCCTTCCAAAGTGGTGAGCACTTTGCATCAAGCCCAAGAAAGACATTTGATGACCTTAACAGCATTAGTGACAAGGCCTCCATCCTTTTTGGGCACCTTTTGGTCTGCTGATAAAAGAAATGTTCACTCTATCCCCAAGAGAAATCTTCTTTTCCAGGAATATACAACAGAATCAATCAAGTCTTCCCCCTATCTAAGGCCAGTTCCTCCACCCATGTGATAGATGCCATCAATTTCTTCCCCCTCAGGGGAAGCAGAGTCATTTTTTTCCTTCTTGCATAGTCAGTGCTGCCTTGCAACACAGTAATTCCCCTCAGATTTTGAGAACTCTGTCTTCTCCCTTTAAGCAAACAACCACCCTACCGGAAGCCCTCTTCAGCTCTTCCTCATTTTGCTTTATTGTCAAACTTTTCAAAAGACCTGTCTATTCCCATACTCTCCATCTCTTTACCTTCAACTTATTCAGCGATTCAGTGCAGACTGGATCAGTGCAGATTTTGGCTCCATTATTCTGCCATTAGCTTAATTCGCTCCAAGTTGCTAAATCCAATGGACCTCTCAGTGTATATATTATCTGGCTTTTTGGTCGTACTGGAAACCTTTGTTCACCTCTTCTTTTTCGAAGCACTGTCTTTACCTGGCTTTAGTGACCCATGTGGCTTTTGACCACCTCCCTGGCCACTGTTATATCACCATCTCTGTACAGGTTCATCTACATTTACCAAGCTGACCAATGTTGAAACACCTCGGGACCTTTTTTCATCTCAGGCTGTATTTTCTTTCTTGGAGGCCTCATTCATATCCAGGTTTTCATCTAACATCCAGAGTTTGAAGGTACTCAGGGATATGTCCTCTGACCGCCAAAGAAGGATTTGCTTCTGCCTTCTTGACACATCTCAGATGCTCCAAAAGTCCCTCATGTTATTCCTGTGGATGGCCAGTCTTCCTTCAAGGACTTCTGAGGTCTCAGCACATGACACTGTCACCCCTGAAGGTACGAAAGTCAGAAGCTTGAGTTGGCAGATCTGTTCTACATTCTGCCTGCCACACTGCCTCAGCATTTCTCAAAACCACCTACTATTGTTCTTTTGTTAATTAATTAATTTATTTTAGATGGAGTTTTACTCTTATTGCCCAGACTGGAATGCAATGGTGTGATTTCCGCTTACCGCAACCTCTGCCTCCCAGGTTCAAGTGATTCTCCTGCCTCAGCCTCTTGAGTAGCTGGGACTACAGGCACCTGGCACCATGCCTGGCTAATTTTGTATTTTCAGTAGAGACTGGGTTTCTCCATGTTGGTCAGGCTGGTCTCGAACTCCTGACCTCAGGTGATCCACCTGCCTCGGCCTCCCAAAGTGTTGGAATTATAGGCATGAGCCACCGTGCCCAGCCAGTCTACTCTTGTTCTTTACTACTGTCACCTGAATTCAAACAATATCATGTTCATGGCTTTCACTTTTTTAAATTCTGGTCTATTATAGCCCCCAAACTAGTCTGACTTCCAGCAGCTTTTGACCACTTACAGTCTACTCTGCTCCCTTCAATAGATCTTCGCAAAGTACAAACAGACAAATCAGGTCATCTTCCTGCTTCAAACCTTGCACCGGCATAGTCTTGCTTTTAGGGTAATATGGTTTGGCTGTGCTGCCACTCAAATCTCAACTCGAATTGTATCTCCCAGAATTCCCACGTGTTGTGGGAGGGACCCAGGGGGAGGTAACTGAATCATGTGACTCCGTCTTGCCTGTGTTCTTCTTCTTCAGCTGATTGTGATAATGAGTAAGTCTCACGAGATCTGATGGTTTTATAAGGGGTTTCCACTTTTGCTCCTCCTTATTTTCTCTTGCCGCTGCCAAGTAAGAAGTGCTTTTTGCCGTCTGCTCTGATTCTGAGGCCTCCCCAGCAGCGTAGAACTGTAAGTCCAATTAAACCTCTCTTCCCAGTTTCAGATACATCTTTATCAGCAGCATCAAAACAGAGTAATACATAGGGTAAAGATTGTATTCACTACCGTGGCCTGCGCCAACCCTGTTTCGCCTCATCCCACTGCCTATCTCTCAGCTCCATCTTAAACCGTCAGCATCCCTGTCCCTACTCCCTAGTCATCTTCATTTTAGTTCGTCTGAAGTGTCATTCTTCCACTGCGGGCCTTTGCTCATGATGTTTTTTCCTCTGTGTGCAACACTTGAAATCCCTTCTCCCAGTAACCTAAACCTGCTATTTTATGGATCGTCAAAGCAGCCTCTACTTCTCCTTCCTAGCCCTTGTCACCTTTGTGATTTAACGTGTTTTCATGTGTTGTTTTGCTTCTCTGCTTCCTTAAATAAGCTCCTCAGGACAGGGACCGTATCTTTTTTGCTCGTCATTGATATCCTTAGCACCTAGCATAATGTTTGGACCAGAGTCTGTACTCAGTACACATCTACTGACTGGAAAAGACTTTGGCAGAAGAAAACAAAGTCGATCACTTGCTCCTCAGACCTGGGTTGAGCAAGCCACCACACCTAAATGTTCAAGTTAGAATCAAGAAAGTTCATTTGAAAGTCATGATTCAGCCTTCCAGCACAAATTACATGCAGTTGTGCAAACATGTCAAAGTTTAGTAAATTGAATTTGTTTAATGTAAACAACTTTTGACCAAAATAATAACACAGCTTTAGAAAAAGACATTAGGCACCCACTTTTGAAGAGTTTGTATAATTTAACACACAAGAAAACTTTACTATAATTACATGCAGACGTATACAAAGGATAAATGTTATTTACTTGCTCCAACCTCCATAAAATAAACCTCCAACCACGCTTCAGCTTGCTGCATTAATCCTAATTTAGAAGCCACCCCCGCCGAAATGGCGTGGGCATGGTGGGCTCTCATCTCTTCTCCGCGTCAAAATTAGCCGTTTAAATTAGAACCACGTTGAGAGCGTCGGTGACGCCAACATTGCGGCACCAGTCCCGGGAGCACTTAAAAGTGGCCACCTGAAGTTGATTAAAACCTTACCTGTCAAACCCAGTATAGCTACATTTGAAAATCTTTAATGTAATTAAGAGAAGCACATTATGGGAGGTCAAGTGACTTTCTTTTTGAATTCCACTTCTAATCTGTCGTCAAATGGATGGAAATTGCCGGCCGAGGGAGTTAATGAAAGCTGCATGAGCGAGCCGGGGAGCCGGAGGAGGGGCTGGCGGCCTGGAGGGCAGACCGGGGCCTGCCTCCTTGCAGCGGCGAGGAATGAGCTGGGGGAGCCCCACCGAGCACCCTCCTTTCTGCCAGGAGGCTCTGGGTTGGGGGTTCATTCAGCCCCTCTCCCTGAGCACACCGGGGCATGCAGGAGCAGGGTAGGGGGCGTCCGCGCAGCTCCCGGCTTATCGCTAAGTGAGATCTGTGGCCAGGACGGCGGGGCCTGGGCAGAGTGGAGCCGGCGCCGGCCCTGTCACCCTTCACTCAGAGCCGCCTGATTAGCATCAGGGTTCGGCGCGCCTCTTGCACGGATCCCCCAAACAGCCGGTGGGGAGGGGGCGCTTCCACGAGGAGCCTCAGCTGTCCAGCGCCTGACCCTAAGCCTGTCGGGGGAAGGTCTCCCAGGTCGGCAGCCTTTAGACCTTGGATCTGGGGACGCCCCAAGAGGCCCTGGTACTGCCCTGGGTTTCCTTCTGGGCATGTGTGTTTCTGGCCCACTAAACCCCTCTCTCACTGCACTGGGTGGGTCCGGCTCCGGAGACCCCAATGCAGTCTTAACGCCAGAACGCTGCCTTTTGGAGATTAAATTACTTAATGCTTTGCTGTGTGCTCTAGCCTGAGGGTGCTGTTGACAGAAGGCAGAGTTTTTCTCCTCTGGTTGCTGTTTCTTTTTTCTTTTTGCATTGTGGTGAATATCAGCAGAGGTATCTGTGTTTAAAAAAGGATTACCTCCCTTAGAATGTTGCCGCTTAAATTTTGCCCCTGCCTGGAAAACTGACATGAGAATAAACAACGTATTAAGCCTTCACAGAACACTGGTACCAAGAAGTTTCCAAACCAGAGGACTTAACCTCCTTAAGCGAGGCCTTTTGCCTTTGACTTCCTCCTGCTGGCCCGAGCATGGGCAGAATGCATCAGTAGGGAGAGGACTGTTAAGTCTTGTAGTTCAGAAATCTCTTCCATCCTCCATGGAAAACACTGGGTGTCTCCTGTGGAGGGGCAGTGTGGTGAGTTCTTTGGAACAGAATGGACATTCTAGTAGGTGTTGAAATATTCAGAAGCATCTCATAGTGTCTTAGAAGATCCAACACCTAGCCTGATGGGTCTTCTCTGTTATTAGAATTCTGTGGAAGGTTGGCAGATTCAAGTGAGAGGGTGGGATGCTGAGAGACATAGCGGTTTATTAAAAGAACCTGTAGAAACTCCGCCCCCCCCAACCACTGGGTTTGAATTTCTTGGGCTTGGAGAGTTTTTAGTCACTGCCCTATATGAAAAATGGAAGAGATGGGTGAGAGGAAAGAAGATGGGGGCGGGGGAACCAACCTGAGAGTGGTTTAAAATCAGAACAGAGTGTTGGCGAGTCAATTTCCAAGGGTCCTCCCTTCACACCGTATTGCTTTTTCTTAACCAATGAAAGGCCCCCCTTTTTCAGATTCCTCCGCATTTCTCATCCATAGCAGAAAGGGCAATGCTTCTAGAAATGGAAATGTGTCTCCAGGTAAAAGCCCCACAAGGCAGTGGGAAGGGAAGTGTCTGTCCCAGCCTCCGTTCCACACAGCGTTTCTCTCCCAGCCACAAGTTCACAGGTAAAAGTGAAAAGTTACTCTGGACCTCTCTTCCAAAGACGGCTGTCTGCTTGTCATGGCAACCTTTTCCTGGGGTCTCTGGCTGTCAAGAACGGGGTGCAGAGTTCACAGAGCTCAGCATTGTGCCCCCCTCTCTTCTTGTCCCTTTTTTCCTGAAGGGATCTAGGCTGGTTTGCAGCACTATTTAAAGTGAAGATGCCAAATGAAAAGTTCCTCGTTTTAAGTTGGTGCTTATACAAAGCTGCTTTGTGGTTTTTTTCGGCCTGTCAGACTTGTCAGGCCTAGTAAGAAAAAGTATATTGTTTCCAGCACTTGGATTCCTTTCTCCCTGACATCTGCCACTCTGTAAAGATGATAAATTCCTGCCTCATTAGCCAAGGGTGTGGGATTACAGGCTGACAACACATTAATCACCAGCCTCTGTGGCAGGCTGACTAGCAATAGGCATTGTTAACAAAACTTTTCTAATATGTCACTCTTCTCTATGACAGCCTGTAATCAATCATTGTGATTGACGGCGCTGATAGATTACACTATTTATACTTGGTGTAATGAAAGATAGTGTTTCCACCTACTGTCATTTCTGGGCTAGTGGTAGAGGATCAGTAAATGGAAACAAACATAACAGGGCAAGCCCTCATTCACCCCAAAATAGCCATAGAACTGCCCCACCTTTTGGAAATGAAAAGCCCCATACTGGAACTCCAGCAATCATTCTGGGATGAGAGGTAGTATTGGGGGCACCTGGAAGGACAGGTAATTTGGATTTTCACAGAGAGCTCTTTGCAAAGGATACAATCCCAGGTATTGATAGGTCGAGTTTACACAGGTAGGAGATTCCCCAAGCAGCCCTTTCTGTCCCCTCATCAGCTTACGTGTGTGCAGCTGAGCATTCAGTGTCTCCTCCCCGGCCAGATGAGAGATGATTTAGATGTTGATAAAATATTTGTTCTTTCCTGGCTCTGAGGGCAAATATTATCCTTGTTTCCCATCATCGTAAGGCACTGCAAAAGTCAACAGCACCCAGAGCAAGTACAAAACCAACACTCGGAGAGGAGCCCTTTGCTGGAGGCCTTTGCCAGGGCTTGCTTGTCCCCCTTGAAGCTCAGAAAATTGCAAACAGGGTAAGAATGAATCAGCTGAGCTGAAATGTGTTCTGACTCTCACATTCTGGGTATTTTTGGAGGGTCCTTTCAGTCATTTTTATTTTGGTCTGGAAAGCATTCATAAAGGATACGAGCTGTTTTGCCTTGCTGGAAGCTATCATTTCAATAGAGTGGCAAGTAAGGAGCTTCCTGGGCTGGAATCCTAAGAGGGGAGCGTCTTTCCCCGTGTGGGGGCCATTTCCAGGCAGTTGGACCACAAGTGCCTGTTTTAATGAGTCACTTAAAAATGATTGTTGTATTTAATTTTCCTTACTATTGATTAAACACAAGAAATATACTCCTTTATTGTTTAAGGTGGTTAGGGAGATTGCTCATAGAGATATAAATCTTCATTTGACTCTTCAGTACAGGCATAGATGTGCGATTCCCTGCCTTCCCGTTCAATGCGTTTTTGATCATTGCGTCTCTGCGTTATATGTGGATTGGCAAGGCTGAGAGGGGAGAATAGAAAGGTAGCAGAGAGTCATCGTCGTCCTCCTGAACACTGTGGTGTTGATAGACATTGGACACCTCAGGTTGCCCTGCCAGTTGGCAAAGCAAAAGCAACCTGAGACTTACCCCTAGTGAAATTGCCTTTGAGGTGGATGAGATGGGAGGAGGTGCGGGGAGCCAGGGAGCTAAACTTTAATCTCTCTGTGAAGTTTGAGTGAGCCCAGGATGATTAATGAGAGAGCAGACCATCTGATTAAGCCCCTCCGTGTCATAGGACATGATTAGTAGGTGACAGAGACGGTAACAGTATCCAGCCAAACCCTTGTTTCTTTCACGGCTCCGGCTGTTATATGATTAATGTCCCCAAGGGCTATCTTGGGGTCAGGCAGGGGAACCTGTCAGAACAGGTGGAAGTGACAAAATGGGCAGAAACTCCTAAGGGGGACGGGAGTGGTGAGGGAGAGAATGGAGGGGGCAGGGCGGCCAGATGGAGCCGGTGACCTTTCTCTGATCCAAGCAGGCACAGAGATCATCGTGGGAATAGAAACGAGGAAGAGTCACAAAACTGCAGATGTTTCCCAGGTCCTCGGTGCGCCAAGTACTGCCAGCTCGGACTTGTGGGAGGCACAGTGCGGCGCAGCACGTTACCACTCGTGGTTGATGTTCTGAGATGGAAAGGGATGGGGCCCCTGCGGGCCCTGTGGGTATGAATGTGAGATGCCCACACCTGTGCCTGTGTAAGCGTGCACGTTAGGACAAGTGCTCCACTCTGCTGGAGGATTAAGTACATCAAATGGGTAGAGCTGATATTTCAATTTACTGCTTTCTGGGGCCAGTACCTATAGACTGTCTTCACTATGCTACTTAGAAAAGATAATATGGGAAACTAACATGGTTTTACAGAATTAACGGTTTTTAGATTTAAAGTCAACTGTAGAAATCTCTAATTCAGGTAATCTAGATTACAGGTGAGAATTCTGAAGTACAGAAAAGGTAATGACTTGCTTGGGGAGAAGTCAAGACTAGATCCCCAGGCTTCTATACTAAACCCTTGATGAATCTGTTGGTAGGAAGCCTCAGACTTTTTCATTAGATGTGAGTTTCCCAGCGAGGCTTGAGTCTTGACTCTCCTTATATTCCCTCTTTCCACCCCCCCCCGGAAGCACTTTGACCTCTCGGTCGAAGGTTCAAACCTCAGTTGAAATGGAGTCTCATTAAGTCCTTTTGGGCAAGCAGCCTTCCCAGATGTCAACTTTGAGAGGAGCCTATGCTCTCAAGGCAGCTGTTTTGATTGACAGGAGTCCTGAGGGTAGCCATTTTTACATTAAAAGGAAACTGGTTTGTGTTGAGTTTCATTTGGCAAGCCTGGCTTCTCTCTTTCCACCTTTGATGCCCTATGTGTCTGTTACACACGTTCAAGAGTCATTCCAGGGCTCTAATGGGGTCTGGTAGAACTTTCATCGGCAGCTATTTTCCAGGGCTCTCTAGAGTTGCCAGGTTCCCTTTGTTATTCACATCTATCCATTAACTCTTGCTCTTACGTTCATGTAAAAATAACTGCGTTAGAACTTGGGCTAGGCAGTGACCAGCCTCCTACATCTGCTGATCTCCAGTGCAGGAGTTTACAAATTGGACATCTTTGCTAGCTAGGAAAAAGATCACCTTGCAGTATGATTTTATCCATATCAACAGTACTCATGCTTCAGTGAGTTGCAGCTGTGGACTTAATTGCAAAGCTGCACTCGGTGTTATGATCACAAAGGAGGGAGAAGGAAGAACGGAGATTGTATGGGATTTCCCTAAATTGTGTCAGTGAGGAAGTAGGTTGAAAAAGAGACCGAACCAGGGCGTATTCGTAACTGTCTCCTGACAGTGGTTGATTATGTAGGATTTTGATGTCAATTATCTTTAAATAGCTCTTCTAGTTGTGGGACAAACTGGGAGATATATCCCACATGAGGGTAAAGTACAAAGGATACTAAAATCTTCCCAGAGTTCTTAGAGTCCTCTGGGCAGCATTTTAGAGTGGATAACCATCTCCTAGAGATGGCTTCTTCCTAGGCCATGATTCTATAGCACAGGCTTTGAGGGATCAATTATGGATAAATAAATGTTCATTGGCTTCAGAGCTCTGGTATATGATTTTTGCCATGGGTTTTATCTCGGCATCATACAGCCTTACCAGGCCAAGCAGAGAATGACCCAGAGCTCCAAAAACGGTCACTTAAAGACTGGCTCCTGTGGCCTTTGAGTGAATCATATAAAATACAACCAAGATAAGGCTGAGTGTCTTCCATGGTCAAAGTGAACCATCTAGGACCAAACCTTTCTGTGAGCTGATAGAAACATTTGAGCAAACTTTGGCAGACTGATCCAAGTGGATACTTAGCCTTTACTGTAGTACTTAGGATATTGTCAGACAGTCTGGCGTAGTGTGGTGGTGGTGGTGAAGTGGTGATGTGTTTTAGTACAGAGTTAATCGGTTGCTTTGGAGGATCATGAAGTCCTTGAGACTTTCTCCTATTGCTATACAGGCTGAGATGCCAAAAATTCAGACTTTCATCACCCACAGCAAAACCTCATTTTTTTCAAGATAGAGGACCCATTCCCTCTGCACACTGCTTTATGGTAGAGACTTCATGGTAGAGCCATGCTGTTGTGGAGGTAACTCCCAGTTTTGATGTTAGTAGGCCCTAAAGATACTTTGGGGTGTCACTGTGACTCACTGGCAAAATCTGGGAATTATGAGAAAGGCCACAAGCAAATGATAACTAATGATACAGTATAGAAGTTTGTGAATAATGTACATTCATGTAAATTAGACCAGATTCACTTTGGCTGCCTTCCTCTAATTTCTTGAGCAGGGAGAGAGGAGTGGAGTGGAGTTAATTAGCTTAGGGAGAATCAAATCTCACCTTAATGGAGCCCTTGAGAGTGGGTTGGGCTCTATAAAGTCATCCTCCAAGCACTTGGGCAGAAAAATGTTTGAGAACTTCTATATTAAGATGTAGTGTGCTAATGTTATTACCCAATCAGAGCGTGTGACAAATAGTTTAATGAAGAACAGCAAATATTCTAGGTAGCAGATACTTATTTACTAAAGCAAAAATGAGCTGTATTTAAAATTCAGGAAATGCAAACTTAGGTTCATTTGAGACTAACACATATACAAGATTCTGCCCTTTTATAAAGGAGGAAAATATAAGAAAAATGTAGTGCAGGAGAACATTCACTTATCTTGGAGGAAAAGCCTGTTCTGTGGCCCCATCAGCCTGGACTCCCAAGCTCAGGGTACCAAGCCCTCTTAATCCCTTTTGCATTAAAAAACATCACAATCATATATTTTCTGTCCTGTTATTTATCTTTTTCTTTTTTGAGAATCTGCAAATGGATTCCTTTTGTATATGGTTGTTTAAAGAAACTAGCCCAGAAAAATCAGCCTGTGCAAATACGCTTTTTTTTTTTTAAGTAGTTATATTCTTTTTGCAGTTTGGAACTTAGGCGAATGAAGGTCTCCCTGGTGCCCTGGTAGCTGCAGCCCCTCTTTTAGCATTTTTTCAAAGGGCACAGGCCAATCTTCCCATAATGAGCTTGGAAAGTGAGGATGAAGTTCCTGATAATATGACACAAATTTCTTTACTTTTGCTCCTTATTTTATCTTAATTAGTCCCTGTAGAAAGGATTGATTTTTGAGAGGCTTGTAGTGAACATCTGTTGGTATTCCTGGGGTCATTCTTAGCCTGTCCTGTGTTTGACATTTCTTGTAAAAGAGGAGGCATTTGTTCATATTGACATTAGCTGCCTCTGTATCTCTCGGTGGTACAGATGGTCTGTGAATAAAGACATCAAGCTAATAGGCAAGATGACAAGCTTCAGTAGAGCCGGGGCTCCTCACACTTAAATGGCAGGGCAGCATAGACTGCTTCTGCTGCTGAGGCTGGGGTCTGTGGGTAGCAAAGCGTATGGAATAAGTTAAAAATGAAGAGGGAACCTGGAAAATGACTGGAAATCTATCCCTGAGACTACAGGGGCTTCTTATTGTTGTTGTTATTATTACTGATCCATATAGTATGTCAAGCTTCTAAGATGTGCAGGGTCAGGGAGAAAATGTGGAAACTGGGTTTTCTGCCTATGTTGTGACCATACATTTCTCTCCCCTGAATGGCCCATGCTAACCTCAGAAGGGAGCTATTGTCGCTTTCTGGGGAAAGTATGTTCATGCTCCTCCTTCCATCAGAGGACAGTCAATCTTAAGGCTAGTGGCTGATTCTCCCCCCAACCCCATGAAAACATGTTTTCCCAAGGGACTTCCAGGAACGCAACACTCTGGAACCTTGTAATTGTGTTCATTCCTGAGGTTCTGGACTTTCTCCAAAATGCATGTCCCAGTTTGGTATAATAATTGATCATGGTTTTGGCATGATGAATCTCAATTTAAGTCCATTTATATTTTAATCATGAAGCACCTGTTAAGACAAAGAGGTTTTTCAGTTGTTTCTTACCAGTGTTTAATGCCACATTTTATGTTACCTAGTTCAAGCCTGAAGGGGAGCCTCCCAGTTCCGGTGTTGGGTGGATAAGCCCCCCAGGTGTTAGGGTCTCAGTTTCTGTTGTATCCTTGCAGCTTTTCTCTTCCCAGATGCTGGAGTCCTCATATTTTCTGTTTGTCCTCATTAGAGCAGCCCCTCCTTGACTCAATTACCTGAATAGCTTTTCTTGCCTTCTCCTGTACTGTTTTTGTCTATTACACATTCTTTATTTTCCATTTGTCATTGACATTTCCACAGGTATGTGTTGAATTATGATTTTTTTTTTTTTTTTTTTTTTTTTTTTTTTTTTTGAGACAGAGTCTCACTCTGTCACCCTGGCTAGAGTACAGTGAAATAATCTTGGCTCACTGCAACCTCTGCCTCCTGGGTTCAATTGATTCTCTCACCTCAGCCTCCCGAATAGCTGGGCCTACAGTAATGTGCCACCACATGCGGCTAATTTTTGTATTTTTAGTGGAGACAGGATTTTGTCATGTTGGGCAGGCTCGACCTTGGGTGATCCACGTGCCTTGACCTACCAAAGTGTGCCAGGATTACAGACGTGAGCCACCATACCTGACCAGGTATGGTTGATGTTTAATTTTCATACCCCTCCATGTTTCTTGGATGATTTGAGGTAGCTTATAAGAATAAAAACTATAACAACAAACATAGGATCTTGCCAATACATTGGAAAATATTTAAAACTGGAGTGGTAGCATAAGAAATGATGTTCTATGATAGACATCAAAACAGTACATGCTGATCCTCATAGGTTGGTGTAGATTAGGATTATTTTGAGTTTGTACATACCAGGGACTTGAATCAAGACCATTAGCTTTGTTTGAGGGAGATAAAATTAGCTGTGGAACTGAGTAGGTAGATAAAAATATTACTTATTTCTTGATTAATTATTCTTTATCTTAGACATTAGTTGATACTGAGATGCCTGTATGTGTTGCTCATACCACCCACACACAGGATCTCAATTTGCCAGCTCTAGGAAATGTGAGAGACCTACCTAATAGGTCTCTGGTATCTCCAAGGAGGAGGACGAGCTATGAAGGAGAAGGCAATAGGGAGAGAACAGGGTGAGTAGAAAGAACGAGGAAGGAGAGGAGAAAGGAGTTCTCTAATTAGACTAGATAATGATAAGATTAATGACGCAATTGTCTGACAGTGAGAGTTAAGTATTTCCAGCCCATTTCTGTGGGCTTGAGTTTCCATTTGAGAAGCTGAATTGGATATTTAAGGAGGGAAAATTGGGTTTCCGAAAGGCCAAGGCAAGAAAGCAGTCGATCAACAATTGCCCATCATCTGTTTGGTGCAGGTCAGATGGGGACATGGCCCTCCCTTGGTTTCTCCATTTTGGGACTGTGTCCTGGCTTCATATTTCAACTCTACTGACTCTTGAGAGGGTTGTCAGGAAATGAGAAGAACCTCCCCCCCTTACTGTCATTCTCCCATGCTGCTCAGGCACTGTTTCTGTTTCCCCCAGTATGGTGAATTCCCCCGGGATGGGGACCAGATATCCGGTATTAGATTCAGTCCTCTGTGTGGAGTCAACATCTTTTTGTCAGACTGGGAACTCACTAAAGACAGCAATCAGTGTCTTTCTTATTATTTTTGGAGCTTCTCAAGTGAAGCAATTACTCCTCTCCTCTTTTCTCCCCTAAATGCTATGGTTCCCATTGGGGGAATCATGCATTACTTTATTCCAGTTATAAAGACCTAGTATGTGCCAGGTACTGTTCGAGGCTCTGGAGATACAGCAGTGAACAGAGACCGAGTTCCTGTCCAAGGAGCTTGCATTTTGGAGGGGAGGAGGTAAGAGAGACAGATAGGTAGATAAATATATGTCAAGCAGGAGGTCATGCTATTACATGAAGGATGATCCGAGGTGGCCTCTCAGAGAAGGTGAAATCTGACGCTATGTGATATACAATTCCTTGATCAGGTAGATTAGAGTTCCAGGCAGAGGGAACAGCAAATGCATCTTCTGTCATCTCTAGTATCTTCAAGGGAGTGTGAAAGACCAGGAGCAGCATCCCAGAAGGCCCAGGGACACCTGATTATCTTAAGTCTCAGAATCGGATGCTCCATCATCTGCTGTGGCAGACTGTCTCCTGCTTGGGCTGTGTCTAAGCTCAGTCTGTGCCAGCAGCCCTTTTAAACCCATCCGCACCTTGAGGTGTTCTCCTCCTCCTGCCTGTCTGTGGGATCTTTTAAGACTTTGGAACCGGGAAGTCTAGGTTCAAATCTTGTCCCTGCCACCTGATGGTCATGTGACATTAGGAAAGTCATTTAACTTCTTTGTGTCTCTGTGTCCTTATCTGTAAAATGGAGATAACTGTCCCTAGTTCAGAGATTAAATGAGTTCGTATATGAAAATGCTTATAATAAACCTGTATATAGTAAATGCTATACAAATTTTAGCCACTATTATTGTTGCTAACTTGTTTTAGCAAATAAAAAGTCTTTCTTATAGTGCAAAGTTGGCCTTTCCCCCAGTTCATCCTCCTCCTTACCTACAAAATGAGGGATGGAGGTGAACATGAATTCTAAGTGTTGTTAGGCCTGCTTTCTGGATCCGACTCTGAGACACATTCAGCTCACCCCAACTCTAAGGCTGCAAACCTGATTCTGCATTTAATAGATCATTTTTCTGCTCATGGGTTCATGGAGATTAATGTTTTCTCTGACTCTAAGTTCCTTCAGGGCAGGGATGAAGGTTCCACCTCTGTTATGTCTCCTGGATCATCTAGGATGATGCGAAGGACCACAGATCTGGGCATTTTACTCTGTTTATTAGGGGTTTCAGAAAAATACTGTCTCATGTTTGGCATGCAATCCTTCCATCAGTACAACTCTTCATTCTCCATGCTGTCCTCTGGTGGAGGCAGCATAGTGTGCTGGCTAATAGACCTCAGACTTGGGATCCACATGGTCTGGGATGGAATTCTACTGGGTCTGTGACTTGGGGGCTAATAATCCCTCCTTCTTAAGAAGGTTAACAAGGCAAGGCACCTATAATCCTAGCACTTTGGGAGGCCAGGGTGGCAGACCACCTTGGGAAATAATGGCAAAACTTCATTTTTACAAAGAAAAAAAAAATGGCCAGGTGTGGCAGTTCATGCTTACAGTCCAGCTGCTTGGGAGGCTGAGGTGGGAGGATCATCTGAGCCTGGGAGTTAAAGGCTGCAGTGAACTGTGATCATGCCACTGCACTGCAGCCTGGGCAACATAATGAGACCCTGTCTCAGAAAAACAAAACAAGCCAATATGTGTAAAACCCGGAAAAGTGCTGATTGGTCTGCAGATAGAAACCGTTGATACTGTTGCTGTTAATGTTCTTCCAGTGTGCTTCATACATAAGAGTTGTAAAATGTAGGTTATGGTAGTCCTGCTTCTCTAAATCTATCTATCTGGAAGGAGTTCTTTCACTGAAAGCTGGGTGTGAGGCAGCATTCTGCAGTGTCTCAGAAGCTGGTGCTCATTAAGGCGCGGGATCCTGGCTGAGGCCAGCGGCAAAGCTTGCTTAAAGATTCTTGGCCATTTTTCCATGTATCTCAAACTCTGTGCCATGGTAGGGGATGCATGAAATATTTGCAGAGTGAATTAATAACTGGTTGAAGGGTGGATGGGTGAGAGATGAGCCTCCTCTATCTTATTAAAACTACCAAAGTGGTGAGAGGGCTTTAAGCTTGTCTCTTCCCCTCCCCTATTTCTTCCCTCCCACTCCGCCTTTTGAACCTTTTGTTAATCTTGTTTCATTCTATCCTGTCTCATTTCCCCTTTGCTCTCCTCTCTCTTCTGCCACCTCTCCCATTGTCTCTAGGCCCAACCATGACATTCTGTGTTTACTATTTGTTTCTTTTGCCATCGGTATCAGGTACTAGGTATTCCTCAAATCCAGAGTCTTCACAGCACAGTGGCCCAGATGAAAGGGGGTTGGGATTTTGCTTTCTTCCCTTGGTAACGATTTCTCAGGATGACCCAGAATTCATCTGCTCGGGTAACAAGACGATGAGGTCCCCCGCCTTCACTTTGACACCCTCTGTGTCAGTGTCTTGATAACAGTCCTTGCCAAGTATATCATGGCTGAAATTGATGCTACCAGGACACAGGAAACTCGCACCTTTTCTCAGGCTGCCCCTCTCTCCTCTACACTTACTGCTGTTTAAATGTCACTGCTCTTGAACAAACAGTGGAGTAATGTGTCAGGAGACAGCTAATGCTATATTTTGGTAAGTTCTTATCAAAATGCCTCTGGCAAGCTATTTGTCTTTGATAGAAAGAATCCTGGTCTTGCTCATAAAACTCAATAGTAATTGAACCAGGCCACACCCCTGGGAGGTAGTTCCCTGTGGATGTCCTGAATCCAGCCCCTTTGGCCACACAGTAAGCAGAGTTTGGGTCAATGCCCTGAGCATTAACAAGGCTAAGTAGTCAGAATTCTTTTCAGATTTTGACTGCTCCCCACATCTCTGAGACTCGCTTTTGGGGCCTCAGTTTCACCATTCGGACAGTGAACGTCCCTGCTTTGCCAGCCCATTCTTTAAATCAGGCGTCCGCAAACTACGACCCCGCGGGCCGCATGCGGCCCCCTGAGGCCATTTATCCTACCCCCTGCTGCACTTCAGGAAGGGGCACCTCTTTCATTGGTGGTCAGTGAGAGGAGCACAGTATGTGGTGGCCCTCCAATGGTCTGAGGGACAGTGAACTGGCTCCCTGTGTAAAAAGTTTGGGGACGCTTGCTTTAAATAATCTCACCAACCATCTGTGGATAATTGCTTTGTGGGTAGTTTATGAACAGCAGCTGAGAGCTGCCCAGTCCCCATCATTTTTGTCTCAGAAGCAGGGGTTTGGGGCCATATTGTCAGTAGAGAAATGTGTGATAGAATCATTATTATGATATTTCTACTTAGCTAAGAAGGTATCTCCAGGAAATATCTTTTAAATCAGTAACTTTAAGAAGCCGAAGCTCAAAGGGGATTTAGAATCTGGATTATTTTTCTGATCCAAATTATGTATTTTTTTTTCTTTTGGCCTTTGAAGAAGTAAATAAGATAGTATTTATTTCTCTTGTTCCCCCTTCTGCAAATGCTTAATTGATTTTATTCATGTCAGCTGACTGCAATAGAAATTAGCCATTTCCACTTCATCCTGTTAACACCTTTTCTGCAGGGGTGGGTGGAGGGTTGGGGAGAAGCTGAGACAGGTGAATTTCTTCCTACATTTGGCTGTGTTGTGCTTGGAGAATATTTGGAGAATTATTCTTCCAAAATTATCCATAACGCTTTGAAATGAGGTGACCTCCCCTTCAGCAAAATGTTGATATGATAGTATTTATGAGGACAGTTTGCTATGTTTACAGAACACATATTTGGAAGTTGCATGTACTAATTAGATTTTGAATATTTTTGTTTCTCATTGTATCACACCTGAAATGAAAGGTTGCTTAATAATAAAATATTGAACCATTGATGCCTGAGTGGCTGCCCAGAGTAAAATTGCCTACCATCTGTCAAGGCGGGAAACCAGAGTACAGTGAAGGTTGAGGGCGAGGGTCCCAGCAGGTGGGTCTCTCACCTAGAGGAGGAGGACGTGAGAGACAGAAGGGGTAGTTCAGGTTTCTGGTGATTGTGCCCCACATCAGGACCGCATCCAGCTGGAGGGACAGAGCTTCAAGCAAGCCATCCCAAGGTGATTGTGTTGATCTCCTCAGTTTCTGTGAAGAGGACATCACTGTTTACTCACAGGGCATAAACCCAGAAGGTTTTGTCTGTCCTGCTCCTGTAGAAAATTCCTCCCCTTGTCAATGGTGAAAAAGCCAATACAAAGTCCTGACTATATATTCTAACTTTTCCTAGAGGGCTTAAGGAAAGATGGGGGAGTAATAAAGCCTGCACTTTGCGAAGCCACCTCTTTTTCCCTTTTGTTCTTGGATAGCTTTGGAATGCAGTGATGTACATTTAGGACCTTTCATTGCACATGCCCGAGCAGGTTGAAGAGAGAGGGAATATCCTGACTAACACATTCCCAGACTGCCTTGGAGATGGAGCTTCATGAGAAAAGCCTGCTCTAGGACTTGGGTGGCCTCGAGAGCATTGCAGTTGTTCATGATGGAGCTGGCTTTTCCAGTTGCCTCTGAAACTAGGATCTGCTTTCCCTCTCCCTCCCACACCTTAGATTGACTACTACTCTCATGCAATAACTTTGGCTTTTTTTGTTGTTGTTTTTACTCAAAATTGCTGATAACCCATAAGCATTCTGCATATATCAGTCTAAGGCTTCTGTTTTTCATAAAAACATTGCTTTGCTCAGTGTCATGTGTATAACCTGTGGCTGCAGGAATTGGAGAACAGCTGGTAGGATTCTTTTAGATAGCAAAAGGAATATGGCAAGGAAATTCGGAGAAGAGAGTCTGCTCCTGCTGGGGTCTTTCATCCCAGCCAATTGTTAATCCTCACTCCACTGCCTTTATCTTCTCTGCATTTGGGCTTCTGTTTCTTTTTGTGTTTCTCCACTTCTGCCCTCACACTGTCCTTTTTCCATCTTGCAATACATTTTGTTTTTTTTGTTTCTCCACTTAAGGGGCCTCATGGATTGCTGACCAGCCTATTGCAGGGGTTGCATTTAGCTCAGGCTTTCCTCTGAGCCATTTAGCTATGGGCAGAATTGTGGAGTTGCATGTTAGAAACCACAAGAGAGCAGTGGTTATGACAGGCTCTCTGCATGGAATAAGAAAAGAGCCATCTTGGGCAAAAGGCTCTCAGCATTCTTCCCGATACCATTGCCAACCAAAAACCACCCTAAGCAGATTGTGCTGAAGGTTTGGCCACTTCTCAGTCCAGATACCTGGCGGACTGTTTGCCTGGGGAGCAGATTTTGACTTTTCAGGCTACTTGCTCATAAAGCCAACCATGTGGATACAAAATTGCTCACATAAGAAATGCCAAGTGGATGCTCACCGTGCAGCCATTATGAGCACTGACATTGTTGAGGGGACAACAGGATCCTGTCTGCCTGCCTAACCACTGTGGCTTGTGCAAGTAGAAATAAGGTCATTTTTTTTCTTCATAGCAGTGTTGCCAGATGATCTTAATAAATACGTTGTCTTGTTATTTAAAACTGCCATCTCATAAAATGTATATATGTGTGCAAATGCTTATACACATGCATGCATGCATACATGCACACACGTTCATAGTGGAAGCACTCTTAACCAATTTGCATTTCACCAACTTGGTGTGTCACCCACGCCTGCCATTTTCCTGTGAAACATACTGGCTGAAGCACATCACCCTACATACACATGGCAGGGCACTTCTGTTCCCACCAGGTGACCTGTATGTTTACCAAGTCAGTTGAGCCTGTTCCCAAATCTACTTATGTTAGTTGTGTTTATATTGTAATAATGCAGTTTAATTAAATGTTATAAAACCAATGAAATGAAAGTGTGCAGAGATTTTTTTTTTTTAAATGAAAACTAAGGTGAATGTTTTGGCAAGACTCAACGAGGTTTAGTTTTTTGAATACACTGAACCAAGTGTAGACAAGGCAGCTGTACAAGCTTGGGAAGAAAAAAAATCATAGAATTCTAGAAGGAGTCTGCCCTCAGATTGCCTTTAAACACTTTTAAAGTTCTATTTCCTCTTTAAAGAAAACAAAACAGGGAATTTTAGAGCTACATAGTAAGAATGGTTTTTATAAAGCGGTCCATGCTAAGCTTTAGTCAACAGATCCATATGCAAAAGAAAAGGCCTAAGCCTGTATTGAAAGAGTAGCAAATTAATTTGATTCACATGATTCAAATTAAAATGTTTACATATGAATGTAGCATTTTAACCAATTTAAAACAACAAACTAGCTAACCAACTACTGGCTGAGATCACGGCGTATAAAGTGCTTCTGCTCACTAATACTTGTCCATAAAATCAAAGTCTGGTAGTTGTGTTCAGAGGAGAAAGAATTGGCAAAGAAATTAACTACTTCTCCAATAACTTGTCTACGTTCTGTTTTTCTTTTGCCATGGAACTCAGTTTCTAGATGGTAACAGGAAAAGCAGAAGGTGTGTGTGTGTGGAGGAAAATGGGGGTTTTCAGATCCTGGGACAGCTCCCAAGTCTGCTGCAGTGTTCCTGCTACATGCATGCCACAAGGGCAGCACAGATGGGAAGCCCTGAGTTGGTGTGGATGGGGACAATGAAAGAGCAGGAGGCTGAAGTTCTGTCAATGCTTTCCAGGTCAAGGAAGTGGGAGATGGCTCAGGAATGTGGCCCCTGATGCCAGCCTGTGCAACTCTTGTCAACAAAGAGAGCTCCCAGTTACAGAAATTAAAAGCAAACTTTGCTTTTGACTGGGAATGTGTGGGAAGTGGTAGCTCAGTGAGTGAGGCCAGATGCCACGTCAACTCAAAGACATGCACTTGGCTTTACTGATGGAGATGATGGATGTTTATGATCACCATTGTGAAAAATCGTTGCAGTGAGATCCATCCCTGAACTCTTCCCATCTGTGAAGATGCCCAAAGACTCTAGAGTGGCCATTGAGCAGAACCTGGGAGTAGCAAGCCCCAGAGTGCAAAGCCAGGGCCCTTTGTTGTTGACACAATTCGCCACTGTCTAGCTCAGGTCATCAGCGAGGCAGTCATTAAAGACATAAGTATTGAGCAGGATGTATTCTATCCAATGCAAATTTGTTTGCTAGAGGACCTCGTGGCTGTGTTCCAAGGAGCATCTACTGTCTTCTAACATCTGTGAGGGATACTCAGTGGAGTCCAGTTGGAGATGTATCTATCCTAAGTAAAATAAACCCTCTGTTGCACATAGGAAAGTGATAAATAGTTTTAAAATATTGGTGCTTCTCAGCATCTCCCCACTCCTCATGGTTCTCTTTTTGACATCTCCAGAGTCAAATCAGAGTCATGATTCTCAAGAATCATTCCAGTGTGCTTCCTAACCAATTCCAGCAGTACCAGGGCCACCCAATTGACAAGTGAACCCTGGGCTGGTGGCATGCCCATTACTGTCACTCATCTGTAGGCTGACTCCCCCTTTGCTTTGCTTGAGCTCCCAGCTTAGCCACTGATGCTCCTCCATCCTGCAGTCCTACACCTTAGCCGGCCAGGGCCCTTACCTTTTCAGGCCCACTTTCAGCCAGGCTTCACTCCCCTAGTTCTGTCCAGGCTATTGCCCAAATCGCCACCTCCAATGGGCAGAAGAATATTTGTAGCTCCCACTGCAAATTGGTTTGGAGACTGAACGTTGGTCTCCTGAAATAGACCTTTAGTCTGGAGACAGCTCATTTCAAGGCTTCTTGGGCTTATGGTACTCAGCTCTGTCCCGCCCTCCCTAGAGGATGTGTGCATGACTATGCTGCAGGAATTGGGGGCAGGTTCTAAGAAAGACCCAGAACCACTGTTCTCTCCTACCCTCAGGTTCTGTTGCTAAAACTAGGCTTGTTTGTTGATCTTCCTTCCCTAGGAGTGGGCCTCTTCACAGTGTGGGGTTCCACAGTTCTGTTCTTTACCATTGGGGTTCTGTTTCTCACCTTTCCCCCGTACCCACACTTGTAGGTATGTGTGTGTGTACATACACACCCCTTCCACTGCCATGCCTTTCAATGGTCTAGGAAGTATTTTAGTGGGAAATAGTCTAAAGTAGAAGTTCATAGTAAGGGGTCTTCCACCAGATTACCTGGGTTCGATTCCTACTCCTTCTATTCTCTGGCTTTACTACCCTGGGTAAATGACTTAACCTCTCTGATTTCAGTGTTTTCTTATGTAAAATGGGGTAATAGTATTTACTTCATAAAGGTTATTATGAAGAATAAATGAGGTTTTCTTCTGTACTTTGAGGAGTACCTGGCATGTAGTGAGTCCTTGATAAATATTAACTATTAATGTGATATCTGAACACCAGTCAGTGTGGCTGCTCAAATTCTTTCTGTAGGACACTTCTTGACTACTGTAAATCAGTAGATACAAAAGATACTGGGTTTAGGATGAGTTCTCGGCTTTATACCCAATCTCCACTTGGACTCATCCAGAATATTGTCTTAGACCTTTAGCCGTAAATATTCAAAAATTGCTACATGTTGCTAGCCCGTCAAGTTACTAGTAAGGAACCCCATTTGGGCAGGCTGCTAGTGTGGAACCTCACCTCTGTTATTCTCAGTTACCCTGTGGGTTTAAAAGATCTTAGAATTCTTTGTATCTTTAAATTTTAATTAGGGATTGATACCAGGTTCTGATAACTTGTAAATGGAGACTGATCATTTGTTAGCCTGTGTTTTGATACCTGGACTTAAAGAAAAATCTTTGATCAGAGGCTGCTGTTCCATGAAACTAAATCAGACTGCGTTTTGCCTTGTGTGTGAAGGGAAAGTGTATTGTTTCTTGGTGAACAGTTTGCATGGCTGTTGTGATAATCTGTCCTGCTCTCTCCCTGCCTTCTGTGTCTACCCAGCCTAGCCCTTTTGTTGTTGTTAAGACTCTCCCACTGTTGCTTGGGCTGGAGTGCAATGGTGTGATCTTGGCTCACTGCAACCTCTGCCTTTCAGGTCTAAGCAATTACCCTGCCTCAGCCTACCGAATAGCTGGGATTATGGGTGCCTGCCACCATGCCCGGCTAATTTATTTTTTCTTTTTTTGTATTTTTAGTAGAGATAGTGTTTCACTATGTTGGCCAAGCTGGTCTCCAACTCCTGACCTTATGATCTGCCCGCCTCGGCCTCCCAAAGTGCTGGAATTACAGGTGTGAACCACTGCACCCAGCCCTGCCTAGCCTATCTTAAACAATGCAAATGGAATAATTTTCCAAGGGCATGATTTTGATCATGTCTTTTTTTTCATGCCAAAAAGCAGTGAGGGCCACCCCGTTGCCTACCAAAAATTCCCTTTCATGGTCCAGCGCAACCTGGTGAGCTTAATAGGTCAGGGAGCTGCTCTTTCCACTGCCCCCTTTACCATCTTGGTGCCTTCTGTCGAATTGGCCAACTCCTGCTTGTCACAAATGCTCTCTGCTTTCCTCTTTCTCTTCCCTTTTAGCTCCCACCCATCCGCTTTCCTATTGTATCCTTGTCTGGACCAGCATCCCACACTCGTACTCATTGTTCAGGACTCGATGTAAAGCCACTTCTCCCAGGAATCTGTCCCTATTTCCTCTCAACCAAACAGAATCACCCCTGAGGTGCCATAGCCCTTCATCCCTCATCACGTGGGTATCATATACCATTTCTGTTGTGTGTGGGGTATAAAGATATTTTCAATGGACATTTTTATGTTTAAATTTTGCATATACCTGCAATTTTTGCTTTAGGAAATATTCTTAGAAATATTTAAGGTCTTTGATCTATATTGCAAAATTGCCTTTTAGGCAATATTATTCCATTTACTGTCTACTGTCTGTATATTGAGGCCCATTTTCCCACACTCTCTGTAACCCTGGGTGTTATTTGCTTGCCACCTTTGCTATTTTGATGTTGTTGTTTTTTTAAAGAACCCTTTTAATTCATGTTGCATTGCTCTGATTTCTAGTGAAACTGAACATTTCAAAAATGTGCTTATTAGCCATGCACATTCTCTCTGAATTGTCCGTTGACAGGACACTTAACACTTGACATCATAGTAGTTTTGTGAACTTGTCAGCTACCAAGGATCTATACAACAGCTATCCAGGCGTCCCCAAACTTTTTACACAGGGGGCCAGTTCACTGTCCCTTAGACTGTTGGAGGGCTGCCACATACTGTGCTCCTCTCACTGACCACCAGTGAAAGAGGTGCCCCATCCTGAAGTGCAGCGGGGGGTGGATAAATGGCCTCAGGGGGCCGCATGCAGCCCGTGGGCTGTAGTTTGGGGACGCCTGAGCTATTCTGTCAGCCCAGCTACTGTGCTTAGAACATGATAGGTATGTACTAAACATCTGTTGAAAGGTTAAGTGAATGAATATATATGATTGATGATAGTGTTCTTTAAGCATTTAAAAATATCTAGACTCTAATTTACCTTCTGTACAAGACGCAAATCTTGAATGCGGCATTCAACATGATCACTACGTGCCTCTCGCTTCATAAGTCTTCCACTTTTGTGAGGTTAGTTAAGAGGAGCCCGAGGTTAGATTTGCAAACACAAAAACCTTTGGGGTAGGGAGGGCTTTTGGTTGCTCTCTATGATCCTGGAACATCATGTGCTCTTTATTTATACTTCTGGACTTCACCAAAATAGAGATAGTGATTTTGGAGCCCAAGAAGCAGGAAGGCAGAGTCAGAGCAGACCTCTGCTTTGGGAGATGTCTGGTTTTCAGCTGAGATGGTGTAGTGACAACTTCAGGGACTGATGCTTGGCTGTTAGGATTGAGTCTTCTTAGATGTCAGCTTATTTCCTTGTAGAAAATGAAATCTAATAAAAGCTGGTTTATCTGGCATTCTATCAAGCAGAACATTTTTTCATTACATCATATTCATACGAATGACCCTAAGGCACAGCAAGATGATTTCATGGTCACTTTGGAGTTAAAGGTCTTATAAATTTTATTACTCTTCTGAAAATTGGTGATTGTGGCAGATGTGGTAATTTTCCATTCACCAGAATGCCTGAGTTACCAAAGACAAAGATTTCTGCACATTCAGAGTTTTGTGGGAGCATGTGTGTTTACATGTGTAAGTGAGTGCATGAGTGTGAGCATTGGAGGCCAGTGATGGAACAATGAGCCGGAGTCCACTAGAGAGTGAAATTTAGAGTCTTGCCCATTCATTCTGGTTCTCAGATTTCACCAGCTAACAAGCACCTTCTAAGGGTGACTTCACTTTGGAACTGTTTGGTTGGAGCAACGGAAGTAAGGAAACCAGAACCTCCTCAGTGTTAGGCTGAAAGTGTTACTCAGCCTCCTTTCACAGAGGAAAATTCACGAGGCTGGATTATGTTGTGTGTGGGTGTGTGGGTGTGGGTTAAGAAAGCAATAAAGGGTTTTTTCCTTGTGTGCAGGTAGCATCTGCCAACCTGACCTGTTGACAGATAGTTGCTTGACAGCCTGGCCTTTGATGTTGAGCTTCACTTAGGAAGAAAGTTTCGCTGGCACCTCCCTACAAATCCTGGGTGGTCTTGTCTGCTTTCCTTGCCCAGAACTTTGCCCAGGAAGCCCATGGATTCAGGCCCCCGGGTGCGGGTAGGGTCAGCAAACCCCGGACCACTCCTCGAAGTGTGGAGAGCAAGGAGGGGGCCTGCAAACCTCAGCTTAAAACAAACAAGTGCTAAATTAAAAAGAATGTTAAATACAGATCAGCTGCCTGGCTCCTGACAGCAGATTTAATTCTTCCCTCCTCTCACCTGATGGAGCTTCGCCTGCAGGGTTTGCATCAATTACCCGTCGACATGTGGAAAATGATTGATGAGCTGCCTGCGGCACTGAAGTACACTTTGTCAACCGCTCATCATTTATACATCTTATCTCTGCCAGAACAAAAGATAGGACAGCCCTGCACTGAAGTTGGGGATAGGAAGTGGGGAGATGAGGATGGGGGTGAGGGAGGCAAGTCAGGCAAAGCTGTTGGGTGCCCACAGGGACAGGCTTGGGTGGTGAATCCCCTGCTGTTGCCTCGAAACTGTCTGGTCAGCCAGCTCTTCCACAGGCCCTGGCTTTGCCAAAACTCTGGCTGCCCTCTCCTCCCCCACCCCCAACAAAGTCCAGGAACAGGGAACTGCATGCTGTTTTAATTACAGCATCATCTCAGAGAGCTTTAGAGGCACTGCAGCCACTCTGCAGCTGACCCTTTGCTTTAATCAGCCACTCTTAAGGCAGGGTTTGTAACCGTCCCTGACAAAGATGAATCACGGCCACGGATCCAGCTTCTGAGAGAATGTTGGGCGGGAGGGGGAGCTGCCCAGGGAGCAGCGGCTGTTGGGGCCAGCTTTTGGGAAATTGATGCATCTGATAGTGGTGGGACTTGGCAGTGAAATTCATGGTTTTATTTCAACCCATGTTCCCAAGGCTGTGAGACCCAAATGTTTTCGTTCAGATTGAAACGAAAGGTTGGTGGTAATGCTGACTCCTTGTTTGTTCCCCAGCTGAGGCCTTAGGACTGAGACCCCTCCTAAGATGGGAACAAAAAATAGCAGCTCACAAAGGTCTTTCCCTCCATGCCTATATTCTCTCTCCTGGTGACACTATTATAGCCACAAACCCAGGTGATGACCTGACAATCATTTCTAGGCAATAACTGCTGAAAATAGCAATTTTATTATGAGCTGATCTCTATTAATTCACTCTCTATTAAAGGCATCCCATTTATTGATTTTTTTTTCTTTGAAAGAAAGGATACTGACAAATATAAAGTCAAGTGACCTAGTTATATAATTTGAGTGATGGACCCAGCAGATTCCTTAGTAATTGGTCAGGGGGTGGAGAGGAATTAAGGTAGAAACTTCAACCTTATGATATAATAGGATTTCCCTCCAATAAAATGTGATATATTACTTACAAATTGCTAAATAATAATTAAGAATGAAAACTGAACATACTTACTGAATAAATTCTAAAAGCAAGTAATAGAACTATGAGGTAAAACCATGCCAGAAAAGAAGTAACTCCATATAAGAGAATTATGAAATGGAAGACCAGAACACTAAAAGACCCAATACCTGGGAGAACATTTCAGCAGCCTCTGAAAATTTAAAAACAGTATTTCAAACTCTTCCACGAGTTTTGTTGATATTGTTAGATGAAAGGTTTTAGTTACGCTCAAGAACTCGTAGATGAGATGACAGTGACAGGAAGCCAGGTGCAGTGGCTCACACCTATAATCCCAGCACTTTGGGAGGCCAAGGTAAAAACTTCCCTACGAAAAATACAAAATTAGCCAGACATGGTGACGCATACCTATAATTGCAGCTACTCGGGAGGCTGAGGCAGGAGAATCGCTTGAACCTGGGAGGCAGAGGTTGCAGTGAGCCAAGATCTCGCTATTGCACTCCAGCTTGAGAACGAGCTAAAATCGTTCTCAAAAAAAACCCACAAAAAACAGTGACAGGTAAATATTCATCATGACATCAGTGTTTTTATAAAAATTTCATGGAGCATGAATTACGCTATACAGAGGAAGCCTCTTGGACCAGAATAGAAGGGCAGCCACTGAAGACCTCATGATGCCCACAAATGTGCTAGTGCTGGCGGATCACCCATAGTGCATCTCTGTTCTGAGTGAAAGAAAGCCCTTGCAGGCTTGATGAACAGCAAAGTGACAGCACCACATGGAAGGCATGCGGTCCCTTTAAGGTGGATTTGATTTTAGATGTAGGTGGTAGTCTTATGCACGACGATGAATGCAGTTTTACATTTTTTGTGCTTTTGATAACCCTTCAAGGCTTCCATCTCGGAGATGGTTACCTATTGTCATTCATCTTGAGAGGTTTGAAAGCTATTTGTAGTATTTTTCTAAAACTGCTATAACAAAGCACAACTAATTGGGTGGTTTAAACAGTAGAAATTTATCGTCTTACATTTCTGGAGGCCAGAAGTCTAAAATCAATGTGTCTGGAAGGGTTGGTTCCTTGGATCTATTCTGTTCCCGTCTCCTAGCTCCTGACAGCCTCAGGCGCTCCTTGACCTGTAGATGGCATTTTTTACTGTGTCTTCACCTTGTCTTCCCTCTAAAGATGCCTGTCCTTGTGTTCAAATTTTCTCTTCTTAAGGACACCAGTTGTATTGAATTTGGGCCCATCCTAATGACCTTATCTTAACTTGCAAAGATGCTATTTCCAAATAAGGTCACATTCACAGTTACCCGGGGTTAGGACTTAGTCTTTTTGGGAGAGCACCATTCTACCCATAACTGTATTACCCAAGAACTTTAATTCGAGAGATTCTACCTTCAGGGCTTTATCTGGTAGTTTAAGACACAGATTGGTATCTAGAAGTGGAAGCCGTGTCATGTCTGATCTAAGAGTGGGCACATAGTAACTAATTGATAAATATTTGTAAAATTAATGAATGGATGAGACTTTAATCTTCAACTTTCTTGGAAAAGGCACTTTTTTTTTTTTTTTTGAGACGGAGTTTCGCTCTTGTTACCCAGGCTGGAGTGCAATGGCGCGATTTCGGCTCACCACAACCTCCGCCTCCTGGGTTCAGGCAATTCTCCTGCCTCAGCCTCCTGAGTAGCTGGGATTACAGGCACACGCCACCATGCCCAGCTAATGTTTTGTATTTTTAGTAGAGACGGGGTTTCACCATGTTGACCAGGTTGATCTCGATCTCTCGACCTTGTGATCCACCCACCTCGGCCTCCCAAAGTGCTGGGATTACAGGCTTGAGCCACCGCACCCAGCCTTGAAAAGGCACTTTTATATGACATTCGTACTGGGAAAATTTACTAATTTAAAATCTATGAAGTCAGTGAACTCCAGAGGGATACAAAATTTTTAGCAAAAAAGACTTTCTTTTAAAAATAATATGAAGCTTAGTATGACCATATATAGGGAATTTCCTTTATATGAATGGCAATTTAGAAGAATTCCCTTGATAATTCTGTTTTTGCAGAAGTCAGTGTGCTGGGCTGGGTTTATTTTCTTGCCAATACATCGTCACTTGGGGGAAAAATTCCCCATGGAAACTTTGTATTAGAAGTTTGTTAAAACTGGCTCAATATTGTTTAAATTATCTGGTTCAAATGCTGATATGTAAGGGAGATTCAATATCATGAGTAAACTATTACCTAATATGTACAAATGATTGAGTCTTTAGTTAGCAAGGAGGAAGCTTCTGTGTCTTCCAGAAATGTATCTTTTATTTACATACAGGTAAACTTTTAAACATATTTTTAAAAAGCAGAAAAAATGACTATATTTGTCAAAAACTTACCCAAAGATATATATATATATAGAGAGAGAGAGAGCAACTTTAGGGATTAAAGTATTTATTTGTATAAAACAGATGAACATTTTTTTGTCCTTAAACTTTCTGTATCTGTTTTGTATAAGTTTTAAAAATCAAATATAGTCAATATTTATTTATTGAAACTATATGATGGACCGTATAATATACCAGGCTGAGGAAGACCAAGCATATCAACAGCCCAAGGCAGTACCTCCATGTGGATCATGTTAAAGATGCCTATATGTCAGGCCCTAACCAGAGACGGCATTTGTGATCTGTCACTCAAAGGAGTTTGTGGAACTTGGAGAGGATCCAGGAGACAATACCAAAAGGCTGCACTTAGCAGTGCTGCCTGGCCCTCCAGTACAGCTCATGTTATTTTGCTGTCTTGGGCCACCTTACACCGAACCATTCCTACCTCCAAACCACTCCTACATCAAACCACTCCTACCTCCATGCTTTTGTTCATACTGTTGCCTCCTTTTGAAAGGGCTACAATCCACCACTCTGCTGTGTTGAGACGACCGATCCTTCCTTTAGTTCCTGCTCAATTCCCAAGCCTTCTTGGGCATTCCCATCCCATGCTGATGATTCCTTAAGCTAAAACCCTTAGAGTTAATATCATACACTTGGCTACCTCATTCTTTCATATCAGCCTGTCTCTAGCTATAATCATCTCAGCCAAGGAAGATATGTTTATATGAGACAATGTCTTTGTGACTTGGCTGTAAATAGTGTTGAGTAATTGATCTCACTTGATGAGTTCTTCCATAGTGATAGCCTCCGATTATTCACTAAGATGAGGGACAACAACGTTTGTCTATTGTTCCTGCAGGTTAGACTGGGGTTAGACTGGAGGAAAGGGGCTTGGGGAGGAACTTAAGGTGCATGGAATTTGCTGATGGAATGTTATTTACTTGATCAAATTTTCCATTGGCACTGGTGCCTACTACCCTAAAGAGGATTAAAAAATAAGAAAGGTCCTCTGAAAGTCAGAAGTGATGAGATGTGCTGTCGCTAGGGCCTTCCTTTGTGAAATGAGTTGATGCTATAGGCAGATGTCACAATGCCCAACAAATGACCAAAGTCCATAATAAACAACAAACAGAAAAACTAGAAATCCATTTATTTTAAAACTACTATTTTGAAAAAACAAATACAATCCCGATGGCAAAACAGTAACACAAACCTACACTTTGAGTTGGGGTGACAGTGTGTTAGAATCCTGACAAGGCTGAGTGTCCCTTTAAGAGATTTGATCAGAGAGGGATCTGCCAACATCCCAGGGGTTGGTGGTGGTAGGGGGTGGGGGGGACTGTGATTCTAAAATTAGGAACAGAAGGAAGAACTGAGGAGTGGTGAGAACTAAATTAGGAGAATGTTTTGGGAAGATTATAATTTCGGGGAGGATAGCCCATGGGAGTTGTGTATTGCCCTTTTGCAACTGAAGACATTTTTCACATTTTAATTCCCTGTTTAAACCTGGACAACTTTAATTTGGGATTAAAAAATGATGGCTGAAACGCAGAGCCATGTTCTAATGATGAAGGGCTGCAATTTACAGACCAATTAGAATGGCATTTGTTTTCATTCTGCGGCAACTTTTCTTCCCCAAGCGTACCCCTCAATAACAGCAGAACAGATATCCTGAGTCCAAGAGTGGTTCGCTGGAGCTGACAGCTGTCATATGCCTTCGGCTGGCAGGTGGAGGACAGGTTCCGGGCAGCTTCCAGAGAACCGCTCCTTGAATTTTGCCCATTCTGTAGAGCCACTCTCTCTGCAAAACAATGCCATTTAACTTCAAGCTCTGACACCTTGCCTATTTCTTTTTCACTATAAATAAACCTCCTCCCCCCATTTACTTGCTTCCCCCAGGTCAGGCATTCCTCAATTACAGTCTTAAACCTGACCAAGCAAAAACAAATGGTGACCTTAAGTTATATCTTAAAGTCCTGCCTCAAATTGGGACGCAGAGTGAGTTTTTTTGGCATTCTCTTTGACAGGCTGCTTGTAGATAGAACAGTTTTCCATAAGGAATTGAAATCATACATCAAATGTATTGTTTTATATGTAAGCCACTGGAGACCAATGAAAGCAGTTGGTAGAGCCCAAATACCATTACAAATAGATTGATTGTAGTGTGTTTTCTCCCACCTTTTTCTAGAAGTTATTACTTTAATCTTAAGAATTTATGTAAGTATGCTTGTGGCTTTTATATGGTTTATGCATTCACTTTGGAGACTTTTAGCTATTTAGTGGTGAGGTGTTTAAAACAAGTGTTATCAAGGAAATAATTTTGGCTTTACATCATTTTTTTATATTTGCCTCTGAATGCTACATATAGAATAGCCAGTCGGCAATATAAAAGAGTTACTGTGGATGTCATGGAAACTTATCTTTCCAGTGCCCTTTAGTTTCGTGTGTTCATCTGCACCTCCAAAAAGCAAGCAGAGATAAACATGCTGTATTCCTTTGCTGCCAAATTAGAAAAAGCTCTGTGCCTTCCTTCCTGAACCATTTCAAAGACAGAGAACGTTAGCCTTCACAGCAATTAAACTCTAGTGTACATTTACTAAAAGGACCGGAAATTTTTTTTCAGCCAGCCCCACAATAAAAAAGCTGTTAGAAAATTTAAAAAGAAAAATCCTGAATGATGCTCTTACTGGATGAATTAAGTCATCTTGCAAGACCCTTCTCACATATTAATACTTCAACTAAATCAGACTTAATCAACTTTTTTTTTTGCATATTGTTCTATAAATTAACCTATTTAATAATTTTTTTCTCAAACCCCTGTCTAATTTACCACTTTGCTCTTCACACGCACAGACACACATGCTTTCTCACTCTGGTTTCAAGTAGTATGCATAAACTGACGTTTTGATTTGGTAGCCATAATTTCTGTCTGTTGATAGAAGCTTGTCAGTCATTTCCAAGGCAATATGTTGCCATTTAACTGTTTTGATATGTGTGAAACTCCTGTGGTTTGTCTAGTTCTTATAAAAACACTGCATATCCCCTCTGACCCTTCCTGTACTTTCAAAACTTGATACTGATGGGGAACTTGACTCTTTAGTTTCTTTTGAACTCGTTTTAGAATTATGACAGTGTTTTTCTTAGTACAGAGAAGTAGGCACACCTAGGGGTCCCAAAGAGACCTGACTGTTGTGTCAAGCTAAGAGTGCTCGTGTTATTCTTCGGACAGTTATTGAGATCAAAAAGCACGTTAGCAGTTTTCTTAGACCCCATCAGGCCCTGGAGAAGAGACAGAGGCTTTTAAATCTCTCTATGGAGGATGTTTAGGAGGGACAGTGCCTCTCTGGGGGACGGAGGTCCCTTCCAGTTCAAATACTGTTTGGAAAATAGGGTGACTGAAATCAGTTTTCTGACCAGGTTTATGTCATCTTCCAGAATACAAAGGAAGACTTTTAGGTTTGAATTTAAAATCTGTTCCCATCTGAGCCAATCTCCACCCTTAGGAAACCAGAATATGTCACCCCAAAATATGCCTCTCTAGTGTAAAGGTTATTTTGAGGTGATTATCTGGAGGATGACAGCCACAGGAGAAGCTCTGAAAACAGAATAAAAGTCACCCTGTTGTAAGGGAAGTTTACATCTATCAAGGAAATTTCCATTTATAAGGGTGTCTTCCCTCTGTACCGAGGAAAGAAGGGTGACTGCATCACCAGAGACTCCTCTCATTGGAGAAGGTGCTGACAGAAATCTGTAGAACAACATCTGACATCTGTTTTTCTGGACCAATACTTCACTAGGATGCCAACCCAGTACGAGTCTCCCCACACTCCCACTGAACATCCTTCTTTCTCTGTTTCATTTGAAGGTGATATTTAAGCCTGAAGTGAAGCCACCTCTTTGAGATTTGCTCACTTTTTGGAGGGGAGGGGTTATCGTTGGAACTCTGAAAGCAGTATCCCAAAGGATGGCATTTTGGCAGCCTGGGACTTTGAACAAAGCAAGTGAAAAGATCTTAGAAGCAGCTCCAGAACCAAAGACTTTCTGATCTTCTGTTTCTCTCCCCAAGTACGAGGTGTGGAACTCTGTCTCTGAAGTTCTCTTATCTGAGGCGTCTCGAGAAGAATGAAGGCGATTGCCTTCGATCCCCTTCCTGAAATTTCGTTAGCCAGAAAATATTAAATTCATCTTGCAGGAAGGAAGACTAAGGAATGCCACCGCACCTCAACAGACTTTGTCACAAGCTTTTTTCTGTTCTTTGGTTCCATTCAGTTTCCCAAAAGAATTATTTAGAAATTATCGCCTATTTATAAACTATTCTTTGGGCCCAACTGACTCTCCTAAAAATCATACCCTTTTCAAAATTGCCTACATTCCCCCAACCCCCTCTCCTCCATGAAGAGGGTACTAGTTAAGCTTAAACCATCCCATCCTTTTTTGAGTCTCATATTTTGTATGGCTCTGATGCACACCAGCACATTAATAAATGTGTATGCCTTTTCTGCTAATCTATTGTCAGTTTCTTTCAGCAGATTCAAACTTTGAGAAGGGGAGGGCAAAATTCTCTTTGCTCCTACATCACACATGTTAATAAGCTTCTGTTTGTTCTTCTCTCTCAATCTGTCTTTTGTTATGGGGGGGCCCTTCCAACTAAGAACTGTGAAGGGTGGAGAGAATTATTTTTCCTCTCCTGTAGCCCTTTTGGCAGTAATGGATTACTGAAAGATTATTTTCAAAGCATAGATTTAATTAATACTTTGAAATACACCTGGTAATACATACTAGTGGCTGATGCAGTGCCCTTTGGTTGAGAACCTCTTTTAATGCCTAGTTAAAGATGATGTAATTAACATACTGATTGTTATAGAACAAATGAATTTAGATATGTATATCAAGTTTGTACACCTAAATAGGTTAAGGACTCCCACCTGATGTGTCTCATGCTACTAATTTTCTGAGTAAACACTATTTTTATAGTTGAAAGATCAGTTCCATTCCAGCCTGATTATTTCAGCCATTCCTAATTAGTTTTGTTCAAATTAATGGGACCTTATTAAATTCAAAAGGTGACCTAGATTGGAGGTGATAGTCTTGTCACAAATCTCTCTGAAATTGGACCTGTGTCCAGCTTTTGAGCCCCTGGGTTTGTCAGCCCCAGTGCATAATCCTCTGTAAGGTTTGCAAACCACAGAGTTTTACCTGCTCCTTTGGTTTTTGCTTTTGACCATCAACTTGACTTCAACATATCTGTCCTCCCAGTTCTTTTCTGTCTTAAGTTGTTTTGTGCAGAGCTTTAGTTTCTTTGTCTGTTCTTCCTTCCACTGGATCTCCTGTTTGAATCATGGATGCAGTTACATGTTACCTCCTTACCTGGATTCTACTATTGACTCATAACGCTGCCCCAGTTGGGCTAGTTTTGGGAGAAGCCCTTACTTCAACTTTTCACCTTGACTCTATCCATAGCTTCTCCGTGGTCTTAGGCTGCAAGATATTTTCTACCTTAAGGCCAATACTGGAAGACATCTTTTTCTGCCTTAGGATTTGATTCTCCCCTAATGTAGATGATTTTTTCTTTCTTTCAATGGATTTCAGGTGCATGGAATTGAATTAATCATAATTCTTGGTTCATGACACACTATCAATTAGTTTATGCATAGTATTTATAATTCTATGTGTGCATTACTGTAGTCTTAAAAATGCAATGAAAGAACCAACCCAAGAATTACAATATAGATAACATGTTTTTCTATGTGGTCTTCCGTGTAACCATTGTCTTAAATTTTGTGTGTAATATACCATTTCATTTTTTAAAATATTTTACTACAAATACATTTATGTGCTTAAATAATATATTGCTTAGTTTGTACTGTTTAAAGTTTTAGTAAAAAGAATGTCATGAATTTTTTTCTGGAATTTCTTCACTCAACATTGTGGTACTAAACTTCATCTTTATTGATGCTTATAGTAGCTGTATCTGCATTTTCAATTGTGTATGATACTCCATCATATTCAAGTACAACAGTTTTTTCTCCAGAAATTGGTCATTACGTTCTTCTCTTTACTGTTGCTTATTTTGAACAGGCCTACAAGCATCTCCTGGTGCACACGAGGTAGAGTTTCTCTTGGAATAGCATTGCTGGGTTTTCAGTTACATATACTTTTAACTTTACTGGAAAATACCAAACTGTTTTCCAAGCAGTTATTCCAGTTTAACATTCCTACCAGCAAAATAGTAGAGATTCTGTATATACATTTTTTTTCCAGCACTTCTTATTGTCCAACTTACTATCTTTTGTTGACAATTAAGTGGGTATAAAGTGGTATTCCCTAGAATTTTGGTTTGAATTTTCACCTTTCCTTAGGTGACTTTTCCAGAACTGGAATTCTGGATCTCCTTTGCACCAACAAATCACTAGATTACTGTAAAGCTATAAAACACAACTTAAGTAACAGGATCATCTGCAATGCAGCAGTCAGAGTGGTGAGGATGTGCTCTGAGGACAGAAGAGAAGTCATTCTTACAGTGCAATAGGAAAAGCTCTGGCCTTGAAGCGGGAGAGTCAGTGCCTGGTCCTGGCTCTGTAAGTGATTTGCTGAGTGACTCACATGGAAACCTCATTTTTCAATGTTTCCGTTTCCTCCTCTGTTACTTGAGGGTGTTGTTCACAGAGAGTATGCTCTGGTTTAAGTTTTTGTCATTTAGTAAATCATAATCATCCCATTGTTTCGGGTATTTGTCTTTAAAGCATTTGGCATTCATTTTCTCCGGTGATACTGACAATACCTAAGTAATGTAGGCAGAGAAAAGATGAAATAAAAGCCTACAGATTTTAGCAGGGTTCTCCATGGTGTGACTGTGGAGAGACCAGGAAGTTCATCAAACCCATAAATATCTCCCTTCTGGCTTCCCTTAGAGCCTAAAACTCCACAATTACTGTTTCACTGCTATGGTTCTTGAAGGCCTTTGGGTCTGTCTGAGTCCTCCATTAAAATGCAAATGTCCCTGGAGGGGGTGGGGAGAGCCTTTATGCTCATTATCACCTAAATCTTCCACAGGGATTAATTTTTCAGATCCTTTCCCATCAGACACCTGGTTGGAAACAGAGCTCGTGGGAATGGGCACCTGGTTGATGTCGGGGAGCCCAGGGATGGAGAAGAAAGGTTATAAAGAGAGAGGTGGGGATGTGCTCAGAAAGCCAAGCAGGGCTCCCTAGGGTTTGGCCAGTTTCTGCTTCCCACAGGCTCATCTCTAGCCAGAAACTAAAAATCCAACTGGCCAAACACACTGGGCTACTGCTGTCTCTTTGGGGGAAAGTTTCCTCTTAGAACTAACTAGAAGAGAAAGTGTACAAAGGCCACCAACCAGCGACAAATCCCCCTGTGCCTGCAAGTGGCTGCCGAAAGCCCCTCCACGCTACACACTTTGTGGCAGATGCCTCTGAGCATCCACCTTTATGAGTTGGTGCGAGGCCCGGCCTGGGCTCTAACGTGGCCATTCTGAGGTGTGGACAGGCCCTGTCAAAGGCTGGGCATCTGTGTGGGTGCCTCATCTGCTTTGTTTGACATCCGAACAGCTCTTTTAAAATGTGACTCCTGCCCCGCCTCACAAAGGGGGCCAGAAGGGTGTTGTGGAACGTGCTTGGGCCTGCTCTGTTTTCCCTCGGTCACCCACACAAAAATGTGCCTTCCCCTCCCCTGCCAGGAAACTCCCTCTGCAATGCATGGTTTTGCCTGGGCTGACCCTGGCCTCTTAACATGTTGGAATGTTAATAAAGCACTGTGTCTGTCATAACGCAAGGTTAAATGAAGTCTTCACAACCTGTCCATTAAGCAGATGTTTGTGTGTGTGGCTTTCTGCAGCTTCTCTCTGGATACAGCCTGCTTCGGTCTGTGGGCAGTCGATGGAGCCTTGGGCCTTTGTCTTTGTTCACCCTTGTGTTTAAATCCCCCCCATTCATTAATCATCCCTTTGCCTATTTATTCTGGTGGCAAGGATAGCGAACACATTTAACGTCTGCTTTTGTTTTGGTGGCACCCTTTGTGAGGACCAAGGCAGAGCTCATTATTAACTGAAAAGACATTAAAACTTTTCGATAAGCGCCAAATGCTGCATCCACTGAGACGCAGTTTTGTTTAAACCTTCGAGAGCTTGCGGCCAAGCAACTGGGGTGGCTTTCTTTAGCTTTGAGTCCAGGGGAATGATGCCAGTGTTCAGATAATTAATAGAGGCTCTTCATTAAGACCCAGCCGGGTAGCAGAGTCCAAACGCCCTGTGTGCACCTTCGAACACCTGGCTGGAGCCTCCAGATCTCACCAGGCACAGGCAGGGGTGGCAGCTCAGACATAAGGGGGCTCCTCCAACCTTTATATCTACATTTCCTGTGCTGTGAAGATCTTTGTTGTCAGCTCTTGGTGACTTTTACGCTCCCCATTTGGATCCTGATTTTTCTTTGCTATTGGACGTCTGTGGAGCCAACTATTTAGGTACAGCGATTTCAGCTTATTGAATGGCTATGTGGCTTGTTACTGTCACCTACTCAGAGGTCCTCCCCAACCACGTTTTCCAAAGCAGTTACCTAAGCCCACAGCCGTCCCTCAGTCACCTCTATACCATTACCCAGCATTTTTTCCTTCCAAGGCATCTGTCACTACTTGAAATAATTTTGTTTGTTTATATATTTCTTGTCTGATACTAGAATATAAACTCCTTGCATCCTTTGCACTTAGCTCTTGGTCATTTCCTGGCATGTATTGGGGTCAAAGAGATGTTATGTGTAGGGGAGGGAAAAATGTATATTTTCCTCTACCTATCCTAGGCACATTGGCCGGGGGCCTGTAAATTAGATTGCTGAAATACAGGTTAACAAGAAAAATACCAACAGAGGTTGATTAACATGTGCATTGTGGGTGCACTCAGTGGAGAGTACCAGTAAGGAGTGGTTAGGACTTGAGCGTACATAGCATCTTTTAAAAAGGATGTTAAGGAGCTTAAGACCAACCTGGCCAACATGATGGAGGCAGGAGAAGCGCTTGAACTCACTCACCCTGGAGGCAGAGGTTGTAGTGAGCAGAGATCATCCCACTGCACTCCAGCCTGGGTGAAACAGAGTCTCCGTCCAAAAAAGCCAATGATAGGGGAGAGGGGTGGTAGTTAAATTTCTAGGGAAGTGCCTGGGCAAAGGAAAAGGACTTTAAGTCTTTAAAGTGGCAAATTATGGGAAAGTAAATATTGCTATGTAGGGGAACAGAGGGAAAAAGGGCTAGTAAAATTGGTCCTGTAGATTCCACTGGGGCCATCTCTGGGTTGATAAAGGTCTAGAGTTGTGTTCAGTGATTGGCTTCCATCTTTCCTGGTGAGGGAGGGTTATGAGGGCACACTTTTTCAAATTTATCTCCTGCTTTAGGCAAATGGGGTGGTAGTAGGGGAGGGACAGAGAGCCTTTCTTATATATGCTGCTTCTTAATTATCTTAAGCTCCAAATAATCAATGTGCCAAAGTGGAATATTTTGGGATGGCATATTCTGCTACTCTTCATGTGAATGGGTAAATAAATAGAATGAATCTGTGAAAAGACTTTTTCCAGGAAGATAATCATTCAGGCTTTCCTTAATCAGAGCTGTAGGCTTCAGTGTGACCCACTGTCTAATCAGCCATGTCTTGCTCCGTGAGCATCTCCCATCACTCTGGGACTAGTGTTCTGTATGCTGCCTCTGTCATTGTTCCCCAGGATCCATGAGTCTGTAGTTACTTTTAGATACAGTCAAAGGTTGAATTTTCCCATTAATAAATGTGGTATGTATCCATAGTATATTTTAAACTGTACAATTTGATAATTTTAGTATATTCATGAAATTGTACAAACATCACCATCATCTAATTTTAGAATTTTTTATCAGGCTCTAAAAAAACCTTATGCTCATGGGCAGTCACTTCTCATTTCTCCCTCCTTCCAGCCCTTGACAACCATGAATCCACTATCTATCTTTATGAATTTGCCTATTCCAGATATGTAATATAAATAGTCATGTAATCTGTAGTCTTTGGCTGGGTGTGGTGGCTCATGCCTGTAATCCCAGAACTTTGGGAGGCCGAGGCTGATGGATCACCTGAGGTCAGGAGTTTGAGACCAGCCTGGCCAACATGGTGAAACCTCGTCTCTACTGAAACACACACACACACACACACACACACACACACACACACACACACTAGCCAGGTGTGGTGGTGGGTGCCTGTAATCCCAGCTACTTGGGAGGCTGAGGCAGGAGAACTGCTTGAGCCCAGGAGGCAGGGGTTGCAGTGAGCCAGGATCGCACCATTGAACTCCAGCCTGGGTGACAGAGTGAGACTCCATCTCAAAAGATATATGCGTGTGGTTTTTTGTGATTGGCTTCTTTTCCTTAAATAATACATTCAAGGGTAGTCCATGTCGTAGTCTAATGCTGCTATGAATATTTTTTGTGTAAGTGTTTGTGTGAACATGTTTTTAATTCTCTTGGGTATATACTTAGTGGAATTTCTTGGTCATATGGTAACTGAATGTTTAATTTTTTGGGGGACCACCTAGCTGTTTTCCATAGGTAATGCCATTTTACACATTTTCACTAGCAATACATGAGAGTTTCAGTCTCTCTACATCTTCTCCACTACTTGTTATTTTTTATTTTACAGTGATCCTGTGGGTGTGAAACAGTATCTCTTTTGGCTTTGGTTTGCACTACTCTAAGAACTAATGATGTTGAGCATCTTGTCATGTGCTATTTGATCATTTGTATATCGTCTAAAAAAATCTTCTATTCACATTTTTGGCTATTTTTAAATTGAGTTACTTTTGTTGAGCTACAAGAGTTCTTTATGTATTCTGGGCTAAGTCTTTATCAGATAAATGGTTTCTAAATATTTTCACCCATTCTATCGGTTGTATTTTTGCTTTCTTGTATTTCTGATAAAATTTTTAGTTTTGATGAAATTCAATTTATATATTTGAAGACTTGTACTTTTGGTGTCGTATCTAAGAAAATATTGGCTAATCCAAGGTCATGAAGATACATACCTGTGTGCTTCTCTAATAATTTTGTGTCTTTGGCTTATTTGTTTAGGTCTTTTATCAATTTTGAATTTTTGTATATGGTGTGAGGTAGGGGAGGTCCAAATTTATTATTTTGCATGTGAATATCCAGTTGTCCCAGTATTATATTTTGAAAAGACTGGAGAGTGGGCATTCTTGTCAAGTTCTGGATTTTAAAAGGAATGTATGCTCTTAGATTTTTTTAATGTAATATTTATAAGATAAAAGTAGTTTCTATATAATTATGAAAATGTAAGTGTTTTAATAATGTACTAGGCTCTTCATTGGAATGTGAGAACTAGTGCCATTCCCTTCATTAGGGGTACAATCCTGGGATGTAATATTGGCAATAGAGATTTAGTGCTTCCTATACCCAGCACAGTCACCAAACAAGATAAAGTACTTGTCACTAGTCCTGTTCAGTAGAGTCACTATTTCTGAGACTTGGCTAGCTCATAGGTCTTTTGTACCTGCTTCAAATGTTGGCAGTGGCTATATGGACTGTTGTGTTTAGTAGTTTTATGTTGCTCTGATGTCACTGTGATTGATTAATGATATCTGAAACCTGCGTGAAAAGAGATAGGCAATATAGATATGACACATTTGCCATTCTTGTATTGGTCCCTCTTTCTCTGTCAGATCTGTTGAACCTGACCCTTTTTACTTTAAATTGCTCTCAGAATAGAGCCCCTTTCCTATCTTAATCATTGGATTTGGCCATTTTTATGTTGTTTAGCTTAATGCTTGGTTCTGACTCCTTGTGATGGTTACATCCTGTTTAATACTTAGGTATGAGGGAAAAAAGTCACAATTTTGCTGAGATAGATAGATGTGTTTGACAGTACTGGTACCAGAGATTCTGTTTTGTTGTCAGACTACATGTCAGACTATGCATCAGAAGAGCTTGTCCCCATAGGGAGTAGAAAAATGAGATCAATAGATGCAAGATTCAGAATGGCAATTAGAGCATCTAGACCAAACAATATCATAGCCAGCCTCTATGTCTTTCAGAAAACTGCAGTATAAAAAATGACTTGCAGTGAAGGAGATAGTCCCCTTTCTTGAGACAGGTAGGGAATGAGGTTGAATGATCACCTAATGCCCTAAAGTCTCACATGCAATGTGGAATCAGTATCATGTTGATGGTTTGGAGAATTTCCTAGGAATGCAGTCCGTGGTACCAACATTGCCCTTTCCAAAGGCTTAGAGATCTGCTTTTATGCTCAAGGCTTTTATCTGTATTACAGTTCCTGGCACCTGAAAGCTTCTGATATATTGGATCATTTGGGATAAACATTTGGCATCAAATAGGATAGAACTTCCTAAGTCTCTCATGGCACAGTCCGGACATTAGCAAGGCTGGACTTGTGCAGTGGCTCCACGGTGGCAGGGAGCTAGCTCATTCTAGCTCATTCATGTACCATATTTACAGTCTTTGTGGTAAACAAGACTCATCTCCCCATTGTTGTATCATATTAAGCAAAAATGCAAAAACAGGAAAGCCTGCTCATTCTCTTTAAGAACACTGCATGGATATTGTATAAGTCATTTCTGCTCTTATTCCTGTTTGACAGAACTTAAGTCACATGACCTCGTTGAATATTCCCATCAAAAACCTAGCAGTGTTTTACCTAGAGAAGAATGAGACAATAGATCCTGGAGGACAACCAGCAGTCTCTGCTGAATAACACTGTTTTGTTAAAATAAATGAGAAAAGCTAAATCAAAATGAAATGATGTGGAAATATATTACCTTTAATCAAGATCACCAGATCCAAGCCTTTGATTATCTTCCTGGAAAAGACCACAGATCTAGTATTCTAGACACCTGTGAACTTATATTTCAGAGCCACGTTGCTGTGGGACACCCTTTGTTTGCTGGCATTAACCTGAAACCTGGTATGAAATAAACATACCTGAAATCTCTCACCTGTTCTCCCTAAAGGTCATTAAAGGAGGTGCTTCTACAACCTAAGAGGAAGGATCATCAGTTGCTAAATCTACCTAAGGGTAGATTGCCACTTACTGGAAGCTGTTCTATAAAGGGTGTATATTAGAATGGTAGACAGTACTACCATTTTTCGTTATCTGGTTGTCCTTTCCTTTCTGAGCTGAGATGTGAAATACCCCTGTGCAACTTCCTGTTTACCGTATATCTCAACTGAGGTCGTCTTAGAGAGTACCTTGTATTTGGGGATGATGAAATCACAACATCCAAGTAACTACCTTACTAGACAGCTGCCCTGGAGGGTCATTCAGACCCACATTGATATTGTTTCAGCTCTTAAACTTTCACTATATTAGGGTGATCAGATTTAGGGATTTCTGGTTACTGCAGCGTGACATAATCTATCCTCAGTATCACATTTTGCAAGTACTTATCAGCTTCCAGGTGTAAACAGTCATTGATTATGGAGTCCTGAAATTGACTAGAAATCAGAAAAGTCTTTGCTCTGAAATACCTTATAATGTTGCTAACTCATCCAATTATAGCAACTCAAGGATAATTGTAAGCCAAGTCTTATAGAAATATATTCTTAAAACAAGAGTGATTAGTGTTGGATATGGTTCATCTGGGAACACTTCCTTTGAGAGAGAGAAAAAAAATCACTTTCTCCATCTGGGCTGGAAGAAAGTAACTCAAACACAGTCAGGAACAAAGAATTTATGCAATGTAAATGGCTAAACCTTGACAACCTCTGGCTAATTGGAAGTGCCAGTGTTACTGTGCTTAGGTTAATGGGACTCTTTACTATTTGAGCTGCTTCTCCCAGAAATAGCAGCAACCAGCTGGTCTCCAGGGTCTCAAAAACCTTGGAGGGCTTCTCCTTGGTCCCTGGGAGCTGCGTCCTGGGAGGTTGCAGCAAGCTCATAGGTGGTGAGAACTCATAGTTCAGCATTTGCTTCTCCTCTATAAACAAAACAGACTTGCTTTCTTCATAAATTAGAGCCAGCCAAGGATCTTGATTCTTCCAGAGTGCTTTTCAAACAGTGTCATAAAACAAGCAAGAACAAGAAGGTGGACTAGGAACCTCTGACTTGTGACCCTTCCTCCTAATCAGCCTGATATGCTCTGCAGGCTGCCCTTCTGATGGCCACAGGTGACGGGAAGAGTTGTTGAAAAAAATATGGGCGTAACCAGCATTCACAGACCAACTCCAGGTCTGGAGGTCCCTGAGCTTCATCTTCGACTTAATGATGTTAGAGGAATGTTACAGGCCATTGGTTTAGATTCTTCATGATAACATTGACATGTCATGGAATGTCAGCTGGGGACTTAAGGCTCATGATAACTTAAGATGACAAGTATTAGGCTTAGACTAGGAACCAAGTGGCTATTGGAATGATGGGACATTTATAGGAGAGCAGGTAAAATCAGATTTCTTCCAACATAAGTTCTTTTCCCAGTAGAGGCTTTTGTCATTTCACATAGCCCGCTGAATTACTTTCCCTCTTGTAGTAGGTACTCCTCAGGGGCAGGGAACATCATACATTTATCTTTAGGTTTTTGGTACCTAGAGGAGAGTGTAATACATAGTTGGTGCTCAGTTAATAATGTTTACATTGAACAGAAATAATCGAGTGTTTGGTCTGGAAAGGAGGAGAATGAAGTGTCATGATCAAGATCTGCTAAATCCTTCATGGGGAAGACTAGGTTGAAAGGGAAGTTAGTTACTAAATCTTAAATACTGAGTTGGGAGATTCCCTTTTGAAATGGATCAAGGTAAATTTAGGACCAATACAAAGATGGTCCAGTTTCCATGTCAGGAAATAAGCTTCTGAGAGTCTCGTTTTCCAAAAGATAATAGTGGAAAGCAGCAAATGAATTTCCGCCATAGTATGTTTCAAATTGAAGAATGGCCCAACTTTAAATGGACCAGAATTGGGTGCAGCGGCTCATACCTGCAATCTGAGCTACTTGGGAGTCTGAGTCAAGAAGATCACTTGAGGGTAGGAGTTTGAGATCAGCCTGAGCAACATAGCCCCTGTTGCCAAAAAAGTTTTTTTAAAAATTAGCCGGGTGTGGTGGCATGCACCTGTGGTCTCAGAGGGCTGACGCAGGAAGATTGCTGTAGCTATGAGTGTGCCACTGCACTACAGCCTGGGTGACAGTGAAATACTGTCTCATTAAAAAAAAAAAAAAGAAAACTCTAAATGAAGGCTTAATTTAGTCCTCCAAGATGGACAGCCTGAGCCTCCAGTAACTCATTTTGTAACATTAGTGACAATAAAAAAAAAATTATGCATCTCTGTATATAGGCATGTGTCACTTAGCAACAGGGTTACATTCTGAAAAATGACAGATGAAATTAGTTGGTTTCGTCATTGTGTGAACATCTGAGTGTATGCTTAATACAAACCTAGATGGCCTGCTGTACACCTAGGCCATATGGTATAGCCTATTGCTCCTGAGCTACAGAGAATACTGTAGCCAATCGTGTATCACAGTGGTAAGTATTACTGTATCTAAACATAAAAGGTATGTTATAATCCTGTGGGACCACCATCTTATATGTGGTCCATTATTGACCGAAATATCACTGTGTGGCATTTGACTGTATCTGGGACTGGTCAAATAACTTTTCCTGAGTAGGATATTCAAAGCCATCGTAGACTATCTGTAACTTCACCTCCCTTAATCTTCATGTGAATCTTATGTCCTAGGGACTTTGATCTACACATTGCGCTTCCGACAGACCATTTAACCTGCCTTTCTTCTCTTTACCTTTTCCTACCTCCCTTGCCGCCTTCTTTTTGGTGACCTTCATGTTGGCTTTCCTGTGTAAAACCTTCTAAACCAGGCCTGCGTGACCTCTCGCTTTTTACAGACTAATAGCAAGCGTAGACGTTACTGACGGTTTGCTGACAGCTGGATTTAATTATTTACATTTTTAGGCGCTTATTCTAATTCTCCAAACTTAAGGCTAGGGAATACATGGTTCTTTGTGATTTAGCTTGAGTAGAAAGTTCAGTCTTACAAAATGACAACTGATATTTTTTAAAGAGATTGGGCCTTGAAGAAACAATAAAAAAAATTAAAATGTTGAAATAGGTCACTTATATCGCTAACAATATTACTCAACATGGAACCATTTTAAAAAAGCTAATTTAATGGATTGACTCATTGAATATCAGAACTACCAGAAACCTTAAAGATCATCATGTTGAATTCTTACCTTATACTGGTAGATGTACAACTCCAGGACAATTAATTTAGCAGTAGAATTAAAAATGTTATTCCTTCCAATAATCTAGAAATTCTCATGCATAGGTAATGTCCTGAAGAAGCTTGCATATATTCATAAGGTAACATTACAGAAATATTTACTAATAGCATTGTTTTGTGATAGCGAAAAATTTGAAGCAAAGTAAATGACCATTAATAGAAAATTAGATAAAATGCATTCTATTCATGAGATAGAATTCTAGACAGAGGTTAAATGGATCAAAAGGAACAGAACTCAGAGAAAATCGTATGGTAAGTAGAAGAATACATACAATCTCATATCTGTTATTATCAAAACAGTATTATTTCTGGATGCACATACTTGTCGAACTTTAAAAATTCATGTGTTTTAATTTGGAGAAAATATACTTTAAAGTGATTATACTAAATAAAACAACCATCTAACATTCTTATTTTCGAATAAGGAAACTCACATCAAGAGTTGTGCTTGGTGTATGGTCGATGTTTGCGCCCTGTTTTGAACCAAACGAATAGTAAAAACTTAATGAGCTCCATATCTTCTGTCATCATGGAAATGCAAATTAAAACAATGAGTTACCACTGCATACCTATTAGAATGGCCAAAATCTAGAACACTGACAATACCAAATGCAGGTGAGGATGTGGAACCTTGGGGATTGTCATTCATCACTGGAGGGGAAGCAAAATGAGACAGCCACTTTGGAAGACAGTTTGGTGATTTCTTAGAAAACGGAACATAGCTTGGCTTATGATCCAGCCATCACACTGCTTGGTATTTATCCAAATGAGTTGAAGACTTACGTCCACATTGAAACTTGTGCTCACATGTTTATGACAACTTCATAACTGCCAAAACTTGGAGGCAACCAAGAGGTCCTTCAGTAGGTGGATGGGTGAATAAACTGGGGTACATGCAGGCAAAGGAATGCTATTTGACACTAAAAAGAAATGAGCTATCAAACCATGCAAAGACATGGAGAAACTTAAATGCTTATTTGTAAGTGAAAGAAGCCAACCTGAAAGAGTTATGTGCTGCATGATTCTAGCTATAAGTCACCCTAGAAAAGGCAGACAATGGAGACAGCACAAACAGCAGTGGTTGTCGGGGGTTATGTGGGAGGAAAGGATGAATAGGTAGAGAACAGAGGATTGGGGGAAGGGCAGTAAAAATACTCTGTATGATACCGTGATGATTGATACACGTCATACATTTGTCCAAACCCATAGAATATGCAACACCGGGTGAACTCTAATGTAAACGATGAGCTTTAAGTAGTAATAGTAGGTCAATGTATGTTCATCAGTGTAACAATTGTGCCACTCTGGTGGGGGATGTTGATAAGACAGGAGGCTATAAATGTGTCCCCCCATTTCCCAGGGGTATATGGAAAATCTCTACCTTCTGCTCAATTTTGCTTTCATATATAAAACTGCTCTAAACTTTTATTTTTAAGAAAAGAATCTGAATCATATTAAAAAAATATTAGGGCGGTAGATTCACATGTGTCATTTTATCTTGTCTCTGGGCCTTAAATATTTTATAATTAAAAGTAAAAAAGTTCTTAATGTAAAAAGAAAAGTATGAAATGATGAGGGAAATTTCACACTGACTGGATATTTGATAACAGGAATTGTAAGTTTTTTTAGGTATGATAATTGTGGTTATATTTTAAGATTCTCTTCTTAGAGATATCTAAGAGTGTATATATAGAAGAAATTTTTTGATGTCTGGGATTCATTCAAAAAAATTTGCTTGGGAGAAGAGAGAATAGATGTAAGTAGATATTGTTGAAATCAGATTAGCTATGTGTTGATTTATAGATACATGAGGACTCATTATACTAGTCTCTGTACTTACAAATACATTTTTTTTGAAATGCTCCTCACCAAATTTTAAAAATGCGGAGTTCTAGAACCAATACTCCTTATCCAGTGCTCTTTACAATCTATCTCATCGAGACCATGATTGGCTGGATTTTCTAAACTGGCCGGAGTAAGAAAGGTTAGTTAAGCAGGTTTTGCTTGAAATTTTCTTACAGGAGAAAGTTTCCTTCAAAGAGTAGTTTTTATTTATAAAAAGAAGTTCCCAATTGAGGCTTCAGTTGTAGTTGAGGTGTATGTAAGGTTTCTTTTTCCTTCCAAACATGTCAAAGCAACCAAGCCACATGATTGAGAGTGTGGGGCCTGAAACACCCACAAGCAGCCACAAGAGGTGGGAGGTTATTCATTCCTTTTATGATGTCCCAAGAAACGGTTGCGATAAGAGAAAAGACTAAAAAGTAAACGAGAGATAACTGAGATAATGGGAAAAACAGAGGGAAACAAGACAACACTCTCCAGTCTTCGGCTTGAGAAATTTATTATGCCAAGGAAGATAAATTGGAGAAACATGAAAAGGGAAAGAGATCTTGTCTCTGACTCATGTATTTCTCTTTAAGTGAATGAGCATTAACACAGGAATAAAAGGGCTCAAAACAGAGCCATGTGCTCAGCTGAAATCATGGTTCCTAATGAATTTCAATGTTGGCAGAAGTCTCACGTGTTGTACTTGAACAGCTTTCTTGATTTTGAATGATACATGTAATGCATCCTGACCAGAATGTAGCCTGAGAGCCGAGATCTGAATGGGAGTGGGAAATGAGAATGCTGGTCATGTGCTAGAGCCGGTCTTCCTTCTTCATGTCGAAAATGTCTGTTCTGTCATCAGTTTGGACAGTTCTGGGAAACAAACAAACAAAACTTAGGAAATCAATTGTTTGAAGTCATCTTGGCAAATACACTGCCATATGACATATTTTCTTTTCCTACCAGGCTCTTCCGTATTAGAAAGACACAGCCCAAGATAGTCAAACTAGAACACATAAAACAAATGATGATACACAGAAAGGCTCACTGATGAGGCTAAGAGTCCGAAAGTGTCCACCTGGCCTTCCTGGCCTTTTAACAGAACAGAGGAGGATGAAGGGGAACAAGATAGAACTAGATGTGGCACCTTTAGAAAATTTAACCAAAAGAAGGGCCATTGTTTTGCTGATTCTACTCTGGGAATGCAGTGGGAAGAAAATCAGATTCAGCACACACTGTTTTTAAATAGTGGGTGAGCTTTAGCTCACTTTTCATAGAGCAAACATTTTTAGGGTATAAAATATTAGTAATTAGATTTACAATCTTTGTTCACTGTAACTTTGACTTTACTTCTGAGTAACTGCAGCTGACAGGTCATTTCTGACAATTACATGTGGTTTTCCTTGAGTTCAAGCTAATAACCCAAAATGTTAGTCAATCCTGCAAGTGTTATTTGCATGTCCTTAGGTTTGCTTAAAGTACTGGATGCTGTGGTGTTTACTTAGGGATAGAATTAAATTGTTGTGGGAAGATGCTTTCAAAAAACTGCTTATGAGAACAAAGGTTGTTTTGAAGGTAGGTAGGTATAGGGAAGGAGAAAGGAGAGAGAAGGGAAAGGATTACTGGCAGAGTTGGAAAAACCAGTGTATTCCAATCCTGAATCTACTATTCACTAGCCCTATCGATGCGGCCAGTGTATTTAACAAGCCTCTTTGACCCTGTGTTATTCCATTCTTCCGTTGCTATAAAGAAATACCTGAGGCTGTGTAATTTATGAAGAAAAGACACTTAATTGGCTTACAGTCCTGCAGGCTGTGCAGGAAGCATAACACAGTCATAGGCTTCTGGAGAGGCCTCAGGAAGCTTTCAGTCATGGCAGAAAGTGAAAGGGGAGCAGGTGGATAGTGGGAGCAGGAGCGAGAGAGAGGGAGATGCCACACACTTTTAAACAGCCAGATCTCCTGAGAAGTCATTCACTATTGAGAGGACAGCACCAAGAAGATGGTGCTGGGCCACTTGTGAGAAATCCACCACCATGGTTCAGTCACCTCCCACCAGGCCCCATCTCCATTCCTGGGAATTACAATTCAACCTGAGATTTTGGCAGCATCCAAACTATATCAGCCTCTCAGATTATTCATGTAGAAAATGCAGATGATCAATACCTGCCTTGTTGTGTTGTTATGATTGTATTTAATGGCATTATTTTTTAAAAATAATGAAAAGGGAAAGATATGTATTCTAAAAATGAAAAATCTCCTCTCAAACAAATCATGTTTGTAGGTCTAATTCCAGATTTTAGTTTTATTAAACTTTCAGAAAAGAACAAAACACAGATCCTTGGTCCCAAATAAACACGTGGGGAATTATGTGAAGATTATTAAAACGTGAGCTTCTTGTGAAACTAGTGACATTATTGGAACATAAATGGCAGCTCAGTCAGCATCTCCTTGTAACTGTATCAAAGAAAGACAGTTGCAGCTTTGTTCTCTGTGTGACCCACTTGGGGTTTGGCTGCTTGTTGGTGGATATTATCATTTTTAATGTCGGTAAATAATGTGATGTCAGATAAATGACCTGTTTCCTTTCCGTGGTATAAAGCTCATTTATCTTTAGGGAGCTTGAGTAAGTAGAGAAATCTGAGTGGGACCAAGTGTTTCCGACTGTGCAGGATGGGAATTTTTTTATTAATCCTACTTAACAGGAGTCCCAGGCAGTCGCATTGAATTCTAAATGTATGTCTGGTAAATCAATGGAAGTGATACGCATTTACCATTGACTGTTTAACTGATTGGAGAAAAACAAAGTACAGTTTTTTTTCTTTTCAACTGAAGAAAATGATGTTATGTATAAAGCATTACTGAGCACATGCATGTAGTAGACAGAAGGCATCTTTCTATTAATTCATACTTGGCTTAGCCAGACCCTTACTGATTTAAGGAATAACCCTGGTATAAAATTAAGGATCAGGAAGATGGATTTTAATTGACTTTACTGCTAAAAGCTTTGGAGAGCAAAAAAAATATGAACTATGGTAGTCAGAAAGATTCTGAGATCACAGGAAATTATGATTTTGATTTCTGGGCTGCAGTTTCTGCTTCCTTCCTAAGATGACCACTGAGAAGCCCACATCTTTTATTTCTGAGGATGAGTCTCATGAATCCATTGTCTGTTTTTTGTGACTGCACATTTAGCCAAAGCCACTGGAATGTTACAGTCTCTGATGGGAGTTTTAAGGCAAAAGAGGACCATTTGCTTTTCTGGAAACTTTTAGATAGGATGACAGTTATCCCATTGAGTTTTCCTTAATAGAGTAAAGCTCATTTGGAACATTTCCTTAAACAACCCTCTGGAGTTTCCTAGGAACATTCATGGACTGTCAGAGAACCAAGTCTGACCCTTTACAGGAAAAGTTTGCTGATCTGTGATCTAAAATACTCAGAGAAAGAGGCTCTATGACCTTCCCTGTAGATCCCACAATACTTCTGTGTTTTGTGTTTATATCTTTGAAATGAGCATTACAGATTGCAGGAAAATAGGAAACAATTTGATTTAATTTTTCAGCCTCGAAAAACATTCCTTTTGTGAATTTTTTATTTAGTTTTTGAGATGGAGTTTCACTCTTGTTGCCCATGCTGGAGTGCAATGGCCCAAGCTTGGCTCACCGCAACCTCCGCCTCCTGGGTTCAAGCGATTCTCCTGTTTTAGCCCCCCAAATAGCTGGGATTAGAGGCATACACCACCATACCTGGCTACTTTTGTATTTTTAGTAGAGACGGGGTTTCTCCATGTTGGTCAGGCTGGTCTTGAACTCCAGACCTCAGGTGATCCACCCGCCTCAGCCTCCCAAAGTGCTGGGATTACAGGCATGAGCCACTGTGCCCAGCTGAATTTGTTTATTTTTCTAATTGTAAAATTAGAGGCACTACTCAGACCTTGTTTGGCTGTATCATTTTATGAGTTTATGGATTACAACAGTGAAAAACGGGCCTGTGTATCAGTCCTTTCTCATATGAGACCAGGTAATTTATGAAGAAAAGAGGGTGTTTTTTGTTTGTTTTTGTTTGGTTTTGAGCCAGAGTCTTGCTCTGTCACCCAGGCTAGAGTACAGTGGTGCCATCTCGGCTTACTGGAACCTCTGCCTTTGGGTTCAAGCAATTCTCCTGCCTCAGTCTCCAAAGTAGCTGGGACTACAGGCATGCACCTCCACACTTGGCTAAGTTTTGTATTTAGTAGAGATGGGGTTTCACCATTTTGGCCTGTCTGGTCTCGTATTCCTGACCTCAAGTGATCCGCCAGCCTCAGCCGCACAGAGTGTTGGGATTACAGGCATGAGCCACCACACCCAGCCAAGAAAGTAGGCTTAATTGACTCACAGTTCCTCATTGGCTGAGGAAAGCTCAGGAAACTTAATCATGGCAGAAGGGGACAGAAACACATCCTCCTTTACATGGCAGCAGGAGAGAGAAGAATGAGCAAAGGAGGGAAATAAGACCATCGGATCTCATGAGAACTGATGGTCATGAGAACAGCATGAAGGTCATCACTCCCATGATTTAATTACCTCTTACCAGGTGGGGATAATGGGAACTATAATTCAAGATGATATTTGGGTGGGGACACAGCCAAACTATATCAGCACATTCATTCCTTTAACATAGAGTCAGTGGGTATCAAGAGACTATGCTGAATGCTTCGGGTTGGTTGGTGAACAAACAATATGGTTCTTGCCCTTCTAGACCAATATTCAATGGGAATACAGAGGGACAGAAGAAATAGTAAACAGTGGTGGGCATTTGTAGCAGATAGGCAGGGATTCAGTGTCAGAGAACTGTCAAGGGGGAAATTCCTGAGAGATTCCCCACGTTGATCATTTGTCCAATGTAAAGGGCGATTTATCCCTTCCACACACATTTATGGGTCATTTTCTGTGTACCAGGCGTGGGGCTATCTGTTAGATTGAGTTCTCAGTCAAAACCGTGGATAAACGCCTCCTTTTGGACATTTTCCCAAACCTGCTTAGCGCTTTGTTAAGACGGTACTTGTTCCAACCTTCCTTTATTTTTAACTTTTATTTTAGGTTTCAGGGTACATGTGTAGGTTCGTTATCTGTCATGGCCGTTTGTTGTATGGATTATTTTGTCATCCAGGTACTGGACCTAGTACCCATTAGTCACTTTTCCTGATCCTCCGCCCCCTCTCAAACTTTACCCTCCAATAGGCCCCAGTGTCTATTCTTCCTCTCTTATGTGTCCATGTGTTCTCATCATTTAGCTCCTACTTATAAGTGAGAACATGCAGTATTTGGTTTTTTGTTCTTGTGTTAGTTTGCTAAGGTTAACAGCATCCGGCTTCATCCATTTTTCTGCAAAGGACATGATCTTGTTCTTTTTTATGGCCGCATAGTATTCCATTGCATATACCATTGGGTTGATTCCATGTCTTTGCTATTGGGAATAGTGGCTGCAGCAGTGAATACATGCATACATATGTCTTTATTATTGAACAGCTTATATTCCTCTTGGGTTGAATGATAGCTGTATTTTTAGCTCTTTGAGAAATTGCCATACTGCTCTCCACAATGGTTGAACTAATTTAGACTCCCACCAACAGTGTTTAAACATTCCTTTTTCTATGCAACCATTCCAGCATCGTGTGTGTGTTTGACTTTTTATAATAGCCATTCTGACTGGTGTGAGATGGTATTTCATCATGGCTTTAATTTGCATTTCTCTAGTTAGCAGTGATGTTGAGCTTTTTTTCATAGACTTACTGGCCACATGTATGTGTGTTTCTTGCCCACTTTTTGATTGGGTTGTTTTTTTCTTGTAAATTTGTTTAATCTTCCTATAGACGCTGGATATTGAACCTTTGTCACAGGCATAGTTTTGCAGATAATCTTCTCCCATTCTGTAGGTTGTCTGTTTACTCTGTTGATAGTTTCATTTGCTGTGTAGAAGCTCCTTAGTTTAACTAGATCCCGTTTGTCAATTTTTGCTTTTGTTGCAATTGCTTTTGGTATCTTTGTCATGAAATCTTTGCCTGTTCCTATGTCCAGAATAGTATTGCCTAGATTGTCTTCCAGGGTTTTTACAGTTTGGGGTTTTACATTTAAGTCCTTAATCCATATTGAGTTAATTTTTTGCATATGATGTAGGAAGGGGTCCAGTTTCAATCTTCTGCGTATGGCTGGCCAGTTATCCCAGCACTATTTATTAAATAGGGAATCCTTTCCCCATTGCTTGTTTTTGGCAGGTTTGTCAAAGATCAGATAGTTGTAGGTATGTGGCCCTTGTTTCTGAGTTCTTTATTCTGTTTCATTGGTCTGTGTATCTGTTTTTGTACGAGTACTATGCTGTTTTGGTTACTATAGCCCTGTATTATAGTTTGAAGTTGGGTAGTATGATGCCTCTAGCATAGTTCTTTTTGCTTAGGATCGCTTTGGCTATTTGGGCTCTTTTTTGGTTCTGTATGGATTTTAAAATAGTTTCTTCTACTTCTGTGAAGAATAGTAGTTGAATGAGACTAGCATTGAATCTATAAGTTACTTTGGGCAGTATGGCCATTTTCATAATAATGATTTTTTCTATCCATAAGCATGAAATGTTTTTCCATTTGTTTGTATCATTTCTGATTTTTTTTTGAGCAGTGTTTTGTAGTTCTTCTTTTAGAGATCTTTGACCTCCCTGTTACCTGTATTTTTAGATATTTTATTATTTTTGTGGCAATTGTGAATGGGATTGTAGGGAAACCAATTTCAAAAGATGCCTACTTGGGACCAATTTTAGGAATAGTTTTTGTCCTTAGGAATAATCCACCTGCTTTATGAATTTTACAGTAAGTACTAAGCTGAAATACGGGCAAATCTTTCTCTTCTTCCATAGAACTTCTACTGACTTTTTAGCCACAGGGCTTTGAATTACATAATTTCTCACCAAAACCACATCTATTTTCTGAAACACTTCAAAATATCTTTGACTCCTAGGAAAGTCTGATTAAGGAGTTCAGACACCACCTTAGTGAAAGCCCATCTCAGTGACACCAGGTTTCCCGTGTTGATTGGGAAGCCGTGCTCTGGGTTAGGAGAGAAAAAACATGCCTTGTAGCTAGAATTATGCCCAGGGGTTCTCATGGCTTCTGTTTTCAGAGCTGGGCAATGGCCATTCTCAGCTTTGCCTCTACCGTTTTTAACAACTTTGCTCAAACAGAAGCATTGTTCTAGAACTTGGTGAATTTGGTGATGATCTGAACCATCAGTTTCAGCTTGTTTGAATCAGATACTGAGTTTAAAGTTTAGGCAGTTCAAGGGTAAAGAGAGCAAGAAAAGGAAAGGGGATGATGAGTAGATGAAACTATGTTCTGTTTCTAACAGTATTTCTCAACAGAAGTTTTTTTTTTTTTGTAAGCGTTCTTAAACACATTTATTTTGATAGAAATGCAACATCAGAAATTTATTTAAGAAAGGACAATAGACAATTATGAAGGAAGAGAAAAATAATCACTTTTGTTTATGTTATTGTGATCATGTTTTACTAGAAACAGTTGGTAAAAAGTTATCAGATCTATTTCTGTATCTCTCTTCCACACATTCTTTTGCGTTATGTTCTTAAAATTACAATAGATGTCATTTTATCCTTGGCATTGGAATTCTGAAACACATGTGCATTCCATGAAACCCACTTTTTATTCTTGAAGCCAATAAGTAAGAACACAAGCAAAGTGAAATTAGAAAGGTACTCACTGTATGGGTACTTTACGAATTGTGGATAGCGAGGTGGGGAGGAAAGAAGGACATTTTAGGAGGGAAAAAGATAATATGTATTATGGAAACCATATAATGGGGAGTTGAGAATGATTAAAAATCAGCCTTTCTTTCCTTAGAGTTGCTCTTTCCAGCCTGCCCCATAGTAATTCTAAAATTATTGGCAGGAAAATTTGGTGCAGCGCAGCAATTAGATTGAATCTGTTGCTGATATGATTCTTTGGCATAAAACTGGATCTTTTTGCTACAACTAACCATTGATTCCACAGTGCTTTCAGTTCCTAGAATAATTCAGCTCAAGGAGATATTGACATTTTTGTCTGAATCCATTCTGATTTTCATCCCATAAGAAAAACATTCTTAACTACTCTTTTAACCATGGTCTTGGGAGCCCAGGAAATATTCTTTCCCTCACAGATGGCAGTGCCTTTTCCTGCTCTTTCTCCTGTTGGATTTTCTCTATCCCACAGGAGCAGACGGGAATTTGGAGCCCTTCTGTTAGAGCAGATGGGAAGTTGGTATCAGGGATGATGGTTAAATCACTGAGACCCACATTAGCATGTCTGTGGAAGATGGATGTGAGGCTGTCTTCCCAAGAATTTTCTTCCGTGGTCATTTGGGAAGACTCAGAAGCATGACTGGATTAATCTCTGTAACAGGCCCATGGTGGAGGCCTAATGATAGCCAGAATATTCTCTGGTCTCATGGGTCTTCAAAGAAAGCAAACTCAAGGTTCTACCAAGCTTAGTGTTCTCAAGGGTTTAAAAGCTAGTGAAAAAAGATTACAGCCCAGTTTAGTAGAACTGCCTACAAACTGGGTATGGTAAGAGAACTCTTCATTGTTATTTGGGGTAGGACACCTCTCTATTGTAAGGCTGTCCCATGCATTCTAAGGGGTTTAGCTTCCCAGAGTTTACCCTCCCATCATCCAAGGGTATGGCCTCACCCTTGGATGATGGCCATTTCTCCAGTGAAGTTGCCTGTAGCCTGTGTCCTAGAGTATGCAGAGAGGAAACTGAAAGGTAAAATAGAGGATTGGACTACAGACTTTGAACCCGTTGTTTGAAAGATTCTGGTACCCACACATATTGTGGGTCACATTCTTGCTGTACAAAATTCAGGAAGGGATTGGGGCTGGAAAAGTAGGGACCTTCTCTTCACCGGTCACCCAGGAAGGTATAGACTGACCTGCTTAATGCATTTTAGACTCACAGCAACTCAGAATTGGTAGAAAACCAAAACTAACTCATCTAACCATGCAGGAGAGATTCCTTTGCCAAATGGGTATGTCTTTAAGATATAACCATAGGTATATGATCAAGTCTGTACCAGAGATCTGTGTTAAATTCTTGCAGAGTCTTGTGTTGAGGATCTCAGGCTGGTCTCTAGGAAATACGGTAAATTTGTTTAGAGTAATATTGGTTAATTGACAAAGTCAGACTACCAAAGTTTAGTTCCTGCTTTGACCACTAACTAGCTCTGTGACCTTAAGCAAGTCTCTTTGGGCCTATCTCTGTCTCCCACATGTAAAGTGGAGATAATACTGCTACCAATTTCGGAGATTTGACTTGTTCTGCCCTAAAACTCTTCCATTCAAAAGCAATGGTCAAAATTATTACTGGAGCATAAGTAAATGTTTATGGTATAAATGGAACTATATCTCTAGAAATGTTTGTACATGTAAAATGTTAACATTCTGCAAAATGGTTTCTTATAGGCCTTTTAATTTCATGATGTTTTAATCCAGAAATTGAACTCTGGAATGAAATTTACCTTCTCTTACTTGAAAATTTATATTTTAAAGTTTGGAGAGGGGGGAAAATAACTAATATTACCTGTCACTACTAATCTTACAAGGTGTCGTGGTATTCAAGGAGTTAACATGAAATGCTTAGAAGAGTACTTAGCACTTGATAAATGTACAATAAATATCAACTATTATGAGTTTACTGAATACAGCACTAGATTAATATTTAGTTTTGTCTCATAGGTGGACGTACATTGCTTCCTATGAAGAGGCAAAAGTTTGTACTGATGTCAGCAGCTATTATCTGTGCCTAGAGAAAGAAGCTGGTTTTAAAATCCCTTGTCCCTAAGTTTGTAGTGGAATGGGATAAATTGTCTGGCTCTCATGTTATACCTACCCTTCAGGTGACACTATATTTAATACTTTTTTTTTTTTTTTTTTTTTTTTTTTGAGATGGCATCTCACTCTGTTTTCCAGGCCGGAGTGCAGTGGCATGATCTCGGCTCACTGCAACCTCCGCCTCCCATGTTCAAGCAATTCTCCTGCCTCAGCCTCCCAAGTAGCTGGGATTACAGGCATGCACCACCATGCCTGGCTAATTTTTTTGGTATTTTTAATTGTGAAGGGATTTCACCATGTTGGCCAGACTGGTCTTAAACTCTTGAACTCAGCTGATCCACCCACTCAGCCTCCCAATGTGCTGGGGTTGCAGGCATGAGCCACCGTGCTCAGCCTATCTTTGATAAGTTCAAAAAGGAAAAGGAAAGAGGTGCCTCTCCTCCTACCTCCTATGAGTGGTTAGGCTGGGTTCATAGGAAGCTGGCCAAGCTCATTAGCAGGGCAAGCCCCCCCGCCCCACCCTCCCAACTGCCCAGTGCTCTGCTCTTTAGTTCCTTACTGGTCAGTGAGTGGCAAAAGGGAAGGGGAAGGATTTGAAATGTAACCACAGCAGGGAGCCCTGGAGGCTGTGGGTGATTCTTTCAGGTAGAATTCCTCTTTAGGGCAGGGCACTAAGATCATCTTAGTGAGTGTATCCTAAAAAGTGAGCAGGCAGATTTCTGCTCCAAGCCATGATACAATGACAAAGTCTGGATTTACCTTCTTGCTTTATACAATTAAAAGCCAGAGACAAAATATCTGAAATGACGGTGTCTTAGTCTGGTTAGTGTTGCTATAACAAAGCACCAGAGGCTGAGTAGTTTATAAAGCAAAAAGGTTTATTTGGCTCACAATGCTGGTGGCTCAGAAGTCCAAGATTGGGCAGCTGCATCTAGTGAAGGCCTCCTTCATGCTGCTCCCATTCATGACAGAAAGAAGAAAGGAAGCTGGGAGTACGCAAAGAGATCACATGCAAGAGAGGAAGCAAGGACCCCAGTCTCTTTTTAGCAACCCATGGCCCTCAAGGGGACTAATCTCTTCCCACCAGAGTGAGAACTCACTCACCTCTATAGGAGCGCACTGGGCATTAATCTATTCATGAGGGATCTGCCCCCATGACTCAAGCACCTCTTACTAGGTCCCACCTCTCAACACAGCCACATTAGGGATCAAATTTCAACATGAATTTTGGCAGGGACACACCCCATCCAAACCATAGCAAACAGTTTGCAAATATTGGACAATAGGTAGCATAGAATATTGATCCCTGAGAGAAGAACAAACAGGGTGAGCCCTACAATTGCTCCAGCCCACCATCTAGAGAGTATGTCTACACTGCAGTGCAGGGAGGGCCAACTCAAACAGTCCCCTGGTCTTCCTGAGTTGAGACGGTTGAGATTTAGGGGAGACCAAAGTGGCTAGAATTTCCAGAGAAGAGTACCAGAAAGGAGAGAGTTAATGGAGAGGAAAGAATATTTTTATAAGGGGTCCCTGAGTGCTTACCGATCAGAGTATGATGTGAGGAGAGTCCCCAAAGCTGGAGAAAGAAACTCTCTATAAAGGAGCAGCTAGAGTAACACTTGGAGCTCACACAGGACCAGAAGTAGTGCTGTAGTGCTGTTTCCACCAGCTGGAGCAGAAAATCAGAATATACTAGGGCATCCAGTAGAATACTCAAAAGAGTATTGTCTCAGTAGTAGGACAGGATTAAAGAGTGCTCTGGTCCTGCCTAACAAAACTTAAAAACAAGCCTCAAATTATTTACCAATACTTTGTCCCAGAAATAAAACACCTTCAGAATATTTAAATGAATAAAAAAGACCCAGCTCCCAATAAGATCAAATTTATAATATCTGGCATTTGAAGAAACATGCGAAATATGACCCAAAATGTGGAGAAAAACTTTATCAGTAGAAACAGATACAGATGATAGAATTAGTAAATAAAGACATTAAAATAGCTATTATAACTATATTCTGTATGCTCAAGAAGGTGAAGGAAAGCATGAAAGTGATAAGACAAAGAAAAGATAATGAGAATCAGACCCAAAGCCAAATTCTAGAGGTGAAAAGTGCCATGTCTAAATTAAAAGCACACTAGATGGAATTAGTGGAAGATCAGACATTAGCTGAAGAAAAGATCAGTGAACCTGAACTATAGCAATAGAAATCATTCGAAATGAAAGAAAAATCACTGAAGAAAATGAACAGAGAAACTGTGAGCTACAGGACAACTTCAAGCTGATGAACATGTTTGTAATTAGAGTTCCAAAGTTATCAGAAGAAGAAAAATAATACAGGCACAGGTACAAACAAATCAATGAAATAGAAAAGCAAAAGAGAAAAATCAAAAGAAAGCCTTGTTCTTTGAGATTATTAATACAATTGATAAACCTCTAGCAAGCCAGATTGATGAACAAGAAAGAAGGTACAGATTAGCAATATCGGGAATAAAAGAGTAAACATTGATGATTCTGAAAATGTAATTAGGAAGTATTATAAACAACTTTATCCCAATAAGTTTGACAACTTGGATGAAATGGACAAATTTCTTCAAAGAGATAAAATATCAAACTGCTGTCAGGAAGAAATGGGTAAACTCAATAGCCATATATCCATATTCATGTTTTTTTTTTTTTCTTTAAGACAGAGTCTCTGTTTCCCAGGCTGGAGTGCAGTGGTGCAATATTGGCTCGCTGCAATCTCCACCTCTCAGGTTCCAGCACTTCTCCTGCCTCAGCCTCCTGAGTAGCTGGACATGTGCCACCACACCCAGCTAATTTTTGTGTTTTTAGTAGAGATGGGGTTTCATCATGTTGGCCATGATAGTCTTGATCTCCTGACCTTGTGATCTGCCTGCCTCGGTCTCCGAAAGTGCTGGGATTGCAGGTGTTAGCCACCATGCCCGGCCCACCATATATCATTTTTGGAAATTGAATTTGTGGTTAAGAATCTTCCCATAAACAAAATCATAGACCTAAGTTGGCTTCACTTATGAATTTTAAGAAATATTTGATGAGGAACTAATTCTGATTCATCATTAACTTTTCTAGATAGCAACACACTTTCCTATTCTGTGATGTTAACATTATCCTGATACGAAAACTAGAATAAGATAATATGAAATAGCTCAGTTTCCATGATGTGCTTATTTCACATTGCATGCCTGTGTCAAAACATGTCATGTGCACCATAAATATATACACCTACCATGTACTCAGAAAAGTTTTTTAAAAAATTAATTTAAAAAATTTTAATATGAGAAAATTAAACCCTCACCAGTATCACTCATAAACAAAGACTCAAAAAATGTTTTAAAGATTTTTTTTGTAGGTCAGATCCAACAATATGTAGAAATAATAATGTATCATGACCAAGTTGGGTTAATTCTAGGACTAGAAAGTTGTTTTAACATTCTGAATGTGAATAGGGACCTTTTCCTAAAAGGAAAACATTATTCTTCCCCATCTTATCCTCATCATTGTAAGAGCACTGGGTTTTCTTTCTTACTGTGATGGGTAAGGAAAGACCTCAGGTCCTAGGGGATCTGCTAATGAGCTAAGCAGAAGGTCCCTATTCATGTGGCCTCATATTTGTCATTCACAGGGTAGCAACAGTCTAGGACCCAGTGACCCTCAGAAGTGTGTGAGACTTGGGACTAGTGGAAACAGAATGGGTTGTGGAGTCAGAGAGACCTTGGTTCAAATATAAGTTTCACCGTTAGTTGAACAAATTATTTAATGTCTCTGAGCTTTAGAGAAATTATGAGGATTAAGATTGTTCTGAGGCTCAGAGGTGAGACACACAAAGTCCTTGGCACCTAGCGAGCACTCAGTGCCTGGTGGCTGTGGTGGTAGTTCATTTAGTTGAGACCCTGTAGCATAAGGTTTAAGAATTGTGGCTCTGGATGAAGGGGGCTTGGATTCGGACACCAGCTCTACTACATTTCTGTCTGTGAGACCTTGCCTAGTTTCCTAGTCTGTGAAATAGGATTAACAAGACTACCTGTCTCAACAGAGTTGTTTTGTAGTGAGGTTCTTTTGATATATGCATAGCTCTTAGAACAATACCTGGCCCACTTTCAAGTAAGTGCTCAGTAAACGTTAACTATTGTTTTGAAGCTATTATCGTTTCTCTGGCCACTGATGTGGTCATTACTGTTGTTAACAGGCCATCTAAGGCTCTGATATTCTAGCAAGAAATGGTCCTAGCAAGAAGGATTCATAAACCAAGGTGAGGATACCAGGTAGCAGAGTCAGTGCTGGAGTTTTCTCAGTCTCCAGATTTTATCTGGCTCCGTTGAAAGCAGACCTGCCTGGCCCTAACTGATCAGAGAAAGCTGAATTGCTGTACCTGGGAAGAGTGAAGCCTTGGCGGGCAAGAGCAGGCAAGCCCTGACAGAAATCTGTCTCAGAGACAGGAATATTTTGTTAAAGACAGGCCCGGTTGGGGTTGGGCCTTCCTGAATGGTAATGGGATACAGCGTGAATGGAGACCTGGGCTATAATTGAGAACCATGTGGCCCTGTCAGCAGGTGATGGCACCTGAGTGACAGTATGACAGGGAACAGAAACAGGGCCACAGCTAGCCACTCTGCCTGCCACAGCTATGTACACTGTACGGATTTCTACCCAGCCAGGAATGAGCCGGGCCTGGAGAGGCCTGCCAGACGGTGGGCTGCATGCTACCAATTTCTTTCAGCACTTTGTATTTTGCCATTCATAAACTCTTGCCATTAAGCAGACAGAACAGCTCATATCCTGAGGACAGATGATAGATATGTCATATCACTGTAAAATTGTTTGTCTTCCACAGGTGTATGGGCTTCCTTCTAAAGCAGGCAGGTCACATGACACTTTTCAACACTCTCTCCTGTACCAGCTTGGCATCCAGCGTCTATCAAAAGGGAAATCTTTCATATGCAATTATGGCAGAAAATAAAGGTGATGAAGTGTTGTGTACCAAGAAGGGATAAGATCAAAGGGCAGTAATGAATACTGATTACAATAGAAGGGCAGCTTCAACTGCAGAAGTTGTATATGGCTATGTAGGGGCTGGTTCTGCTTTGGGGGCATGCACTGGCACACACCAGAGTACATGCAGAAAGAATATAGACAAAATCATAGGCACTTCTTTCTTAAAATTATAAATTGCCAGGGTAGACCATAAACCAAGAGGGGTTACAGGTAATGTGTAATTGTATCAAAGTAAAGGTAAGGCACCTGTATCCTGATAATTTGCATAATACCTGTTTCTTCCAGCACCATCCAATTAGTGCTGCCATTTCAGACCTCAAGAATCTAGTTATATACATTGAGCCTGATTTTCCAATAGAATCTTCTAGAGCACAGGACTGGGGCACCCAGTGGTCTATTGTATTGTTGTTGTTGTTGAAGTCTGGGAGGCCAAAGGGAAAAGCATAACCTGTTGAAGTTGAGGAATAGAGCTGCTTGTCATTGGAACCTTCACAGTCATACAGTGTCGCCATCTTGGTAACACCCTTTTTAATCGGAGGTGTTTAATAGAAGAATTTCTCTATCTGCCAATTTCTTTACCTTGCAACTGCTATCATCTTGAAAGTCCACATCACATGACAACATTTCAAATCTCAGAAAATGGCTTGCCCAAGTCAATTTAGCAGAGGTTCTGACTTTAATTCCTGTTCACTTTCTTTGGACTGCTATAGAAAAAGCCAACAATTTTCAACTAATCTGTGAGTAAACCAGTTTGAGTTGTTTAAAAAAGACAAAAAGAAGAAAACTCTTTATTATAAATTACTGAAACTAATACAATTAGAATGGAATTTTAAGTAATGATGACTGCAGTAATTTAAAGGAAACTAGCAAAGTTTTGTCAAATGCCTTTCCAGCTTCTTGCTTTAATGGGAACATTAAATGTTCTTTATCAGTTGTAGTAAATAGCTGCTCAACTCTTTGAAACTGGCTCAGTTTTCTAAGTAGGTAAAAAAAAATCCTAATTTGTCTCATTTTAGTATTGGCTGGATTAGTAACCATTTTGCTCCTTTTGCAAATGTAAAAATACATTGAGAGACTGCCCAATTTTACAAGTAAGAAGGCCTGCATCAATGAGGATGAGGGGAGAGGGAAAGAGAACCAGCATGTGTTGAATGTCTGCTTTCGTATTTAACTTCATCTTCACAAAAGCTGTTTGATGAAGATGATATAGCCATTTTCTAGGTGAGAAAACTGAAAAGAAGCAAGCTGGTCAGGTCTGTTCAATGGTGTTAGAGCTGAATTGAAATCCTTTATAGAGCCCCCAGATTGGCATTCCGCTACCTTCGCTCCCCCATGCTGCTTAGTGCACCTTGGCTGTTTGCCATAGGCTGTCTCTCTCTAACCAGAAGCTGCTGGTCCTGTGTAGCACTCAGAGGCTTGTGCAAACGTCTTCTCTGAGCAACTGTAATTGAGATTTCCGAATGAAATGTCAGTCTGCTCACCAGGGGAATAGTATTACAAAGCCAGTGGCCCTTGTGAAGCCCTATGTTTTCACAGCCCTCAGGGCCTTGTGTTGAAAATGTAAGCAGGCATTGCTAAGGGGTTCTCAGTGGGGCTGAGTGAGCAATGCATCTTGCAGGAGATTATAGTAGACCAGCCCAACCATGATGAGGACTACCTGGCCAGCTCCGAAAGGCTTCTTGGTGCAAATCTCACTCTTAAGTTCCCAATGGAGTCCCCTTTGTGTCTTCGTAAGTACAGTACATAGCTGTAATTGGATACAGGAATCCAGGGGCATTTTCACCTATTAGCACTGGAACGTAAGTCCTTAGATAGAAACATGTTTTAGGGGAAAGTGGGCACAGGGAAGACAAATTCCAATATAGGAAGGAAAGGAGAACAGTCCAGTCAAAGAGGCCTTCCCGAGGGCACTGGTTGCTGGGTAGGGAAACGGGTCCTCTGAACTCAGTTGGGGTGGGGAATAGGAGAAACTTCCCTACTTGACAAATCTGCCTAAGGCTAGCTCTACTTAGTAAACCTCCTGGGATCAGCTTGCTCACTTCAAAGGATCTGGCCCGCCAGAAGAACAAAACAATATTTCCCTCTGTGGCAATGTGGCATTGCAGCTGTCATCACAATTGTATCCAGAAAAGCGGCTTATTCAAGTGGCAGCTTGTTCCTTGAGGCTTGTCTCATCTTCGAGAAATGCCCAGTGACACCTCTCGGAGGAAATCCCTCATTCCAGCTCTGTGTGATCGTTTCTGCAGGCAGCAAGTGCTTTAGGAATATGTTCCTGGGCATAATGAGCCCTCGGATGGTGTTCACCGTGTCTGTTCACAAGAGAACCCAGCCAGGGTTTTGTGAGAGACCAGACAGAGATGCTCTAGCCCAGCAACAGGAGGCACAGAAGAATTTCTGGTTGTTTCCTTTGACTTTAAGAGCTGTTATTTGAGGACTTCATTGAAACCAGTCTTTATGTTCCCACCCTATGCGTTTCGTTTTCCATTTAACCCAGAGATTGCTGTTTACTGTTGTAGAATGGAGTTGATGACTGATGAAAAAAAAAAGTTTCTGCAACCTTCCATTGCATGAAGAGAATAGGATGCAATCAAGAAAGGAGGGGGTGGAGGAGGAAAGGACGTTTCCCTGTTCTCTGCTCTCCCCACCTCGGACTTACAGAATCCTAGACCTGAAAGGAGCTTTTTTCAAGCATGTAGCTGGCCTAATTCTCAGACTGAGCAGAGGAGGAAACTGAGGCCTAGAAGTGAAGGTGTTTGCCTCAAGTGACACTGATGGCTGATGAGCAATTCCATAGCTGCATATTTTGTTCAGCTCTGCAGAAGATAGTTTAAGGCAGGGACGCATGACAGGAGGATGATGGCTAGGAGGATCAGGGGCTTAAGAGGATATTTTGCAGAACCCAGGGCTGTCTTGTCAGTAAAGAATAAAATGCTTCAAGGGATTGTAAAGACCATCCTCAAATATTTGAAGGGTTGCCACACTGCAGAGTGGGGAGATGTATTCTTTGTAATTGCTAAGGGCACAGCTAGGATCCACAGACGTATTTGTATAAAGAACAAGTTTGACTCAAGATGAGGAAGGTGTTGATCTGCCTTCAGTATGGGCCTGGAGTAGTGAGTCTGCTGTCTTGGAAGAACCAACTGTCCATCAAAAAAGAGGACATGTTCAAAGAGGTTTCTACCGGGGGAATCTCCTTTTCAAAGCTAAAGTGAATTGAAAAGATTCCCATCAGAGTCCCTAAGAGTCCCCATCAAATATGGAGGTAAATGGAATTAATGGAAAAACACTGAAGATATCAGTTTCTGCAAAGCTAGTCATCTCCAGAGCAATGTGTTAATTAAGACCTACCATAAGCCTTGGAATCATTAGCCTTTGCTGGTGTGGAGCCCAGATAGGGGATAGCTTTCAAAGGAAGGGCTGCTGCTACTTACAGGATGAAAGTAGAAATGTGTTAGTTTTTATTTGGGGTAAACCTGATGATATGAAGAAGAAAAAAGGCACCCATGGCTGGGATCCCTAATTTTAGTCCAAAGGTAGTAAATCAATCTCAGGGTAGAAAGACATCTGTGAGCCCAAAAGAGACCAAGCCTCAGAAGATGGCATGGCCACTGTTTTGGAAGGAACCTTTTCTTTTTTTCTTCTTCTTTTTTTTTTTTTTTGAGACAGAGTCTTGCACTGTCACCTGGGCTGGAGTGCAATGGTACTATCTTGGCTCACTGCAACCTCTGCTCCCAGGTTCAAGTGATTGTCCTGCCTCAGCCTCCCGAGTAGCTGGGATTACAGGCACCCACCACTGCAGCAGGCTAATTTTTTTGTATTTTTAGTAGAGATGGAATTTCACTATGTTGGCCAGGCTGATCTCCAACTCCTGACCTCATAATCCTCCCACTTCAGCCTCCCAAAGTGTTGGGATTACAGGTGTGAGCCATGGTGCCCAGCCTGGAAGGAACCTTTAACAGAGGCTTTTATAGAAACCTCTGAGGAGAGGATCTGGGGCACTGGAATGCCTGAATCCCAGAATGAGCTGATGAAATAAAGTACCCTTTTTCTCTGGTTGCATCACACTGGTCTGCCCTCTGCCTGACTTGGCCTCTAACCTGGCTATCCTCTAAGGTTCAGGCTCTTGATTCTAACTTATTATGACTATGTATCTTATTTGGGATGCCTGATGCTTGCATCTACTGCTTCCAGAAAGCTCTCCTGGCCTCATCAATCTACCTTAGAGTCTCCTGCTTTTGAGTTTAGGGGTGGGAACAGGTGATAGGCAGCGTATCAGGACACATGGAGATCTTAAGGATTACCCTGTCACTCTGGGTTGATGCTTGGGCTGGATGCTGTTGGCTTTCCTCCCTAGTTGCTCTAAGAATGCCACTGTGACTCTTCTTAAAGTGTCTCCCCCTTTGATCCCTTTGTTTTACTGCCATGCTTCCTTCTAAGATGGACCTGGATCCCCAACCTATTAGAAGAAGCTGTTCCCAAGTTTAGGTAAACACAGCGTGCAAGACTCTCTTCTCCCTTTTTGCAGACATTTCTTTTATATACATTTCTCAAGGACCTCTTCCAGGCTGATGATGTGTAACCCAAAGCCTTGAGCTCATTCTCACTGGGTCATTCAGTCCATGCTCCCAGGGGGCTGGTTTGGTCGATTGCTTTGTTTGTGCTTATCCCCAGGATCTCAGTTGGCTTTGAGATGTTTGCCTCATCCTCAGTACTTCCCAATTTCCTCCTGAAGGCACCAACCATGTTTGCTAACTTAACCATCAGATATCCTGTCTGAGTTGCTCATGAGCATGAGAAAACACTAACACATTTTTTCCCTTGGGTGTTATTTGTTGGCATGTAAATCTGAACAGGAAGAGTAAATTTAGTTGGAGAAACTATGGAATGCCTACACTGGAAGAGTGTTTTTCTTGGGGGCAGCGGGAGAGTCTGTAAGCCCGTAAATACTGGGATTCAGGACCTGAGATCAGGCTAGAGGCCAGAGATAAGGACCTCTTTCTAATCTTTGCTGCAAATGAAAATGGTCAATAAATCAGAACTATTTACAGAATGCCTACCATGTTCAGATAACAGGAGAGTGAGAAGATATAAAAACAGGGAAAACCATCTTGATGGAAAACTTAACCCACCACTTGTTGGAGGCCTTTGTGACTAAATCTCACAGGGGTGTTTGTTGTCTAGAAATTGAGAACATAATTTGGCTCCTGCTTGAGACTGAGAAGTCCTTTGTTATGTTTGTTCGATGGGGCTGCATTTTAGGATGGCAGAAATGCAACCTAAACTTTCTTTTTTTTCCCCAGCACCTTTAATGTGTTTCTGCTGAATACAGAAGACAGTTGATGTCTCTGACCCCATTTTCTTTTCAATTTAGAGAGTGGATCTAGCAATACCTACCTCAGGCTGTAGTTTTGAGAAGTGTATTAGTTTGTTTTCACACTGCTGTGAAGAACTACTTAAGACTGGGTAATTTCTAAAGGAAGGAGGTTTAATTGACATACAGTTCCACATAGCTAGGGAGGCCTCAGGAAATCGGGGTGGAAAGCAAAGGGGAAGCAAGGCACATCCTACATGGTGGCAGGATAGAGAGAAAGAGGGAAAGTGCCACACTTTTAAACCACCAGATCTTGTGAGAACTCCCTCACTGTCATGAGAACAGCATAGGGAAAAACACCCCCATGATCTAATCACCAGGTTCTTCCCTCAACACAGGGATTACAATTCAAGATGAGATTTGGGTGGGGACATAGAGCCAAACCACATCAGGAAGTAAACAAAACATTGTATGTCAGGTACTTTGCATGGTGCTTGGCAACTAACAGGCACCAATGAATGGAAGATGCTGTTGGAGCTGGGCCATCATTGCTGGTGCCTCCTGGGAAGCAGCTGGGAAACAGTGTTTGTATCCTACCTTGTCCCATGGGAATCCTGATTTTGAGTTCTCTTATTGGAAAAATGGTGTCCCTGACACGGGAAAAGGGACAAATCTTTCTGAGAGAGCTCTTGTATTGAAGAAAGCAGTAAAGAACTGTGGAAGGAGAGAAAAGCTAAGTGTCCAAATGTAGAGTTTGCTGCACACTTCTCAGGGGTGAAGATTGGACAAGACAGACTGGCAAAGGAGAGGAGCTCTAAGGGTTGATGGTCCCAGGAGAAAATGATGACCAGCATCAAGGGTAGTCATAGTTAAACTCGAGAAGGACAAGCCAATTAGAAAATGAGTTGATTGGGGCAGCAAGTCTCCACCTTCTTTCCAGTCAGACATGGGAACCCATAGTCCAGACTCTGCATGCATTTAAGGAGACTAGAAGACAATGTGGACCCCAAAGAGGACAGCCTGTCCATCTTTCGGAAAGAGTTCTCTCTTACTTTCCTTGTGGATACTGTCCGTGGAAGTAGACAACCCTCAACTTTCTTCACAGAGCAAACTGACCTTCACCTCAGTTTATGTGCCTCACGTTTACATCAGCTCAAACAGCATGAATTCTTTAAAACTACAGAAACTGTTATTGTTATAGCAGATTGTTCCCAAGGCACAAAGGCCACAGCAGGCTGGTATTATTTTAATTTTTTCCATGACCCATTTATCAAAAATAATGAAAGGATTTCAAATAGATTTCAACATGGTTAATGAGATATTTGCAATGCAGTTTATCCAAAGTGGAGGGGCCTAGACATCTAAACTGGTTGTCTGTCAAAATTAACCTTGTGTACTTTGCCCCACCTTTTGAGAGAAAGATCTCTCTAAATTTCAAAGAGAAAGGCATCATTTATTTGCATCCAGATGGTACATTTCAGTTCAGAAAACTGAAATCAGCTGCATACACAGAACCCGGTTGGGACAACCTCACCACTGGGGAGAGAGTGAGAGAGGCCAGATTTAGGAATACCCAAGGAGGAATAAGCAGACCAAGATCCATGTGGGTACAGAAGGAGATCTAAATATGCTACACTTGTGAAAATTTCATTTGAATAAGGAATCAAATTAGATCATTTTATTTTATATCATAGTTTTTAGAGATGGGGTATTGCTCTGTCACCCAGGCTGGAGTAGAGTTGCCTGATTATAGCTGACTGCAGCCTCAAACACCTGGGCCCAAGTGGTCCTCCCGCCTCAGCCTCCCAGGTAGTTGGGACTACAGGTGTGGATCTCGATGTCTGGCTATTTTTTAAATATATATTTTTAGAGACTTGTGTCTTGCTCTATTGCCCCTAGGCTGATCCCAAACTCCTGGCTTTAAGCGATCTTCCACCTTGGCCTCCCAAAATGCTGGGATTAAAAATGTGAACCACCCCACCTGGCCCTAATTTTTTTTTTTTTTTTTTTTTTGAGTCTCACTCTGTCACCCAGGCTGGAGTGCAGTGGCAGCATCTTGACTCGTCGCAACCTCTGTCTCCTGGGTCCAGGTGATTCTCCTACCTCAGCCTGCCACATAGCTCAGATTACAGGCTCACACCACCATGCCCAGCTAATTTTTGTATTTTTAGTAGAGACAGTGTTTCACCATGTTGGCCACACTGGTTTTGAGCTCCTGACCTCAAGGGAGATGCCCACCTTGGCCACCCAAAATGCTGGGATTACAGGCAGGAGCTACTGCACCTGGTCCTGGCCCTACATCTTTTTAGCATTATATGTACTATCCTTAAGACTGAAGTTCTGCATCTTGCTCATCTGGTGCCTCCAATTAAAAGCTGAAGCAATTCCATTTAACAAAAGAATAGGAAAAAATGTATCAGAAACAGCAGTTTCTCTCTTAAAGTGCTGTCTCATACCTTGCCCTGTAGCTTTCATAAAAGTATTTTCAAATCTGCAAAAATGGGTAGGAAAAAGTGTATGAAGTGAGTAAGAATATTGGCCTGTTGGGTCTGGGTATAGAGCTAACACTATAGAGTGGAATTTTCTAAGCTCTAACGTATTCCCAATTGCCAGAGCTTAAGTATGTGTTGTGGACTGCGTTTCTCCAGATTACAAAGCTATTCCCTCCCTTAACATTCCCGCTGTCTTTTCTCCCAGTATGTGTATTAATGACCCAAACAAGAAAGACTTCATGATGGATGGTGCTCATTTAATTGGCCGAAATGGAAGGATGTGCACTTTCTGAATCCTTAATTCTTGGGACTAATCTACATATTGGCAACTTGTCATAAGAAATGGGTAGCAAACGCTGAATCAAAAGTTTTTAGGCTTGGCAGCAGTAAAATGGCAATGTGTTAAATGTCCTCTTAGGAGACTGGAGAGTAACCATTGTATAAATGTAACGCAGTCATGGCAAGATAATAGATTAAATGACCTCCTTTAGGATATTGGCTTTGTATATCTCATGTATTAAAAAAATACTCTTTCTGATTTTAATGTGACTCTTTAAGCACACACAAGATGGACAATGGTCAGTGATGAGTTACTTCATTCAGGATTAGGGGATGTTTGCAACCTGTTCTGTGCCTTCAAATTCCAGCCTGCCTGTAGGTTTCCTGCTAGAGTTCACAAGGCTTCATGGCTAAACTTCCCAGTGGGGCTAAGACTGAATTTTTTTTCCCAGGAGACCGCCTGGTGATTGGGAACTAGAAGAGCTTGTTTACATATGATGTTTTGCATTTACCAGTTGAGAGAGATTGGGAAGGCCACTGAAATTTGTCTCTAAAAAAATATGAATGATAATACTCGGTGTTTTTCTTTCAAAGAGATTGTGAGGACTAGACAAAGTGCTGGTTTGAAAATATTTCATATACTGCAAAGCCTTGCACAAATATTGTTATTATGACTATAAAGGCTCTTCCTGGTCTGTTTAAAAAAAGAAAAAAAAGCATTTTCCCAAGTCCTCCCCTGCCTTCTGTCAGCCGTAGTGAATCCCTGTCTATTCTTAGCATGTTTGTGTGAGGGATATGTGAATGCCTCAGTGGCCTCTTGTCCCTCTGTTAGGGACCCAGACAGGATGCTGGGCACATTACTATCCAGACATCATTCAGATGTTTTGAAATGGGTCTGGTAAGAACCAAAGCTATGTTTCCAATTAATTTTCTAAGTACACCATATGCTCAAAGTACATTTTTTTTTTTAAAAAAAATTCAACAATAAAGTATGGCTTGTTGCTGTTTAACTGTCAGAAACTCAGGATCTCTGAGTTTCACTGATATCAAAGGCTTCTGTTTAATATAACTTTGTATTAAAGTGGGCCTTACTGTCAACCTAGCAAAACCTCTTGTTTAATCTCAAGTTTAGTGTAGTTTTTTTTATTAATCCAATGTGCATCTGTTAAAAATAACTCCAGATAATACAACATTTGATTAAATGGAACTTAATACAGCCATTAGCTGGTGGGATTTTTTTTTTTTTTTTTTCCATTTACGAATTCCAAGCTGAGCCTGATAAGATGGCACTAACATTTAGCCTGAGGTGTGGAATGTTAATAGTGGGATCTTGGACAGTTTGTTTATTTTTTATTTATTTCCTGGATGTGCCACTCACAGCAATGTGCCAGATGGACGTCCTGGAAGGCAGAAACTCTCTGTTTAGCCTCGGAGCCCCAAGAAGCTGGCAGATTAGCCCCCACCCCCAGGGCAGTCCCTGCTTGCTAGAAAAAGGCAGAAGGGTAGCATTAAGTCAGAGCTGCAGTATGTTTTTGTTCTTTTGTCAAAAGATTGTGTAAGTAACATGCTTTTCAGGACTGGCCGTGCAAATAACACGTCAAGTGAAACTTCATCTGCCACCTTTTTACTTAGGGTATAGGGAAGGAAGGCCCAAAGATGCCTTGGTCCTCCTGAGCATTTTGAGCCCAGCCTGTCCTGGTGACAGTGGGTTTCCTCTACTGAGAAGTCCTGCAACTCCGGTGGGTTAGGACCACCCTCTACTTGGTACTGAGTGGATACTCCATCACTTCTTGGAGACATTAGGCTTAACAGCCAGAGAATAGAGAGGCCCCATTCATTTTGTTGGTGCACGTTTTTTGGGCAGCTACTTGTGCTTGGTAGGATACTAAGCCCTGAAGATAGGACAGTGAACCTGCCCTCATGAACCTGACATTCTAGCTAATATCTAGCTGCTGTCTGAGGATGTTGCCCATCTCTGCTGGTTTGTAAAATTTGTCTGCTACTCTATTAATTGAATTTCATCTTACTGCATTTGACTTATGTCTCATGGACCATACCATTGGTCCTTTGCAATCATTCTTATATTAGTATTTATAGTGATTTTTATTTTCATTTTACTTTCTTCAAGATAGGAATTTTGGTTTGATTTGATTCAACATGTATTTATAAACTGCCTATCATGTGTAAGACTTGGTATTCTTCACTACTCTCATAGCCTCTCCCACAGTGAGTAGGCAAAATATACCCCCTTCCCTCTTACCTAGCCCATCCAGGAAGGCCTTCAAGAAAGTTAGGGCAAGTTATATACTGCACGATGGTGTCACAGCTAAAAGGACACTATCTACATCATAGAGACTGTAGATTTGTATTTTTGTAGTGGTTTCCTGATAGATGATGTGTCTTGTTCTAAGAAAATCATTACATATTAGGGATATTAAGAAAATATCCCCACATTGCAAATGAATCTTGAATCGGAGACATTCTTTTTAAAATTAACATAAAGCCAGTTGGCCCCTTGCTCCTTTCATTTGTATCAGGGACCAGGACCATCCCTCTAGTTTATTACTGCAACAGAGGGGAAGAATAGTGGAGTCAGAGTGGATTCCAGTTCTAACCAGGCAGATCAACCAGCTGTGTAGCTTCAAGCACAACCTATAATCATTTTGAGCTTCAATTTCCTCATCAGTAAAATGGGGATTATCCCCATACCTCATGGAGTTGTTAAGAAGATCAAATAAAGTAATTCTGGGAATATGCTCTGCTCCATGTGCTTGAACTCAGTGGATGTTATTTCAATCTGGTTGCTGGTATGGGGACAGAGGTAAGCAAGGGAGGTGCGGCATGAACCTGCCAAGAGACTTGATGGGAGACAGATCTTTCTTCTACGTCCTCTTAGTGACTGGCTGAAGTCAGGGGACCATTTTGTCCTGGGAAGGCTCATCACTGAAGACTTGAAAACCTCTTTCATTTTTAGCAACTAGGAGAAAGGCATTCAATTTTTTTTCACTTTCATCCTGGGGATTGCAATTTACATTTGCAAGAAAATGAGGGTGTCATTTTCCTAGTTCCCAGGCACCTAGGCTGATTCATTGCAGCATTAGGAGTGGTTAATGGCAATTGAAGTAGCAGCAGTTTTTGGCAGCAAGTGGGACCCCACCAGGGACTCTGGGTAGCTCCCAGGTATTATTGCAACCTGTCTGGCTTTCAGTGGAGCTCAGGTTTTTCCATCAAGCTATCTGCCAGTCTCCTGCTTTCATTTCCTGGGCAGAGATTCAGAGGTCAGCCGGAAACCCCTTCTGCATTGCTGCAGAGGGCCTGATGCATCCATTGATTCTCGTATTTGGTTTTGATCACAGATTGAAATTAGATTGCTTCCTCCCCTGGCTGGGGTTATGACAGCACTCTGTAGTTTAAGAAAATTTATTCACTGTGCGTTTTGTTTCTTGAAAAGCCAGATAATTTGTTTCCTCTACTCAAACTCGGTGAGGACTGGCCAGACTCCAGGAGTAATGAGGTGATGGTGAGAAAAACACCACCCAAAGAAATGAATCTTTATTAGACCCTTCCTGTGGTGTTGGTGGCAATATTGCAGTGCACAAGGTGATGGGGCTTGATTTCCTTCTGGCTTGACTGGGGTTGGCTGGTTCCCTCTTGTGGGGCCTCTATATCCCAGATGGTGGAATGTGTCTAAGTTTGGCAACCCATATTCACCTGATGGAATAACACTTTCAAAGTGTGCATACAGCTGAGAAGATGGAGGGGGGTGTTTAGCAGTCAGTTCTGGGCCATGTGTAGATTTGTGTTTTCATTTTCAAGTTGTCTTTAAGCTCCTCCAGGGAGGATGGGTGGATGGAAGGAAATGTTTTATCTGTATTTGTAGGGAGCTTCCTGAGACTCCAAAGGCCAAAATCCTGTGACTGAAGCTTGTTTTAAAGAATAAAGAAAGAGAGGTGTTCAAACCCAAGAGGAAGAGGATGGTTTCCAAACTTTCTCAGTTCCTCTTACCCTTTGTGTCTTAGTCATTTTTTTCACAATGCCTTTAGGTGAATGATTGAATGTGTACACACACACACACACACACACACACACACACACAGAGTTCTGTTTATTAAGTAGATCCCAGTAGGTTAATTTATGTCTTAACAACTTAGCAGTCATTTGAAAAAAATACACATACATTGAAAGAAAATGTTTTTATTAGGCTGGGCATGGTGGCTCACGCCTGTAATCCCAGCACTTTGAGAGGCTGAGACAGGTGGATCACTCGAGGTTAGGAGTTCGAAACCAGCCTGGGCAACATGGTGAAACGCCATCTCTACTAAAAATACAAAATTAGCCAGGCATGGTGATGTGTGCCTGTAATCCCAGCTACTCAGAAGGCTGAGGCAGGAGACTCACTTGGACTCTGGAGGCAGAGGTTTCAATGAGCTGAGATTGCACTACTGCCCTCCAGCCTGGGCCACAGAATGAGGTTCTGTCTCAAAAAAAGTTTTTATTCTTAAAAAAAACAAATTACTTACCAATGAGATGTGTGTACCCGTTGGGTACTGCACAGCATCACAAACCTTGGAATCAGGTTGGACAGTACCCCCTGTTTTTGTGTTCTCCATGGATTGTCATGCAATGCGTGCTTTTTATCACAGCACCCACTGAAAACTCAATTTTGAAAAAATAGGGCATAATCCAAAGGAATGTAGCATGATCTGACATTGACACTGAGAACTCCATTGACCTACTGATTGCAGAGTGTCTGACAAATGTTAAGTGTTGCTGTTTCCCTTGAAAATTTAAAATATTTCAGAATTAAGTTCGAATTAATTTAAATGTCCCCCAGTGTCCCTATGAGTTTGTTGTGGGTGACCCAGGGCCCTTAGCACACAGTTGAGAGCTTAGGTCCTGAGCACAAGATGCTCTCGGAGAATTCAAAACCAGGAGAAACGGAGTGCTTATCTAGTCTCCCGTCCTTGTAAGTGGCTTTCAGCCTTACTCTGACCCACCACTAAAGGAAGGGGCAGGAATTCTTCCCTGCCTGCAATACACTAAATTTTACGATTCTAGAGGGTGAAGTGAAACCTGGCTACTCACCACGGCTAAGAGCCCTGCATTGGGTTCCTCCTTGGTAGCCAGCTCCAACAGGTCCTGTGGGATTTGTTTCTTTTGTTAGCGTAGCTTCACCCTCAAGGAAGAAGCAATCTTGAGACTCACAAGTTCAGGGTGGACATAGATTCTAAGTTTGAATGCTCACAATTCAAACCAGACATTTTTGCGGGAGAATCCTTCCCTTTCCTTGGCACAAATTAGAGAAGTTAAACTGAATTAAGTAATTAAACAATGATTACATTTAATTAAGTAATTAGGATTTAAAAAAAATTGTCCGCTCGGATTTTTCTAAAGTGGCATCATTTTCAAGCAGAACAAGAATACACCCTGGAAGTACTGAAGAGGACTTCTGTGCAAGATTGGCAATAGAATCCCTAAATGCAAGTTATAGGGGTCTAGGGATTAAATGAGAATAATTTAAATGGGAACAGGCCACTTTGCCTCCAGTGAAACGAAATCCTCTTTTGAGATTTACATTTCTGACAATTTTGGTAAATCTTCACATTTCCATTTGGCTGCCAGTGACTGGACATTTTCCTTTGGAGGCCTAGGGCCTGAACACATTCTGTCAAGTTTGTTATCCAAGGAAGAGACTCCTTTCAGCCCAGATGGGTGTTTGGTAGCAGGTGGGAATTGCCATTGAAGAGTTGGGAGACCCTAAATCTCTTTTCATCAGATCTGAATGTTGGTGGCAATATAGAAATGCATTGAAGTGTTTCTAACAAAGCTGCCCTCCCTGCCTGGCATTCAGAGGGGGAAAGAGGGTATTTTGCACCATGACAACAGGTGACCTCTATTTGGAATTGTCAACAAACATTAATAGGCCTTCCAAAACACATACCCTGTAATATAAGGGATTGGTTGCCTGAAGGGAGGGCCGGGTATTCAGCAGCACTGGGGCAGCTCTTACAGGATGTCAGCAGACATGGTTAATTGGTAATGATTAGGGCTGTCTGCAAGCTGATTCCCTAAGTTTGGTGAACACATAATTGTTGTATGTAACCCCAGCGGCTTTGCTCTTTCATCTATATGAAGAGATCAGAAAAGAGAGATTTACGGCTTAGGTTGCCCCAAGCCACACATAGCAGGCTTAATTTTCCTTTCCAAGGGAATTTGAAGACTGCTGTTGTGACTAGTTCTCTGTGGCTTATATGGTATGTTGAGGTCACCTGCGAGTTTTTGTTAAATGATTGATTGACTGAAATTAATTATTCTGTCAGAGCTGCAATGGAGGTAAGATGGGGTGCACTGATAAATACAAAAGCTAAAGTCATTCTTATAAATGCGCTATGTCTCTTTCTATTTAAATAAATCAGACAGAATGCATAGATCCTGGATAGTGTTGAGTGTCCCCTCCCCATTTTCCTCTATAGCCCTGAGCTGTTTTCTTTCCAAATCTGAAGCTTTGAAATGAGCGGTTCTTTACTCAATTCAACTGCAGGATATTTGAATCCTTTGTCACTTCATTCCTTCTAACCTTTCCCCAAACACCTCAGCCCCTGATAAGAGGCTGATGCCAGTGACTGGCTTAGATTAAACCAACTGAATTGAGAGTCTGTGTTTGAGCTAATGGCTAGGCAACTTGGGGAATGTGGCTGGTGAGTTGGAGAGTGGAGAGAAGGCAGGTGTTTGCTTCTAAATGTCAGATTTCTGAGGCGTGGAAACCACCCTGTAAGGCCCTTTTAGGAAGGCAGTGAAAGCAGCTGTTTAATGACAGACTGTCTGCAGTTTGGGTCCTTAAATCCCATGAAGGGAATCCAGTGGCTGGTTAAGGAAATGCCAAAATCACTCTTTTGATTACCTTGCAAAGGGCATGAATTGTTTATAAGTGATTTATCCAATTTATTTCCAAGTCACTGGAAACGATGGTTAGAAAAAGCCATTTCCCAAAAGCCATGTCCAGGTTGCAGGACATCTTCTGGGAGTGGCACCAGGTTCAAAATGAGCAAGAACACATGGGAAGTACAGAAAAAGACTTGCGGGGATATTGGTCAGGACAGCAGAGTAACAAACCCAGGTCTCACATGTGATATGCCTTTGGGGAAAACATCTATGGAGTAGAATCCTCTTTCTTTGCATAAGTGAGAAAAACTCTTTGGCATTAGATAGGGTGATATGCTTCCCAAGTTTATTACCAACACTCTTAAGTTAAAAGTAACCAGCAATCACTTGGTTCCTTGGTTCTTGGATTCTAGCGTGCTCTTTTAGAATATTCTAGAGTTCTTGTTAAATATGCAGATTCCTGGAACCACCTCCAGAGAGCCTGATTCCTTAGATATAACCTAGAGCCTGGGAATCTTCATTTTCTTCAATAAGTTCCATGGTGGTTCTGGTGCAGATTGCCCCAACTGTCCAGTTCTTTATTTAACAATTGGTCAGAACCAGGGGCTAAGAGAAGAAACTACAGCTGTTCCATTTGACAAAAATAGTCCTCCGAAAGGCCTGCGGCTAGTCAACAGGCAGAGATTGCAGATGGAACTTCCTGGGTTTGAGGCATTGTAATCATCTTAAGATCAGCCCTGGCTATTTCAACGCCAATCATCTTGAGGTATGCCAGCTATTGAATGAACGGCCCCCTGAAAATCTCAGAAAATGAAATGTTCAAAATAGGAGGGGGTCTTGAAAATTGCTGTTTCTTGATGATAGTTAAAATTTCATTGGCTGGATGTAATTTAAACAGCAACATAATATTCATTTAAACTGTCATAAATTAAGACATCCTATTCTGGAGGGAAATATTTAGAAATTCTTTCCCGGCAATTTCTAAAAAGAGTAGGACTAACTGGGAACTCTTTGGAGTCATGCCTTCTAAAGGTAAGAACAGGCGTGCTCTCTAGTTTATTAACCTGCGATTTAGTTAAGTAGAGCCGAGGCTTGCACTGCTCCAAACAATGTTTTGTGAAGTTAAATTGAAGGGCTGAAAATGTATGCATATATCCCTCAACTTTATGACCTCTGTAACTCTTAATGCCTTACAATATATTTGAAAGCAAATTAAGGACTTCATAAAATATTTTTTAAAGTACCCCCCTCCTCTTTTAAAACATTTATGGATTCTACACGTGCCCTATAAAATGTTTTGGAGAATGGTCATCGCTGGACTAAGGCTAGGTTGCATAAATATTTAGTTAGAGATATGAGCGTGTTTCTTGAAGTTGTACATGTGTCAAAGCTTCCTTAGCTGTTCCTACAAAAGTCAGGCCTGTTAGTAATGTGGTGGAAGATAAAGGAAGCGGGGAGCCAAGATGGAAATGCATACTTGCCATCGTAGAGGATAGCGCTGCTTTACATTATCAGTGTTTTTGTTTCTGTTCTTAAAAAATTTAAACACATCTTTGATTGTGAACCATTTTCATTGTCATTTTAAATCATAATTAGGCTCCCTGCCTCAATCATTCTCTTCTAGAGTGATTTTGGAAGTCCGGCCAGAAAGATGCGATATTTAAAGTACAGGCACCTCTGAGGCTGACAACTGGTGGTGTCATGTGACCAAGAATTTTCCCAGAAATTCAACTAAGGATCCTTAGGGTCTTTCAGAACACTGAATTTTGTTTCATTGTTATTTTTAATCCCAAATGCACCAAATGTTACTATTATCACATATTTCTGGGAAGAGAAGACGCTAAGATGAATGTCCTTTTTTTTTTTTTTTTAATGTAATTCTAATAGCTGTGCAATCTTTAGTGACAGCGAACAGAATGTATAATCGTGAAACTGACCAGGAAACAAAAATGTGGTGTGATCTGTAATGTGCCAGTCACTGTAATAGGCGGTGAGCTTCAAAAATGGGCATGGCCCTAGGGAGTCAGGGATTCAAGCATACAGTTATAGTAAAACATGATAAAATGCATATAAGGAGAGGCCTGCAGCAGGAGAAGCTAATTCTCACTGGAGCTTTCAGGAGAAACGATGACCATAAAGTGAGGAGGTAGAATCTATGTATCCATTATGCAGCTTGAGAGCACTAACTTACATCAACCCATACTTGATATTTTGATGGTGGACAAATAAGGGCGTTCATTCAGGCAGTGAATAGAGCCAGTGCAAAGGTACAGAGACTGGAAGGGACATGACATAGCAGAAAATTAGCAATGCGCAGTATTGCTTGAGCAACATTCACTAGGAGGTTGGGGTTACCACTGGGCTAAAAGGTATACAGGGACTACTAGAGCATGAAGAATTTTGGGTCTCTTTCAGAAGCGCTTAGATTTGGCTTGTTTGCAGGGAGGGAACCACAGAGTAATTTTGGATAGGACAAGAACAGGATAAGATTTGTGTTTTGAGAAAAACACAAAGTTTTTGGAATCAGGAGTGTCTCAACTTCATCCTATTCCTTTGGAAAACAGAAGGGGAAATCTGCAGCTCCATAACATTTCTTTCTTGCCATCTGGTTCCTTTTTTTTTTTTTTTTAAATCCCAGGGCACCCAGAGATGCCTGAGCTGTAACACTGTTTGGGTATCCACAAGGTAGGATGAAGAGAGGAATGAAGAGTAGAAAAACTAACATAGGATTATGAGCTTGGATCTCACATAGGCTCGTATGTCCAGGCATTATTTTGCTTCTTTAAGAGTTTGATAATACTGTGGTACACATGGAAATCCTGAAAGATGCAAAGTTTCATGTTGGGTCTGTAAGATGTAGCTTCTTAGCTTATGAGGCAGTTGGAATATGTTAGACTTTGTTCTCTCCAAGGCTTAAGTTATTCCCTGAAAGTGCCCTAGCTACCGTATCAACCTGTCTCTGCAGACAGACAATGGGTCAGACACTTGGATGGAAAGTCCAATATGTGCTCGATGATCCAGAAAGTTTGACTATAGGTCCCTAACAACAGTTATATGAAAAACAAGTTTTTTTTTGTTTGTTTTAATCAAAAGACCACAAAATAGTCTATCAAACAAAGTCAAGCAAGCTTCCTTTCTTTGCAACTTTCCAAGCCTTTAATGTTCCACAGTACAATTTGAATCTTCAAGACAATGATGGAATGTGTCTGAATTTTATATAATTTCCTAAAATTATTTGTGGAAACTTATTTTTGCTACAAAGCATCTTGTGAAACTTGTGTTTCCTGGGATGTTCTTTGGGCAAAGCCACTCTTGAGATAGATTTTTACCGGTCTCATTAATTGTACATTGAATCGTATTCCCTTCATCAAAAGTTGTGCCTACTCAGTTCCTAAAATGCCAGACAGAGTGAAAACCAGACCATTGAGCAAAAACAAAAGGTGCCCCCTACTAATAACTTGGCATCATGTTGGTGAAGCAAAGGTTTGCATTCCTCCCATTCTAACTGGTTACTTTTGCAGAAAGACAGCTTCAGGTTCTGGTGGGGGCAGAATAGGGTCTGCTGGGAAGGTTCCAGCAAAAGGCAACTCTTCTTGACCTTGTACCACTGAAAGTCACAGTGCTATTAAAGCAGCGACCAGGGCATTCAGAAGAGCTGTGACTAGGCATAATGCGCCTTGTGAGGGTGACCATTCATTTGTCCATCTAATTAGCACTCAGAACCTTAGATTGCCCCATACATCTTTAAAAAATTCAAACAGGTAGGGTTTCACTGCTTGGATTGCAGGGCTCAGATGAAAATCGAGGCCTTGTATTTATGGAGGTTTCTTCTCTCCAGTACGTCTTACCTATTTCCTTAGCCTTGTTCTCAGTAATGCCTGCCACAAAGAACCCCATAAATGTAGCATTTGCAGCTATAAGTTTGTCATTCTTTTCTTGAAATAAGATAAGGGTACTATTATAAAACAGCAGAAGGCTGAATGTGAGGGCAGCCAACATATTGTTGACTGATTCATCTGGGGCATCTAGTTCTTCAAAATGGAAAAACAAAATTGAGTCTAAAAAGCAAACACAGTAAATTAAAGGAATGTTATTCTATGCATGGAACAGCTGTTTTAATACTTGCTTGGTAGGGTCATATGACTGACCCACTTCTTTTAGCATAAAATATGTCTTCCTCTAAGGTTATTATTAAAGACACATGGAGACATTTACTTTGGTCTCCTTGTCAGCATTGTGCCACATTAAAAGAAAAAGAAAAACACCATTTAAATTGGGTTTAGATCCTTCATTTGCATGAAAACGATAGTTGATTGTATCCATGTGATGATAATTAGTGTTCAGCTAAGAGGACCTTGTCATTGTTGGCCCAAGGTGAGGACTGCGTGACCGAGAATTGTACTGGTGGTGGCTGTTTTCTTGTAAGTAACTGCACAGCTCTGTTTTGCCAGCCAGCAAAATGAATTAAAAGGAAGTGAAAGATTTAGTGTTTACATGAGCTAGGACGTTGTTACCCATCACAAGGAGAAAGCTCACATTGGACACTCTTTGCTTATTAGATGCTCATTGTCTATTTTTTTCAGCAAACATGGAGTGCCTACTCAATATTAGGACCTGGGCTGTGCCCTATACAATTAGAAACTCTCAGAGAGCAGGGACTCTACGGTAGCATAACTGAAATCTGTTTACTTTAAATACTGAACTGCAAGTGTTCTCACCCACCTGAGGCTTGTCCATGATTTCAGAGCTGCCACGTGGCAGGAAAAGAGTCCAAATCTGCTCCTCTTCCAGTGCTCTCTCCCTGTGCTGCTTCCTTACATTGCTTTGCCCTGTACCAACCATTCAGGAAGATTTATCAAGTGGCTCGTTATTATAGAACAGGACAGAATCCTGGGTCAGATTCCCCACTCCATTTCACTTAACTATGACTTAATCATTGAGGACTCTCCAGTTGACCTGTCTGTGAACTCCTAAAAGGTCAAGACCAATTCTCTTTCACCTTAGAACATGCAATTCTGTAGTGCCTTACATGCATGTAATTGCATTACAGCCAACGTGTAATAAATATGTGCTGAATGCATGAATGACAGAATGAATGAATGATCTTGCGTATTTCAACTTAGCACAGGGTTCTGTACCTTTGTAATATCTAGCTACATCTTGCGTTGTCTTCTGGTGGTAGGGTTTTGGCTACCTTATGGTGCAGCCCTTTTCTCTATGGGCAACTTTGACTGTAAAATAGTACTTTCCCTTTTTAACTTCCAGTGAGCTGTAACATCACTGGATCTACCTCCCGGAGACATGGAGTTTGGTCCGATTCCCCTTTCGCATGGGTCTTTCGCTACTGGAAGACATCTGCCATATGTTTCTCATCTCCATATTTAACATAATGGTTTCCTTAGTCCTCATATGACATGGTTCCCCAATACGTCTCTATCTTTAATGCTTTTATATTAGCTTAGTTAATTTAACCAGTGGTTTTAAAATTATTTATTTTGTTTTAATGAGCATGGGGCCAGAACTGAGCATAGTATTACATGAAGGAAAGACCAGGGCAGAATAGAGACAGATCATTGCTTTCTTCCATCTGACCTTCTGCTTATACTATTTTTATAATTGACTGTACTATTCATTATTTTTCAGCAGTCATGCCATTGAATTGATTCATATGAACTCCTGGTTATCTAAACCAGTTGTTCTCAAGTGGGGGTGATTTCATCTCTCTGGAGACAGTTGGCAATGTTTGGAGACCTTACTGATTTTCACTACTGGTGGTGGGTGGTGACATTAATATTTAGTGGGTAGAAGCCACAGATGCTGCTAAACATCCTACAATGCATAGGGCAGCCCTTCCACAATAAAGAATTAGTTGGTTTAAAATGTGGGTAGTGGCCAGGTGTGGTGGCTTACGCCTATAATCTTGGCACTTTGGGAGGCCAAGGCAGGCAGATCACTTGAGGTCGGGAGTTCGAGACCAGCCTGGCCAATATGGTGAAACCCCATCTCTACTAAAAAATAGGAAAATTACCAAAAATAGCTGGGCATGATGGTGTGCTCCTGTAATCCCAGCTACTCAGGAGACTGAGGCAGGAGAATGGCTTGAACCTGGCAAGCAGACTGCAGTGGGCTAAGATCATGCCACTGTACTCCAGCCTGGACAACAGAGAGAAACTCCATTTCAAAAAAAAAGAGTCAGTAGTTCCACTGGTGAGAAACTCTGGTCTAAACTACTCAGTCTTTCTCCTTGGTGCCTCCTGAAGTAGACTTTGATCCCATGCTACATGAGATCTTGCAAATCTTTAAAAGTGATTCAGTAAGACCATGTCCTCCTAGGTGAAGCTTTTCCAGGCTCTCTGTCAACCATTTCTTCCAAGACTTCTACTTTCTTAACTTGCTGGTCAGCCACCCTGCGGTTAGAGCAGTGCTTCTAGAATGGAATGCTTTGGTTGTCACCTGAAGCCTAGGACAGTGCTGCTCACACTTCACTGCACATAGAAAAATCCAGATGTTGTTAAAATCACATTCTGATTCTGTGGGTCTAGGGTGGAGGCAGGACTTCATTTCTAACAAGCTCACAGGTGGTGCTAGGGTAGAAGTCCAGTGGACTGCACTTTGAGAAGCAAGAGTCTTAGGATTTTTTTTCTTGGCATTCTTTGGACAAAGATTTTTTCCATTGCCTTGGAGCATATTGCAAGCATCTGAAGCTGGGAACCCTTGGCTGTCACACTCAGCCCTGGCCATGTGGCAGGACGGAGCAGTTGAGCACCGTGATGTTGTAATACAGAAGAAGACTCTTGGTCTGCTTAATTGCTGAGCAGTGTTTGTAACTTACAGGTCTTTGAATCACCGTCTTCTAAGTTGAGGAGAAACAATAACAAAGCAGTATTACTCTCCTCATTGAAAGCTAGAGGGTAGAATGAAGGAGGAGCTGCCCCAGTCACAGACTTGGAGGAAACCAGTGGTGAGCTGGTTTCTCCAGGTTGTACATATGTTTATAAATTATCCTAGGTGTTCCTTTTCCTTATTCCTTTTATTGTAGAGTGTATTTCTTTAAAGTGACAGGTTTAATTTTTTTCCCTACTCTGTGCAGATTTCGTGGATGATGTAGCTTAATAAATCAAACCGATTTCTACCATTGTATCAAGACTATTTAATCAGTTATTTGAATTAATGCAATCAAACGGTTGAATTCTTAGATTCATCTCTGTATTTATGGCTCTGTTGCGCTTTTTTTTTATTGAATCGGAAGAGGAATATCTTCATTCACAGCCAAAATAAAATAAATCTAGGCAGGTTATCTAGTAAAGTGACTAAGGTATAGGATATGGAATGTGTGTGCGTGTGTGCATTTGTGTGTGTGAATGTGTGCCTAAATATACAGACATCATCAGCGTCATTCTAACATTAAATTTTTGTTTTGGAACTTCATATTCATGAAGCCAGCATTATGTCAAGTTCTATGATAATGGTCCTGTTTTTACTAGGTCATTAATCCAGGGGTTCTCAAACATGTTCAAGGAGCAGGGCATTTGAAAATGATGGTGTTTCTTGAGTGATACCATGGATTTCATATGTGTTCTGGTTTAAGGCCACAGGCCCTAGATCAGGCTACCCAGAGGAATTCCCATTTCTTCCATGGACTGGCTGTGTGACCTTTCATGTTACTTAACTTCTCTATTCCTCCTTTACCTTATCTTTAAAGTAGGGATAATATTGAAATGTCTCTCTCGCAGAACCATTGTGAGGCTTAGAACCACATGCGTTTGTACCCTTGACAGCCATATGGCAAATATGTGCTCTGGTATGGAGACCATTATTAATATTAACTCAAAACAGCTAAATATGGCATTTTCTGCCAAATCAGAAATGCTATCTTACGGCACATTCTCTCAGAGACAATGGTCACGGGCACTGAGGATGTAAGAAAAATTATGAGAGGACAATCATAAAATTGAAATAGTGCTATCCTTTAACAAATTGGGAACTATCTCCATTATTTAGTTTTAATCCAGGATCTTGGCAGACACAGGAGTTTGGCTGAGACAGAGTTTGTACATTAGCCCTACCCTGCTGATTTTACCACATGCTCTGAAATATCCTGAATCCACAACATATGATTCTCATTGAAATCTTTTTCTTTCTTATTTCACAGTATCGGTATAGTACACTGATCAATTAAAATACTTTGTAAACATATATGCAGTAAGATTCCACTTTACAAAAATGTTTTTGAGACAGAGTGTCACTCTGTCACCCAGGCTAGAGTGCAGTGGCACAATCTTGTCTGACTGCAGCCTTGACCTCTCAGCCTCAAGTGGTCCTCCTGCCTCAGCCTCCCAAATAGCTGGGACTATAGGCCTGTGCCACCAAGCCTGGCTATATATATATTTTTATTTTTAGTAGAGATGTTTCATGATGCTTCCCAGGCTGGTCTTGAAATCCTGAACTGAAGCAATCCTCCTGCCTCTTTACAAAATCCCTACCCAAGCGCTGGGATTACAAACATGAGCCACTGCACCAGGCTTAGACCTCATTCTTAAAATATGGCATGCATACATCTGAGCGTATGCAGGTTTAATGGAACTAATGATAGAAACATTAGAGAGTGATTATTCTAATTACTAAACAATTCGCAGTAGGATTTCTTACCATAGCAAATGCCTTTCATGTCTACTTATTTCCAGTTTATAATATGATTCACAAACATAAAAGTTCTCTGTCTTAAAATTCTGATGCCATTCATTGATCTAGTTGGATGAGTTTTTATTACTTGTGCAAGCACGGACTGGGTCTGTGGACGGTATGGTCATATTGGGTGTGTAGGCATGTACAAGCAGCATGCTGTGAAGTCTTATTTCCTGAGTTTTCACCAGTAGCAATAGTCTTATTACTAATGAACATCATCATAAAACTTATACTCAATATTGGATAGCATGCTACATATTACCAACCACTTTCACATATATATTTTTTCTTTCCTTTTCCTGAGATGGAGTTTTGCTCTTGTTACCCAAGCTGGAGTGCAGTGGCACAATCTCGACACACTGTAACATCCGCCTCCTGGTTTCAAGCAATTCTCCAGCCTCAGCCTCCTGAGTAGCTGGGATTACAGGCATGCGCCACAATGCCTGGCTTATTTTTGTATTTTTAGTAGAGACAGGGTTTCAACAGGTTGCCCAGGCTGGTCCTGAACTCCAGACCTCAGGCGATCCGCCTGCCTCGGCCTCCCAAAGTTCTGGGATTACAGGCGTGAGCTACTGTGCCTGGCCTCTTTTTTTCTCTCATGATGCTTAGTGGCCTCATGTTATTGAAGAAAGATGCAGAGAGCTAAAATGATTTGTCACATGTCGTATGACTTGTAAGCACCAGAGCTAGGCCTCATACCAGGTTCTGCGTCTTCCAACTCCATTGGCCAGCTTGTTGGGTATGTGCGAGTCCGTGGTGGCCACAATGCCGTAATTGTCATAGTGTTCTTAGAGTGGAGCTAAGAGCCTATTGTGTTGCATCCATATCTCATCCTCACCTCTTATTTTGTTGGATCCATTTTTCATCATTTGCTGAGGATGTTATGTACTTAGTGTCAAATATTTTTCAGCTCAGAAGCTTTATAGCCCTTGGCAGTCAGCTAATAATCTATGTAAAACTGGTGCAAATATTTTTGCCAAGAGCTTCAGGACTGCTGTATCAATTAGCTTTGACTGAGTGAAAAAATTGCTCCCCCAAATTAGTGACTTAAAACAGCAAATATTTCTTTAGTTCCCTCCCAGTTTTGCAGATTGGCAATTTGGACTCAGTTGGATGGTTCTTCGGACTCAGAGAGGTCCTGGCTCTTCTTGGCGGTCTCTCTGACAGGTCTTTGATCTCAGATGGGGACCCTAGGATGGCTTGTATGGCTGGGGACTCTCTTCATGTGGTCTTTCTTCTTTCAGCAGGTTAGTCTCAGTCTTGTTCACATGGTGGCTTCAGAATTCCATGAGCAGCAAAGAACAAGCCCCGCACCACTCAAGTTGACTGCTGTCACTTTGGCTACTGTCTTATTGGTCAACGTGAGTTATGTGACCAAGCCCCAAGTCAACATGAGAAAGGACTGTTTGGGGAAGAAATCACCAGGGACACAGATACAGGGAGATTTGAACAGATTGCGGCCATTATTGCAACAGTGTCCTATACTGCCACATCAAGTTTTCCTTTCCTTCCAAACTTTTTGAGTGAAATTCGAATGCCCTGAAAACTCAGGAGATACTTTTTCTTCATTGAGGCATTTCTTCTTTGTTACTTCCTCAAATCTCTGTCAACTCAATCAACGTGGCCCCCCCACCCCCCAACAAAGCCCTGAATTCTTTCACTGGTGTTTCCCTGACTCCCCCCATGGAACAGCTTGGCATTAGTGAATTGAAACATTGTCCTTAGTCAGGGCTTTTCTGACTTGTTAATGGTGTGCATGTAACTTCTCCTTGTCAGGTTTCCTTTTAGAAATGCATATATTTATTTGGGATCCGGATGCTGGAGTTTTCTGTTTGGGAAAGAATTTTAATGAAGCTTTATCAGGTGTGCGTTCACCAAAATGAAGAGGGCTCTTTTGTGCCCAGAGAAAGCTATCTGGCAGTCAGGAACCCTTTAGAAAAAGGACTGCAAAATGAAGGAAAGCTAAACCCCTCTTTAATGATTTTCTCTTTTTAAAACATGTTACTTTGCATGGAAGTTTGTGTCAAGGAGTTTAGCTCATGGAAGGGGAACTTAATGATGTGCAATCTTGAGGAAGGAGCGGACACTAGATGATAATTCTCAAGCAGATGAAAGAGAATATTTCACATTGCTGAGACACATGTGACTTCTTTGGATTCAAATAACAGAAAGGATGATGACAGTTATCCCCGTTCCCTGCTTTGGGGAGAAATCACCAGCTTAGCAACACTAAATGGCAAGGCATTTGTGGCTGAGTTCTTTCTCTGACTAATTGGAAACATCTCTCTCTATTTTCCTGCCATTGAGACAGAGCTGCTCTTTGGTAAATGGTATTCAGTGGTTTACTTTTCTAAAAACTCAGCCTTGTGCTGAGCTCTTGGTCAGAAGAATGGAAGTGCTTTCTAATGCCCGAGAGCATCAGTACTTGTGGAGACAGTCGGATCCATCAGAAAGTGACTGGACATTTTGGAGTCCCAACATGGTAGAATCTCACCAGCTCTGCTCCCTGCAAGTTTAACAACTTAAACAAATCCAATGTCTTATCTGGCCTCAGCTTCTTCACTTGTAAAATAAGAAGAATGGAGCAAATAATTCCAAAGAGTTAATTTTTTTTTTTTTTTTTTTAATAGAGACTAGGTTTCACTAACTGCATTGCCCAGGCTGCTGTGAAACTCTTGCACTCAAGTGCTCCTCCCACCTTGGCCTCCTGCAGCTCTGGGATTGCAGGCATAAGCCACTGTCCCTGGCCCAAAGTTTTAATCTGTCAGGAAAGACTATAATTTGGAAAAATAGATATTTAATTTTTGGTTACAAATTTAGGATTTTGATATTTGGTGATTTAGAGAAGACACTGTGAAATACTTACTGGGTTTATGTCAGGAAACACTTTGTAAAACAAAACAAATCTCTATCCTTGCCCTGATAGAGATTGTGCCACCCATCTCTGCATGTTCCTGTCTTCCTATCTGTATTCCGTGTGCCCATCCACCCATCTATGTGCCCATTTACCCACCTATCCACTGCCTTCTTATTTTCTGCATCTGTTACAGACATTAGTGTTCAGGTACTTATTTAATTTGTCCAGCACTTGCAGGGAAACAAGACAGTTTTTAAACAGCGAATGAGGAAAGTGAGGCCTCAAGGTTATATACCCAATGTCCTCAGGTGTATGGGGGAAAATTAGGACTGATCTCCAATTATAGGTCCAGAGCTCTTTCCCTAAGATACACCACATCTTTTGTGCCTCTTGTAAAATGTCCTTGAAAAGCCAGAACATGACATCTGTTTCTTAATTTTGAGGTGGCCCAAGGTCCCAAGCTAGGATTCAGTTGTTGAAGGAGAAAAAAATAGGGATATTTCCTTTCCAGAAAAATGTAATCTGAGCTGCCATCTTCCACTATAAATGAAGATGGCTGGTTTTTGAGCATTCTGTGACTAGAAGAATGTTGAACATTATAAGAGATCCAGAAAAATCTGGCTTCTGGAATTTACTGGCAGAGTCTGACATGCTCATGACAGTAACATACTTATGACATCGCCAGTGACTGTGATATATTTGACAAGTGAGGGTCCCACATAATAAGCAGTCATTTTGATAGTACTTAAGAAAAGGGAGAGGCCCATAGCAACCCTGGGAGCCTCTAACTGCCAGAAGTGTTAGAGGATACCTAGGTCCCAAGAGCGGACTTAGAAAAGAGGAAAAGCCACCTCTTCCTAATTAACTTTCTCTGGAAAGCTGTGATGTCCCTCCAGAGGGGCTTAGAATAGAGGTTATTGGACCCGGAAGAGCATATTTTACCTAAATCTTGGGGTGAAAAGGCAGACCAGAGTGGGTGCCTCTTCTGTGTGTCTCCAGATAAAGAAAAATATATCCTGGGTTTCGAGGTGGGTTCAATTCTTTAAACAGACTCCATCCACCCCAGGCAATTTTGTTTGATCCCAAGTTCAGTGATGTGAAGTAAAGTTTCCAGACTTTAGGGCTTAAAATGAAAGAAAATCATGTTTTTCTGTCTGAAACTGGAAATCCAAAGAGTTGCTCGGTAAGATTGTTCAGACTTCTCTACCTTGTGGCTCAGCTACAGGAAATTGGGAAATTGGGGTCAGATGTCTCATTCACATTCCAAATTGATAAAGGGTGGGAACATTTGAGGAATTGTCTGAATCATAATGCTACTGAGAAAGTTAGAAAATATAGGATTATTTTTTCCTAAATTACTTTTCTTGGTGGGGGGCTGAGGGGGAGGAGGTCGAGGAGAAATTGACAGTATGCTGTAGATGGCAGAGAGTGGTGCTTCCTGTAACCATTCCAGTGGGTAGATTGTACCAGTGTAGACAAGCTGGGCCTTCCTGTCCCAAAGTAACTCTTGAGGGAAGTTGATTGGTGGTAGGATATGCAGATCTTTGCTACTCAGAGTGGGGTTCATGGGCTAGCAAGATTGGCATTGCCTGGGAACCTGTCAGAAATGCAGAAACATTGAGGCTTTCATCCGAGACTTGAATCAGCATCCACTTTTTTTTTTTTTTTTTTTTTTTTTTAAAGAAAGTGATTTACAGACAGAAACAGGAGAAGGAGAGAGAAATAAACAGCTAACTCTGAAACTGAGTGAGAGAATCCAGGAGAGGAAAGCAGCTTCCACACCGTGAGTGGAAAGGAATAGAGAGAGATGGAGTTTAGGAGGGGAAGACAGGCTTCCATGAGAGAGTGTGGAAGGGGACTCCAAAGGGAAAATCCAGAACAGAGAAAAACAGCTTCCATGAGCACGAGACTGTTCGTGGAAGGGGATCCAAACATGGAGTCCCAGCATCCACCTTTTAGCAAAATTTTCAAGTGATCCATAAACAGATGAAACTCAGGAAGCCATGGCCTAGATAATCATCCATTGGGATGGTGAAAGGCATACATCCTCTCCTTCCTCCTGTTGATCAAAAGACACATCTGGATTGGTTTCTTGATTTTTGTTGATGACGACCTAAGAGAAAAGGATTTTCACCTCTAGGACCTGAACTCAGCAGTAGAACTGTGCTGCCTCATCTCCAGCTACTAACCGTTCCAGCCACCCTGACCCTCTCACTGTTCCCAGAACAGGTTGGAACCTCTTATGACCCTGTGCTTGTCCCACTGCCTGGAATGCTTTTTCCTGCTTTCCTCACACATCAAACTCCTGTCACCTTTCATAAGCTTGTTCACATGGCATCTTTTCTGGGAAATAGTCCTCATTTTCCCTGGGTAGGATTAGACACTTGGCTTTCCTACGATAGTACAGGAAAGTATGCATGTCTGTTTCCCCTTCTGGACTGGGAACTCCTTGGGGATCTTAGACCCCTTATGATCACCTCTGTGTCCTCAGCCCCTAACACAGAGCCGGCATGTAATCCATATCTGTTGCATGACTGCATGAAAATACTCATGAACTGGCTGCGAATGGTCTTTGTGGGATTCTGGAAAGTTCTCATTCTTCTAGGCAGCTGCGTGGGCTATGTTAATTGTAAGTTTCTGGATCCATGAGGCTAAGTTAAAGACTGGGTCAGCATTGAGCAAAACTGTCAAGGGAGCCAGGACTATCCAATAACCAATTTTCCTTCTCATGCCTTGCCTGTCCCGGATTGCTCTAGACTCTCATTCAGCCCCCGCACTGAGGTTGGCCAACATCCCCTGTGGCTGAATTCCGCCCCTCCCAAATCAGAGCCTACCTATCCCCTTAAAGGGTCAGTGTCCACTTCTCCAGGGCTCGCTATGTGCCAAACCCTCTACAGAAACTGCTTTATGCACATCATTGCATTCCCTGGCCACAACAATTCTGTAAACATAGGCTCCATCATTTCCATTTCATACAGAAGAAAGTGCAGTGCGTGGTGGTTAAGTGATTTGCTCACAGCAAGGTGGTCAGGCAGAGCTGGGATTCAAACTCTAGCCTGTCTGACTGACTTATTGGTTCTTTGAAATGCTGCTCTGTGCCACAACAGGGGTAATGAATCAGCCGGGAAAACCCATGAAGGTGCTAACCTACCATTGTACATAATTGATCAAAACACTTGCTCTGAATGGTGAGCTGTTTTAGATACACTTTACCAGGGGGAAGAGAATAATTACAAGTGACCACAGTAGATGCCTCTATCTGTTTGATTTTGACTTTCTCAAGCTCCAGCTAGTCTTTAAGGCACTCTGTTTCTGAGATTGAGGACCACTGCCACAAGACTCAGCTAGTACACGGATCTTACATCTGTGAAGCCCTGGGAAGGGGCCTGGGGGTGGGAGCTGCCATTTTGCCTTTAATTTTGTCCTGTTAGCTGAGAAACATGCCACACTATTCCTGACTTACGTGTTTATTTTTGATTGGGGAATGGGGTGGTTATTTAAAAAACAATGCCAAGTGTGTGGCTTCCGCATGTGGTCATGTGAGTCACTTCCTGTTAAGTGGAAGCTCTCTTTATCCACCCCCACCTATCCAACTGGATCATCTCGCCTCCTCCAGCTCCTCTGTCCCCTCCATAAGATATGCTGACTGGTGGCCAGGTACGGTGGCTCACACCTCTAGTCCCAGCACTTCGGGAGGCTGAGGCAGGTGGATCACTTGAGGTCAGGAGTTTGAGACCAGTTTGGCCAACATGGTGAAACCTCATCTCTACTAAAAATACAAAAGTTAGCTGGGTGTGGTGGTGGGCACCTGTAATCCCAGCTACTCAGAAGGCTGAGGCAGGAGAATCACTTGAACCCAGGAGGCAGAGGTTGCAATGAGCCAACATCACACCACTGCACTCCAGCCTGGGTGACGGAGCAAGACCCTATCTCAGAAAAATATATGCTTGCTGGTGTTCATGCTCCCAGTGAGAGGGCACCTCCCTCTAGACCCTCCATACTCATCTGCTCTGACCAAGATGCAGTTATGTTTATTGCCAAACTTGTTTATGCCAGTTTTTCTTGTACAGGATTGGTAAACATAGTTCAGTTAAATATTATATAAACCAATGAACTATGGGTACAGGACTAAAGAGTTGTCATTTTTATGATCGCTGAGTTAAATGCTTTGGAAAAATTTTGTAAAGGAAATTTACTGAGTTAAAAAAAAAAAGAAGCCAACACATTATATGAGAGCAGGTAAGAGAGCTTGAAACAAGAAAGGAAGAACTTTATACCATCTAAAAGAGCCTCTACTTGGTTTGCTTTTCAAGGGTCTTTATACTCTGCTCCATTTTTTTTTAATTTTACTTTTTATTGCATTTTAGGTTTTGGGGTACATGTGAAGAACATGCAAGATTGTTGCATAGGTACACACATGGCAGTGTGATTTGCTGCCTTCCTCCCCCTCACCTATATCTGGCATTTCTCCCCATGCCATCCGCCTGCAACTCCCTATCCCCCGCTGTCCCTCCCCTATTTCCCTCCATCAGACCCCAGTGTACAGTGCTCCCCTCCCTGTGTCCATGTGTTCTCATTGTTCAACACCCGCCTATGAGTGAGAACATGTGGTGTTTGATTCTCTGCTCCATTTTAAAGAAACCATAAACTGGAAATTGTGGGTGACAGTTTATGTATATTTTGGGGTAAAAAATAAGAAGTGGGACCAGTCTCAGGGCGGCCAGCAGGGAAACGGGGACCTCAGTCCTAGAGCCCAGTGGAACTGAATTCTACCAGCAACCTGACTGGGCCTGAGAAAGGGACAGATTCTACCCCAGAGCCTGGCCCAGCCAGCACCTTGATTTTGGCCTTGTCAGACTCAAAGCAGGGAAACCATTTATGGCCACTGGCTTTTGACCTTCAGAAATAGGAGATAACACGCGTGCATTGCTTTCATCAGCTAAGCCTGGGCAATGTGTTAGAACAGCCATGGAAAACCAACCCAGCAAGCGTCTCCTCCCCTCTGCCTGTGCATATGTGGACTACCAGTCCTGTATTTTCCCGGGCCTCTTCACCACTCTCTGCTCAGTGTGGCTCTCCAGGCCCTGGGCACTGATGTTGCCTCAGCTTTACCTTTAATATTTGCCTTTCAGCTGGGTGCAGTGGCACACGCCCGTAATCCCAACACTTAGGGAGGCTGAGGCAGGCAGATCACCTGAGGTCGGGAGTTTAAAACCAGCCTGGCCAACATGGTGAAAACTCATTTCTACAAAAAATAAAAAATGACCCAGGCGCGGTGGCGGGCGCCTGTAATCCCAGCTACTTGGGGGGCTGAGAAAGAAGAATCACTTGAACCCGGGAGGTAGAGGCTGCAGTGAGCCAAGATCGCGCCATTGCACTTCAGCCTGTGTAACAAGAGCAAAGCTCTGTCTCAAAAATAAATAAAATATAATAAAACTAGCCTTTCACACGAACTCTTTCCCCCTGATAAGCTAAGGAGAGTCACTCTTAAAAACAGATTGTGCTTCTATGCCTGTGAGCATTTCCTCAGTCATGTACCCCTCCTCACAGCTGCCTGGATACCTGTAACTCATCTTTCAAGGCTCTGCTAAGACCCAGGCTTCCTCACGCAGGTCGTCTCCTTGTGTGACTGCCATGGCCTGCCAAGGACTTGCTTCTTGTGTTGCCCACCGGGCCTTCGTCTTCTGTCGGGGGATGTTTTCTTTTCTCTCTGGATTGACAGCAGGACAATGAGTAGATAATATGTGATCCATGGCTCCTGTGAGGGATTGGATGGTACCATGATCCATATGAATACCTGCAGAGCTCTTTTGTGGATGGTGGTTGATTTCTGGAGTCTTTGCATTGCGTGATGTCTCCTTCAATATCCAGATAAGGATTTGATCTCTTCTTAAAGTACCTTGTAAATGACTTCTTTAAAGGAGTTTTGTTCAAAAGGAGGGTCTCTCTGTGAACATGAAGCCAGTTCCTTGGATCTGTGGCTGCTTCTGTTGCTGATGTGTCACGTACAATCCTGTGTGAACATCTATTGTGTGTACTTCGAGAGAGAGTGTCCTGTTGCACCAGCACATGGGGACACCATCCAGGGAGAGATGGCAGGATGTTCGGGGTGGAGAATAATAGTCAGGGAATATATTGAAGGCATTTGACGTATTTTCCACGGTAGCTATCTATTCTTCATTTCATGCTAATGGGATAATTTGATCAATGAATGCACTGGGAAAAGGCAGGAGATGCATAAAAAGTGTGAAAGCGCACAGCTACAAATGAGTGGGCAGATTTACCACCTTCTCCCCAGAATCAGATCTGTCTGCCATCCGCACTGGGTATGAGACAGGCACATCCGAGCTTTGGCTTAATTACACATAATTTGGGTGACAGCTGAAATGCAAACCTAAACATTCAATCAGCTAAAGATACACAAAATTAAGCATTTCACACAGTGTCCAACCCCTTCAATCTTTATTAATACTTTAATTATGTTAATTATACCATGGTTTCAAGCCCTGCTACTACAACAAGCAGGGGGTGGAGGTGGGGGAAGAGGCAGTCCTCCAGCTAAGTAATGATTGCATTCGAATTAAAAGTATGAATGGAATGCAAAATAGCAAAGAATCACAAATACATAATTCAGCAGTTTACCCACCCTGTTCACACTTCTTTTTTTTCATGCCTGGCAGTGTTTCTGAAAGGTGGGTCCCAGTCTGACTCATCCTCTGAGTGTACTGTACATAGTAAGTGCTCAGTAAACATCTGTTGAGTTAATTTTTAATCAAGGTTGCTGAAATTGTATCTATCGACATGAAACAATGTGAGCAGATGTTGGGGATATATGTATTGAGATGGCATTGACCAGTATTATTGCTGACAGTTATTTGTGGGATGACGGGAGCCGTGGTGGTGCAGGGGATAGGGGTGAGAGGAAGAGAGGAACAGAAAATGACCAGGATTGCAGAGCACTGTCACTCTTCTATGAAGTCACTTGATTTCTCTGGACTCAGTTTTTCCCCATCTCTAACAAAGGAGGAGGAGATTGGACCTTAAAGGTTGTCAAACTCTGTTCTCCTGGATTCCTCAAAGATATGTCAGGGACTCCTCTTTTATGTATGTTGGAGGGTAGGGACATCTGAGGGAAAGGGTCCGCTTTAATTTATTTATTAGATGTCTAAGAGTCTCATTCTAAAAGTTGGTTAAAAGTGGTTTGGAAGCTCCTACATATGATAGCCTTTTTAACCTCTCACTGACCCACTCACAGACAGTGAACCCTCCTGCTCTGCTTGGAGGTTTTCCATTGGTCCAGCACTTAACCTGTTTTGTCCTTTATCCTGAGTATGTGAGTCTCCTTTGCTCATCTGCTTATCTAGCCCCCATGTGATTTTACTTTTCATTTTCCATGCCTTTGCTCATCTTAGAGTAAAATGTCCTCCCTCCCTGCCTACACCTATCAACATCTTAAAGTTTACTAATACTGCGTCCCACTTGCCTCCTCTGGAAAGGCTTCCTGGACTGCACTTGTCATTGGTGCTCTCTCCTCTTTCCAAATTCCTTTGACTCAGTGTCTGACCCACATTCCCCCTTTTTTTCATATGCGTGAGTCTTGTCTTACGAATTGATTTCTCAAATGAGAACCATTTAGCCTTCTGTTGGAGTCTTTCTTCCACTCTGCCTTAAACTGGACACATAGGTGACTACTCAAGAAGTCTTACTACACATCCAAAAGTATTTGACAGGGAGTTAGCTACGTAAAATCCAATGAGCCTCTAGCTAGAGAAAATTCACTTGCTCAAATTACAGCAATGAATGACTGTACTTTAGAATTTTTGCTTTATCGTTTGCTGAACTGAAACAAAAATGTCACTTGGGTGACTTGGACAAGATAGGTTTTTAGGCTCTGCTAGGCTGACATGTACAGAATCATCAGTTGTTAGGAGTGTCTTTTTAATATCACCAAAGGAAAGCTTGAAGATTCATAAATCTGAAATAGAAATACAGTGTTTGCTTCAAAGAGCAATTCCTTAGTTTGTTGTTGATGAGAACTGGCTCTGTGACTGTACCTTTTGCCCAGACTGTATCCTTAGCTAAGCTAAATGTCTTCTGAGGCTCACAAATAGTTCTCATATTTTGTGGTTATCACTGCTGAGATTCTCCCTGGTGCGCAGAATTGGCATTGGAGCTCTCCATGCAGCTTTTGGTGGCCAGCTCAAGTTGTTGTCTTATCACTCCTTAATTATATATCCCACATACCACCAAGGTGGGGGCGAAGGTTTGTAAAAGAGCCAACTCACTAGCTTCTTGGTTCAGCAGCAGGAAAACTCTCAGCATCACAGAACCTTACAGATTAAGGAAGGAAACATGGCCCAAGTCCATTAATCAACAAATGTTGACTGATTATTATTTAAAACCAAACTTTATTATGATGGAGAATGCTGAATTAACATAGGATACAGATTTTGCACTACAGATTTTTCTTTTTGTATGGTGTAAAAGTTATAAACACACACACACGAGAAATATAAAAAATGACCAAGTGCTAATGATGGTTCCCAAATGCTACAAGAATTTGGAAAGAAGAGAAATCATTGTAGAAAAGTAGAAAGGGCTAAGCTGTTGGGTCCATTTTTCACATTCAAAAGATTTTTTGTTTTTAATTATTGCTCCTACTCCTGGGACTACCGGCCCCCCCCTTTTTTTTGAGGGAAAGTGTCTGCCAAAGTACATCTGCTGAATAATAATAATTCATTCACACCCCAATAAAAGTATGAATATTGCCAATCAGCCATCTGGCAAACAAAGAGAAAACCAGGATGTCCACGCTGAACTCATGATAATTTCAGCCAAAAAGCCAAGAAGCTTCATGTTTTTATCAGCCTTTGTATCTTACTGCAAGTGGATGCGTGATTTGTTGTCATTTGTTGGTTTCCGATATTGAAATTAGCTTTGAGAAAATCTGTGTAGTACATTGTGGGGACTACTAAGAATCTTCAACATGAATCGGGCATCCTGTGTCAAGGAGTTTGCTCATAATCATAGACGAAGATCAAGACCAGTGTAGGTGGAAGTGACTTAGATCTTAATAACTAGAACTAGGTAAAGCAATGTGGGGGTGGAGGGGACGTGCCAAGAAGTCAGGCAATGTCCATAAATTCAGTCCCTTCTGTGCACAATTGCTGACGGTTCCAAGGCCAGCCATCTGACTTCCCATTCCTCCTAATTTTGTAAGCTTGTACTCCATGAATGGGAGAAGATGGATCATCATTTTATGAATTGTGCTATTTTGCATCTTACCCCAAAACTGCATGCCAAACTATGTATATGTGATCCTCAGCGACATTCAAGAATTTCTCATCACTTGAATGTCTTTAGTTACAGCCACAGCTTTTAAAAACAAAATAGATCGTTTTGAGGATGTCATTGGCTAATTTGCAGACCTGCTTTGCATTGGCTTCTACACCACTGTTCATTACTGGAGGCACATCTCTCTGTCAGGGGTGACTCAGACTGTCTGTAAGATTGACGGGTGGCACCTTGACCACATCAAGTTGTGAATGGAAGATGCTGCCTTGGTAATTTTACCCAAGACCCTAGTTGTATCTATTTAATAAAATTAGAACATGTATAATTTGAGAAAGAAAAGTAATTATCTCTATTAGTTGTAATCTCCTCAAATTCAAATGTATGACATAGAGATTTCTCCTCAATGGCACAGTTATAGACTTGGTGGTTAATTAAACATCTTTTCTAATCAAATTAGCTTTCATTTCCTAAGTAGAGGTTTTTAACCTGGAAGTGGCTTTGAAACAGTGTTTCTTTCAGCCATCACCTATGAAAGGAAAGATAATGTCCCTTCAAAGGACTCCTCTAACAGTGAATAATTATTCTTTGTTTGACTGCAAATGCACATTCCTGAAATAATATATTCATAAAGTTTCATAAATTATTTCAAGATGTATTAAAGAGCATTGGAAATAGTTCTACTCCCTCCAGGAGGTTGCCAAGAATAAGTTTTGTCCTTTAAAATTTGAAACAAATTATTATTCACTGGGGGGACATCATTGGAGCGTCCCCCAGCTCCAGCTGACAGGAACAATTTGAGGTAACCTGCTAATGGTAATGCTTTTAAAATTTAGCGATACTCTAAGTAGAGCAATTTTTAAAAATTAAAACTACTGCTAGGGGGAATTGCCTTTGGAGGTCATGCAAAGTTAGGGGCACTGCACATCTACCTGGATCAGGGCCTGGATTCCAGCTGCCTGGGTTGCATGTCTCACCATGGCCCATGGAGGTGAGAGAGACAGGAATGTCTCCAGTTGAATTTCACCTAAATGCTCCCAGGCATAATTCTCCTGAGACTTGCAGCTTGGCTATAAAATACAGTATAATACAGCACAGAGGCTACTGTACTTGGGGTTGTGAAAATAGAGTTGTAGTCCCAGAAGTCACATAACGTTTTTAAAAAACACTATTTTCTCATCTGCACAATAAAAGGATTGGCTTAAATAATCTACCATATCCCTTCTAACTCCAACATTTTGTGCTTTTACTGTAAGCTGTGACTTGAAACAAATATTTATAGAGCACTTGTTTTATGCAAGCTTTTCATGCCATATAACTTCTACCAACCAAGGACCACTATGGTCCACTTCCAACATCATTTCTTAATGGCTCACTTGTGTTTCACCTGTTAAGGGATAACTACATTTCTGAAGACTTATTGACTAGATAGTTATGGCAACAAGCCTCATCTCCTCTGAACTGAAATCTCTGAAGAAAACAAGAAAGCAGGAAAGCGAAGGAAACTAACACTTGCTTGGACACTCACAATGTGACAGGAACTGTACTTGGTGATTTTGTGGCCTTTGTTTTTTGTTATTGGAGTAGAGTGGAGTGCCTGGAACTGCAGAGCTCTCCATAAATTCCACCTGGATTAAATGCAGCCACCTGCTGCATAACTAATGGAGCCCAAGTTTAGAAAGAAAGTCAGTTTCTTTGCACCTGTTCTTACAACCTGCCTGTTGTTCTTCAGAAACCAAATTCCAAAATATCATCTCACAGCCAGTTAATATGCTAAATTAGGAGCACTGGGTTGAGAATGGTTTAGTAAGGTGACAGTTGGGGGATGTCAGCAGGATTCAAAGACCTGGGCCTCAGCTGTTTTATCAGTCTGCTATTTTACACATTGGATTGAGCGTGGATGAGAGTGTTTGGGAGCAAGTACCTTTTAGGCAGTGCTGAGCATGGGCAGGTTTGGCTCTTCTTGTGTTCCTAGGACACAGCAAAGTTTGTTTTGAGGGATGAGAGAAGGTGCACCTTGTTCTACCTGAGGTGGTAAATGCAAGGCATGTGTGTATCCATCCCCACATTTGGCAGACATTGCTAATCTATGATGGCTCTCTTTCTGAGCTCCAGTAGCCTCAGAATCCTCTCAACAGAGCTTTCAGGATAGCCATTATCAAATGGCAGGTGTTGGCGCAGGAGATGAAATGTCTTTGTCAAATTTGGGCTAGGTAGTCAATTCTTTCTTCAAAAAAAAAGTATGTGTGTCTGTCATATTTGTAGGTAATCCAAAGCCTTTTACTTAGTTTAAGTGCTGGACAGGACTTGACTTTACTAAAGTACACAGTGGGGATCATTTTTCTTCTACCTCTGAAGTGATCCATGTCCCAGTTCTATTTAATCACTTTGTTGTTGAGAAAAGAGAAATTGGGAGGAAGTTCTTGTGAACTGATATGTAGTTGCCTGATTTATAAAATGGGTATAAGTGAGAATAGATTGATAAAATGTGGTGGATATCTTAGACTATCCACAGTGATAAGAAGCAGCAAGCAGATGTTTATATTGCAGCACAGTGAATCTCAGAGGACTGGGTGAAAGAAGAAAGAGGATGACACAGTAACAATATGACTTGCAGAAATTTAAAATGCACAAACAGCAAAAAGATTTCCTTAAAAAGATGTACAGAGGGTTGACTATAAAAGTTAGTGAATTCTGGTCAATTTAAATGAAACTTGTTCATCAAACAAAAAGCAGCTTTAAAAACAGAAAAGACATGGGCCAAGTGTGGTGGCTCATGCCTGTAATCCCAACACTTTGGAAGGCCAAGACAGGAAAATTTACCCAAGGCCAGGAGTGAGAGACCAGCCTGGGCAACATAGCAAGACCCCATCTTTAAAAAAATTAAAAAAAAAAAATAGCTTCACATGGTGACATGTGCCCGTTTTCCCAGATCCTTGGGAAGCTGAAGCAGGAAGATCACCTGAGCTCAATAGTTTGAGGTTACACTGAGGTAGGAACATGCCACTGTACTCCAGCCTGGGCAGCAGAATGAGACTTTGTCTCTAAGAAAAGCAAACTGAAAAGGTACATTATAAAGTATATATTTTTTCATTCTACACAGTTGATAATGGATCTGTATTAAGAGTAAATAAAGAACTCCTATATTTAGAAACTGTAGACAATAAGAAAACCACAGACAACTCAACAGAAAAGTATGCAAAAGATGGAGACATTTTGCAGAGAAAGAAATATTTATAGCCAATTAATTTGTGAAGAGATATTCTGAACATTATTAGTGACTAGAGAATTAAAAAGGAAATACAAGATCGTTTTTGTAGACAAGACTAGCAAAATTTTTTTCAAAATCAAATGTTGGAGAGTATATAGTTCTACAGGAACCCTGCTGTGTTGCTGATGAGAGTACAAATTGGCACAATACTTTGCAAAATTGCTTTTTTAGAGTTGGACATTAATGTAGCTCATGACCCCAACAATTACAGTGTACGATAGGGCATGTAAATGTTTGAAAGAATGCATGTAGGAGGTGGTATCCAAGATGGCCGAATAGGAACAACTCTGAAGTACAGTTCCCAATGAGAATGCATAGGGTGAGTGATCACCGCATTTCCAAATGAGTTTTTACTGCCCACTGACCAGGAAATTCCCAGGCAGAAAAGTGCCACAAGTTTCCAGCACAGCTGTTTCAGCTTGCTCAGCAGGTCTATGCACAAAAACTCAGATCTTGGCAGCCATTTCAACTGGTGCCTGGAATGCCTGGGAGACAGAGTCACCCATTCAACTGAAAAAAAGGGGGCTGAAACAGGGAGCCAAGTGATCTGGCTCCATGAGTCCCACCCCCACAAAGACCAGCAATCTGAAGCGCTCCGGATTGAGAGTTTCACAGCAAGTACAGCTGGACCAGAGATGGTCCAGCTCTGTGAGGGGAAGGACGTCCACCATCACCGAGCCAGTATGCCGCCACTGGGGCAGACCACCATTACCAAGGCAGTTCTGACTATACCTCTAAAAACAAAACAGCAAGGAAGTTTACACAGCAGCTGGGCAGAGGCCACAACAGCTCAGCAGTGCCTCTGCTGGCAGACTGTGACTAAGCTACCTCCTCACTAGGCAGGGCATCTCTAAAAAGGCAGCAGCACATCAGGAACTTATAAATAAAGCCCCACCTTCCCAGGACAGAGCACCTGGGAAAAAAAGGTGGTTATGAGTTCCGCTGCAGCAGACGTCAATGTACCTGCGCAGCAGCTCTGAACTGAATGGAGCTCACAGTTCAACACTTGAGCTCCTATAAGGGACAGACTGTCTCCTCCAACAGCTCCCTGACCCCCATATATCCAAAGACACCTCATAAAGGAGAGCTCAAGCTGACATCTGGTGGGTATTCTTCTGGGACAAAGATAACAGAAGAAGAAACTGGCAGCAACCTTTACTGTTCTGCAGCTGATGCAGGTGATCCCCAGGCAAGCAGAGTTTGGAGTGGACCTACAGCAGTCCTACAGCAGAGGTTCCTGACTGTTAGAAGGAAAACTAAAAAAAAACAGAAAGAAAAAACTTCATCAACAAAAAGGACATCCACTCAGAGACCCCATCAGAAAGTCACCAACTACAAAGACCACAAGTAGATAAAACCACAAAGATGGGAAGAAACCTATGCAAGAGGATGAAAACACCAAAAACCAGAACACCTCTCCTTCTCCAAGGGATCACAACTCCTAACCAGCAAGGGAACAACGCTGGATGGAGAATGAGTCTGATGAATTGACAGAAACAGGCTTCAGAAAGTGGGTAATGACAAACTTCTCTGAGCTAAAAGAACATGTTCTAACCCAATGCAAAGAAACTACGAACCTTGAAGAAACACTTGATGAAATGCTTATGAGAAGAAACTGTTTAGTGAGAATATAAATGAATTGATGGAGCTGAAAAACAACATGAGAACTTTGCAAAGCATACACAAGTTTCAGTAGCTGAATTGACCAAGCAGGAAAAAAAGATATCAGAGATTGAAGCTCAACTCAGTGAAATAAAATGAGAAGGCAAGATTAGAGAAAAGAGTAAAAAGAAATTAACAAAGCCTCCAAGAAATATGGGATTATGTGAAAAGACCTAATCTACATTTGATAGATGTACCTGAATGTGACAGAATGAATCCAAGCTGTAAAACACTCTTCAGGATATTATCTAGAACTTCCCCAACCTAGGAAGGCAGGCCAGTATTGAAGTCCAGAAAATACAGAGAACATTTCAAAGGTATTCCTAAAGAAGAGCAACCCCAAGGCACATAATCGTCAGATTTTACCAGGGTTGAAATGAAAGAAGAAATGTTAAGAGCAGCCAGAGAGAAAGGGTGGGTTACTCACAAAGGGAAGCCCATCAGATTCACAGTGGATCTCTCAGCAGAAAACCTACAAGCCAGAAGAGAGTGAGGGCTAATATTCAACATCCTTAAAGAAAAGAACTTTCAACCTAGAATTTCATAACCAGCCAAACTAAGCTTCATAAGCGAAGGAGAAATAAAATCTTTTACGAACAAGCAATTGCTCAGAAATTTCATCACCACTAGGCCTGCCTTACAAGAGCTCCTGAAAGAAACACTAAGCCTAGAAAGGAACAACCAGTACCAGCCACTCCAAAAACTCACCAAATGGTAAAGAGCATTGACACAATGAAGAAATTGCATCAAATAATGGACAAAACCAGCTAGCATCAAAATGGCAGGATCAAATTCACACATAACAATATTAACCTTAAATGTAAAGGGGCTAAATGCCCCAATAAAATGACACAAACTGGCAAACTGGATAAAAAGTCAAAACCCATTAGTGTGCTGTATCCAGGAAACCTATCTCACATGCAAGGACACACATAGGCTCAAAATAAAGGGATGGAGGAAGATTTACCAAGCAAATGGAGAGCAAAAAAAAAAAAGCAGGAGTTGCAATCCTAGTCTCTGATCAAATAGACTTTAAACCAAAGATCAAAAAAGACAGGGCATTACATAATGGTAAAGGGATCAGTGCAACAAGAAGAGCTAATGATCCTAAATATGTATGTACCTGATACCATAAAGCAAGTTCTTAATGACCTACAAAGAGATACGGACTCCCACACAATAATAGTGGGAGACTTTAACACTCCACTGTCAATATTAGACAGATCAATGGGACAGCAAATTAACAGGGATATTCAGGATTTGAACTCAGATCTGGACCAAGCAAACCTAATAGATATCTACAGAACTCTCCACCCCAAATCCACAGAGTATACATTCTTAGCATCACATCACACCTACTCTAAAACTGACCACCCATAATCGGAAGTAAATCACTCCTCAGCAAATACAAAAGAATGGAAATCATAACAGTCTCTCAGACCACAATGCAATCAAATTAGAACTCAGGATTAAGAAACTCACTCAAAACCACACAACTTCATGGAAACTGAACAACTGGTTCTTGAATGTTGACTGGATAAACAATGAAATGAAGGCAGAAATAAAGATGTTCTTTGAAACCAATGAGAATGAAGACACAATGTACCAGAATCTCTGAGACACATTTAAAGCAGTGTCTAGAGGAAAATATATAGCAATAAATGCCCACGAGAAGCAAGGAAAGAGCTACAATAGATGCCCTATTATCAACATTGAAAGAGCTAGAAGAGCAAGATCAAAAAAAACTGAAGAGCTAGCAGAAGACAGGAAATAACTAAGATCAGAGCAGAACTGAAGGAAATAGAGACACAAAAAGCCCTTCAATAAATCAATAAATCTAGGAGCTGGTTTTTTGAAAAGATCAACAAAATAGATGGACTGCTAGCCAGATTAATAAAAAAGAGAGAATAATCAAATAGATGCAATTAAAAAAACTATAAAGGGGATATCACCACAGATTCCACAGAAATACAAACTACCAACAGAGATTACTACAAACAACTCTATGTACATAAACCAGTAAATCTGGAAGAAATGGATAAATTCCTGGACACTTGCACCCTTCCAAGCCTAAACCAGGAAGAAGTTGAAGCCTTGAATGGATCAATAACTAGGTCTGAAGTTGAGACAACAATTAATAGCCTACCAACCAAAAAAAGCCCAGGTCCACATGGGTTCACGGCAGAATTCTACCAGATATACAGAGAGGAGCTGGTACCATTCCTTCTGAAACTCTTCCAAACAATACAAAAAGAGGGAATCCTTCCCAAATCACTTTATGCGACCAACATCCCAATACCAAAACCTGGCAGAGACTTCACAAGAAAAGAAAACTTGAAGCCAATATCCATGATGAACATAGATGCAAAAATCTTCAATAAAATACTGGCAAACTGATTGCAACAACACATCAAAAAGCTTATCCATCATGATCAAGTAGGCTTCATCCCGGGGATGCAAGGCTGGTTCAACATATGTAAGTCTATAAACGTAATTCACCCCATAAACAGAACCAAAGAAAAAAAACCACATGATTATCTCAATAGATGCAGAGAAGGCCTTCAACAAAATTCAGCAGCCCTTTGTCTAAAAACTCTCAATAAACTAGGTATTGACAGAATGTATCTCAAAATAATAAAAGCTATTTACAACAAACCCACAGCCAATATCATACTGGATGGGCAAAAACTGGAAGCATTCTCTTTGAAATGTGGCACTAGACAAGGATTCCCCCTCTCACCACTCCTAATCAATATAGTATTGGAAGTTATAGCCAGAGCAATCAGGCAAGAAAAAGAAAGGGTATTCAAATAGGAAAGGAGGAAGTCAAATTGTTTCTATTTGCAGACAACATGTTTGTATATTTAGAAGACCCCATCATCTCAGCCCAAAATCTTTTGAAACTGATAAGCAACTTCAGCAAAATCTCAGGATACAAAACCAATGTGCAGAAATCACAAGCCTTCCTATATACCATTAACAGACTTAAAGAGAGCCAAATTAAGAATGAACTGCCATTCACAATTGCTACAAAGAGAATAAAATATCTAGGAATACAATTAACAAAGGATGTAAAGGACCTCTTCAAGGAGAACTACAAACCACTGCTCAAGGAAATAAGAGAGGATGTAAATGGATGGAGAAACATTCCATGCTCATGGTTAGGGAGAATCAATATTATGAAAATGGCCATACTGCTCAAAGTAATTTATAGATTCACTATCCCCATCAAGCTACCTATGACCCTCTTCACAGAACTGGAAAAAACCACCTTAAACTTCATATGGAACCAAAACAGAGCCCACATAGCCAAGACAATCCTAAGCAAAAAGAACAAAGCTGGAGGCATCACGCTACCTGACTTCAAACTGTACTACAAGGCTACAAAAGTCAAAACAGCAAGGTACTGATACCAAAACAGAGATATAGACCAATGGAACAGAACAGAGTCCTCAGAAGTAATGCCATACATCTACAACCATCTGATCTTTGACAAGCCTGACCAAAACAAGCAATGGGGAAAGGATTCCCTGTTTAATAAATGGTGTTGGGAAAACTGGCTAGCCATGTACAGAAAGAAGAAACTGACCCCTTTCTGACCCCTTATACTAAAATTAATTCCAGATGGATTAAAGACTTAAGCATAAGACCTAACACCATAAAAACCCTAGAAGAAAACCTGGGTAAAACCATTCAGGACATAGGCATAGGCAAGGACTTCATGACTGAAACATGAAAAGCATTGTTACAAAAGCCAAAATAGACAAAGGGGATCTAATTAAACCCCAGAGCTTCTGTACAGCAAAAGAAACAATCATTAGAGTGAAATAGCAACCAACAGAATTGGGAAAAAATTTTTGCAATCTACTCATCTGACTAATGGTTAATATCCAGAATCTATGAAGAACTAAAACAAATTTACAAGAAACAAACCATTCAAAAGTGGGCAAAGGATAGGAACAGACACTTACAAAAGAAGTCATATATGAGGCAAACAAGCATATGGAAAAATGCTTATCATCACTGGTCATTAGAGAATTACAAATCGAAACCACACTGAGATACCATCTCATGCCAGTCAGAATGGCAATCATTAAAAAATCTGGAGACAACAGATGCTGGAGAGGATGTGCAGAAATAGGAATACTTTTACACTGTTGTTGGGAGTGTAAGTTAGTTCAACCATTGTGGAAGACAGTGTGGCGATTCCTCAAGGGCCTAGAAATAGAAATTCCATTTGACCCAGCAATCCCATTCCTGGGTATATATCCAAAGGATTATTAACAGTTATAAAGACACATGCAAATGTGTGTCCATTGCGGCACTGTTTACAATAGCAAAGACCTGAAACTAACCCAAATGCCCATCGATGATAGACTGGACAGGGAAAATGTGGCACATATACACCATGGCATACTATGCAGCCATAAAAAACCCGATGAGTTCATGTCCTTTGTAGGGACATGGATGAATCTGGAAACCATCATTCTCAGCAAACTGACAAAAGAACAGAAAATTAAACTGCATGTTCTCATAGGTGGGTGTTAAACAATGAGAACATATGGACAGAGGGGAGCATCACACACTGGGGTCTGTTTTGGGGACTAGGGGAGGGACAGCAGGTGGTAGGGAGTTGGGGAGGGATAACATGGGGAGAAATGCCAGATATAGGTGACGGTTGGAGAAGGCAGCATACCACATTGCCATGTGTGTACCTATGCAACAATCCTGTGTGTTTTGCACATGTACTCCAGAACCTAAAGTGCAATAAAATAGATATATATAAAAGAATGTATGCAAAAAAAGAATGCATGTAAAGAAAGTCTTTAGAATACTGTTTTTCATACCTAAAAACCAAATGTCTACCAATGAATGAATGAAGGAATTGTATGTATTTTCAATGAAGTATTATACAGCAGTTAAAACTAGTGAAGTGGCATGTAGCAACATTGTTTATCTTCCAGTAGGTGGAAAGTGAAAAATGTATTTTGTAAAAATGCGTGTAATAGACATATTCATACCAAATACATTAAAGCGATTGCTTGTGAGGGGACAAATGGGAATGGGCAATGAGGAGAAAAGGAAAAATTTTGAAATGTAAGTATATTATTATATAAGTACTTTTATGTATGTATGTATGAATGTGTGTGTGTGTGTGTGTGTGTGTGTGTGTGTGTGTGTATGTATATAAGAGTATTTTCCCATCTTCCTTATGGCTAAGTTGCATGGCTCAATTGTAATATAGGGGCATCATTGTGGCATGATTGAAGAGACTTCATGGCTCCATTCCCCAAAGCTGTGTTCCATACACATAGCAGCTTTCCCTTCAAATTCAACATTAATGACCTTTTGAAGCCAAGACATTGTATTTCTAGGGTAACCTCCTGATTCGCTGTTAAACTAGACCATAACCAATTCTTCTTGTGTGACATGAGTTATTTGGTGGCGGTAGAACCTGGTTGGGAAGAATGGTTATGAGAGTGATGAGTTTTGATGTGAGGCAAATCCAGAGCTCCTTGTAGATACAGAGTATTAGTGGGAGGGGGACACAGCACAACCTGGGAACTTCTGGGGACCAGGAGGTCACTGACACTGTGAATGGGGAAGAAGAAGATAATGTCATTTTCTACTACACTTACATTGCTTTATCTGAGTCAAGGAGAAACACATTGGGAAAGGGAAGTGGGTAAGGTTGGAGAATACATAGAAGTAATTTTATTTTTTCAATAGTTTCTACCTTACGTGCTTTGTGAGATTCATATCCTCAATAGGAGCATCATCTGTTTTTACTTCTCATATTGAATATAAACAATGCATTACCCTCTTCTCTTACTTTTGTCACCTATTCCTATAGGATGTGTGGTGTCTAGAGTTCTTAAGGAGTCCTCTGGCTCTCCCAATATTGCTATTTCCTGTACAAGAATTTCAAGCTCCTACCAGAGTCCATAAGAAGCCCCATTCAATTGTAATCAATAGAAGGAAAACATGGATCTGCTGCCATCTTTTTGGTGACCTTCCCTTCTTCCTGCTTAACCTGTAGTTTTTTGTCCTGATGTGATCCAATCCAGGGACCTTCAGTGGCAATTGCTTCTGGAGTGGAAGGCCTGTCGGGCGCATGAACGCCTGTATTTGGAGTGGAGTTGGCTGTTGTAATACTTAGTGAATGGAATTTCATTAGGTCCTTATCTGTGTGCACTGAGGAAAAGAGGTCCTTTTACACAGTGCTTGTAATGGAGTGGAAAATTGCATTTCCCCCTTGCCCGAACAGTGCCATTAGCAGGGAGGCAGACTGCAGAGCACAGGAAGCCACCTCGGGCAGTGCAGGGCTGACAGCCCAAATGATGGCAGTGCTGAGAGACCCGGAAGATATTAAAATAAAAACAGGTTGTGGTGTTCTTTTTGTCCTGTAACAGCTCTTCCCTGCAATGCAGGGAATGATTGGATTTGAAGCACTGAGAAAAACATGTTAAGTAAGAAATTGTTTAAATAAAGTTGTTTGAGGTTGAAACTCCCCCAGGCATGGAGGGGAATGTAGTTAGCTGCCTGCAACTTACAGATATCCAAGAGGCACCATGGTTTTATTTTATTTATTTATTTTGAGTCAGGCAAGTATGCAGCACACTTAAAAGATGAAATGGACAATAAGATCTCTTCCTTGGTCATCCGGGTGGGTTCCAGCCCAACCTGAGGGCACTCTGATGGCCTGTCAGTGGATCAAATTACCATTTTTACTTGGCCTGAGTTCTGAGAATTACAGGTGAGAATAGCTGCAAGTCTCACTACAAAAAGCAGCAAGAGAATTACTCAGCTCTGGGGAAATTCTTGTTCCTAACCTGATAGAGAGGGTTAGGACAGATTCCCTTGGGGAGCAGCTAGTGCAATGGTAGAGGAGGTGCACAGCCTGTCCTGGCTGAGAAAACAGAATCTATGCAGCTCCTGGGACCAAATACATCCGAATACAAAGCGGTGCAGACTAGGAATGCTGGGAGGAACTGTGAGTGCAAGAGCCTTTCATGATTGCCCAAAGGCAATGGGAGAATAGAATGAGAGGCCCCTTGAAAACTGAATAGAGAAACCATTAGGGAATTTCATATTCAGGCTACACAAGAGTTAATCTGGTCCAACCATTTCTTATAGAGATGAGGAATTCCTTTCTCTGAAGGTGTGAGTATCAAAGCAGACTCCCCTGAGACTCCTACCTCCTTCTAATGGATGTGTCTGTTATAGATTGAATCATGTGTTCCCCCAAAATTCATATGTGGAAACCTTAAACTGCAATGGGATGGTATTAGGAAGAGGGGCCCTCACAAGGTGATTAAGGTCATGAGGGTGGAGCCCTCATGAATGGGCTTAATGCCCTTACATGTGCGCTCCCAGAGAGCTTTCCTGCTCTTTTTTGGTCCTGTGAGGATGCAGTGAGAAGTAGGCAAAGTGCAGTCCCAAAGAGGGCTCCCATCAGAACCAACCATGCTGACACCTGATCAGTGACTTTAGCCTCTAGAACTGTGAGAAGATTCCCATTGTGAGCCATCCAGTCTGTGGCCCTTCGTTTTAGCAGTCATTTGACTATGACGGCATCTCTTCATAGTCTTTTCTCTGTTTTCTTGTCCACTCTTTCCTCCAGCTACTCTTCTTTCACCACTTCTTTGGGGGAATTGTCTTTTATGTTGGTCTATCCCTTGGCCTTAGCCTTCTTTCTTCCCTGACAGACATGGAAGGTTGATTGTCAGGTAGCTGATCCCAATCATTCTGTTCTCCAGTTTTCCCATGTATTCCTTATGTCTGTATAAGTTAGGATTGGAAAGTTGTGGCTGTGCCTCAGTAGGGCCCCTCAGCATCACAGTGGTTGCTGAGCTCTGTCCTAGGACATTACAATTTTCTAAAAATTTAAACATATGACTCTCAAATTCTATATGAACACATACATCATTATGTAAAAACTATTAGTATATTTAAATTAATAATGAGGGAACCAGAGCTGTGGTAAAACTGGTTCTAAGAGCACTTGAGGAACTGGGTATATACAAGCACTTGAAAAAAAAGAATGGGGACCAGGCATGATGGCTCAGCCTATAATCTCAGCGCTTTTGGAGGCTGAGGCAGGCAGATTGCTTGAGCCCAGGAGTTCCAGACCAGTTTGGAGGACGTGGAGAAACCCCATCTCCACAAAAAATACAAAAGTTAGCCAAGCATGGTAGCATGTACTTGTGGTTCCAGCAACTCAGGAGTCTGCAGTGGGAGGATCGCTTGAGCTTGGGAAGTTGAGGTTACAGTGAGCCAAGGTCATGCCACTGTACTCCAACCTGCGTGACTGAGCCAGACACTGTCTCAAAAAAGAAAAAAAAAAGTTAGCCAAGGATTGCTAGGTTAGATTCAAAGCTGGTCAATATTCTACAGAGTAATAAATAATAATGCCTAGGACCCTGTTTTTTATTGGACAAAAATCTACAGTTTAACATGTAACTTCATTGTGTCTAGGTTGTGATCAAGTGATGAGCAGTGAAATCAAATGTAGGTATGATCTCCTGAAGGATTAAATAATCCTTGGGAAGATCTGTCCACAAAGTTACAGTGTGCCATTGAAGGGATATTGTGTCCTTCCTTGTCCCCCTACCCCTTTACATCCAAGTTTTGGCTGCTTTTACTTAATATAATCCCAGTATTTGAATCTATATTTCTTTATAAATGTACTGGATATGGTATATCTGGTTCTGTTATGGCTATATCTTGGAGTAAAGTCCCAACTAGTATGTTAGGTATCCACTGATTAAACATTTAACACATTTCTTGAGTTGTCTCTGTGCGCTATGATTTGGATATCTGACCCCTCCAAGTCTCATGCTGAAATTTGATCCTCAATGTTGGACATGGGGCCTAATGGGACCACCTTTTGGGTGATGGGGATGGATGCCTCACAAATGTTTTGGTGATGAATGAGTTATTGCTCTAGTATAAGTTCCTATAAGAGCTGGTTTTTCAAAAGAGCCTGGCACTTCCTCCCTCCTCTCTTTTCCTCTCTCTCCATATGATCTCTGCACACATTGGCTCCTGTATTAGTCCGTGTTCACACTGCTATAAAGAAATACCCAAGACTGGTTTAATTGACTCACAGTTCTGCAAGGCTGGGGAGACCTCAGGAAACACAATCACGACAAAAGAGGAAGAAAACATGTTCTTCACAAGGCACCAGGAGAGAGAAGTGTAAGTGAAGGAGGCACTTTCCTAACACTTATAAAACCATCAGATCAGGCTGGGAGTGGTGACTCATGCCTGTAATCCCAGAACTTTGGGAGGCTGAGGCAGGGGGATCACCTGAGGTCGGGAGTTCGAGATCAGCTTGGCCAACACAGTGAACCTCTGTCTCTACTACTAATAAAAAAAAATTAGCCAGGTGTGGTGGCCACACCTATAATCCCAGCTACTTGGGAGGCTGAGGCAGGAGAATCACTTGAAACCGGGAGCCGGAGGTTGCAGTGACCTGAGAACACACCATTGCACTCCAGCCTGGACAACAAGAGCAGAACTCTGTCTCAAAAGAAATTTTTTTAAAAAATGTCAGTTCTTATAGATCTTTTGAGAATTCACTATCACAAGGACGCTGTGGCAGAAACCGTTCCCATAGTCCAGTCACTTCCCTCCCTCAACATGTGGGGATTACAGTGTGAGATGAGATTTGGGTGGGGACACAGAGCCAGACCATATCAGGTCCCCTTCACCTTCCTCCATGGGTGGAAGCAGCCTGAGGCCCTAACAAGATTCAGATGTTGTGACATGCTTCTTGAACAGCATGCAGAGCTGTGAGCCAAATAAATCTCTTTTCCTTTATAAAGTACCCAACCTCAGGTACTCCTTTATAGCAAGACAAATTCAGTAAGACATTGTGCCAGATTTTAATGTATACTGACGAATAAGACAAGAAATGTGAGGTTAATGATAAGAGAAATACTGCAGAAAAAACTTATAGAAAGTCTATCAAGTTGCCTCTACCTGTTATCCATCACATGATGGAGTGAATTCCCCATGCCTCTTTACCTGAATTCTTTCAGATAAGCAGGGGTTCATTATGTTCTATCAAATTCTGTGAGACATAAATGACGAAAGGGAATTTATAGTGGCTTTTTTGTTGTTTTTGAAATGAAATCTCACTCTTGTTGCCCAGTCTGGAGTGCAATGGCACGATCTCAGCTCACTGCAACCTCCGCTTCCCTGATTCAAGTGATTCTCCTGCTTCAGCCTCCTGAGTAGCTGGGATCACAGGCTCCTGCCACTATGCCCAGCTGATTTTTGTATTTTTAGTAGAGATGGGGTTTCACCATATATGCCAGGTTGGTCTTGAACTCCTGACCTCAGACGATCCACCCACCTTGGCCTCCCATGGTACTGGGATTACAGGCATGAGCCACTGCGCCTGGTCTAGAGTACTTTTTCATGTTGGTGTGACCTTGTTTACTGTGGTCCTCCTTGGATTCAAAGTCTATCCAATGAGTAATATCAGTAAATATTATCAGTAAAGCATACTGAAGTACTAGCTATAGATTTTTTTTGTTTAAGATTTTGATAATCATTCTAAATCTATTCTTAGGCAAGAGTCTTAAAGTAGAAAGTTTCTGTTTCCTCCTTCCTTCCTAAATTCCTCCAATATGATTGCCAACTGGCTCCATGAACGTGGGGCATTGTACCTACCAAGGGTAATGTTTCCTCCACTGGAAATCTTGCAAGTATTTGACAGCAGAGTTGAATGCAGAGGGTATGGGTAGTAGTGAATTTCCCAAGACCCTGATAGTTTTAGGATGATTTTTGTTTCTCAAGATTTTTTTTAGCCAAATTATAAAGCCACTATTGTAACCAACTGAATTTGCTCTCCGATATTATCCCCAAGGAGGAGTAGCTACATTAGTGTTCAAACCAGGAAATAACAGGGTATGTCCTATGGTCTTTCATAGTATGTCCTATTACTGGGTCTCTGAGAAAGGGAGAGTGATTGGTTCTAATATCACATTGGTGTGTACAATATTATTTATTAAATACTGGCCAAACATATAAGTCACCATTAGGCCATGAGAGGGATATAGAGGTGTATAAGAAGAGAAACAGTAGTTGAGGAGATGAGATACCCATGGAACACACAGATACTTATATAAGAAAATGTGTGCAGAATGCTGACTCGGCAATGCAAGCTTCTGGTGCTCTCCGAGTTTAACCAGTGGGGACTGTGGAAGGCATGGAAGGTTCTTAATGGAAATTGTTGGTCATTTAATCTATTGTAACCACCCAAGGGGTTCTTCCTGCCTACTGCATAAACAAAGACCATGGCCTTTTAATAGACAAAGAGTTTAATAGACTCCAGGCCAGCCATGCCATGTGGGAGATGATGTTGGTACTCAAATTATCTTGTCCAGAGTTCATAAGTTAGGGGCTTTTCAGATAGTTTGGGGGAAAAGGGTAAAGGTGTTCAGGTAACAGGTGCTTGCTGATGATTGGTTGGGACAGACATGAAATCATAGGGGGTTGAATCGGTCCTCCTGTGCACTGAATCTCTTCAGGGTGGGGCCGAGGCTCCACGTGGAACCATGGGTGTCAGACATGCAAAAAAATTGGCAAGATAACTCAAAAGGTCAATCTACAATAGTAGTGTTGTGCAACTTTCCCAAGTACTCCTGCAATATCTTAAAACCCCAGAATAATGGCTGACAGTTGTTTATGTCTGTGCCTTAGCAGGACTCAGGGTCTCCTTCACACGGCCTGATAGGCTCCCACTAGCTTTACATAAAGCGCTTGAGTTTTGGACAAGGCATATTATCATTTAAACTATAGCTTAAATGTTTTCCAAAGATAGCTTGGCCTCATATCTCAGAAATAATTAAGGGAAAGGCAAGATGTGGGGCAGTTTAGCTTAGCTGTTAGAATTTTTCTCACTGATGTAGTTTTTGTAAAGGTGGTTTCCCTATAATGAAAAATGCAATCTGGATTGTAGAAGAAGCAGAAGATATTGAAATTCTAAATAGAATGGAGATGGAATAAGGGAGTGCAAAGCTTAGGACAATAATATACCAACTATATCTTTGTCGGGCAGGAATGCCTATTGAGGTCTGGTATTTGAGTCTGAGAATTGAAATGACAATAGACTAATCAACAGGAGAAAAAGATACATAAATTTACTACAGGCATAGGGCATCAGAAGAGAGTACCCAATAATCCTGTGAGATTCAAAACGTATATGTCCTTCTTCATAGGGAGTAGTACTGGGCGTCTGCAGGCACTTCTAGAGGAAAAGGTAAATGATGTTTAGGAGAGATGAATGGGCATCAAGAACAGACAATGTCCTGGGACGAAGTCCGTCTGGGCTCTGAGTGTGCTGTCTACTCTAGCCTTCATTTCTGCAAGTTAATCTTCCCTGTTTGATGAGATTACATAGAGGCTATGCAAGACAATTGCATTTCTTCTAGAAGAACTTCTCCTAGTCAGACAAGGGAACTTCAGAAGAAGTCCCTCTCTGTGCTTGGGGAGAGGTAGTGGGGTGAGAGAGGGTGGGCAGAAGAAGGTCAGACCCTGGTTTTGAGACTGCTTTAGTTCAAAATACTCAGCAAAGCAAAAACCCCACACTTTGGGGTATCTCTTCTGAGCCTCCGTGTCTTTGTGGGTTTGTTTACCAAAATTGCATGCATGCTCATTTGAGCCATTTTTGACTCCAACATTTTGCCCCTTATTTCGTTTTCTTAAGCCCATTCACCCAACTCCTGAGATCTTTCCATAAAGCTGCTGATCATCAGCTTAAGGTATTCTATCTATGGATAGCCTGCCTTTCCCTGGAGCCATCTGGGACAGATTATTATTTTAGCGAGGCAGTGTAATAACTGCCTGACCATCACCTGATGGTTGCCTCACATAACTGGTGGTGGGCTGGGGGTGGGTCTCTCCTACCCTGCTCATGTCTGACTACCTACCGACAGAACACTTTAATTAAAAGTTGAGTTAATTCTGAAATCAAGCAAAACCAAGCAGAAAGCAAAGAGGGAAACTTGCCCCTTTCCAAACAGATTAAATGTTTCTTATTAATTCAGTTGCTTCCACACAGATTAAAGATTGTATCAGAAATTAAGCTAGTCAGTAGTTTCAAATCAAATTACAAATACAGCATCCTTCATATCTGAAATAATTGTGTATCTGTAGGTAAATGTTGAGAGAATATACATTTTTGGGTATTATTCCAACTACAGTTTCAAAAAGATGTAGAAATCTGGAAAAATGAGTAAACACAATTAGATATTTATCTTTGGCTTAAATTAGAAACTTAACTAAGAGAAACTGTGAAAATCTCTATTAAAACAACTAGCATTTTATTTTTCACTGTTAAGAGGGCAAAAAAACCCCAAAGAAATCCCATGCATGAATAAAATAAATATATATTTGGGGATGACACCATCTTGGCATTTCCAGGCATACTTTTCTAAATATATTCTTTATCTGAGCTGTCTTGCAATACTTTTAATATAATTAAAAGCACATAATGAGTGCCAGACTTGTCAATTTCAACAACAAAGTGCTGAAATTTGCAGTGAAACTGAGAGATCCATCTCCCACACATTGTAATGAATAGGTTCATAAAAGGAAAATAGTTTAATTACATTTTAGTTCATGGATTGTTAATAGGCTGGAGTATCTAAATTGAATAATGTGATTCTGGTAATAATTATGTGTAAATGAACTTGTTTAAATGATATTTTACAGCTTCTTTATAAAATTACAGCTAGAGGCAATCCAGTGATAGACAGACAAAGGCCATGCAAAAATTATCATAAACTATTAGCTTGTTTGCAAAGGGTTTTATGTTAATCTTTTAGTACTTAAAGCAATCTGCAATTAACATATCATGGGGAGTTGCCTCCGAGCAAAGGCATGCAAATTGAAGTGCTTAGATAAAAAGCCATTCATGTTGGGGGGAAAAGAGAAAGAAAGAAATAAGAAAAAAAAAATCAAAGAAAGGGTGGCAAAGTACTCAGAGGGTGCTAGTTTTTATATTTGAGATTAAGGAGGTGTAATGACTGTGTTATCTAACTATGGCTGTAATTAAAGCTTTTCTCCAGCAGACATGACAATAGATACTGCATTGATTTCGGTGTTTTAATTGTGAAAGTCATTTTATTTCAGGGCAGAAGATATGAATAGCCTGAATCAAAGGGCTAGAAGATTGCTTTGTTGATAGTACTTGTTCAACAGCTGCCTGGCTGCTTAATACACAAGTGTGGAGAATGCAGAGACCCAAGGAGGTGCTGGGTATTGTGATTCTCCTGCTGGTTTCCTTTCCTTTTATGAAAAAGGCAAGGATCTTAGTACTGATTGTAAACAAACAGCCTTTTCATACCTCGCCAATGTTTTTCCTCCCCAACTTTGCAGAACAAAAGAAGTCATAAAGGGCCTTGAAGTAACTTTACTACTGCTCCTTTTAAGCTACAGAAGTTTATGCAAAATAATAAAAACTATCTTTACTAGTGGAGATATCACCCCTCTAATGGTGAACAAAAGTCTCTCAGTGGCTGCTGTAGTTATTATCACAAATAGCCTTGTAACAGAAACAGTTTGTAGGAGAGAGATTGGATTATTTACATTAAGGGCATATCCACAAAATCTCACACAGTTAATTTGAGATTAGTACTTTCTTATCAGTTTCTATATACAAACCACAGGAGGGAAATTAAGTGAGGGGAAAACATATACAATCCCAGAGCAAAGAAAATTCGAAACAGAATTTTAGAAAGATCAGTGTGGACTTAAAATAAAAATGACATTCTTGGCTATTTCTTCTATAGCACTTCAGTGCAAATAGAGGTGAAACCCAGTGATTTGTAGTGATTTCTATTATTCTCTTGATTTATCTCTTTGTTCCTAGAAATATCAAATAGCATGTTTCAGGGAGTCTGAAAAATAATAAACTTGGTTTTAGGGAACCCTGTTCTTTAAGTGATACGATTTAAAATAACTAGACACCAAGATATCACAAATATAACAAAAATAACATACACAATCATTTACTGAGTCTTTTGCTAACCATTTTTATATATTTCTGATGATATAGGGGAGTGAAAAGAATCTATGAAGTAAATGGACATTAAACCAATTAATAGGAGAAAGGGCATACAAATTTATTCCATGCACAGGGACATCATCTGAAACACAAGTGAACACCTAGTAAAATCTAGAAGCTTTTATACCCTCTTCATAGTGGGGATGAGTGGGGGAATGTAGATATCTTAGGGGAGGTATAGTCATAGCTTGGAGATATTGAAGGCTCAGTTCCAGACTGACACAGGATTTTCCTCTTGGTCACTTTGCAAGCTGGAGATCTCTGACTAGCAATGCCCACCCTGGTCTTGCTCAACCACATTACCTGCTGCAGGAGACAGCCTGTCCACATGGCTCACCTGTGCCAAGTCTGGCGTACACACTGGTTCCCGGAGATCTTGTCCTGAACCCAAGAAAAATGAAGATGTGCTGACAGTGGAAGAGTGAGCAAGGCAGGGAGTTTTATTGAGTGATGAAATAGCTTTCAGCAGAGAGGAGACACAGGGGTGGTCCCCTACCCTAAGGTGGAAAACTCCCTTGTGTGGCTGGGAGTTTTATGGACTCAGAATGGGGAATGCATGCTGATTAGAAGGGAACACATCACTCAAAGGTGGGCATGACAGTGTAGAAAACCAATTAGGAAAGAGTATGTATATGTAAAACAGGTGAAAGGTGGGGATCAAGCAGAGGAAAGTGTACCAAACGGGAAGACAAGTTCTCAGTCTAGTCTGAGAATTTAACTTGTAGCTTGGCTTTCGAGCTTTAAATTGTCTCCAACTTGGACGTGGGCTTTCACTGGGGAACCACCTACCCTGCCCCCTCCACCCCCTACCATCTGCCTAGGAATTTGGCTGCCTCCTATCACTATTAAGACCGCCCCAATAAAGCAAAAATTGGAATAAAAGCAACTCACATGAATGTGGTTTTCCCAGTGTGTATAAAAGCTATACAAGACTAGTCTGTTAGGGGTGTGATAATATGTCCAAGTAAACAATATACATACCTTAATTTTAAAATACTTTATTGTTAAAAATGATAATTATCTGCATTTTCATTTACAAGGTGTTTTGCTGGTGAAGGGTCTTGTTTTAGTGGTTCCGGCTGCTGACTGATCAGGGAGGTAGTTGCTGAAGGTTGGGATGGCTGTGATAATTTCTTAAAAGGCAACGGTAAGGTTTGCGGCATTAATTGATTCACGAAAGATTTCTCCGTAGTGTGTGATGCTGGTTGATAGCATTTTACTTCTACTAGAACGTCTTTAGAAATTGGAGTAAATCCTCTCAAACCCTGCCTCTGCTTTATCATCTAAGTTTAGTAACATTCTAAATCCTCTGTGGCCATTTCAAGAATGTTCACAGCATCTTCACCAAGAGTAGATTTCGTCTCCAAAAAAAAAAAAAAGAAACAAAACACTTTATTTGCTCATCTATAAGAAGCAACTCCTCAGCCGTAAAAGCTTTATCATGAAGTTGCAGCAGTTCAGTCCTATCTTCAGGCTCTACTTCTACATCTGCTTCCCTTGCTACTTCTATAACATCTGCTATTATTTTCACTACTAAAGTCTTGAGCCCCTCAAAATCATCTGTGAAGATTGGAATTGACTTCTTCCAAACTCCTGTTAATGTAGATACTTTTACCTTCTCCCACGAATCACAAATATCCTTAATAACATCCAGAATGGTGAATCCTTTTGAGAAGATTTTGAATTTCTGTTACCCAGATCCATTAGAGGAATTACTGTCTATGGCAGCTATAGCCTTATAAAATATATTTATTAAATAATAGGGCTTGAAAGTTGAAATTACTCCTTGATACATGGGCTGCAGAATGGCTGTTGTGTGAAGAGACATTAAAACAACATTGATTTCCTTGTAGATCTTCATCAGAGCTCTTGGGTGACCAGGTGCATTGTCAATGAGCAGTAATATTTTGAAAGAAATCTTTTTTTCTGAGCAGTAGGTCTCAATAGTGGCTTTAAAATATTTAAGTAAATCATGCTGTGAACAGATGTGCTGTCATCCAGGCTTTTTATTTTTCATTGATAGAGCACAGGCAGAATAGATTTAGCATAATTACTAATAGCCCTAGGATTTTTTGAATGATAAATGAACATTGGCTTGAACTTAAAGTCACCAGATGCCCCTATCAGGAGACTCAGCCTGTCTTTGAAGCTTTGAAGCTGGGCATTGACTTTTCTCTAGTTATAAAAGCCCCAAAAGGCGGCATCTTCTCATGTAGGGCTGTTTTGCCTATGTTAAATCTGTTGTTTAGTGTAGCCACCTTCATCAAATATTAGCTAGATCTCTTGGATAACTTGTTGCAATTTTTCCATCAGCACTTGTTGGTTCACCTTGCACTTTTATGAAGACAGCTTCTTGCCTTAAACCTTATGTACCAACCTCTGTTAGCTTCAAACTTTTCTTCTGTAGCTTCTTTCCCTCTCAGCCTTTATATAAATGAGGCGACTTAAGGCCTTGATCTGGTTTAGTCTTTGGCTTAAAGGAACGTCATGTTAGTTTGATCTATCCATACCACTACAACTTTCTCCATATTAGCAATAACACTGTTTCACTTATATGTTCACTGGAGTAGCACTTTTAATCTTTAAGAACTTTTCCTTTGCATTCACCACTTGGCTAATTGTTTGGCTTAAGAGGCCTAGCTTTCAGCCTGTCTTGGCTTTTGAAATGCCTTCCTTGATACGCTTGATCATCTCTAGCTTTTGATTTAAGTGTGACTCTTTCTTTCACTTGAACACTTAGAAACCACTGTAGAGTTATAAATTGGCCTAATTTCAGTATCATTTTGTCTCAGGGGATAGGAAGTCCTGAGGAGAGGGAGGGATATGGGGAAACAGCCAGTTGGTGGAACAGTCAGAACACACATGACATTGATTAAACTTGCCATCTTCTATAAGCATGATTTCTGGCACCCCAATACAATTAAGATAATAAAATCAAAGATCACTGATATGATAAAGTTTGAAATGTTACCCAGATTTTCAAAATGTGACCCAGAGACACAAGATAAGAAGTACATGATGTTGGAAAAATGGCATTGGTAGACTTATTAGATGCAGGCTTGCCACAAGCTTTCAATTTGTAGAAAACATAGTATCTGTGAAGTGGCACAGAATGAGGTATGCCTGTAGAGGATTTCTGGGAAAGATGAATAGGCCCTCAGAATAGGTGACAGCTGTGACAAGGTCTTTCTGGGTGTGGTGTCACCTCCATTCTCCTTACCTGTGATACAGTTAATCTTCCCTGATAAGATTCTAGGGGATGGTATTCATGGCTATTGACTTAAAGGAGTGGAAGCTGAGGATTTCTGGGGGTGGGTAGGGACTTGAGTTTTGGGAAGATGGGGGTAGAAATTGCATGATGAATAAGGGTTGTCTTACACAGATTAAAAGTCTCGTAGGTCATAAAAGTTGTCTGGAGCTAGCAGCGTTTTTTTTCTGATACAGATACTTTACTAATGTAGAATTCTTTTCCCGATGTAAATTTCTTTTACAAAAGGATGAGTTTTCAGAGCTGCTTTCTTGTGTGCAGTTTCTCGGAATAGGCAGCTCAAAATATGCCAAAAAAGAATATAATTTGGGGTGATATATCTTGTCTCGTGAGCCCAAAAAATGACTTCTGATAACCATCCCAAAGAAGTCAATAGGATGATCCATTTTTTAAAAAGAGCAAACTTAGGCCAAATAAATTGTTCAAGGTCACATAGCAAGGGAGGGGCAGAGGCAGGTGAGAACTCAGACAGTCTAGCTAGATCTCTAGGAAAACCTGATGCCATCCTCGTAGGGCTAACAAGAATTCTGTACAGAAATGTAGTTATAATTAGCATTAATCAGGCTGCACTTTGACCCAGTCCTTGTAACGGAAAGTCAGGTAACACCAGATCCTGACTATTCACATCCCCATTGTTCTTGTAGATAGGATTTCTGGAGTTACAACATCAGGCTTTTGTTTAAGATAGGTAGGATCCCTGACCATACAGTCATCATGCTTTTGTTTGAGAATTGCTGATACAGATTTTGAAATCCAGTGGATCAGCTGATGCTAACCATTTTGAAGACCCCAATAGAGACACTGAATCGACAATGAGAATACAGTTTCTTCATCTCCCTGTCCCATGACTTACTCTGCACTCTCCAGCCAATCAGGGGTCTCCACACTTTGGCCCACTCCCAAACCCTTAAAAAACGTAGCCCCAAACTTATTGGGGAGATGGATTTGAGGTGTCCTCCTGTCTCCTCATTTAGTGGCCTTATGACTAAACATTTTTCTCTGCTGCAACCCAGCGTCTTGGTGTATTGACTCGCCATGTGCATCAGGCAGCAAACGTATTATGGTCACAAGCCCTTAGACCTCTTCTCAGGTTGTTTTCTAAGTACACAAAATAAAGTACATAGGGTTACAAAGCAAATGTAGTATATTGAAATACTGTTATCTAAATATTAAAAAATAAAATTTATGACTTAGTAATTTATGTGCTTATAGCCAGCAGCAACTATAATTTCAAAGCTATGCTAACAGCTACTGTAATTTCAATGTATTGGTAACTATAAACAGTGTTTCAGATTTCTACAATAATGTGAATGGAAAATACCTGATTTTCATCAATGATGAAGTCACAGATACTCCTTAAACTCCAGTCATTTTGTTGCCTATCTTTATAATAAAAGAAAATGGGGCTGAGGCCAGAGGATTGCTTGAGTCTAGGAGTTGGAGATTGCAGTGAGCTATGACTGCATCACTGCATTCGAGCCTGGGCAACAGAGGGAGACCCTGTCTCTTAAAAATAACAAAAACAGAAAGAAAATATTAAGTTCCCCATAAACATTAGTGAAAATAAAAATATATTTTCATAACTTTTTATGTCAGTTATGTAAAAATATATATGTAGATAATTATACATTAAAATAATTTTCCCATAAAAATTCATAGACTTCTGAATTCTGTAGGTGTGCAAGGATTAGGTTAAGCACGGATGAGGAATTGAGGCCCCGAGAAGGGAATCAAGTGACCCAAGGTTGTCAGTAATTAGTGATGAGATGTAGATAAGAGCTTCTTACACTAAGAGAACATAAGGAAACTTAAAATAGCATATGTTGATCTTTACTCTTTCTCCTGTGACTTTGGTGGCTTTTGCTAACATGCTCTTGGAATGGTGAACCTTTCTTTATCTTTGCAATGTTGTCTCTTTAAAAGTGGGAGCAGCAAGCAGTTTCCCCAGCCCTGAGATCAGTTGTTGGAAATTCCTGCTTTCAGCTGCTTTCAGTGGCAGGACTGGGAAGAGCCCAGAAAGGGCAGCTATAGGGTCTTACAGGAAAACTTCCTGTGATTCCAACCTAAATTTGAAAACTTTCTATTTAAAAGGGACAACAGTGCATTTTTTTTCTTTCTTTCTTTTTTTTTTTTTTTTTTTGAGACGGAGTTTTGCTCTTGTTACCCAGGCTGGAGTGCAATGGCACGATCTCGGCTCACCGCATCCTCCGCCTCCTCCGCCTCCTGGGCTCAGGCAATTCTTCTGCCTCAGCCTCCTAAGTAGCTGGGATTACAGGCACACGCCACCACGCCCAGCTAGTTTTTTGTATTTTTAGTAGAGATGGGGTTTCACCATGTTGACCAGGATGGTCTCGATCTCTCGACCTTGTGATCCACCCGCCTCGGCCTCCCAAAGTGCTGGGATTACAGGCTTGAGCCACCGCGCCCGGCCTTTTTTTTTTTTTTTTTTTTTCTTTTTCTTTGAGATGGAGTCTCACTCTGTTGCCTAGGCTGGAATGCACTGGTGTGATCTTGGCTCACTTCAATCTCTGTGCCCAGGTTCAGGCAATTCTGCCTCAGCCTCCTGAGTAGCTGGGATTATAAGTGCATGCCACCATGCTTGGCTAATTTTTGTATTTTTAGTAGAGACAGGTTTCATCATGCTGGCCAGGCTGGTCTTGAACTCCTGACTTCAGGTGATATGCCTGCCTCGACCTCCCAAAGTGCTGGGATTATAGGCATGTGCTATGGCACCGAGCTAAGAATGCATATTTATTATGTGTCTCCTCTATGCAAGGTCTTCGTGTATCCTCTTCCAGTTAATCTTCAGAGAGGCCTAATAAACAGTCCCCATCTTTGTTCTGGAGTGGAAGGAGAGAAACTGAGAGATTGCTATGCTTGTGGTAAGCCAGGGGTGGAGTTAGACTCCAGCTGTGTTCTCACAACCTAATGATGCAGGCAATTTGGTCCTCAGTTTACTTATTAGGAAACTGAGGATAAAAGACTTTCAGCAAGACGGCCAAGTTCATGACTTATTAAGTGACAGAGCCAGGAATTTAACTCAAGTGTGTTGCCTGTAATTGTAATTGTACACTCAAGTCTTTGTTCTCCAGACTCTGTTGCCCTTACATTGAAGGAATAAGGGCTACCCCTCCCTCCTGTCCTCTCTACCCAGTGGCCTTCTCAGCAGGTGTCTATTGCAAATCTGTTATTTACAGGGCATGTCCCAGGTGGACATGCAGGAGGGGAAGGTCAGCAGGTAGAAACACATAAGGATATCCTTGACTTTGAGCTGACTTTTCTAACATCCCTAATTGCATAAATAAAGCTAACACAAAGAGAACACACAGAAAATGTTCAATGACAAACATGGACAGCATCAACAATGTAATAATTGTGATGACATTAATAGCTAACATTTATTGTATGCATACTATTTTAAGTATTTTCCTTAAGTTATTTGATCACATATCCCATAAAGAAGAGTGTGGGATGGTGATGCCACTCTTACACACATGGCAGGAAGGACACGGCTGAGGGTGCCACAGTCGTAAACACAGAAACGCAGATATATGTTCTCTTTATTGACTTTGTAATAATATTTGTGGCAATTTTAGCCATGAATTGAGTGGACATAAGGAAGGGGGTGAGATGGATCAATGAGGTCAACTCCTAGGGAACCATGTTGGCAAATGTTCCTGCCTCATGCCTCACTTTGGTGAGATAAAATTTTTAGGCATTTTAAAGAAATGCCCAAACTATCAGCCCTGTGCAAAGGGAACATGGTTCACTCTCTAGATAGTCAATTTGGGTGATAGGGGTAGGCCAGCTGCTTGCTTGGGTCTCAGGAAAGAGGCCCTGAATTTTCTGGTCATTCTCCCTCAATCCAAACCTCAGATTCAGGTAATTTCTACACATTGCATTAAGCTTCCTTAACCAATAAGCAACATTTCTCTTAAACACGGTCACCACGTCATCATCACAACTAAAAAATGAATAATTCCATAGGACTTTTTAGTACCTAGTTCATATTCTGATCTTTTTCTATTCACTTTGTTTGATTCAGTGTCCAAACACAGCCCATACCTTTTATTGGGTTGCTGTATCTCTTTTATCTCTTTCAGTCTTAATTGTCTCCTTTCCTTCTTTTTTTCATTTTCTCTTTGCCTCTTGTGCTATCACTCCCTCTCCACTGCCCCTCTCTCTCTGTCTCATATTGATTTTTTGAGGAACTGGATAATTTGTCCTGGTCAATGGCCCACATTCTGATTTTGACTGGCTGCTTCCTTGCTGTGCCTTCTAACTTGTTCCCCTATCCTCCCTCTGTACTTTCAGCAGGTTATAGATCAAGAACTGTCAGATCAAGAACTTGCTTGAATTCAAATTAAGGTTTTTATATGGTGCTGTATACTTCCTATTGCATCACATCCTGAGACACGTAATTAATATCTGATCATGGTAACTCTATGTGTTACCTAACTTGATTGTGCTAGTCATTACATTTTATATACATATATATGGTATATATACAGACATACATGTCAAATCATTACATTATATACTTTAAACACTGTATATGGTTTTATTGGTTAATTATATCTCAGTATAGCTGAAAAATTAAAAAAAAATTAAAACAATCCCATCAAAAAGTGGACTAAGGATATGAATAGACAGTTCTCAAAAAAAGATATACAAATGGCCTACATACAAAAAAATGCTCAACATCACTAATTATCAAGGAATGCAAATCAAAATCAAAATGAGATACCACCTTACTCCTGCAAGAAGGGGCAAATATATATGTTTGTATGTATGTATGTATGTATTTTCATGGATGTGGCGGAAAGGGAACATTTTGACATTGTTGGTGGGAATGTAAACTGGTACAACCACTATGGAAAACAATGTAGAGATTCCTTAAAGAACTAAAAGTAGATCTATCATTTGATCCAGCAGTCCCACTCCTGGGTATCTACCCAGAGGAAAATAACTCATTATATGAAAAAGATGTTTATGGCAGTACTATTCACAATTGCATAATATGGAACCAGCCCAAATGTCCATCAGTCAATGAGTGGATAAAGAAAATGTGAGATAGACACGCACACACACACACACACACACACCCACCCACCCAACCATGAAATACTACTTAGCCATAAAGAGGAATGACATAATAGCATTTGCAGCAACCTGCACAGAATTGGAGACCATTATTCTAAGTGAAGTAACTCAGGAATGGAAAACCAAACATCATATGTTCCACTCATAAGTGGGAGCTAAGCTATGAGAATGCAAAGGTTTAATAATGATATAGTGGACTTTGGGATTTTGGGGGAAAGGGTGGGAGGGTGGTGAGGGATAAAAGACTACACACTGGGTACGATGTATGCTGTACAGGTGATGAGTGCACTGAAATCTCAGAAATCACCAGAGAACTTATTCATGTAACCAAATACCACCTGTTCCCCCAAATCCTATTGAAATAAACAAAAATGTATATTAGCAGGTTCAGATCGTTCTTCCATTGGAAGAATCAGCTGGATTCTTCCATTGTGAAATTCACAACCAACCTTTTATCTAATGTTTGAGTATCTTTCGATGATGATGACCTAAGTCCATTATTTCATTGTAGGTTGCAAAATGATAATTTTCTTATTTTATCATCCCTTTGTATCTATTACCCAGAATTTCTCTATGAAGAACTTTCCTCCACATAGTAATTGTTTTAAATCTTTTTTTCTCACAGCAGAAAACTTGATTTAAAACATACTTTCTATGAGCATTGACTGGATGAAGTATGAATGTGAAGTGGTGTCAGAGGCAGTGGAAGGCGGGGGATGAGGGTCCCCCACAGGCACAGGCTTGACTTCATGCTCTGTTCCTGTAGTGGAAGAGCCCTTGGGCTCCATCAGTACAGTTGGGAATGCCCTGGTGAATAACAGTGCCTGACCTGTGCCCTCACCAGGCTTACCATGTGGGGTCCTGGAGAGTGAAGGATATTCCTCTAGTACAGAGAGGGTAGGTGCTCCCAGCTTTATGACTTTGGGGTTGTTGGCCATAGTCAACCTTGTTTCCATATCCATAAAGTGAGAATAAGAGCATTAACCTCACAGGATAGTTGTGAAGATTCATTGTACTAATGCTTATAAAATACTTGGCATAGTTTTGGCTGTATAACTATGCTTAATAAATGCTGGCTTGATCATTCTTACGGTAATAATTTTTTTTAAGAGACAGAGTCTTATTATGTTGCCCAGACTGAAATGCAGTGGCTATTCACAGGTGAGTCCCACTGCTGATCAGCACGGGAGTTTTGACCTGTTCCGTTTCTGGCCTGGGCTGGTTCACTCCTCCTTAGTCAACCTGGTGGTTCCCTGCTCCTGGGATGAAACCATATTGATGCCGAACTTAGTATGGACACCCAGTTAGCATGGTGCACTACAGCCCAGAACTCCTTGACTCCAGTGATTGTCTCACTTCAGCCTCCTGAGTCTCCAGGACTACTGACTATTGCATTGGTTTGCTAGGACTGCCATAACAAAGCATCACAACGTGGGTGGCTTAAAAACAACAGAAATTTATTCTCTCATAGTTCTGGAGGCCAGACATGGGAAATAAAGGTGCCAGTGGGGCCAGGATCCTCCAAAGACTCTGAGTAGAATCCTGTCTTGCCCCTTCCCCACTTCTGGTGGTAGCTGGCAATCCTTGGTGTTCTTTCACTTACAGACGCATTGTGCCAATATCTGCTTCTGTCACTGCATGCCTATCTTTTCCTTCTCTGTCTCTTCAAATGGCATTCTCCTCTCTACATCTTCACATTGTCCTTTTATAAAGATAGCAGCCATATTGAGTTAAGGGCCCACCGTACTGCAGACCTCATCTGAACTCATTACATCTGCAGTGACTCTATTTACAAATAAACCGACATTCTGAGGGACTGGGGGTTAGGACTCAACATATCTTTCTAGGGGATACAAATCAACCCATAAAAATTGTGTAACAGTACAATACTAAGCCCTGAAATATACAAGGGTTCCTTCTACTTTATTGTTTGATGTGGCAGATCCACATTTCTTGCATTTTACTGTTTTCCTACTGGTTTTCTCTCAGATATGAGATGCTACGTAGTGCAGAATGAGAACAAATTGAGCAGCTCTTCCACATTTAGACCGGGAGCAGACACATGAATAAGTCCCTCTGCACTCCAAAGACAGGATAGGAGCAGGAAACATCAGCCAGAACATCCCCTATAAACAGAAGAAGCAGTGAAGCCTTGGAGAACCCATCCACACCTCAGAACTCCCCAGTCAAGTTCATGCTGGCAGGCGCCCAGTGATTCTCCCATTCGTATCATGACAAGGCTCAGAGTGAACTGTTTATTTATCAGTTCTTAATTGAGTTGATGTTTACTCATGATTGCCAGTGGATGAGTAATTTATTACAGAGTTTGAGGAGTCAGATAGTGAAGAGATCATTATAAAGAGAAATTATAATAGAGTTCCCTGTACTCATGGGTCTGGTAATAAAAGATTGACTGATATAATTAGATGGGGCTTGGTAACAAATACTATTACATTATGTCTGAATCTTATTTAAATATATTGGCCTTTTATCTTAAACGTATTAGTGAATGGCTGTAGGTTATGTTGACACCTGCTAGCTCTTTAACTCTTGCAAAAGGAGGGCTGAGCTATACAAAGGAGTTAATCATTTGATGTTTGGAAGCAATGGCATGGTATTCAGGGCAGTTCTCCCTGTTAGTTTTTAGAGGAAGAGCAAGGTGTAAGGGGAACTTAAGCTTCCTCTCGGTCACAAACGTTCTGGATAACACATTCAGGGGCTATGTTTCTCAGTACTGTGGTTATGGCTACCTTGGAACCTTTAACTTGGCCAAAGTCATCCTTTAGAAAGCAGATAAAGGAAAGAGCAGGAAATGAGACAAGGTAGTAAGAAAATGAGCTGTAGAGTAAGACAGGCCTGAGATTAAAACTTCACCATAGTGGGTTGAGTGGTAGCCCTCCAAAAGATATGGCTCTGTCCTATCCCTGGGACCTGTGAATGTGACCTTCAGTGGAAAATGAGTTGTTAGAGGTGTAACTAAGGATCTCAAGATAAGATCATTGAATAAGCCAGGGGACGGGGGCTGTAAATTGAATGACCAGTGTTCTTGCAACAGACACCCAAAGGAGAGACCGACGGAGAAGAGATATGAAGATGGAGGTGGAGGCTGGACTTGAGTAGAGCTGTCATGGAATCGATTTCTGTTGTTTTAAGCCACCTAGGTTATGTTAGTTTGGTGCCAGATCCCCGGAAAACAAATACACCAGTTTTATCATAAATTGCTTGTATGACTTTGGGCTAGACTCTTAATCTTTACAAGCCTCAGTTTCTTATCTGTAAAAGTTTGGTTATTACACTTGTCTCTCAGTATTGTGAGGACCACGAAAACTCACCCAACCCAGTGCCTGGTACATGACAGGCATTCAGTACACATCAGATTCCTTCTTCCATCACCTCCTACCCATTTTCCTACGTGATGCTTCAACTTGAAAGCTTTTTCATCTTCTACGCCTCCTAAAATGTCTGCAAAACTAACAGCCCTCCCCTGAAGAATGTTCCATTCTTCAGGAGTTGTTCTTAGGACTGTCAAATTAGAGGAGAAAGCATGGTGCAGCTGGTGTTTCTGAGGCAGTTGGGCGAGAGCCATGTAGATATTAAAAGTTTTTCAAATGCAGTTCGTCGAATACAGCCCTATAGAGAAGCAGCTGAAGTCCACATTGTAACTGCAGTGTGACTGGCCAGCTGCGGTCTATTTCCTTCACATGAGGAGGTCTCAGGGTACATTCCCAGCCATGGAGAAGAGACGACACATGGGAGGGGAGTGTGTATAATACTCTGGGCTGCAGAAAGAAGCCGATGTAAATGGCTTTTTGCTGGATGTCTTTAGTTCATTGATTTTAGGCCTAGAAAGTTGTGATTGATTACCTCCCACAAAATGCAGGCTGGGGAAGTCAGTGTGGGAATTCAGAGCATGACTGATTTAATAAATGTTTTCAGAACCATGTATTCTTCTGAGGCATCGGAATGATGAGAAAAAGAACACTGGTTAAGAGCTAGCAGAGCTGGGGTCTGGCGTCATTTCTGTCCTTGATTAGCTGTGTGACTTTGAGCCAGTAATTTGACTTCTCTGAGGCTTCAGCTTTACGGGGAGGTGGTTGAAGCAGTATATCACAGTACTAGCATTCAGTGGTTCTACAAAAGCTCACAGTGATCCCCATGAGGTCAGAGTCTACCCATGTAGCACACATTTTTTGTTGGTGTGCTTGCTGGGGAGAGAAGAATCACAGGAAGGCAACAAGGGAAGAAAATTTAAAAAAATATATTGATGTTCTTTAATATATACCATCCAAGGCTTCATCAGTCATCCAGGGGAGAACCAGAGAAGTTTTAAAGACTCGAGGCCTCCAATGCCTGGGCCAATTGAGGAGCCTGTTGATTACAGTTTGCCATTTCTGCATGTCATTGATAATCCAGGGCCTTGGAATAAGTAGGCAGGGGAGCCCCTGGGGGCATGGCCCTGTTAGAAGGTAGTGTTTCTTTCTTTTTTTTTTTTTTTTAATGTTAGCCCCCCTCCCATTGTCTAGTATGTTGGGGCCAGTTTCCATGTATTCTTCCCCATGTCTCTGAGCACGTTCTGCTAAATTCATTGATGGTGAGAGGGAAGGAAATAGATATTTATTAAGTACCCATGATGAGCTCCCTACTGGGAAGGATCTGTATTCACAGCCATCTTATGGGGCAATCACTTTGCCCCTATTTTATTATTAACCTGAGGCTTGGAGGTGTTGGGCAAGCTGAATAAAGCCGCTAAATTATTAAGAAGCAGAGCCAGGAATTGAACACATGGCTGTATGAGGGTCTGTGCTTTCTTTGCCTTGGCATCCCACCCTTATGCTATGGTAGCTCTGGGCAAGCATTGTATGCAAGGCACTGGGCTGACGGGAAGCAGCAGTGGGGGTGGGGAGGATGGGGATAAAGAGAACTATGTATCATCCTTGTTCTAGAACATATTATCTAATTAGACAAATGAAACTAACATAAAGGGAATACCTAAGACACGTTAACACTTTTATCAACAATATAATTAGAGATAGAGCAGCTAACATGTATTATACAGTATTGCCACATACTAAAGACTCTACAGTTGTTTTCTCATTGTCACCATCCCATGTCCATGTTTCATTGATGAGGAAGCTGTGGCATAGAGAGGCTTGGAAACTTCACCAAAGGTCACAGCCTTTGGACTTCCAATAGTGAGCCAGGATTCCAATCCAGCCCAATGGGTTCCATGTAGTATTGCTGGTGTTGTCATCAAATAAAGGAACCCAAGGCCCACTAGTAGGCTCATTAGGAGAGATGAGTTTGGTCTGAAATGGTCCTGGTGGACTGAAGGGAGGAAAGGTAACTCAAAAAGCCTGTATGGAAATAGCCCTGTGGTCACGTCAGAGAACAGGTTTCTAAAGCAGGTTCTTGCCAGCTCATAGTAGGACCTTGAAGTAGCTGCCAGGCTTCTTCCACCCTCCTCTCCCATCTCATGGCTAACAACCTGTTTTCTTCTGCATTCTAACCTTCTGAGAATTCTCTCTCAAATGGTGAGGCCATTAGAAGGCAGTTATTTTTGGAGCATGCCTTGCCTGAGGCAAGCACGTGCTTGGAACGAGGGGTGCAGGGAAAGCCATACTAATCCACAGCTGACCGTGGAGCAGCAACAGGGGCTGAGAGTGTTAGCTCCTGCAGCCTTTCTTGAAGCACAGATAGGAGTGAGTGCAGCAGAATTATGGCCCTGGATCAGTTCAGCTGGCATTAGTTACGTAAAAGCAAGAGCTTTGTCAACTGCAGTCCCACTTTAAAGGGTGTGTGGGATTGAAACAAGATGGCTTGAAGGAACGGGCCATGTGCTCTGTCTTTGCATTGTACACAAATGTCCCTTGTCCTAAAAGACCAGGTAGACTTGATAACTGCATGACAAAGATGGGTGCAGCTAAGGGAGGAGGGGATACGAAAAGAGATGGGTTAAAAACAGCAGAGCCAGGTCAGGTCTTGGAGAGTAACTAGTCACTGATTGCAGTTAGATCCTGGATTAACATATTTTAGAGGAAAACAATGGATTTGAATGCCATTAGCAGAGCATGCATTCTTCAGGTTCTTTTATATCAGCCAGCTTCACTCATTCCAGTGACTATCTTGTCCTACCTCTCCTGTCCGTCACTCCCTCACTCTTGCCCCAGCTATCCCAGAATTGTTTAACTTCCCAGCATTGCATATCAAGAAACTGTGAGTTGGAGAGAATAAAGTGGCTTAAATAGATGACTGGTTACAGCGTTAAAATACAAAACTGTATTTTCTGATTTCTAGTTTATTTTCCCCCAATGCTATACTGAAAGCTGGATTTTTCTGTCTTTAAGGCATGGAGAAAAGTGAGGGAGTCTTGGGGTTTCTCTGAATTTGAGACAACATCCTTAACATTGGGCAAGGTAGTCTGGCTATTAACTGTGAAACTCTGGAGTGAGCTTAGTTGAAGGGGATTGAACAAGTCGTTTCAGAGCCTAGGGCCTCTGTGACAACCAAACACATTTGCCGTTTGGAAAATAATTATAGATCCTTTTGAGATACTCGGCTGCGGATAGAACTGGAATACTCTGGCTAGAAAAGTGCTTGCTATGAAATCTATTCACTTAGTGTGATAGATGGTTAAAAATGACCATTTTTTTTTTCCTATCCCTGTATGCATGACCCCCAACCCCTCCCAAGCAAGGTATCTATAACATTCCTTCTATCAAGAGTAGAGTTTCTCTACCCACCCCTGGAACTGGGGCTTGACCTTGTGACTTGTTCTGGTCAGTAGGGCATTAGCAAACACGATGTATCAGAAGCTTAGAAAGTGTTTGCATGTGGGGCCCTGTCCTCTTCTTGATACCCTGAGACTGCCATGTAAAGAGACTGGGGTGCTTTCCAGAGCTTGAGAATATTTGGAGTAGACAAAAGTTGACCCAGCACACTCCCTGGACCAACAGTAAAAGCACCTACATTTTTGCTAAAAAGTCCTAGTGGAAGGCGGTTATATGCAATCCTATCATGTTTCCTTAAATAATGGGGAAAGGACACAGGTGTCCATATATGCTGGTGAATCCAGCCTCCTTCACTGGAAAACATGTGGCTCGCAGTGATTCAGTGGAATGGCCTTACCCCAGTAGTCCAGGACAGTGGCTCTCAATTAGGAGCTATTTTGACTTCCAAGAGTCATTTAATAATGACTGGATACATTTTTAATTTTTCTTTTTTTAAATGGAATTTTGTTATGTTGCCTAGGCTGGAGTGCAGTGGCTCAATCCGGGCTCACTGCAACCTCCGCCTCCCGAATTCAAGCGATTCTTCTGCCTCAGCCTCCTGAGTAGCTGGAACTACAGGCGTGTGCCACCATGCCCAGCTAATTTTTTGTCTTTTTAGTCGAGACAGAGTTTGATCACGTTAGCCAGGATAGTCTTCATCTCCTGACCTCGTGATCTGCCTGCCTCGGCCTCCCAAAGTGCTGGGATTTCAGGTGTGAGCCATCACATCTGGCCAAATTTTTAATTTTTGTACCCCCAGTGCAGGCGTATGCTACTGGCATGTAGTGGATATAGGCTAGGGATGCTGCCAAACAGCCTACCATGCCCAGGACAGTCCTCACATCCAAGAATGATCAAGTCCGAAATATTGATGGTGTTGAGGTTAAGATACCCTGATCTGGGCAATTGTTGACTTCATGTCAGTGTTTTGCGAGTTCCTTCAGATATCTATGCAATACTTCACCGGACTCCAACCCTAGCCTCATCTTCTTCAAGAGCAAGTTCTCTCTTTGGGAATCTCTGAAGAGTCAGTCAAAAACCTATCTTAACATCCTAAAAGATGCCTCTTTAGGGCTGGGTAAAGATGATTTTCTAATTGTAAAAAGCCTTCCTAGCCCTAGATATTGTGCTTATATCGCGGAGAAGTAGATTGAATGCCTGAGGGAGGGGCATGGATCAAGGTGGGAAGTCAGACATAAGCAGAGCTGCATTTCCAGGAAGTGTGAGTTCAGTTTACTTTTTGCTTATGGACCACAAAGATGGCCATCATCTCTCTAAACCTTGGAGAACTCTAAAATTTTTTCTGGGAGAGGAACATCTCTATCACATCTGCCACAGTGGAAAGCTTTGTGCTTTCATAACATATAACATATAATTGACTCGGATAACATATAATTGGCTTGAGAACAGAGTAAGCATGTGTGGAAGGGCCTGTAATTTTTAATATGACATTGGCCATAATATATCATGTCATACCACCCACTCACAGCAGCCTCATCATATGAAATGCTAAATGCCTTTCTTATCAACACTTGATGGGAAAATGCTGTTCTGGCATCTTCCTCTGAGGGAAACAGAAATCTAACCATGTTCCTCGCAGCCTAGAACTCTGTACACAAAGATCACACTTGTTTTTCTCCCTGAAAATTTATAGGTATTTACAAGGACTCATATCCTGTTTGCTATTTAGAGGGGCAATGAAGTGAGAGAGAATTATGTAGCAAGTTTCTTTTTTCTGAGGCTTGCTCAAGCTGCTCCATGACTTAAAAAAAAAAAAAAAAAAAAAAAAAAAACACCAAAAAAAAAAAAACCCAGATATTACTCCCCAGTTTTATGGGCGGCTTGCTGTTTTCTAGTGTTATTTTCTTCACTGACTTTCTTGGCAAAGCCATGGTTTAGTACTCCTGGAGGGTGGTTAGATTCTCAGTGAGATGCATCTGTCGTAAAACACTGACCCTAGAAAAGGAGGTTCAATTCGTGATCCAGGGTGAACTCCTTGTGTTTTCGTCCTATTAAATTAAAAAACCAGCTTTTGCTGAGTGTTCCAAGACTGGCTTTTTTCTTCCCTGTTGCTGACAACTCTCAGGAGGTGCAGACTTTCTTGAGAACGATGATGGCATCCATGAAGGAGGGGGAATCCATTCTTATGCTATTAGAGTTTTATGAACCCTTTCTTAATATTAGAATAGAATTCTACGGCCAAGAGAAAACTGTGTCTCATGTTCAAAGAGGCAGACAATTGGAATATATTCACCTTCTGAAAAGTTTTAAAGAAATAGAAAATATTGCTTTTTTTAAAATGTTTGCCTGGGTATGACCACTTAATAACTTTTAATAGATCACAATACTGCATTTCCAGGTGATCAAATGAAATGCTTGGAGAATGGGTTCTGTTTAATTTAATTGCTTGGTTGACTCACAGCAAACCACAAAATATTTATATATTTTTTTATCATTATGTTTTTGAGACAGAGTTTTGCTCTTGTTGTCCAGGCTGGAGTGTAATGATGCAATCTCAGCTCACTGCAACCTCAGCTTCCCAGGTTCAAGACATTCTCTTGCTTCAGCCTCCTGACTAGCTTGGAGTACAGACGTGTGCCACCACACCCGGCTAATGTTTTTTGTATTTTTAATAGAGATAAGGTTTCACCATGTTGGCCAGGCTGGTCTTAAACTCCTGACCTCAAATGATTTGCCTGCCTCGGCCTCCCAAAGTGCTGGGATTACAGGTGTGAGCCACCTCACCCAGCCACAAATTTTTCACTTAACACAGTTGAATATGATTTTGTGACTAGGGTTCTAATTGCTGAGTCTATCAGTCTTCAGCTGGAGAAGGGGAGAGGGAAGATGTGCTGATCCCCAAAGATCCCCTGGCATTTTGTGAAGCAAGATTGAAAGATGACTCCTGGAAAAAATTCATTAGTTTGACTCTCTTTTTAACTGCATTCCTAATAATTTGGACTTTACTCATTTAAGGTGGTTATGAGAATTGAGTGGATATAATGAGTTACAGAGGGTGGCACATTGCAAGCTTTGATGGTAAATTATGGATATTAAGATATGTATGTACTTTGATTTGTAAGTAATGATTTTTATAAAACGTTATGATAAATTTCAAGGCTGACCTTGAAGGAGAATACTAACATAACTTTGGAAAGCCAAAAAATAAAAAAGGGTATCCGTTTCTGATCCTGAGTGGGTTTCAGATCTCGTATTTGGAGCATTTAAATTTAAGTTTGAAGAAGTAGGACTGAGGTCACATCTTTTGTCCACTGGACATTGTTTCTGATGAATAAGTACTAAAACTCCTTTGAATTTGGTTTCCCCCTTAGATAAGAATTTATTTTTTCCATACGGTCTTTTCTTTGCACCTGAAGGAGCACTGAGAGTGAAAAATAGAGGCCTGTTTCCTGCTCCTAACTGGAGCCCTCCAAGGTTGTCAAACTAGAGAAACAACTTTGTGGGATTTATGCCTGGGACCTGTCAAAGTAGAATTATCATAGCAAACCCTCTCTGCTATCAATCAAAGGGGTATTGGGGATGGCAAGGGCAGGCATTTTTCAAATTTCTTTACTGCGCATATTTAGTCTTATGCCTGGGGGAGGAAGAGCTCCTTTGAACGGTTCTTGTAGATTTCTTTTCCATCAGATGGCAGCTCACAAAACTACTTAATCTTCCCCAAAGGGCTTCTCTCATTGGCCTGCTGAGAAAAACAGCCAAGGAAGAGAGAGAGGAGGGGAAGACAGGGACAATCCAACAGCAAATCCTAGAAAATAAGGCATTGCATTCACAGGACGCACAGTCTAAGCCTGGTCACACTGATGTCATGACTTAGAAAGCACACTGTCCGTTTAAGGTTGTCTCCTGTCACTTCTTTAAGTATCGTGTGGACATTTAGCAACAGCACAAAGCTGACACTGCTATCATAGCGATGTGAGTATTCTTTTCTCCTACAGCCATTTCCCACATTTGTCAAGACAAAGGTTGAAGGTGACCGGACAAGGGAAATGGGTCACCCATTCATTCCCATCTGTCAGAGGTTTGCTTTGTCATGATAACATTCAAGGAGCATGTTTATCTATCCTGCTACTGGAGGTTAAGACAAGGGTAACAAAAAGAAGAGAAGAAACCCTGTTTGAAAAGTTTACAAATCCTGCCGTGAGGGCTGTAAACAGAGTCCAGCCGGTGGTGGAGCGTGTTAAATACTGCCACATTGATAGGGACCTGGTTCCCCAGCACTAGAAATCCACTCATGTAAACAGAGGAACTGTTGCTGTGAATCGGGTCTGTTTTGACTTAAAGTCTAAGAAACACATTGCCTTCAAAGTGAATTCTTAGGTGTCACTTCCCATAAGTTATGGCAGAAGATTACAAAGCTACTGATATAACATATTAGTTTGATGGACAGAATTATACCCCCAACGCTTCCTGCTCTCCCCAGTGACGCACACTAAGTTAGTGTGCTGTGACAGCTGCCTTGATTTACCACCAGTCCGGGAGGCCAACCGGGAGAGGGAACGTTCACATGGACGCAGGGCCTGAGACTGGCCTGGAGCCTAGTTTATAAAGCTGCCCTGTAATTCACCACAAATGTGTCACCATTAAAAGAGGAAAAAAGGATTGCAGATAATAAATACTCTTTAATTTATTAGCTAACAACAAAGAGATCAGAGCCAGTTGTGATGTGATTGTTTGACATAATATTGTCAAGAAAAAAAAGCTAAGTTGACCAGAGAGGTAAATTACACATTCAAGCAGATGCATCAACTCTTGGCTTGTCATAAGCCCAGCTAAACAAAACGCCACACAGAGGGGAGGACTGGCCAAGAGCAGAGCCATTTATCTCTGAAAGAGACATATTCAAGAGCAAGTGAAATAAGACATAGTTCTTTTGGACTTGGTCAGAGGCCAGGTTTTAACTGTTATAAATTAAATGTTTTGTGTATAGGATTTGGCAACTCTAGTTACTTTTGTCATGGTAGGGAGATGTTAGATTTTTCTGTCTGTCTTAAACTCATGGTTTGGTCAGCTGAGGGACGTGTGTCCCTACTGCTGGGTATTGGAGGATCAGCGCCTTCTGATAATTAGAGCAGATATCAGGAAGGTTTCTGTATGTGGCCTGTGATAAAATCAGTGGCTTTAGAAAAACTTGTAATCATCCTTGTTTTCTGTGATTCTTCCTCTGTAGTTGTTCAGCAACACTCACACAGGTCACCAGGGCAGGCATGCACATCGATATTAGAGTCATGGGACCTGAGGATTGGAAGAAACATTTCAGCCCGCATCCCACCCAGGACATGCAGACAGTTGTGTATGAGCTGGGCAACTTCTAGGGAGGCCAGGTATCTGCCATGTGTTATTGTAATAGAGCTCAGAGTCAACCAGTGGCTGCTGGGCTTTTATTTTAGGCTACTGCCCAGAAAAACTCTCCCATCCATTGCTTGGGAAATTGAGTTTTCAGATCTAAGTGGGTACTTTTGCTTTGTTTTGCATATTATGGGTCATTGGGTTAAGTTTATTGTAAGAACACAGATTTCTGGGTTTTCTTCAACAATCCAAAGGCAAGGATAGAGTCTGGTGGATAGGCTTAAGGAATCTCCATTCTCAGTGACATCGATTCACGGATCAACATTTTTTTTTTTTTTTTTTGGTGTAGTTAATTGATCTGCTATGAATTGAACTGCATCTCATTTATTTTATTTGTTGCAAAGCAGTATCATGAAAGATTTTTGTCAGATGTCTTATTGAAATCAATCTATTATGTTTATGGTTTTACTGAAATACCAGCTTAATAACTGTTTCTAAAAGACAGAGCCATTCAGTCCACAGCCATTGCCATCACGAGGTCAAGAGATCAAGAAGCCAGGGAGGGAGAGTGAGAAAGAAATTGATTGATTTGGCCTAGCTCATTCTAGGTAAAAAGGCACTAGCTCTTAAAAGTTGCTACTATCTTTTCAAGGTGCTCATATATCATATATTTAATATAATCTTTTACAAATTAGTGTCTTATTATTTTTAGAATCTTCCATTCTTCCTTTAGAAATTCAACAAAAATAAGAGAGTATTTGCCCAAATTTGCTTTTTCAAGTATTAGTTAACATTGTTTCCATGATTAGATATGTAAGAAACTTTTTGTTGTTGCTATTATAAAATAAGATACTATTTGGATAGGTCTAGGGACCTATGTTTCATAAGGTCTCTAGGGGCTCTTTCTTTGGTTTCTTTTTTTCTTATCAGTCTGGACTAAACATACAATTTAGTGTTGGAGAAAATAACCACAAAACAAGAGCTTAGTTTTAATCATTTTGCCTTTTCTCTCATTTGTGGTTTCTGTTTTTAAAAACTGTTTTCCAACAGTAGACTTATTTTCTTTGTTTAAACATTGTTTTCATAAGTGGCTTCTTAAAATCTGAGTTCACTAGAATGTGCCCCATACAGTTAAACGAGTTTGGCTTCTTTCACTGCTTTCCCATCCTCAAGCTTCCCCAACCTTTCTTGTTGTCAATTTTCATAGTTATATATTCAGTATTTCACTTTTAGTAGCATCCTTCCTTCTTGAATTTCATGTCCTATTGAGATCAATATCTGAGGAAATATCATTTTATGCTATACTATACTATACTATACTATACTATACTGAAATGCTATAGTATCTTAAAAATCAAATTCAATCAAGAGTAATCATATATTTATGTTCCAGAACACGCAAAGTTATCTCCACTTAGGCATGATCACTTTCTCTTAGGGGTGTCATTATCTTCCATATCACCAATCTTTTTATTTTATAAGTTTGATCATGTTGGCATTTGTTATGCTATATAATGTATATTATGTTATGTTGCTACTTTTTAAATACATACTTCTGCATAATTTTTCTGGTTTCCAAAAAGGATTTTCCCCTTTCAGATCTTCTCATCTCCCCTCTCTCTATTGGAAATACCTTTCCTTTGAACAAGGTGTACTCTTCCACTGCCACATTCTGGGCATGATTACCCGCCCCCATGAGTTTAGTTCAAGTTCATTTTATTTTAGTAAGTTACGACCAGTTTTATAGGAACAGTGTGCTTTTATCATGTCAACTCCCTGTTCAAAACCTTTCAGGGCCTCCTCTTTGCATTTGGGATACAGTCACAAATCCTTAGCCTGGCTTCTAAGGTCCACTTAACCTTGACCTCAATGTACTTTTTTAGCCTACCCTTCCAGACTTTGCCTATTTACACTCAGACTTTCAAATCAACTGATCTGCTCATAGCCAGGGACATGATTTGCTCTTTTATACATTCACCTCTTTGGGCTTTTTCCTTTTCTAGTTTTCTTAATTTAAAAAAGAGTCACCAAAAAGGTCGTTAAAATCAAATATCTTTCATTGTCTTTTTTTTTTTTTTTGGTCTATGAAGAATAAAATAATTTTATTGTGCAAAATGAACTTTTGAAGTCTAAGAAAGAATATAAAAGTTTGGGGCCAACCAAAACTAAAAGTGACTCACAATACTACCAAAGAAGGCAATCTTACAGGGTCCTTTAAGTCAACAAGGATTTACGAGAGAGTGCTTGATGATCATGTGTTGCATTTCCTCTGTAGGAAATAATACCTAGAATTTGAAAAGCATAGATTCTGAAGGATGATGTCACAGTAAGGATATTAGGAGCCCACTGTTAACCATCTCAGTCTTGGGTACCTGAAATACGCTGACATTCCTACCCATGGCTACGTCTCGCTCTTATTATTCAGTCCACAGCCATTGCCAGGATAGATAAAAAGCAAGTGTCATTTCACATCAGACCAAGCTAGGAAAATACGTCTTTCCTCAACCAAGAAGATGGAGTATGAACCAGACCACATGGCCCAGTGGATGGGAATTGATGGTGCATACAGCAGCTTTAAAGCAGCATCCAGCAAAATACATTTAAATCATTCTGAAAGAAATAAATCCTAACAATGGATACATTGTGCTGAATGAAATGAAGCTCAGGAAAGAATTGATTAGGAATTATACCAAATGGAATAAAATGTAGCAGAAAGGCACATATTGGAGAGAATAAAATATGTTTCAGTCTGAAGGGAATTGAATTTACTAAGATACAACTGACCGGCTATAAAGCAGATGAGTAAAATATGTAGTCAAGTCAAATGGACATTCACTGGGAATAGATTAATATAGATCAATGGCATGTGATCAGTTTTATTCTTCTAATTCTTTGACTCATTGTGTGTAATATCTTTAGCTCTCTCAAGAAAATCTGGGACTTTACCTGAATTCTGAAAGAGGGAACTCATCTTAAAGGGGTGTATGATTAATGGAAATTAATTGGAAATAGGTTATTGTTTGTTGGCTTGCCTTGGTCCAGAGAACCATAATAATTTTCTGGAATTAGAATAATTTTACAATAAATTGCAATAGAGTATCATAGTGAAGACTACATAAGCACCTTTTCCTCCATTGAAAAGTTAGTTCTGCCTTGTCACTGTGCTGAAACGCTTAGAGCCATCAACTATCTTCATTTCTCCTTCTAGAAAACTTGGAAATTTTAGGTCAATGTTGAAATTCCCTAGTTGGGAATTTTCTCCCACATACAGACATACTCATTAAGCACTTCCCTTGTGCTTCAGTTAGAATCCTTTGGAGAATATTTATTTGACATGTAATTCTCAACATGAACGAAGCTTATTTTCAGTGTTATTCACAGTGGCATATCAAAGGCAGGGGGGATGACAGTGGTCTGCTCCATGTATGGATTATGAGGAGATGCATTGTTTATAGAAAGTTTTAAAACAATAATAAAACCAACTAAAATTCTATGTATATTTTATTATCACCAAGTACTGGCAATTCAGACAATTAAAGTGATAAAAATACTTATCTCTGGAAAAAAGCTAAGTTCTAAGTAATTGCCAGGAATTCTGTTGTATTTTAAAATAATGCTTATTATTCTTAATATTTATTACATTTTAACACACTGGAAAGTTTATCTTTTGGCTGGGCGTGGTGGCTTATGCCTGTAATCCCAGCACTTTGGGAGGCCAAGGAGGGTGGGTCACGAGGTCAAGAGATCAAGACCATCCTGGCCAACATGATGAAACCCCATCTCTGCTTTAAAAAATAAAATAAGCTGAGCGTGGTGTCAAACACCTGTAGTCTCAGCTACTTCAGAGACTGAGACAGGAGAATCGCTTGAACCCGGAAGGCGAAGTTTGCAGTGAGCTGATATCGTACCACTGCACTCCAGCCTGCTGATGGAGTGACACTCTGTCTCAAAAAAAGTTTTTTTTAAAGACATGTTACATTCTCCATGGAGTTAATCTGGAGAACTCCTAGCTCTCCAGGAAACCTTAGCATACATGAATTTAGCTATAAGTTCACAGTGGTTTGGAATTATTAGAGATCACATCACAGCCAGTGTCTTTAAAACCTCAGTAGTATATATTTCTGCATTTGGACAATACATTTGAAATAGGCAGTCACAGAAAAATGATTGAGAGATAAAGAAGCAGGCCTTGAGTTATTTCAGTTCTGTCATTCAGTGAGACTACTCAGAGCACCTACTTGTATTTAACATTTAAAACAGCAAAATAAAATGAAGTGTACTATTTTTTCTTTAGTAAGTGCAAATTTAAGTTCATGCATGAGGAACTCTAATAGATTTGATTAATAGCTTTAAATTTACAATTTAATTTTCTTTTTAATTTTTAATTATTTCAAAATAAAAGCAAATTAAGAAAAAATAATAATTACCAATTATGTGATTATAACTGAAAAGAATTTTGTTTTGTGGAGTAAGGGGATATTAATAGTTGTCTGCTCTGGGTATCAAATATGCTAACTACATACTGGAATTTTTTTTTTTTTTTTTTTTTTTTTTTTTTTTTTTTTTTTTTTTTTTTTTTTTTTTTTTGGAGAAGTCTTGCTCTTATCACCCAGGCTGGAGTGCAATGGTGTGCTCTTGGCTCACTGCAACCTCCACCTCCCAGGTTTCAGTGATTCTCCTGCCTCAGCCTCCCAAGTACCTGGGATTACAGGTTCCTGCCACTGTACTCAGCTAATTTTTATATTTTTAGTAGAGACAGTGTTTCACTGTGTTGGCCAGGCTGGTCTCGAACTCCTGACCTCAGATGGTCTGCCTTCCTTGGCCTCCCAAAGTGCTGAGGTTGTAGGCGTGAGCTACTGTGCCTGGCCAGCACTGGGTATTTTTATTTATTTATTTATTTATTTTTGGTTATAGATGATAAAACAATTCAAATTGCTGAAAAATATGTAATTTAATACTTGATCAATTTGCTCTTATTTGACAACAAACCACCTCAAAATGTAATGGCTTAAGATAATAGTTATATATAAGGTCACGATCCTGTGGGTTGTCTGGGTGCTTCTTATCTGGACTGACTTGGTTGGGGCTGGATGGTTGCAAATGGCCTCACATTATCTGGGGCTCAGCTGAGATGGCCAGAAGAGCTTTCCATGTGATCTCTTTTTCCAGGAAGCTAGCCTGGGCATGTTACCTGGTGGGAGAAAGATTCCTCTAACTGGAGAAGGAAAACTCCATGCTCAAGTACCTTTTAGGCATTTACTGATTGGACAAAACAAGTTACATGGCCAAATCCATATAGGAGGAGTGGAAAACCGGACTCTACCTCTTGAGGGAGGAGCAGTAAGGTTACATTGCCCAGGGAAGTATATATAGAAGTAAAAGGAATTTTTGCATCCATTTTTGTGAAAAATCTACCACCTACCAATAAGGGTTGTGTTATTTCCAGGTATTCAAGTAACATTGGCAGTAATTTCCATCTTCATACTCCATCTCAGTTCTACTTTTTAAATGTAGCTCAGGTACGCTTTTTAAATTAAATGTATTTTTTTTAGTTGGCATACAAAACTTGTACATATTTATGGGATACCTAGTGATGTTTCAATATATATATATATATAATGTATTGCATGATCAGATTAGTATAATTAGCATACCCCTCATCTCAAACATTGATCATTTCTTTATGTTGGGAACATTCAATATCCTTCTTCTAGCTATTTGGAATGATATATATTATTGTTAACTGTAGTCATCCTACAATGTTTTAGAACATAAGAAATGATTCCTCTTATCCGGCTGTAATTTTTCATTCTTTAACAAATCTCTCCCTAACCCTCTCTTCGCTCTACCCTTCTCAGCCTCTAGTATCATCTCTTCCACTTTTCATTCTATGAGATTATCTTTTTTTAGCTTCTACAATATGAGTGAGAACATGTGGTGTTTAGTTAGCTCTGTTCCCGACTTATTTCACTTAACATAATATCCTCCAGTTTTATCCATGTTGCCACGAATGACAAGATTTATTTTTATGGCTGAGTGATATTCCATTGTGGGTGTATATACTACATTTTCTTTATCTACTCACCTGTTGTTGGGATACCTAGGTTCAGTCCATATCTTGACTATTGTGAATAGTGCTGCAGTAAACATGGGGGTGCCAATGTCTTTTTGATATAATTTCCTTTCCTTTATATAAATTCTTAGTGGAAGGATTTTTGGATCATATGGTAGTTTTATTTGTAGTTTTTTAAAGAATCTTGATACCGTTCTCCATAGTGGCTATACTAGTTTACATTTCCACCAGTAGTGTAGTTCCCTTTTTTTTCTGTCCTCACCAACATTTGCTATTTTTTGTCTTTTTGATAGTGGCCATCTAACTGGGGTGAGATGATTTCTCGTTGGTGTTTTGATTTACATTTCCTTGATGATTAGTGATATTGGCTATTTGAAAACTATATTTCTTGGCCATTTGTACATCTACTTTTGAGCAATGTCTGTTCAGATTATTTGCCCATTTTCATTCTTAATTTTTCCTTCACTCATTGGTTGTTTAGGAGCATGTTGCTTAATTTCCATGTATTTGTATGGTTTCCAGCATTCCTTTTGTTATTGACTTCTAGTTTTATCCTATTGTGGTCTGAGAAGATACTTGATATAATTTTGATTTATCAAAAATGGTTGAGACTTGTTTTGTGGCATAACATGTGGTCTGTCCTGGAAAGTGTTGCATCTGCTGATAAGAATGTGTATTCTGTAGCTGTTGGGTGAAATGTTACATACATGTCTGTTAATTCCATTTGGTCTCTGGTGCAGTTTAATTCCAACATTTCTTTGTTGATTTTCTGTCTAGATTATCTGTTCAATGCTGAGAGTAAGGTGTTGAAGTCCCCAACTATTATTGTATTGGGGTCTATATCTCCTTTTAGATCAAATAATATTTGTTTTATATATCTTAGTGCTCTGGTGTTGGGTGCATATACATTTTTAATTCTTAAATTCTCTTGCTGAATTGATTCCTTTGTTATATAATATCCTTCTTTGTCTCTTTTTAGAGATTTTGACTTGAAGTCTATTTTGTCTGATATAAGTGTAGATGCTTGTATGCTTGCTTTTGCTTTCTGCTTGTGTGGGATATCTTTTTACCTTCCTTCAGTTTAAGTCTGTATGTATCTTTACATGTGAGGTAAGTTTCTTGTCTATAGCATATAATTGGATCTTTTTAAAAAATATTCATTCATCCTACGTGTTTTTAATTGGAGAATTTAATCGATTTTTATTCAAGGCTGTTATAGATAGGTGAGGACTTTTGTCATTTTATTCATTTTTTCCTGATTGTTTGGTATATCTTGTGTTCTTTATTCCTCTCTTACCATTTAATTTTGCACTTGGATGTTCTCTGTAGTGACAGGTTTCTCGTCTTCTTTTGTGTATTGGCTTGCTTCTTTTCCCTTTCTTCCTTGTGTATTGTCTCTACCAGTGAGTATTTTAGTCATTTTTTGCATGTTTTCATTATGGTGATTATCATTTTCCAGAAGTAAGGCTTCCTTGAGCATTTCTTGTAAGGCCAATCTAGTAGTGATGAATCCACTTAGTTTTGGCTTGTCTGAAAAATAATTTATTTCTCCTTAATTTCTAAAGGATAGCTTTGCTAGGTATTATAGTCTTGGCTGGCAGATTTTTTTTTTTTTCCTTTACATTTTTATTTTATTGCATTTTATGTTTTGGGGTGCATGTGAAGAACATGCAAGATTGTTGCATAGGTACACACATGGCAGTGTGATTTTGCTGCCTTCGTCCCTTTCACCTATATCTGAGATTTCTCCCCATGCTCTCTCTCCCCACTTTTTTTTTTTTTTTAGTGCTTTGACTATGTCATCCTATTGTCTCTTGGCCTATAAGGTTTCTGCTAAGAAACCCATTGTTAATGTAATGAGGGTTCACTTATATGTGACTTGAGCTTTCCTCTTGCTGTTTTTAGGATTCAGTCTTCATCTTTGAGTTTTGACAATTTGAGTATAATGTGCCTCTAAGAGAACCTTTTTGGGATGACTCTATTTGGAGTTCTTTTCCTGAATCTGAATCAGTCTATCTTTCTTTGAAGTCTATCTTTCAAGACTTGGAAAGTTTTTAGCTATTACTTCATTATGTATGTTTTCTGCACCCTTGTTCTTCTCTTAAAAATATGAACTACACAAATTCATATGCCATCCTTGTGTAGGGGCATGCTAATCTCTGTATCATTATAATTTCAGTATATGTACCACTAAAATGATTTTTTTAAGATGAAGTCTTGCTCTGTCACCAGGCTGGAGTGCAGCAGCACAATCTTGGCTCATTGCAACCTCTGCCTCCTGGGTTCAAGCGATTCTCCTGCCTCAGCCTCCTGAGTAGCTGGGATTACAGGCACACACCACCATACCTGGCTAATTTTTGTATTTTTAGTGGAGATGGAATTTCACCATGTTGGCCAGGATGGTCTTGATATTTTTACTAGAGATGGAGTTTCCCCATATTGGCCAGGATGGTCTCGACCTTCTGATCTGCCTGTCTTGGCTTCCCAAAGTGCTGAGATTACAGGCTTGAGTCACTACACCCAGCCTGAAATGAGCATTTTTAAGAAGTAAATTTTGATTGGATGACCAACATCAGCAAATGGATTACTTCTTGCCAGCTTAGCAACCCCACTGGAAAGAGTGCTCTTTCCAATAGTTCAAGACAAAATTTCAAGACTGACTTGTATTGGCTGGATTGGCTTACATTTCAATCTTTGATCTAATCACCTGGATCAGGCTAACACCTTGTACCAAGAACTGGGCTTAGATCCATCAGAATCATATGAAATGAAAGGTGGGAAGCCCTGGCTCTGAAAAAAAAAAAAAAAAAACCCAAAAACAAAAAGACTCACTGGTTGTTACAAAATGAAAAGCGAATTAATGTTAATGCTGGGCATGCAAAAATAAGAGTCTTTGACGATACTCTTGTGCTTAGGTCATAGTATCAAGGAAATAATTAGGTTTAGGCTTTTCTGCTTAGGTTTATTGTTACTTAAACTCACTTCTTATAAGCCTTGAAAAGCAATAAACATAACTTCAGTAATGAGTCTGCAAGCTGAACTTTAAATAATTGCTTTATATGTATTTTGAAAGTCATATATATGTACAAACATTTTTATACACATACTTATAAAGGTAGATAACATTTCTGCAGGATGAACCCATCATGTCAACTCACTGATGTGCCACATGTGCACAATAGGTGGAATATGACTAAAAAACAAATTTAGGGTGACACTTGAGCCATCTTGATAGTTTTATGGAGTTGTTGGAGAAGGAAGAATATTAGGAACAAAATTGTTGGCAAATAACATTAGAAAACAAACCTCATGTAATTCCAGCTACTTGAGAGGCTGAGGTGTGAAGATTGCTTGAGGTTAGGAATTCAAGGCCACCCTGGGCAACATAGCAAGACTCCATCTCTAAAAAAAATAAAAAACGAATTAGTCAGATATGGTGGTATGCACTGGTAGTCCCAGGAACCCAGGAGGCAGAGGTGGAGTATCACTTGAACTCAGGAGTTGAAGCTTTATGCATGCCACTGTACTTCAGCCTGGACAACAATGTGAGACTCCATTTCTTAAAGAAAACCAAACCCTTTCACATGCCTATAGCTTGGAGTCAGGAATCACCCGGGTTCCCAGTGATTGAAATCTTTACCACCAGTATTCACTCATGCTAGCTTCGTGCTCCCAGCCTGCTCCCCTCATGCACCCAGCTTCTCACTGACATGCTTTATTTTCTGAACGATTCTTAGTGAAAAGAACAAAGTAGGGTGATGGGAAGGACAGTTGCTTGGCATTCAGGTTTAGGTTCTGGCTCTAGCACTGTGTGATGTTTATAAGTCTTTTCCCATTTCTGGGTCTCAGCTTCATCTTCTGTCAAGTGAAAGATCAGGGTAACTGATCTCAAATAACTCTCTGGCATATATATGTTTGGCACCTACATCTTTTCTGATGGGTCTTGGGTTATTCAATGTCTTTCCTCTGTAACTTACTTAGCCCTAGTCTTGGGAAATGGGCATTAACGTCTTCTGTGCAGATTCTTTCCCAAGCTTTCAAATCCATGGCCTTTAGTTTTGAGATTCTCCTGGCTCCTGTTTCTTCCCCCAGAGTAAACTCTCTTGACAAATCCATGCTTTCCAGCAAGCTTACCAGGGGAAGTCATGCTGGCCAGGGTGACTTTTGAGACTGTTGCCACAGCTGGCTCTGGTCTGTGCCTGATTGCTGCTGGCACACTACTGTTGCCAGACATTTGCCCTTTCTTATGCCCTTGCTAACCATTTTCTCTACAGAATATACGTGGTATGTGCCCTAACAAATTTTTCCTCATAATGAAATACAATCATCTTCATATAACTTAGCAACGTTGTTAACATTAGCATTTTGGGGAAAGTCTTCTTTATAGTTGTTTATAAACTCATTTTCAAATTGAAAAAAAATTCAAATGGTAACTTTAGAGAAGGGTGCTTTCCAAACATCAAATGATTGATATTTACTTTGGAAGGTACTTCTTGGATTACCTTTTCCTCTCTAGAAAGTTGATTCCAAGGTACACTTGTTTCTGATGAAGTGTTTCACTGTACTTTATTATAATCTGGGACCACAAAAGAAACTTCCAATAAACTTAAAAAAGTCATTGATTTATCTCATTCTCTCTCTCTTATGCTTTTGCAAATTTTTTAGCAGTTTATAGCAGTATGAAATTCAAAGAAAAATCAAGAAAGAAAAAAACTCTTCAGTTTGAAAAATGGACTTGATGTGTTTTTTGAACCTGGTGATGATTCTACTGAGGCATTGTTTCCAGGTTTGCATGATGGTTTCTTTTTTGTCTTTTAGCCAGCAATAAGATATTCTTTCATAGCACATTGCTCAAGCTTCTACATAACTTGTATTACATATTCACAATGTTTTGTCCCATTGGACTATAAGCCTAGGCAGGGATGGCAGCATATTAATTCCTGGATCCCTATCATCTTGCTTAATGCTTGCTATGTAGAAAGTGCTCATAGGCCCCAGTAGAAGAATACTATGTAGTAGCAAGAATAATATGTAGGGGTAAGCAGAATAATATATAGGGGTAAGATGTTAAACATGCATAAATATTGAAACAAATAAATCGATTTTGGTGATAGGTGACCCTGAGAGGGATAAACTGTAACTCAGAGGCCCCGCTATGTCATAGTGACAAAACCTCTGTCAACTCTGATGTCTTCTGCTACAGGTTAAAAAAGAATGCAAAGCGCCATTCAACCACCTCAAACTCTGCCTCCATAATAATGATGGATTTGCTGTCATCATAACTCATTTGTAGGTAATCTTGCAAGAGCTGAAGTTTGGAACTACTGCCATTTGGAAGAGTTTCATTCACTCTAAGGGAAAGCTGAGAATCTGATTCATTTACTTTTTGTTCTCCCTTTTAGCAGTAATACGTTCATTTACCTTTAATGCTGAAAGCAAGCAGGTTGAGGCCAGGCATGGTGGCTCATGCCTGTAATCCCAACGCTTTGGGAGGCCGAGACTGGCAGATTACTTGAGGCCAGGAGTTCAAGACCAGCCTGGCAAACATTGCGAAATGCCATCTCTACCAAAAATTTGCCAGGTGTGGTGGTACATGCCTATAGTCCCAGCTACTTGGGGAAGGCTGAGGCATGAGAATTGCTTGAATCCAGGAGGCAGAGGTTGCATTGAACTGAGATTGTACCACTACACTTCAACCTGGGTGACAGAGCAAGACTCTGCCTCAAAAAAAAAAAAAAAAAAAAAAAAGAAAAAGAAAAAGAAAAAAGGAAGCAGATTGAAATTTGTTTTCCATTTGCAAGTGGCATAATCATTTTAGTTGGAGGTGTGTCCATTGCAAGTATTTCGGTTAGCTTGGCTGCTTCGCATGCTGTTTGCCCAGATGGCAATTCAGCACTTCAGATTTTGCTCTCTTAAATTCCAGCTTTATCCCATAGGAGAGGTACAGATTTCTATTTCTTATCTTTGGTCTGTTTTAATTTTTTGGGAGAGGAGTCCTGAGTACTAAAGAGAAAGGTATACATGGAGAAATTTAAAACACATTTTCAGGCACCTTTGTGAAAGAAAAGTTTAATGGGATATTATAGTACTATGGGAAATGGAGAGAGATAAGAATCATGCCCCATGCTTAACCTTTTGGACTCATCTATACCAATTTCTTTGTGAAGTTTAGTAAATTAAATAAGCTTTCCTTAGCCTGGAACTGTCTGTGATAGTGTGACCTTTCATTGTGGTATCACAGACAGACATTCAGTGTTCAAGACAGGGGACTGACACCGTTCAAAAGTGAAGGAACCTGTGGCAATTTTAAACATTCCAACCATATTAATTCCAGTGACAGTTATCCTCGAAGTCATTTGAAATGAATTCTCCCTCTTCAACTTTTGAAACTTATATTTAATCCCCATGACTTCTGGGACCTGCAGAGGGGCACTCTGTGACTGTGTCAAGCAGGAGGCCAAAGCAAGAAATTGTTGATCCAGTCCAATTTATGTCTTTCCTCATCTTTTAGCTTTCCTCTGTACCTTATTCATGTTTCTAAGGAGACACCTTACATTTCTAAAAGAAAGGTTGAATCACGGTTTGGAGTTCTTTCTTTGAGGGCAATGTTTTTATTATTGCTCTTCCACCCAGGCTGAAAGTTGAGTGTCATCTGTCAAGCCTCAGCAGCTAGACACTTTGCAGTCAATACTGGGCTCAGTGGTTCTCATCAAGCACTATTGAACCCTGGTTAATAGAGTCATTTCTTTTCATGTGCTCAAACTCAATGCAGCCGACTTCGGCTTTCTCTGTCCTGGGAGCACACAGGGACCTGTGTCCTTCTCCAATGGTGGGACCATTCTCAGGAAGTACTCCTCAATTTCCACATGGTCAAGAAGTATTGGATGTCTGTAACAAGCACAAGGAAGGCTTGGTATGGCGCCCAGTGTTTATACTTAAGAGAGGGCTGGGGAAATGGTCACAGAAGACCCATCAGGCCCTTATGGGCTGAGTCCCAAGGTGACTGTACATTGGTTACTGTTGAGGAAGAGTCAGATTTTCAACTTTCCATGTGTGTTGGTTTGATGTTATTGCTAGTCATCTGCAAGTTAGAAATGATCTTATTAGGTCATGCCTAAGAAACTAATTTACAAACCAAAAGACGAACATGTTATTCCATTTGAGTGAGGGATGGTGTTCACAAAGCTACCTGACTGTTCGCATTTGCATAGAGATCTCCTTCCCTGGTATTAGGCTAACTGGCAAAGTAAATTAATCATCTGCAAGATTTCTAAGTGAGAATGAATGATGGCATAGCTGTTCAGGTTACAAGTCAGATCAGCCTGGCGGTCACCCTTAATCCCTACATGATCTCAGGCCAGTAAGATCTTAGGCAAATCAAGGCTCTTTAAGCCTTAACTGATCTAGGCAATGAGATACTAAGAGTACTTACCTCACAGAGTTGTTGAGAGGATTAACCAGGATAATAAGAGGATGTATGAAAATGCCTGGCACATAATAAGTACTCAATAAATATTCACACTGGTATTAGTTGTATAATGATAATCATCATTTTTTTTTTGTAATAAAGGTAATTGGATATGTTTCTAGGCCATTTCATCCTATAATGATAGAATCTGGAGGCTTACACCTGCTCCTCCATAGAATACTCCTTTGCAAGGACAGGATTGCCTGTCAGTGCTAGAGGAAGACTCAAAATTTCTTGTTTACCGACTCTTTCTCTAGATCCTGCATTGCTTTGTTTGAGTTTACGAATATGTATTTAATTACTATTTATATAACATTTGCTATATGCAGTAATATTGTGCTCTTTATCATATTATCTAATTTAGTTCTCAACAATACCTGTTTGAGGAGACAGTCATTATCTCCATTATTCAGAATAGGAAACCAAGGTACAGGAAAGTAAGACATCAAGGAGGTGGAGCAGCTGGGGCTTTGGCTTAGGTCTGGCTACTAAATTCTGTGTCTATGACATTAAGCTATCCTGCCTCTTTATTTATAACTCAGTATATTAGACCTTGAATTAACTATATTATTACTAATTTTATATTTGTTACAAAGTGGAATTTTTTATGAGTTTTGAGAAATGCCCTGGTATATTTACTTAATTGAATGGATTACAATTTGAAACTTTATTTCAACATTTCACAGGTTAGAACTTAAAAACTAGACTTGTAGCAGGAAATGAGTTTGTTTTGATTCCGGAGAACATTCGATCTCTGGGTGATGATCCAATTAATGCAGGCTGGAATTTCCCAGATAGTTCTTATGGGACAGTGATACAGGAAGGACACATCATCAATAGTGCTGATAAATTCAAATTGTAACTAACCTTGCTTAGATAGACCCAAGATAGTCATGCCTCCTTCTATAGAGACTCTTTGGGGCGTGATAGACTGGTTACCATGATAAAGAATGGCATTCCCATAGTCGAGGTAAATTTCCACAGGTCATGGTGTGCAACTTCCTTTCTCAGCAAGAATTTTCTTAACTTCATGCACATAGTATATATATATTTTTATACAGCTATTTTTAGGTATAATTCATATAGCATCATATTTGCCAATTTAAATTATATGATTTTTTGCCATATTACACTTTAACTTTTAAAATTGTGGTAAAAATGTACCACTTAAACTATTTTAAGCATATGAGTCAGTGGTATTAATGATATTTACGGTATTGTGCAACCATCACAACTTTATTTACAAGCCCTTTTTTAATCACTCCAGTAGAAGCGCTATAATTATTAAGCAGTAACTCCCTTTTTCTCTACTCTCCAGCCCTGCTAGCCTCTATTCTATTTCTGCCTCTATGATTTGCTAAGTGGAATGATGCATTATCTGTCATTTTATGTCTAGCTTATAGACACAAACCTTGAAAACAAGGTTTATCCATGTGGAAGCATGTATCAGAAATGCATTCCTTTTGATGGCCAAATAATATTCCATTGTAAACATAGTATTCTTGAATGAAGCTGTCAATCTTGTGAGTAAAATAACCAGTTTTGTGTGAAATGTCTCATTTGACACAACAAACTTGGAAAACATGTTGAGGATATTTCTAGTATGGTACCCAATCTATAGACTCCTGTGTTATTATTTACTCATTGTTTTTCTTGATATCAGTTCATTTTTAAAATGTCTTAAATACTTACCTCATTTTGTCCCAATTAATGTTCATGAAGGCCATAGGCTGACATAATATTGCATATTGCTAGTAAAATGATTTACATGTATTCTGTGTACTTCCTAAAATGTATCTTCTACCTCAGCCTCAAATAGGCTGTAATTCCCACTTCTCTGATTCCCAAACTTTAGAGGTGGGCTTTGTGTCAGTACATACTAGAGTGCCAAATTCCCTGTGGAACAGAAATGAAGAGGAGAGGAATTCTAAAAAATATAACCTGGTGTGAAGGCCAAGGTTAACCCTGACCCAAACCCCAATCCTGGGATCAGTGAGAAGGTTCAGGTCTGGGCCAAACTGCTTCTAATCAGCTGTGTGACCTTGACGCAGTCCTCTGTGCCTTAGTTTCCTCACTGTCTTAAGCAGGTTGAAATACATTGTCTCCTCCCATTCCTCCTTCCTGGGTGTCCTGCTTCTTTCCCACGTTCAGGAATGACAGGGCTAGTGTGTGCTTCTGTGCTTGCCCTCCATGGGGCTGTACTGGAGGGATTTCCATTTCTTTGGCTTTGTGATATTGACACTCCTCCCATTTCACTTCCCTCACCCCTATTATGTTAGATCAAACTCGATCTGATGTAACTCTTAATGATTTCCTTTCTGAGGAGGGCATTAGGAGAGCCTGCATCAAGGACATCACTTACCTTCATTTAGAACCGTGGGCATCTGCACTATGTCCATTTCTTGCAGCAATAAAATGACAGTAAATCAGAAAAAATGCCATGCCCCTCAGAACCTTGAGAATGAGCTCTGGAGCATTCTGCTTACAGAGATGTAGGCTTGTCAGTGAGTAAATCAACTCTGTCCTTACGCCCCCATTGCATCAGGGAAATCTCTGACTTTGTGGGATGGGTTTGACGTGTCAGTCAATCTCTCTCTACCCGCATTTGAGGTTGAGAGTGTATCTCTCCCTTGTTTTCTCCCAGCATGTTTAGTGAGCTTATTGGCCCCCTAGGTTTTATTGCCAGCCACAGCTTAGTCCTTGTCAGAGAGATTATTATATGAACCCTGGGTGACTTCTGACTGCAGAAGGGCCCTGGATTTACATTTTTGCATTCCAAAGTCAGTAATATAAATGACTAATGGAATACTGGGCCACCGAATATTTATATATCTATTTTGAAATTTACATTTCTCCCTTTCTTAAGACGGGGTTTGCTGCTCCCAGGTCTTAGTTGATGGGCCAGTAGCATCCGTGGTGACATAAAGCAATCATCCAGGGAGAGTGCTTCCCAGCCCCAGTGGCACACGGTGATGTGCTGCAGGTTATTATGCCAGCAATTCAGCAGTAATCGAACCCCCCATCTCCCTGGCCATCTCCCCGCTTCCCTTTTATGATGTCCAATAAATTTTACATGCTCCAATTTGCCTCATCCACCAACCTAATACTGTTTGAATTAAGAATCTCTTCCGTAGCTTTCAACAATGGAAACTTTGCTTTCTCCAAAATTACTTATAAAGGCCACTCATAACTGTGCCAGAAAGGAGGCTAGACTGTGCAGGTGGAGACAGTGCACAGTGGGCTGGGCCATATAGAAGACAGGTTTGCCCGGTTGTTGAACTTGCTGACCACGTGATATATTGAGATGGAAGAGGCTGTCTATAGATACACACTAAGTTGTTTTGAATGAAAAGATTGTATTAAATTAGGAATTTCTTTTAAAAGTGGAAGATACATTTGAAAGTTCCCTAGTACCTGATACTTTTCATGATATATAGTACAAATTAATAATAGCAGTAACAATAATAGCAGTACTACTTAAGTATTTACTACTAGCTGAATTATTCTAAGCCATTTGCATGCATTTTAAAATTCTAACAGCCCCATGAGATTGAACCTTTTTGTAAACCTGCTTATAAAGGTGGAAATAGGTTCAGAGAGGTTAAGTTCCTCAAGATTACATAGCTAGTAATCATAGTAATCAACAGGGGTAGGACTAGATGTCGTATTGTCTGATACTCATTTTTAACATTACCTAATACCAACATGTGGTGTAGCCAGGAAGCAGAGATGTTGAGATGAATGTTAGCAAATTTCTCATTCACTCAAGCCACTCACCACTCCCTTTTCTGTTCCCTGTCAGTATTTACAAAGCATCTACTCTGTGCATTCCCTGTTCTGAACACCGGGTATCAATACAGCAGTGAAGATGTCCTGCAGTCCCTACTGTTGTGTAGTTAATATTTTAATAAGTGTAGGCAGACAATAGACAGGTAAAGAAATAAACCGCATACTTTCTAATATTGACTGGTGCCTCAGAGAAAATGCAAGAGAGCAATGCAGTGGAAAATGTCCAGTTGGGGAGGGTGGCAGCAAAGGCTTTCTGAAGGCAGGGCATTTGAGCTGAGACCTAAATGATGAAGATAGGCTGGGAGTTAGTATATAGAGCGTAGGGTTCAGCTAGAGGAAAGGCAGTTGTAAAGACCCAAGTCAGGAATCAGTGTCTTGTGTTGGAAAGCCAGGATAAAGACCAGAGTGGCTGAAGCATTATTAGCTGTGGAGAGCAGATTATGAAGTCAGGAGGTTGGCAGACCTCAGGGTGTGAGAGCAGGGCAGGGAGTGGGGATACTATGGTGTTTTCAGTTCTTTCAATCAATATTTTACTGCCTGCAGCCCATTTTCTTTTACAGCCTGTCTTCTTTTCCTTCTGCTTTGACTCGAGTCTTACCTCATAATGGGTATCTTAATCCTGTCTGTGATGCAACTCAGTGCTTCATGCTGGGCACCTTGCTTTGTTTCAGCTCGGGGCAGCATTAAAAAAGAACAGAGGAAATCTCCAGCCGAGAGGGGCTCAGGAAGGAGTGCAGGTTGCAATCCGAGAGCTCTAATTAAATCAATGCCATGCACATCCTGTCCACAAAGCTGGGGGCAATTGCATGCTCTTTACTGATGCCATGATATACACTTAAGAGCTGTGTGACTTCACAGAAGCAATTAAATTGTCCCGTTTAATCAGTGGTAAGGCCACCATCAATAACAATTATTATTTTTATTGATTTGATAAGTGCACAGTTGAAGTAATCACAGAGAATAACTATCTCTTTCCCCCTGTCCTTTGCCTAAATGCTAAACCCTAGGCTACCCAGGCCAAATCTATAGTGACCTCTTGAACAATTTTACAACAGATCCATATGTAATCAAGAATTCCTACCTTGGCCAGGTGTAATAGCTCATTCCTGTAATTCCAGCAATTTGGGAGTCCAAGGTGGGTGAATTGTATGAACTCAGGAGTTCGAGACCAGCCTGAGCAACTTGGCGAAACCCCATTTCTACAAAAAATACAAAAATTAGCTGGACGTGGTGGCATGTGCCTGTAATCCCAGCTACTTGGGAGGGTAAGGTGGGAAGATCTCTTGAGCCCAGAAGGTGGAGGTTGCAGTGAGCCAACATCAATGCCACTGCACTCCAGCCTGGGCAGCAGAGTGAGACCCTGTCTTGGAAAAAAAAAATAATAATTTCTACCTTATAAAATTTCCATGCTAAAAAAATAAATAATCCACGCTCTTTCATTGAAACAGAACTTTTGAACTTTCCAGTCCTTTGCTTGGTAATAAAGAAATGCTCCCTATGGTAAATAATTAAATCTGCATTTTATCTTTCAGCCTTACCTGTCTTCTTTTATTGTTTTCCTATAGCTCAGTCTGTGATCTCATTTTGGCCAGAAATGTAGATTCAGTGACAGAAAACAGGCCTGGCTGGACGTTGCCTAGTTGTGGATATATACATAATTATATGGATGTTACAGAACCCAAAGGACGATCTAAGTGGCATTATCAGAATCTGCTTTTACCCTGAGACTTTTATTATCTTTCTCCATCTCACTTACATTTTGGCATCTTTACATATGTAGTTCCGAAGGTCTGAAATTACTTCCCCTCACCTTCTTGCTAATTAATTCCATATATTTGTGACCAAGGGAGAGAAGCAGACTCAAAGTATACCAAAATTGGATTCTAGCCTTGGGGAATGAAAGAGTGAACCTTGATTCAGGGAGAAAAAGGGGTCCTGACTTACATTTGCAGTCACCCAGTAGGAAAAGCTAAAATGTGTATGGGTTCTATCCCTCTCCACTATCCCGCTAAGAGAGATCTGTGAAGGAAGAGGGAGGGATTGTTGGTCTTCCATAGTACTTCTCCCAGAGGATAGCATGTTGTCATTCCCACTTGACTTCATTAAAGGTAAAAGTCTCAGAAATGCTGAATGACTATAACAGAGATGCCCCCATCTCACCATCTACCTTGGATTTTTGGCCAGGTTGGCTTATCTGAGGGAATAGGGTTATAATCTGTCTACTGACACATGGACACATTGGTTAACTACATTTAAATCCTCCTCAGTGGACTTGGTGCCACATGGGACTTGTATGGGGCATTGGTCTCACAGTTCTCATTCTAGAGTACTTTGTTTCCAGATAGTTCTATACCTTTTCAATAGAACCTCAGATCCATGGTCTATGAGGAGAAACAGTGACCCAGGTTGTGTCAGATGTTTTTATATGTACCATGAAGAACTGCTTCTGATATCAGAAAGGCTTGGGAAATGCTGTAAATTCAGTTTACCTCTTAGGCATTAAAAAGAACATTAGCTTATGCTAATGTTTCAGCATTTTCCAAACAGACTCAGTCAAGGAACCCTTTGTCAGCACAAGCCTATTCCCCAGAATATATGTTGGAAAAGCTGGTCTGGAGACCGGTGTTAGTCTGTTCTCACACTGCTATAAAGATACTACCTGAGACTGGGTAATTCATAAAGAAAGGAGGTTTAATTGACTCACAGTTCCACATGGCTGGGGAGGCTTCAGGAAACTTATAATTATGGTGAAGGCAAAGGAGAAGCAAGGCACAACTTACATGGCAGGGAGAGAGAGAGTGAGAAAGCAAAGGGGGAATTGCCCAAAACTTTTAAGACCATCAGCTCTCCTGAGAACTCACTCACTATCAAGAGAACAGCATCTGGGAAACTGTCCCATGATCCAGTCACCTCCCACTGGGTCCCTCCTTCAACATGTGAGGATTACAATTCAAGATGAGATTTAGGTGGGGACACAGAACCAAACCATATAAAGGACTAGCCTTTTTTTTTTTTTTTTCTGTAGGTAGGCTTGCCTATATACCTATACATGGGGTGAGCAGAATTTTTAGTGAGGAATTCCATGACAGTGCTACATAGCTTGTATATTAGATAGCCCTGTTCCCAAATGTAAATATTTCCATGTGTATCCCTTCTAGACCAAAACTTCCGTATCTGGCTTCATGGAAAAGAGGTAATCTTTTGGGCTAGAATGTACCATTGGATCTAAGAACTGTGCATCCTCGAATTCTTTTTGTTAAATTTTGTGTAAATATTTAGGGTACTTATACCTTAACAACCAATGGCTTTAAAGTTTAAAAACTGATAATTAACTGTCTTTGATGCTTACTAATATCACATTATAGATGCTAAGGACACTTTGTAACCATCAGTCACAAATGACTTCATTTAGAGTTTGTTAAAAGCATGTTGCCTTTATTACTATTTTTAAATACTATGATATCTAATCTGTTCATTGCTTGTGTGTAACTTTCCTAAACTTTGCCACATCTCTATATAACTTGTACTGTTACGTACCCAATATGTATGACAAGGCTCTCTGATGGCACCCTTCAAAGAAATACAAGTATGGGCATAAAGTAATGGTACCTAAATTCTTCCCAGAAATATTCTGAAATGGGAGATAGGGTTGAGTGACATGTAGTTCCCTCTCCAGAAGCAGGGAGGTAGAGGCAGGCTCCCATGTCCTCCAATATGTTCCCCATCCAGTATCTCTGGATCAGGTGAATGAAAAGGGCATTAACTAATGAGGATATTACAGGATGAGGTCAAATGATCCATGTAGAGTTCATACCAGAGTACCAGCCATATGGGAAACATCCAAGTACCTCTATCGTTGTCATGGTTTTTATTGTCTTCAGATATCTTTATTTTCTTTTATGGATTTTTATAAACTACCTTTTTCAGACAGAACAATATGTACATTTTTTAGACAAAGCAGAATATACATTTCTAAACATTAAAAGATATTTGAAGGTATTTGTCATCATTTGGTATCCCGACTGACCCATCTTAATAGTATCTGAGTCATTCATAGTATATTCTAGACTGTTTCAGAATCAACAGTTTCAAATATTGAAATAAGTTATTAAGTCTTTTATGAAGATCTTAAAATGTAGCAGGAAGAGAAATATATTTGCCCATATTTTCCTGCATTTAGTTAATCCATCTAAACTTAACTGCATATAAATTGGAAGAATTAAATAAATGAGTTGAGAAAATGGTGTTTTTAACTTCAAATCAGATATGGATCATCTGGCTATAATGGGCCTGGGATACAATCTGTGTATATTCATTTGAAAACCAACTAGGATGTTTTTAAAGTTACCAGGTCAATAATAATACAATTATTTCTGCAGAATGGATAATGCATGGCCAGATATTAAAAGTGGATATTGTATGCATCTATGTGTGTCTTGGAAAAGTCAAGTAGAACTTGATTTGGGCAAAATCCTAATGTGTTTGTGTTCTTTCTAGTCAGTCATTTTGTTTAGTTAGAACATAGTAACACTAAAGATTACATATTTTATATATATATATAAAAATATGTATATGTATGTATATGTGATACATGTATGTGTATATATGTATGATACTTATGTATGTCATATGTATGATACATAAGTATATGATATATATATCAGTATAAAGTATCATATATATGATATATATATTTAAAGTATCTCATATACATATATATATATTATATATATATATGATACTTTAAGTTCTAGGGTACATGTGCAGATTTCGTAGGATTGTTACATTAGGTTTACACATGCCACGGTGGTTTGCTGCCTCCATCTCCGCATCACCTACAGTAGCTATTTCTCCCAGTGTTATTCCTCCTCAATCTCCCCACCCCTGACTATGTCTCCCCAGCCTGCCACCCCACAACAGACCCCAGTATGTGATGTTCCCCTTCCTGCGTGCATGTGTTCTCATTGTTCAACACCCACCTATGAGTGAGAATATGTGGTGTTTGGTTTTCTGTTCTTGTGTCAGTTTGCTGAGAATGATGGTTTCCAGATTCATCCATGTCCCTACAGAGTACATCAACTCATTCTTTTTTATGGCTGCATAGTGTTCCATAGTGTATATGTGCCACATTTTCTTTATCCAGTCTATCATTGATGGGCGTTTGGGTTGGTTCCAGGTCTTTGCTGTTGTAAACAGTACCTCAGTGAACATACGTGTGCATGTGTCTTTATAATATAATGATTTAGAATCCTTTGGATATATACCAAGGAATGGGATTGCTGGGTCAAATGGTATTCACACCTCTAGATCCTTGAGGAATCACCACACTGTCATCCACAATGGTTGAACTAATTTACACTCCCACCAACAGTGTAGAACTAATTTACACTCCCACCAACAGTGTAAAAGTCTTCCTATTTCTCCACATCCTCTCCAGCATCTTTTGTCTCCAAATTTTTTAATGATTGCTGTTCTAAAGTGGGCAAAGGATATGAACAGACAATTTTCAAAAGAAGACATTTATGTGGCCAACAAACATGAGAAAAGGCTCATCGCCCTTGTCATTAGAGAAATGCAAATCATATTCTTATGGGAGCTGCTTTGCTATGTATAGGAGGAGAAAAAAGAATGATGGAACAACCCTACTTTTTATAAAAATTAGATCAACAATCACTGTAATGGTAGAAAAAGAGTATACATGTTTTTATATTGGAGTTTTTTAAAAAAATCATATATGTCAATTTTAGACAGGATCACTCGCTGCTTTTCTGCTCTGAAGGAAGATCACAACTTTCCTTACCATTCGCCTACCTTTCAATTTTTGCTAGTTACATTTTTATCGTTATATTATAAATGACAATTAGATTCTCCCCTATAACAATGCTTTCCATAGTTGTTTAGTATTGGCTCCATATTTAAGAGAACTCAGAGCTCACTGGAAGTTATTTTGATGATAGCTCTTCTTTCCTGAATTCTAACTCCAACCCTAACTGGCTGGGCTTTCTTCTTAGGACATTATCCTTTTCAAAAAGGGCTCATGAGTCCTGAATTTAACTTATGTGCTTGTTATATTTGAATGACATTTTAGTTGCTATTAATAGTTTTAGGCTATATGACTTACATATATATGTATATATATTCATATATGTACATATAAATATTTCTATATATACATATATATTCATTACTTCCTAGTATTGAATGTGATTCTGGATAAGTATGAGGTCAGACTGATTTTTCTTCCTTGTAGGAGATTCTTTTATCTTCCCTCTGGTTGTCTAGAGAATTTTCCCCCTTGAATTTTAGTAACTTAATTAAGATTTATCTGATTGTTCGTCATTCTTTATATCATATTTTAACTCGCTAAACTCTTCTGAACTACATTTTTTTTCTTCATTATGGGGAATTTGTTGGTATATGTTTGAATATATTTTCTGTCCCATTAATTGTACAAACACAAATATTTCTGTCTTTATCTCCCATGAGTCTTAAATGATCTAATTATTTTATTTTTCATATGCATTCACTGTGATTATGTCAAACTGTTGCTCTGTCAGTAACTTGATTTTTAGTGCGATCCTTTTGCTCTTGATATTTCCAAATTGCTTTTTAATTCTGAACCATATTGTTTCGGTTTCTTTTTCTTTAGATCTTCTTTTTAAAATCCATTAAATTGTGTGTGTGTTGGTTTTGCGAGTTCATCCTTTTTGTAATTGGCTGAGTGTCTTGGATGTGTGAAAAAATTTGCAGTAGATTTGGTGGGTTTTGGTACAGTATTTCTTTAAATACTTTTTCTTCACAATCTCTTCTTCTCCTTATGTTACTCCAAAGACATATATGTTAGATCTGTTCATATTGTTCCACAGGTCCTTGAGGCTCTGTTTATTATCTTTTTTTCCCTTTTCCAGGTTGGATAATTTATTTTTATGTATCTTCAAGTTTACTAAATCTTTTCTCCATTATCCTCGTTCTGTTATTGAGGCAATCTAGTGAATCATTTATCCCTCCCACCTCGTTCTGTTGTTGTTGTTTTGTGAGAGTGGGTTTCCTGTCACTCAAGCTGGAGTGCAGTGATGCAGTCGTGATTCACTGTATCCTTGAACTGTCGGGTTCAAGCGATCCTCCTGTGTTGGCCTCCCTAATAGCTGGGTCTACAAGCATGTGCCATCATGTCCAGCTAGTTTTTTTTTGTTTGTTTGTTTTGTTTTGTTTTTTTTTCTGTTTTGCAGAGATGAGGTCTTGCTCTGTTGTCCAGACTGGTCTCAAACTCCTGAGCTCAAATGATCCTCCCATCTTGGCCTCTAAAAGTGTTGGGATTACAAGTGTGAGCCACTGCACCTGGCCTCTAGTGAATTTTTTGTTTCACAGACTGCATTTTTTGGGTCTAAAATTTCTAAATTTTGTATAGCTTTTATATCTTTAGTGAGAGGTTCAACTTTTCTACTAATTTAAAGCAAACTCAACGTTATCTCATGGACTATGCACCTATAATAGCTGCTTTGATGCCTTTATTTGATAATTCCAACATTTGAGACACTTATGTGGATTATTTTTTCCCACAAATGTGACCAAGAGTTGGTCACATTTTCCTGTTTCTTTGTATATTTAGTCATTTTTGGCTTGTATCCTGGGCATTTTGAACATTATGTTGCTTTAATATTGGATATTACAACTCTGTGAGGCAGGCGTCCCCAAACTTTTTACACAGGGGGCCAGTTCACTGTCCCTCAGGCCGCCACATACTGTGCTCCTCTCACTGACCACCAATGAAAGAGGTGCCCCTTCCTGAAGTGTAGTAGGGGGGCCGGATAAATGGCCTCAGGGGGCTGCATGCGGCCCATGGGCCGTAGTTTGGGGACGCCTGCTGTGAGGAATATTTTTTTTTGTTTCATGAAGAGTTAACCTCATTTCTTTCAGACAATGGGTTCTGTCTTGCCTTTGTGGGTTCCAACCTTGGTTTAGTTTTCAAAGTCTTTAACATTCTCTTCTTGATCTGTCTGTGCCCGTACACTCAGGAGTCAGTATGAAACTTGGATCATGGTTTGCAATCTTCCTTCAGTTCTCAGAGCCCTTGCTAAGCTGCTTTGGACATGTCCTGCACATCCGAACGCACAGCTCAGAGATGAGCTGGGAACTTGTGTAGTTTCATATATAGAATTAGAGTATTCCCTTCTCTAGCTCTCACTCTGGGATTCCCTCTACACCTTCCAGTCCTTAAGGGCTCTTTTTCTCAGCTCTTCAGCACAGAAATTTGAAATAGAAAATAGAAAGTAGAGTTTTGGATTCCTATAGTACTCCTGTGTGAGACAGCTCTGTGATTGGGGCCTGCATTTGGGAAAAAGCCACATAAAAAAAAGCCAACCCTTGCTCGACAGCTTCTCCATAAGCCACTGGCTTTTGTTTTACTTTTCCTCCTCTTCAGCATCCTTGTATTTTGTGCAGTGTTTAGTTGTAATCAGTGGAAGAGAAAGGAGGCAGCGGGCTTACCCTCTCATGCAGGAGGCAGACTCTCATTCAATTAAGTTGTATTCAGCTGAGCCCCTATTTTATTAAAGTCTTATTCTTACGAAGTTGTTTTATATCAAAGCTATTTTGATTTTTTTTTTCTCATGTTCCTGTAGTTTTGGATCCTTTGAGTGTCTTTTGCACGACGTGCTTCTCTCTTCCTTCTCCTGGTTTTGTTGGTGTTTTTTTGCTGTGCTATTTATTTTCTCTCTGATCGTGTTTGAGTAACTCTGAAATACAGCCTGAATGGCTTCTTAGTTCTCTTTCCACCTTGTATAATATGAGCTTCTTTTGCTTTCAGAGTTGCAGTTGGAGAAGTAAGTATTTGATGTTTTGTGCATGTTTTGTAGCTTGAGAAAATGGGGTAGGGAGGAGAATAGCTCAGGTGAAAAGGGATGTGATTTTTATTAGAATAGCCAGACTCAGTTCTCTCATCTGATATTGTGTTAAACCTTCGTTGGGGTTTACTTTTGGGCTCTGGATCATTTCTCCAATTCACTGTGTCGTCATGGAATTTTCATGCCCATTAGAGGGTGTACCCAATTGTTAGTTTTCTGTGTTTCATTTGCTTTTCCCAGTGGTTACTTAATCCATTACTCAGTGAGAAGGAGGAGAAGAGAAGAATGCCTATATAAAGTTTGCTTCTTTCTAGATTTGGATGCATTAATGGGAATATTTATGTTTTGTAGACTCTCTGTATAATTATTAGTAATTTCTGGGACTGTCTGAGATGAGCTGTACTATACTTCTAGTTAACCCTAGAGTCTTCTTCATTGAATTCCAGTTTCTACATCTGTGCTCAGGTGGTTACCCAACTCAAAATAGATAGCTTTTCTCAAATCATGAAATGTATCCCTGAAAAGTAAAGTGTTCCTCAGCAGGTTTGGTCATTACTGAATCTTCTACAAGAAATTCTTTAAAAATATAATGATATAATGACTGTGAAAGTGCTTTTATAAACTATAAAGTGCTCAACGCATGTGAGACTGTGATAGTATCATCGCTCATGTCACCTATGCTGCTCATCGTCAGCAGATTGGCCAGGGAGGCAGGTTTTCCTCGCTGCTGCTTTGTTCTACTGTCTTATCCTGACCTTGACACTCTGGCAGCAGTGACCCTCAACAAGATAACCTGACAGTCAGTGGTTTCTCACCCACACTATTACCTGCCTTTGTTCGTAGCACTCAGACAGCATGCAGGTAATTCCCCATGTTTCTTGTTTATTGTCTCTGTAATAAAACATTTTCTTTTATAGAAATCCTGAATCTAATTTCCCAAAAGTTCTACTGTGGAACCTCCTCTGGCCTCTCCCCTCCTCCTGAAAGACAGTAGTGTGTGTTTCTTATTTGAACTCACAAGCTAATTGAACTTTACTGAAAGATTCTTTTACTTTGCCCAACATCTTTAAAAAGTGATTTGGTGCTATGATTAGCTATACTGTCAAAAACTATTGTTGCTGGATAGAAGCTTCAAGGAAAAATGAATTAAACAAGCATGATGGAGTTGGATAGGTCAGAACAAGTTGGGTTTTCTTATGTGGATATGCTTTTCATATCCACATTTATTTGGTTATCTTGTCTGAACTGTAAGGTCCTGGAGGATAGGAATAATGACTGACTCAGACTGTTCTGGAAAAATGGAGTATGGTGGAGGACATGAGCTATACCTATAATATTATAAACAGAAGAAATAAAATAATAAGGAATTGCCAAACAAATATAGTAACACTAAATTGCAGTGATTAAGAACATGAACTTAGAGTTTGACCAGTTATAGCTGGATGACCTTGCACAAGTTGCTTAACCTTTCTAGGTCACATCATGTGCTTTGGAGATAATAGGAATATTTGCCTCCTAAGGCTGTTGATAATGTAAAGTGTTTATAGCAGTGCCTGGAACATAATATAGGCAAAAATGTTACCTGTTATCATCATCATCATCATCATCATTATTGTTTTACAAATTCTTCCTTGAAGCTTCAGCAAGGTAAGTACAGGACAAATGAAAAGAAATAAAGTTTATATGGCACGGGGTAAGAATGTGAGATTTACTCTGCCAAACATGGTATATGAGCTAAGGATTAAAAAATAACAAATGCTGCTGCTTTCTTTTTTGAGATGGAGTATTGCTCTTGTTGCCCAGGCTGGAGTACAATGGTGCTATCTTGGCTCACTGCAACCTCTGCCTCCTGGGTTCAAGTGATTCTCCTACCTCAGCCTCCCAAGTAGCTGGAATTACAGGTGCCTGCCACCAGGCCCAGCTAATTTTTTGTATTTTTAGTAGAGATGGGGTTTCACCATGTTGGCCAGGCTGGTCTTGAACTCCTGACCTCAGAACAAATGCTTCTTATAGCCTATGTTTTAAAATGTTACATATGTTGTCTAATGTGATATTCATAACACTATGAGGTAGCCCCATTTTATAGACAAGGAGAGTGAGGCACTGAGAAATTAAGTAATCAGCCCAAGTTTCCATAATTAATAAAGGGTTGAGCCAAGATTTGAATCTAATTAACCTCTGCCTTTAATCCTTATATATGAGTGAGTGTGTGTGTGTGTGCACGTGCACGCGCGTGCGTGCATGCATGTGTGTGTGTCTCTCGAAAGGGATCCAGAATAGATTATTTGTGAAATTAGATGTTTGGGTAATATCTTTGCATTTAAGATTATTATCAAGGATAAAACTTTGAAATGTATTCTGTCATCAGAAATAATCCAAGGACATGTAGAGCCAAGACCTGAGCCACAGAAGAGGTATTTATACCTTGATTAAAGGCACATGAAATTAACCAGGAAAAACTGAAAAGCAATTTTTGGGTTCAGTGGATGTGATGGAAAGAATGAAGGGCAGGTATTGAGGATAGACAGGCATGACTCCCTTTTTGCCGTCTTCTGTTTTAGTGACCTCGAGCATGCTGGTTCAGCTTGGGGTAGGGGATTTGGTATTCATCGTGGCAGAGTGAAGAATTTTATGGAATCACGTTTTTGTGCCATTCAGGTTCTAAAACACAAACATTTTTGCATTGTTTACCCTAATACTAGATATTATTGATACCCTTGATTTAACATTGACATTCTGTCATATTTTGTATTTTGCACATTGATCATTCATTTATTCACCCCGTTTGTTCGGGGTATACTATGAGCTCACGGTGCGACTTGTTTTCCTTAATTAAAATTAGTCTGAGAGAGAATGTATCTGCTTTCTGGAATTCTCAGAATTCTAGCAAAGTGCCATACATATAGTAAGCACACATCTGCACTGTTCATATTGGTTATCATGGTACAGTAGTGCATCAAATGCCACCTGAAGTTGAGTGCTGCAAGTATGAGAAAACGTCCATACAATCAACCCTCAATAACTTTTCTAGAGAATCTACCTAAAAAAAGGTATCGGTCTCTGTGCTGAGAAAACCATAAATATAAGTAAAATGATCCCTGCCTTCAGGAAGCTTACCGACAAGGGCACATGCAACCATTGTACCTTTGTCAATATTGTGTTCTTGTTGATACACAGGCTAAGGATTAAAAAAGAAGAATCCCAGGAATGAGAAGCTTTAGAAGTTATTTAGTCCAGCTCTCCCCACACATTGAGTCCCCATTACAACAGCCCACCAAATGGTTATTTGGCATCTTCTTGATCCTTTCAGTGGCTGTGAACTTACAACTGCTCATTTTACTTGGGGTAGAATGACAGGCTTTCAAATCTTGTATATGAGGAAGTATCTCGCTGAAGAGCAAAGGTCTTTTCTAGGCTGAAGAAAAGCCATGGAGGTCATCTTGGACATAAGAATCTGGGAAGTGGAGGTATATGGGAACAGACCTCAAAGATCCATTGTCGGGGCAAAGTTACAGAAGTACAGAAGCTAAGGGCACATGGTAGGAACCTTACATAGTCTAGCTTGGTTATTTGGCAGTGACAGGTTGAGAGTAGGTAACAGTGAAATTGTTAAAGATGGACCGGGACTATAAGTTGGAGGATCTTGAGTGCCCTCTACTTTTTGGGTACGTCTGGCCCTAATGAAAACCCTAATTCTATATCCAATAGGTGGCTCATTGAGTAAATCACGGTTAGCAGCCAGATCTGATGTGTTCCCGAATCTGCATCCTTTATACTCGCCTGGACAACTACCATTCCCCCCACTCCCTCTTATCCATGGATTTTCCTCAGTTCAAAGAGACATGGTTAGAGCAGGAATTATGGAAAGGGCCCTCTGCCGGCCTTATTTCCATGTAGATCTATTTTATATGCATAATAACCCTAAGGAGAAGCTGTGTCAATCTACCTTACCTGACAGAGCTCTAAATCCTCCCAACGCTGCCTCCACTATTGGACATGGGCCAAGTGGCTTACAACCTCAGAGAAGGCGTCCTGATTTTTTGTGGGATAGGAAGGTGGGGGGCAGTGATAAACAGGTCTTGGTTCTTTATTGTCTTCTCTGATGATAATGAACCCATCACTAGCATAGGAATTTAATGCATTGATCTTTCCAAGAACCATCCAGTCCCATTGCAGCCCTGCCTGAAAATGTAAATACACCCTTTCTGGGGACAGATTTGCATTTTTTGGTGAAAGAAATGCATATATATGGGAAAGATGCCTCTGTAATTATAGAAAGTTTATTTCTGTCCCCAGATGTCAGCAATCAAATTCCACATAAATATATTTTGTGTAAATCTGTCGGCAGCTGGTCTCCATTCAGGTTTCTGGAGATATTAGCCTGTCTTTGAGTTTATGACAAAGTTAAAAATTATTCATTAAACTGACCTGCAGTATATTCAGTAACTGGAAAATTGCCTTGCAGTTCTATTTGGTTTGTAGATGTGATCACAAGTAAATTTTTAACTTAATTAATTGGCCGTTTCTGTTGACAAGAAATTTATGTGGTAATAATTTGCTCGAAATAGATGCCGACTGTAGGAAATGAGATATCCATCATAGGCTTGTGTTCCACCAGCTGCACAGTGGCTATTATGAAAGTATTTCAGCCTGCGTCGACCCCAGTGTTTGTGCAGTCAAGATTATATATACCCACGATCCATAGCCTGCCAGAGAGGCGCTGGTGGAGGTCTATGATAACAAAGACTTTGTGATTTATGGCTTGCTGTGAAAGCAGAGCTTGATGAGATTAAACAATTTCATAGCACAAGTGTTTCTCAAGACCTGATTTGTAGTTGCAAGCTGATGGTAAATCACATTTATATATCTGCAAGCGTGCTCAGCAGAGGACTGCAATTACAGTTTAAGACAGCTACTTTTTATTTAATTTTTATCCTGGTTTTGTCTCTTTTATATCCCCTTCGTCTGCAAACCATTCACCTTCACAAGTCCTTTCCTGGTTAGAAGGCCAAAGATTGAAGTCAGTGATGTTCTTCATGTCTTTGTGCCACCTTCAGAGGGAGGTCGGACACATTTCAGAGCTATGCAGACTGGTTCAAACTGGCTTTCACTGGTGTGAGCTCTTTGTTCAATTTCATGTCCAAAGAGAAGTCTGTTTGCAGTTTTCCCTTGGCGTGCTGCTGATACGTCAACTTCTTGGTGTACAGATGGAAAAAGAGGTGCCTTTATCATCCTGGGATATAGGGCACTGTGGAGCACATAATGGAAAAGGGAGATGAGGATTAAATTCACTTCGGAACCTTGACTTCAAGGTTGCAGCGTACCTTAGGGGCATACAGCTAGCTCTCCCTTAATGGGAAATGTGAAATTGTGTTTCCCCACAGATCTGGAATGAATAAACTCTGCAATGAGTTTATTTAACAAATTTATTGATTGTCTGCTGTGGCCACATCCCTGCGCTAAGTACTAGTACAGCAGTCTCTCTGCCCTCAGGCAGTTTATAATCTACATACGGTGCTAAAATATAAAAAATAAGATTGGAAGCAGCAAGACCAGTGATAGCCTTACGTGAGTGGTGCACATGTTGTTGGCGGTCAGAAGGAAAGCGGGTGAGAGTTCTTCCCATTGGGAAAGCGTGAAGGAGCATGATAAGACAGGTGCTTGAAGGACAGATCAGATTTCAAGTAAAAGGAAGAGGAAGTTCTGGAAATTTCAGTGATCTGCACTGAAGGAGGCCTCTTAAAATACCCTGTTGTGAGTTCAAGCCCAGGCTGGGTGGCTGGTGATTGAATAATTATAATAACATTGATTGAATGCTTATTATATACACAAAGAGTGCTATATATGTATTATCTCATTAATCCTCATAACAACTCCAGAAGGGGAATACTATTGTGATCTCCATTTGGGGAACAGGAAACTGAGATTCAGAGAGGTTAAGTAATTTGATCGTGTTCACCCAGGTGCTTGGTTGAGCTGGTTCAACCCCCTGGCGTATTTCACCCCACAGCCTGTGTTCTTAACCACAGTGTTTCACTGCTTTCCTCTTTCTTTTTAAATAGAGACGAGGTCTCACTCTGTTGCTCAGGCTGGTCTTGAACTACTGGGCTCAAGTGATCCTTCAGCCTCAGCCTCCCAAATAGTTGGGACTACAGGTACAGACCACCATCATGCCTTTCTTGTCTTACTGCTTTTGGACCGAGAATATGAATGTAATTAGGGAGGCAATTCCACTGCTGTGCATACACTGGTCACATCTTTAAGAGCTCAGGTCGTTCCTTTTTCCACCAGAGTACCTAAAGTTTGGGATGTTACTTTTGGTCTTTGGTCTTTGTGATAGGCTGAATAACGACCATCCAAATGTGTCCACGTCCTAATTCTTAGAAATGGTGATTACCATATATGACAAAAGGGACTTTGCAGGTGTGATTAAAACTCTCAACATGGAGAGCTTATTCCGTGTTATCCAGGTGGGTCTGAGGTAAACACAAAGGCTCTGAAGAGGGACTTGGGGAAGTCAGAGTTAGAGGAGAAGGAGATATGATGAAGGAAGCAGAGATTGGAGCAATGTGCTTTTGAAGATGGAGCCAAGGCATGCAAGACAGGGAACACAGGCAGCCACTAGGAGCTGAGAAAGGCAAGGAAATGTGTTCTCCCATCACCTCGATTTTGCCCCTATAGGGCTCACTTCAGACATCTGAACTCTAGAGCTGTAAGACAATGAACTTGTGTTGTTTGAAGCCACTAACTTCATGTGAACTTGTTACAGCAGCATCAGGAAACTGATACTATCTTGGACAAATTCCAACTAGCTTGACAGTTTAACCCTTATTTTGAAATATTGTATTTTAAATTATTATTTGTTTAAGATAGGGACTGATATGGTTTGGCCCTGTCCCCACCCAAATCTTATCTTCAATTGTAGCTCCCATAATCCTCATGGGTTATGGGAGGGACCCAGAGGGAGGTAATTGAATCATGAGGGTAGATTTTTCCCATATTGTTCTCATGATAGTCAATAACTCTCATGAGATCTGCTGGTTTTATAAAGGGCAGTTCCCCTGCACATTCTCTCTTGCCTGCCACCATGTAAGACATGCCTTTGCTCCTCCTTCAACTTCTGCCATGATTGTAAGGCCTCCCCAGCCATGTGGAAATGTGAACCCATTAAACTTCTTTTTCCTTATAAATTGCCCAGTCTCGGGTATGTCTTTGTTAACAGCATGAGAACAGATAATACAGGAATGCTTTTTGATTTCCATGTTTCTCCATTCTCTCCTCTTTTGTAGCCATAAGGGAAGTGATCATTCTGTTTCACTCATGAATCTCTAATGCCTCGTATGGTATATAGTATGGAGTAGGCACTCATTAAATATTTGTGAAATGAGTAAATGAGATTATTTTATCCTATCTCCAAGATACAGTTGGCCAATCTGTCTGGAATTCAGTTTTTCCACCCCACAACCTGCTAGTGTCATAGCTTGCTCTTTATGAAGTCAGGCACCCCACTTAAAGTTGTCTGCGAACTTGGATGTCACAATGGAGGGAGAAGGGCAGTAAAGCTTTAGGAAAGTAGAGCAGCTTAAGAATCTCTAATGAGTCAATGTGAGTGGCTAATTGTGCTAAATATTGAAAAAATAGATATGACTATGCTCATAGCAGGAAGGGAGGAGGATTTAATAAAGAGCGTATGTTCTCTGAGACTCTCACGTGTTTTCATGCCTGTGTTGGCTTCTTGTCTTTTATGTGATAGGTAGGTAGGGAGTGTTTTCTACCTATTTATAATTCCAGGTTTTATGCCCCTGAGGGTCTTTTAGCTGGAGACTTATAGGCACAGTCCACTCCACTGAGTACAGATGTTAAACTTGCCAGTGAAGCTCTTTATGAGGGAGTGAGCCAGGCCAGTATCTTTGGCCTGGATTCCAGAGACCTGGTTTGAAAATCCTGAGAAAGCTGAGAGCTTCGTTTCTCCCTCTAGGGTATTAGTGTATTAGCCTCCCAATAAAAGTTAATTGAATTTAATTTTATGTTTTAAGTGTGATGCATTTTAAAGTTCTCCCCAGTGCTAGAGTCCCTCTTGAAAAGGCAGTAAATTCATATTATTAAACTACCAAATGTAATTCAGCTCAAATAAGCATATTCGGCAATCTTTATTCTGGATATGTGGGACTGAACTTGCGTCGAGGCTAAATCATTTCATCCCAGACAAAGTCTGTTTGGAGTTAATTGGGGAAGCGGTGTGGGTGTAGAGCAGGTCACTCTGGGCTTTTTATTCTCTTTCTGGCCCTCATTCAAAGAGTCACTGTAGCATACATTTTCTCATGCCAGTTCTTCCATTATTTTATAAATATCAATATTTGACACAGTATGGAAGGTGAAACAGACAATGAAGATCTTCCCACTGGAGATTCTTCATTAGACACCCTACTTTACCATATTTTAAAATGGCCAGTTTGTCACTGATGCATTAAAGGGCTCTGTGGAGTGGAGAAAGCACATTGGGCTGGAAATAAGATGACCTGGATTCTAACCCCTGCCTGTCCATTAACCAGCCTGGTGACCCCCAGTGTTTCCAGTCTCGGGGCCTCCGTTGTTTCACATTTTTTAAAGTGAGAGTGTTGTGAAAGAACAGTGGTTTTCAAACTGCATTCCAAGAGGTATGAGTATTTTGTCGCTGTATCTTAGCAGCTCTGCTGAGTGACCAGAGAGGGAATGGGATGGACAGCAGTTAAGGATGAGACCAGCTGTTGAACTTCAGGCTCTCAGACTCCCACCTTTTGTGCAGAGTAGCCCACTTCAATAGCAGAAATCAACCTCCCGTGGCCTAGGAGAGCTCCAGAGGTTCTGCTAAACATTTTAGGTGTCTACGATATTTGGGGCAATTTCTCCCTAAAGTTTGTCAAGGCAGATGTTGGATCAAGCACAATGAATTGAATCGTTCATTCGTTTGGGAGTAGAACTATCTTAAAGGATTTTTTTATTCAGATTTGCTGATTTGTCCAACATTTTAATGTTGTTTGAAATTTGTTTCTCCAGTTCCTAGCTCTGCTGCCTCATAAGGTCATAGCAGCTCTGTGCATCTTGACATGAGGGATCTATAGTGGTAAAAGCAGGTTGGTGTCCTCTTCTCAATGTCTAGCACTCTCTTTACTATTATTTTATGTACCTCAGACTTTGTCTTTTATTATTAATGGCAGAGACTATGATATAATTATATACCCCGGAACTCATGGTTTTGAATTTATTGGATGGAAATCTTCTGAAACTAGAAGATATAACATCTACTAAATGTCCTCTCTTATCCTTAAAGAGATTTCTTTTATCTAAAAACTCCTTTTTCACTTATCTGTACATTTTGATAGAGAATCTGATTGTGGCTGCTTTTTTATATTGCCATGTGCCTGCCCCACTCCAGGCATATAGGTGGCTATGGACTATTTTTATTCTTGTAATCTTAGTTTTGTTTCTAACTAAACATCCCATTTGTCAAGGGCCAGACCAGATTTCGTCCTTATGGGAATTCCTACCCAGCCACTCTAGATTCCACAAAGGTCTTGTTTATAATTCCTTCAGAACCTAGTTGGGACCAAAAATGCTCCTACTACATAACACAGTGTCTTATACTATTCATTATTGGTTTCTTTTTCTTAATCTACCTTGACTCTAAGCAATTTGAGGACAGAGATCCTGCTATTCTTTGGTATCTTCTGTAGCGGTAGATATTTAAGATAATAACAAAAGTCTTTATTGTACTAAAATAATATTTATGCCAGTCTACCTTGTTAGGAAAGGCAATGCATTCTTAGTGAGTAGAAATAAGGTGTGTTTTGTTTGGTCCACTGTTTAAAGTTGTATGCATAAACATTCTCTGGCAATACCATCACTATTTCATTTCCAAGAGGAGAAAAAGTTCTTGCTGAAAATAAAGTTCTACTCCATAAACTCTCTAAAAAGACTAGCAAACAAACAACTCTCCTCTGAAGGAACCACAGCCACACCAGGGCCTCCAGATCTAATATGAACTTCAGTTCCATTTGAATATCTTTGCTGTGGTGCACTGCATAGTTTGGGATTTGTTTTGCATTGGAGAAATGACAAAGACCCAGAAAACAAGCACTGAGTCAGGACTGGTTTCAAAGAGCTCAGCCTCTTTGTTTAATTCCAGTTCGTTTATTTGAGTACTGTCGAAAATCAAAATTTCAACATGTTTAGGTTAAAAATCGAATGACCTTTATTAGTGATTCATGAATTAGGCAGCATCTTAATCTAAAAATAGAGGTGCTCTGTTGGAAATGGAAAAAGGTCAGTTTTTGAAAAATAACAGATACTGGTGAGGTTGTGGAGGAAAGGGAACGCTTACATTGCTTGTAAATTAGTTAAGCCATTGTCAAAAGCAGTTTTTGGGAATTTCTGAAAAAAACTTAAAACAGAATTGCCATTTGGCCCAACAATCCCATTATTGGGTATATACCTAAAGGAATAGAAATCATTCTACTATAAAAGACACATGCACATGTGTGTTCATCTCAGCATATTTCACAATAGCAAAGATATGGAATGGAACCTAAATGCCCATCAGCAGTAGACTGGATAAAGAAAATGTGGTACATATACACCATGAAATACTATGCAGCCATAGGCTTGGACAAAGATTTCATGATAAAGATACCAAAGCAACTGAAACAAAAGCAAAAATTAGCAAACAGGATTTAATTAAACTAAAGAGCTTTTGCACATCGAAAGAAACTCTTATCAGAGTGAACAGACAACCTACAGAATGTGAGAAAATTTTTGCAATCTGTCCATCTAACAAAAGCCTAACATCCAGCATCTACAAGGAACTTAAATTTACAAGAAAAAGGCCAGGTGTAGTGGCTCACGCTTGTACTCCTAGCACTTTGGGAGGCCAAGACACACGAATCACGAGGTCAGGAGATCGAGACCATCCTGGCTAACATGGTGAAACCCCATCTCTACTAATAATACAAAACATTATCTGGGTGTGGTGGTGCATGCTTGTAATCCCAGCTACTCAGGAGGCTGAGGCAGGAGAATTGCTTGAACCTGGGAGGCGGAGGTTGCAGTGAGCAGAGATTGCACCGCTGCACTAAAGCCTGGGTGACAGAGAAAAACTGTCTCGAAAAAAAAAAAATTTACAAGGGAAAAACAACCCCATTAAAACGTGGGCAAAGGGCATGAACTGACACTGCTCAAAAGAAAACATACCTGTGGCCAAAAAATATTAACAAAGCTCAACATCACTGATCATTAGAGAAATGCAAGTCAAAACCACAGTGAGATACCACCTCACACCAGTCAGAATGGCTATTAATAAAAAGTCAAAAACCAACAGATGCTGGCACGGTTACGGAGAAAAAGGGACATTTTTACACTTTTGGTGGTAGTGTAATTAGTTCAGCCATTGTGGAAGACAATGTGGTGATTCCTGAAAGACCTATAGGAATCACCCAGCAATCCCATTACGGGATTATCATCTGACCCAGCAATGGGTCAGCTATGGGATTATCATCTGACCCAGCAATCCCATTACTGGATATATACCCAAAGGCATATAAATCATTCTAGTATAAAGATGCATGTACACATATGTTCACTGCAGCACTATTCATAATAGCAATGACTTGGAGCCAACCTAACTCTCAGTGATAGACTGGATAAAGAAAATGTGGTACATATGCATCATGGAATACTATGCAGCCATAAAAAGGAATGAGATCATGTCCCTTACAGGGACATGGATGGAACTGGAGGACATTGTCCTTAGCAAAATAACACAGGAACAGAAAGGAAACAAAATACCACATGTTGTCACCTATAAATGGGAGTTAAACATCAAGTACAGAAGAACACAAGAGAACGACAGACATCTGGGCCTGCTTGAGGGTGGAGGGTGTGAAGAGGGTTAAGGATTGAAAAACTACCTACTGGGTATTTATTAGCTGGGTGATGAAATAATCTGTATACTAAACTTCTGTGACATGCAATTTACCTAGATAAAAAACCTGCACATATCTGCTTGATGCCAAAATAAAAATTAAAAACATCAACAGCCAAAAACCCCACAGTTTTTATAAGGTAGCTTGAGCAGAAATAAGGAAACAGCATAATACAAAAAGCGACTGGTTAACATCAGGTTGCTTTTCTTGAAAGGGTAAAGGAGAGGGGACTTCCTTATGCCAGCTAAAACTAGCTTGTTTGTGAATTTAGCTATCACCTCTCTCCTGATGTCTCAGATGATCAGATAACTCAGTTTTGGTTTGGTGGTGTGGAGCTTTAGCATGAGTGACTCCATTTTGGTTTGGTCTGTTCTGTTGGGGCCTAGTGCAAGACCTAAGTCCAAAAGCATGGCTTCTCATAAATTTTATTTAACAGTAGAAATCTGCAGTACTACCACAGTTCTTTTTAAATACTGTGCCCAGATTTGCACCTCCAATCTCGAACCCCTCAATGTTAGTTACTACAATATAAGGAGAAACTTGGTTTCCTTGTGTAGTAGAAAGGAAGAGATTCTTGGGAAATTAATTGGGATGTATAAAGTCAGAGCCAATCAGTCAATCAGAAAGCATGATGGAGTGCCAGCCCCTTGCAAATCAAACAAGCCCCTTGTTCTCTGCCCATGATAATAAAGATTATATGACAAGAACAGGTTTCCTCCAATAAAGAAGCAGTTATGGAAACAAACATAAAAGATATCTAATATGTCAATTCCACAAGGTTTTGTTCAAGCATTAAAGGAATAATTTATTAATGGTTTTCCAAAACCAAGGGCAAGGATATATTACGGTGGACAGTGGAGGTGGGGTGTTGGATTTGCATGAGATTAGAGACATCGATGGCATCTTTCTCTAGGAAGGGCAAACTTGGCCTCTGTGGTGCTGAAACAGATATTTCTAGAGCCTTCCTCAATGAAGGGGAAATTTGGAGAAAAGAAACAAAAAGTGAACTTGGACTTTACTAAATTGTTTCCTATTCCCAAGCTTTTAATACATACAGACAGAAAAATAGACAGTCTCTGTTTGACACCCTAAATTTTGCCTGCCAAATCATCAGAGTGGCAGAATTGGCCTCTGAGAATGTGAGGTTGCCTTCTTTTATGACCATTTCCAGTGTTTTTGTTTTGTTTTGTTTTGTTTTTTTCAACATCTTCTTAGTGTTTGTAATGCAGAAAACACTTAACAAGCTCCATAGACATGGAACATTTCTCTTCCCCTATGCAATATTACAGGAAGTAGGTTATAAGGAGGTCAATATTAGGAAGCATTATCTAATAGAATGCATTGTCTCATCTCCTTATTACAGGCCATATTTGGATAGATCCTAGTTAACTATAGTCTGGCATTTTTAGGAATACATTTATGTGTATGGTGAGGCATTGGGCTTGGTGTCTTCCAAGTCCATAAATATAGCAAAACCTTGGTGGCTGTTTCTCAAATGTGCCTCATAATCTGACAAGGCAAAATGATGAATAGTTGTCCTGGTGAATTGCCCTTTAATTATGCTCTTTGAAACCAATCCTTTTCAAGCATCTGATGGGGCCAGTTTATTGATTTCATGTCTTTAGGTTTAAACCCTTTTTGGGACAGATTATTCTGAAGAACCAGGATCATCTAGATGGAAACATAGGAACTTTCACTGATTGATTCTGAGGGAAGAATTTTGAGGGGGAGCATTTACAGCAGGTTCTCCAATGCCTGCAAGGCTTCTTCATTTCTAATGCTAACAAATCCTTCAAAAATTTTAGGCCATGATGAAATTGTAACCACTATTAACTGTGTGCCTAGGTCTGTATTCATGCAAACCTCCCCCTGCCAACCTTGGCAGAATGAGTTACCAATATATGTAACAGAATAAAACAGACCTTTAGGGTATCCTAAATGCTCCCAAACTTTATTGTTACAATCTCTTTAATGGGCCTTATCCTTCAGGTGAGTCAGCTCGTTTATAGGGTTAAGTTAACATTTCCCAAAATGTTCAACTCTGAAAGGAATTTATTTCCTTGATAAGACTGAGTTGAAAAGCATGGGTTTGCAACAAGACTGAATTATTTATATTACCGATTTCTTCCAACAATCTTATAAATCACAGTAGAATTTAGGTGTATTTTCTCTATGTGAAATGGTCATTGGGGACTCTGTCTTTTTTTTTTTTTTTTTTTTTTTTTTTGAGACAGACTATCACTCCGTTGCACATGCTAGATAGAGTGCAGTGGTGCCATCTCAGCTCATTGCAACCTCTGCCTCTTGGGTGCAAGGAATCCTCTGCCTCAGCCTCCCAGGTAGCTGGGATTACAGGTGTGTGCCACCACACCTGGCTAAATTTTGTATTTTTGATAGGGACAGGGTTTCACCATGTTGACCAGGCTGGTCTCGAACTCTTAACCTTAGGTGATCTGCCAGCTTCAGCATCCCCAAAGTGTTGTGATTACAGGTGTGAGCCACTGCCCTTGGACTCTGTCCTCTATTTTGATGGTGTTGGTTAGATAGATGTCTCTAGAGAAACCTGCTTTACTTCTTATAAGGAGGTGCTACACCTTGAAGGTGGAGACATACCTTGCTTATTTAATATACAGTAAAGAGATGAGAGACCAGTTGACTCAGAAGTAGTATAGGTATGTGCGACGTGAAACAGAGTCATGAACTACTTTGCTAGTTTCAGATGTAAATTAATGTTGGCCTCTAATTAAAATTTTTCAATTAGCTCAAAGAAGAGCAGCTACTATGCCACTTTAAATGATGGTTTCAAAATTAGGGATTTTGGTGGCACTTTTCTTTTGTACTTCAGCCTGATCCTCCAAAATGGAAACAAGGATTTATTTTTGCTCAAGGAGTGGTCAATGAGTGTAAATGCAAAATGCATCTGAAGTTTTTCTCTGCCTCAGGAGGGATGCAACATTCACAATTTCTACTTGTCTGTCTGCTGTCTTCACCCTCCCTCCTCCCCGTCTTTCACTGTTGGGTCTCAAAATAAATAACACAGGCACTTCATCTTTAACTTCAGATAATCAGAGTCATATTCATCTGGGATATTGTGATGAACAATGTACATTTCATACACATGATGTCATAATAATTTAAAATGTCATCTCAATCTATTTATGATCTTCTAATGACTGAAATGTTTTACAATTGTGGGGGATATTTTATAACTGAAGTTTTAATGGCTGAATCACTAACACCTGGCTGTCTGGAATGCTTTTCTTTCTCCCAGTTAGGCATTTAAATGCATTTCTGGAAGGCCCAAGGGGTGGGATGTGACATATAAGCTCTTAAAAGGAGGAAAATTAGTTCTTGATACCTTAATGATCAGTCAGGTGAACGTTTGCATACTTAGCATTAATGCTTTTAAGTGGAATAGCTTGATTAAGACCCTTGGTAGGATTTTTTTTCTTTAAACATCCTTCTATGTGAGATTACAGAGGAAATGCTGCTATTATGCCCATCCCTTTAAAAAGATCTTAGATTGTTCATGTTTTATTTTTTAACTCTATTGTTTTCACCACCTTTTTATTTTCTATCTTTGGTTTCTAAGACAAGTTACCAGGAAGAATTTACTATATATTTTTATTTTGCTGGGCTAACATGTATATACAGATACATACACACACATATATGTGCGCGCGCATGCGCGCACACACACACACACACACACACATATGTGTGTGTGTGTGTGTATATATATATATATATATATATATATATTCTTGTCCCTGGATGAGCATGCAGTTGCTTAAAGACCAAACATATACACATGAAAATGTCAGTGAACCATACAAGTCAATGTGTAATTAAGCCCATAGAAGGCCCCTGGTGGGTGTTTACTAATGATGATAGGGGCACTAAATTATCTGGTGCAGGCCAAGAGAGGTCAGTACAAGGTTTCCCAGAAGCCTACATTAAACAGTCACAGAGATAAAAATGCATTTGAGTTCCTCCTGTTTGTACACCATGTATTAATATATAGCCTTCCAATGCAACATCCCACTTAATTTTCGTAGTAATCCACTGAGGGAATCCAAGGTGTTTATCCACAGTTTGACAGAAGAGAAAATAAGGGCTTAGAGCCACCTGATCACTTGCCTAACCAAGCTCACAGAACTGGGGCGGTGATGGAGCAGAGCCTGGACTCCACATCCTTGGGACCCTAGTCTGCTTTTTACACCACCATGTTGCTTCCAGTCACAGGGTTTCTAGCAGAGTCTCTTTAGGCTAAATCGTTGTCTTGAATGGGCAATTTGCTTGAAATATAGCTGGATGTGCAGTATCTTTGCTCATGTTGTAGCCAGGAATATAACGGCAAATCTCTGTATATTTGTTTCCAATGAAGATTGACTACACTGATGAAATAATGATAGGCTTTACTTCCATTTATATCAACTAATGGTGTTCCTAGTGACAAGTCCCCATGATATTACTTTATGACACTTTATGCACACACTTGTGTCACTCCCGCATTCTAGGTAGATTGGGCTGATGTTGCTCACACAGACCTGCTTTGACTGACACCAGAAAGCCATGTGACAGTTGGCTTGTAGATTGGACAGTTAATATAGAGAAGTGTCATACTATCTGTCCCAACAGTGTGTTAAGATGCCACAGACATGGTTAAACAAGGTGGCTCCATCTCTGAACAAAATGCCCCTCTGAAATGTTGGAAACCAAATAACTAGGACTGCTGTGCTTGCAAATTTGCAAAAAGGGGAAACAATCTGTGTTTTATTTATGTATGTATGTATTTATTTAAGATGGAGTCTTGCTCTGTCACCCAGGCTGTAGTGCAGTGGCATGATCTTGGCTCAGCTCACTGCAACCTCTACCTCCTGGGTTCATGCAATTCTCTTGTCTCAACCTCCCAAGTAGCTGGGACTACAAGCATGTGCCACCATGCCTGGCTAAGTTTTGTATTTTTTAGTAGAACTGTTGTTTCACCAGTTGGCCAGGCTGCTTTCAAACCCGTGGCCTCTAGTGATCTGCCCGCCTTGGCCTCTCAAAGTGCTGGGATTACAGGTCTGAGCCTAGTCTGTGTGCTTTAATCATTCTGCATCTTTAGCCATATACTTCTATTTATCTCTTTAGCCCCATGTCTGTGTAAAATGAAAGAGTAATGTTTGCCTTATGATGCTGATGGGATTGATTAGACTACCCAAAATGGTAATTTTGTTGAAACATTTAGAAAAATGTGAAGAGTGATAGAAATGCTTTCTCACATTTACATTGGTGCCATTTCAGATTTTTGCTCCTAAATATCTTCCTTGTGGCATCATACAGGTGATTATGGGTGATTTGGCATAGGTTGGTAGCCATAGTTTAGATTTTACAAAATGCTAAGAGTTTCAGTAAACATGTGGTTTGGTTCTTTAAGTTCAAACCTTAGGGAGATAACTATTAGGAGTTAGAGGTCTTTGTAATTATTCAAACTAATGAGCCAAAGGCCACATGTGGCAGAGTCATCCATGATTTCTGTAAGCATCATAAAGTTCTCACGTTACCTTATCTCTTATATATGGGATTCCAGCTGGGGTATGAAATATGGCTCAAGCCACCGTCTATTCCTCCCATTTATCTCTGAGAAATAACTCAAGACCCTTAAATCTGTTTACTTTCTGCTTTGTTGTAGCATTGTAATATTTAGCTTCATGTCACTCACTCATAATTAAACAGTTCACATTCATATTCTCCATTATTGGATTTAGTAGCCATTCTTCAGCCACAGTGTGACACTTGGAGGTTGTTTTGGTGCTTGTTTTTAATAATGTTTTCTTGAACTTCTATGGTAAATACGCCTCCCTATTCCACTTGGCAGGAGGGGAGTTGACAAGCCTGGGTGTTCTAGTATTGACATGCAGATGTTTGTTCATCAATTCATCTAACAACCTCTTAAGGAAAAAACATTCTAAACTTGATATTAAGTTCCTGGGCCTCTGACCAGGGTGAACTCATTTTGCGTGTGTGTGTGTGTGTGTGTGTGTGTGAATCTTTCTAAGAGCAATAGGTTCACTTGTGTAGTGCTTAGTTTCTTTTTACATTTCTTGATTAATCAGAGAAAGTTCACACTGTAAACTCTTTGCTTTGCTGATTGCTCCAGACCTAATACCAGTAGATCTTTGGGGGAAAAGCAAATGGCTCATCTAAGTATTTACCTTTATATTGGTGAAGTCATCTTTTGGTATCTGTCTTCACATTTCCCAAAGAACATATAAATCACATCGTATTTCTTTTTCCAAGTCTGAGGCCTTATCCATATATTTTAACTTCAGACTTGAATTCGTCCTTGTCCCTGACCTAGTAAACATGTTTATCAATAACGTGTAAAGAACTGGAAAAAGGCATCTTTTATTAACTTTCAAAGCATAGTTGGAGAGGTCAGAACATTCCAGAGGTTTTAGATAATGGTTCCAAGTGGTCTCAGCAAGCTAAAACATTGCCTGACACCTATCAGACAAAATTTATTAGGATTGTTAAGTTTGAAGTCCTAGCTTCGTATTTTCAAAAATCTATTATTGAGATATGTATTTGAAAGGTCTAGCTTGGCCATGTTTCGCATCAAAGGCAGCAAGATATTTTATTTGACTGAGGTTTGATGTATATCAGCATGAGCTATAGCTTGGGAAGGTATTGCCAATTTGGATGTGATGGAGACTTTGGGTCACATTGTCTTCTTGGGATTCATACAGTTCACCCATCATCTAGAGGACTGGGTTCAGCTTAGACTTTCATGTTTTAAGAAAACCAGAAAAACTACTGGGCATCTTCGAGAGAGAGACCAGGCTGTTGAGTGTTATAGAAATATTTGACTTAGAATAGAGGAGATTAGGATGATACATAGAACCTTCTCTCAAATAGCTGAAATATGATCGTGGGGATAAGGATGTAGCATTTGTGGAGGAGAAACCCAGGACTATGGTTTAACGGTGCAGAGAGGGAAGTTTGGGTACCATGTGAAAAAGTTTTATTAAGGGATCTTATTAAACAGAATGATGTTCTTCCTTACAAATATGTGGGTGCTGGTTGTACTGGAAGAGCTAAGACCAGATCTGGAGGACCATTTTTGTAAGGCATTGTAGAAGACATTTCTACATCTGTGTGGGAAGCTGGACAGGTCAGCCTCACAGGTCAACAGGGTGCAAGGACTCATTTGAATTAAAATTCCTTGCTGTACTGAGAATTTCAAAGTTTGCCCATACAGTTTCAATTATTTCCTTGTTTATGTTCAGGTCATTATACAGAATACTCAGAAATATCACATGGTCACTAACCTGGATACTGAGCAGTTTGAGTTTCTAAAAGTTGAATGAGCTTTCATGGACACTGCTGCCCTCCGCTTTGCTTTCATCACGGTGTCACGGGCATGCACTGGCCAATTCCTGCCCTCTTCCCTGGTTACCCTCATAACCAATAAATGTCAAAAGGACTACATTACCCCTATTGCCTTTCACTGCCCTCTACCCCTTACTTAAGCTATCTCTGCCTCACCTCCTCATGCCCTTCTCAGATTCTCCCTTGGCCCTTCATTTTCTCTTTGCACTTACGGAAATCCTACCGGTTTTTCCAAGGCACAGCTCAATTCCATTTCCTTCCTAAAGTCACCGCCTTGCCAATCTTCACTCATCTCTTTCTTTGAGACCGATGCAACTTTGGAATTATCCAGTATAGTGCTTAATTGTTTTCAAATTTTCATGTCTCTTAATTTTATCTCCCACTCTCCACAGTATGTAATTTGGGATTACGGACTTTGCCTTACTGAGTACTGCATGAATATGTGTTAGTTATTTATTGATTGGATTACAAATATGATCATCACATAGAACCAGCTAGCTGAAAAGAATTGTGCCCTGACCTTGACCTCATCAGCACAAGGTCAAAAGTAACTAATTTATTTAAGTATCTAAAGAATAGACCATGTGAATTATATTAACTATCAGATAAGCCCAGTTTGCTTATTATTTAGACATTCTTCTAAACCCTAATAACCCCTTGTCGTCTCTGTTCGGAGGCCAAGGTGGCACGTTTAGAACAGGTTTCTGGCTAAGCTGCAGAACACGTGCCACTCTTGCAGGTGTGTTCAAGAGGTGGAGAAAAATTTCCTTCCAAGTCCCTGGCTTCCCATTGCAAAGCAAACTGATCTCTGGTTTAGAGCTATTCAAGGGGTTAACTTTGACTCCTTTACCAAACTCAACGATTTAATGTTTTTAACAGCATAATGTGTTAATAGCCATACAGCTGTTGTTTTTCAGCCTCTTCCTTTATTGAGTTAGACACCATTTAGTAGGCTGAGTTCAAATTGTAAACAAATTATTTTTGCATATGGATCAATGGAAATTTAATAAAGTTTATTAAAACCGTATATTGGACCAAGGAGTGCTGTTTTCTCTCAAGGATATAAACCAACCTCATTAGACCAACCCCATATTAACTGAATTGCAGGGAAGAAAATATTTCTGGTCATTTAAAGATTATTTTGGTTCAACAGTTGGTGACTAGCATCAGAGTATAGTTTTTCTTGTTTGTTAATTTATTTGCGTGAACATATTTGACAGATACCTAGTGGTAACAACATGCTTGAATTCAGTGCCTAGTGTGGATTTCTAGCACACAGTAGGAAGTTGATAGAGTTGTCACAGGAGGGATTGTGATCTCAGGTGCAAAGAAGTGGCGTGAGGTGCTGAGAGTTACCCAGCTCATAATGGGCAGAGCCATGGAAGAGCCTAGAGCTCTGAGCTCTCAGCTCTCAGTCCAGTGCTCTTATCACTCCACACAATGGCCCTCCTTTGATTCATTGCCTGTGAAATGTCTTAAATGTTCCACAGATACCTTCTGCCTGTTCTCATGGCAATCCCAGTTTATGTTGCAATAAATGTTATCTTAATCTCAATTGATTGATGAGTTCTTAAAATAACAGCATTACCAAAGTTCTCACTCACATTGTAAATCACAAATATTCCACTCTTTGGAAAGCATTCATGGTAGTTAACCACTATTTCAGATACAGCTTGGGCAGCCTCACTCCTGTTGGAGGTACCTGAAGTGGCTTTTACCAGAAGGAGCTAAATCAGATAACTTAGAGTTTGATACAGGGCATTTGTAGTAAAGGCCTAGACTCTGCAACACAAATACTGACTGCTCTGTGGATTTGAAGTTAAAGCAGAAGATAACTAATATGGGCCTACTTTTTTGGCCGTGAGTGACAGCAGTTGGAAGAAGCAACCCTTTGGGGTGGTAGAACAAGCTTGGAGTTGTTCATTCCAGCTTCCTCGTGTCAGAGTAACTGACACGTAGGAGGTAGTTCTGTTGAACTCTGGTTGGAATCATTCTCTGTCTGGGAGCCTGTAGTTTCTGTCATTCTTCCTGGAAAGTAGAATCCTAAATATGGGCAGCTGGTTAGGACTGATACCTTGGTGACTTCTGAAAGTTATAACAAATGGAAGTCATTATCACCATTGCCCCCCTTTACCTTTGTGCTACTTGAGGCAGAAAATGATTTCCCCCTCCCCTGGTTTGTTTTGGAGTCTTTCACCCAGAGAGAAGGGGATTAGCCTATGGCTACAATAGAGCTTTCAGGGCCTTTTGGCGTGCTGCAAATGTTTACTTATCCAGGTACAAATAGGTAAAAGCACATAGTTAAAGCTCCCAGCTGCAAGGTCATTTACCTTTTTAAAATTCAGCCGCATGTGCCGACTGAAGTCGAGGGCTTGCTGGTATGAGCCATTAACTGCCTGTTGTACGTAACCTCTGCTTGTCTTACACACAGCTGCGTGCGAGCCGCCGGTGCCATGCAGCCAGCCCACCATGCATGCCTTGTGAGCAACAAAAGCACTTTAACTTGTGATCGCTGATCATATGATCCACTTACAGGGTGCAGGCTCAGTCAAGTGGAACTGGTAAATCATTAAAAATGCGCCTCGATGGTCTGCCTGCTGAGTAAAACATCATGCTAACATCTCTGCCTCCCACCCCCAACCAGTTTGCAGCACAGGGAAGGAGCTGGTACCAGCTGCATATTGGAGAATCCCATGTTGCTTGAGCTGGACGGGGTGAGAGATTGTCAGCTGCTTCCAAGCAGCATGGGAGAGGAAGGCAGGAAGACAGAAATAATCTGAAGCGGCTGCCATCCTCTTTCCTTGTCCTTTACTTACTCATTAACTGAGCCTGGGCACGGGGTCTTCTGTGTGTCAAGCCTGGTACTAATGCCTAAATTACAAAGGTAGGAGAGGAAATGAACTCTGACTTAGAGACTCTCAAAGTCTGTCCAGAACTCAGTGACCACCAAGTACTTTCACATAGACACCCACGAGGTGCTGTGCAACCCTAAGAGGCCTGGGGTAGCCAAAGAGATGATGCTTAAGCTGAACCTCGAAGGGTGAATAGAATTTCATCAAGGAGGCATCTGGTTAAAGGAACAACTTGGGCTGTGCCTTGAAAGTTTACTTTCTAGAATTCTTTCTTCCATGAAGCATACCTTTCTACTCAATTTCTTGTAAGTCTTAACAAATTGTTTTGTGACTGTATGATGGAAGGTACAATGGGTTCTCTCTTATTTTCATCATGTGGCCATCTAATTGTTTCTGGCATCGTGTTACTCAGCAATCTCCTAAGCCCTTCTGGGACAGAACTGTATCTCTGCAGTATTCTTGATTTTCCTTACGGCTCCAAAAACTTGGGGGATTGGTATTGTTGGTTGGCATCCCTTCTTTTATTTTCTTGATTAGAAATATTTTCTTTGACTTATATTCTTTAGAAAATAAGAAATTATTAAATTAGAAATTAGTTTCTTTTACTTAAGGTAAAGCAAAATCACCATGAGTAGGCAATAAGACACAAGGTACTAAATAGATGTTCCTACTGCATACACATCAGGAACATTTGCTGTTAGAAGAAGTGTGTGTGTGTGTGTTTGTGAGATACATGTTAGGTATATTGTATGTGTCCATATGTTCTGGGATATTCAGGTTTCTCAGGAGTCCTGCAGTTTTGTGTGGCTGATAGAACCTTTAAAAATGACTTGGACTTCCAGAGGCTCTGGAGAGTAGGTTTAATAAAATGTTCGTTCCTTTAGATGTGAGACTATGCCATTTTAGTTTATCTAGATAACAACACTGTCTTCCAGTTAATCATAGCCATTAAATATCTTCCATTGCCTCTCGAAGGGTTTTTCCTGGACCCAGAAGTTCATACTGAAACTAAACTTTGGGAAGAGGTCAGATGTGAAATCCATGCACCCTGCCTTTTTTATACTTGCTGTGCTCTGCTTGTACAAATGAATGGTCAGTTACAATGTCTTTGAACCATCTCTCCTCCCTCCCCTACCCACCCCCACCCGCCCTTTTTTTTTGGTGGGAATCATTCCTGCAAAGGCCGTTGGTTCTTGCAGAATACCTTTCTCACTCCTCTCAGGACCACTGCCTAGGGGCCAAAACTTGCTAATTGGAGGGTTGGAGGAATTCCTCTAATCTCTTTGCAATCTGGTGTCTTCATTCTAAACACAGTAAGAACTAACCTTTGGCTTGTTGTAGGAATGAATGAGTTTTGTCCTCCAGAAAGATGTCCATTTTCATGGTACAAAGAAATGGAGGCCTGAGACTTATGCTTTGTAGGATTAGGATTCGGATAAAATTGGATAATTTGCTTGGCTTTCTGCTTTACATCTCTGCAAAGAAAATAATACTCCCTCCTGTCCCCACTAACTCCAGCCCAGTCTCTAAAGAAATGAGAGAAACTCTAAATCTGTTCTAAAACCAGGAGTAGTCATGGCATAATAGGTTTGAGAGATCTGTTCTAATCTCTTCCTTGTATAGGGGCAGATACATAGCAGCAGGATTGAGCATAAACCAAACAACTGAGTGTTTGCACTGGAAATTGATATGTGACTAATCATGTACCTATGAACATACTTGATTGATGGTAAAGAGCTGTAAATATTTGTCATTACAAATAGACTGTGAGATCTGTAATCATGAAAGATGGGATTGCCACTTGTAGAGGTAGGGCTTTGTTTTATTTTGAAATCAAGAAAAGTTGTGCAGCTACATTTGGGGACACTGGGTTGTTGGCATAAACACACACACACACACACACACACACACACACACACACACAAACTCAGGCTAGCAGGAAGTTCCTCAGTGGGAAGGCATGGTAGGAAAGCAGGCAAGAAGGCTGTGTTCTATCCTGGGCAAGCCATCAGTGCTTGGGGAAGGCACTTTACTTATGTCTCCATGTTCTCAGCTGTCTAATAGAGAGGTCAGTACCTTTCCAACATACTTCGCATGTGAAAATCAGACAGGGTAACAGGTTCTCTGTTTTTCTCTCCTGAAAGAGAGAAAATCTCTTCCATCGTTTGTCCCTAGGCTGTTTTGTTTGGACTGTCCTCTGACACTATTTGTCTCAATCCCTTTTTCTGTGGTAGTTATTGACTTATCTTATTCCCTTCCCACTGCAGTTTAAGCTACCTTAATTTACAGCAGTTTATTCCTCTCAACATCGTGCAACACGCACAGCACTTGCGTCAGGGAGCTGCAGGAATACAGAATGAGAATGGAATTCTGTGCTGGAATTCAGGCAGTTGGTTTCCGTAAGGATACCATTGTGGTATTGTTCTGTCTGCCCCACCAACTTGTTTTGGGGGAATTAAACAGGATGGCTGATGGGTACATGCCAAGTCTGTAGTACATGCTCAGTAACCATTAGGCTCCTTCTCTTAGTTCTTTGCTCATAATGGCAACTTAATATATGCTTTTGGACCAAATCAAATGTTGACAGTAAGGAGGAAATCCCTGCTACTTTTTTTTCCTTCTGGTTAAGATGTTCAGGAGAGAAATGGCCCTGCGCTCAAGGTTACATTAAAAAATTTAAAAATTACCATTTCAAATGTTGATATGAAGTATTTTCGAGGTTTGCAGAAGACATGATGCAAATTTTGCTAAGTTACCATTATCCTTGTCAGTGAAATTAGAGCATTTTTTTTTCTAATCAGCGTCTTCAGCAATTATAAACAAGAAGGAAATAACAACTCATGCTGTTATATGAAACAGCTTATAAATTTTTACATACATGTGAGAGGAATCACTTGGAATCCAAAGCTGCCAAGAGGAATAATTAGAAACCACAGAACAGATCTTGGTAATGTGACAGCAGCTTCTAAAACATCCCACAGGACGAAGAAGCCCAAGCTGGCTTGACCTATATCTTTAATAATACAGATCATTGCCCTTGGATTGAGGCTAAAGGGTAGGACCAAGTGCTTGCTTCATCATGTTTTAGGAAAAATTGCCAAACTGTATTTATGAATTCACCACACAATGGCCTCTTGCTTTGATTATGAACTGATGGCTCTCTCTAAGTAGTAACTCAGCATGCAAAATTTAAAACAAAAAAACAAAACCACCACAGAGCATAATTTCTTATATTCTGTCATGCTTGGCAAAAAGTATTATGTAAGACCCAACTAGACAAATGCCTGTTAACAGTAGAAATAACCTTTTGTTTAATTAGAAAATAGGAGCTATATGGGACAATAAAAATGGTTACTGATGCCCTCCATCCCTGTTTAATAAATACGACCACGCTAGAGATAATGGTAAGTGTTATTTATTTGTGCAATATCACAGACTTGGTAATTGTTCATGTTGCTGAGCGTTTTCCTGTGTGGAGATCATAGTAGTTTTAGAATTTGTTACCTTTGATTCAAGAAAAGAAAATAGCAAGTTGTTTGCTTAGAATGATCATGGCCTCCCTAGGCCGGAGTAAAGCATCTACATATTTTTAGCCCTTTAGTTTTGAGGACAGAATCTCTCTGACGTTGTCCGATGCATATTGAGAACTGGTGGACTATTTTGAACTGGCTCAATTTTTTTTTTTTCCAGAATGCCCTCAGGTGCTCATGGAACATACTTCTCAGCAATGCCATTTCATGTTCAGTTCACATTTTCCAGCACAACTAAATTTAGTAGGCTTGCTGGAGGGAGGAAGTAGGGCAGAGCTACCTACCTGAGGGTGTGTTCATGGGAAGAGAAAAATCTCCCTGTTGCTCTGTCTTGATAACCAGCATATGGGATGAAGATCAGGCTGAATTTCACAGCATGTGTTTCACTATATTCCCCGGGTGGGTGGTGGGGAGAAAAGGCTGAGGGTGTTGGCCATGTTTCAGGGTCACTTACATTTTGTGTTTACTATGAACACTCTAGTTGTGAGACTGTGAGTGTATTTGGGGTCATCTGGCTAGATTTATTTCATTGCACATGTCAGTTCACACTTGGTTTCTTTGTGTGTGTGTGTGTGTGTGTGTGTGTGTGTGTGTGTGTAGGTGGGTGGGTGGGTTCTGTTTTCTTTTGTATTGTGATTGCTGCAGTGGATACTCTATTTCTTGCCTTTTAGAGAAAATGTGGTTTGTGATATTGGATGATTTATTTTTTTTATTATGGCAAGCTAAGGATTTTTCTCTGTTGACTTTGGTGATTGTGAGATATTTCCTCAGACCCTGAACTAACACTTGATTCTTCTCACACAGAGAAATCCACAAGAATGAGATATGGCACAAATTTGTATAGAAGTGTTTTGTGTGATCACTTATTTCTGTGAGTCCTAAGTAGCCCTTTGTAGAAGGTTTCCACGTAGTACCTTTATAAAAATATAGACAGTTTGTCAAAAGGAAAACACAACACCACAAAACCCCTTTTCTTCACACAATTCATTTTAAGCTTCAAAATCCCTGAAAATCCCCAATCTCCTTCGGCAGTCTGGTTCCCACTCTAACTTTCCTCATCTCCCCCTGAAAGAAAGAAAAAAGCGTTTCTTCCAGGGACTGATAAGTTGTAGGCCGATGCTTAGCAACAGCATTCCTGTGCTTTAAGTAGCTGCAAGCCCCTTGCTGAACTCTTTGATGTGACTGTCAGGGCAGATTTATTTTGTTTTAGCACATTGTCTACTTGTCCAGATGTATCGGGAGATAAAAAGGAGTCATGTTTACACTCCTCCCTTTTTTTTTTTTTTGAGATGTAATTAAATCGTGTTTTTGATGAGTCTTGGGGAGCTCCAGTTGAAGAAAACAGGAATTGGCTGGAGTAAAGGGAAAAATGGAAACTTGCTTGGCAGAACGAACACCTGATTGGGTCAAAAACATAAAGCATAAGTACCAGCTGGCGTGGTTCTGTAAAGTTGGAGGTTTTGTTCTCAGTCTTTTGTTTCCCTTCTGTGGAAGTCCAACTAAGAAGGGAGAGGTGCCCCTCCAGCGCTGACTTCCCTGGCACTGTCTGTGACACCTCTAGCCCTCAGTGATCGTTCTTACTGCACAGGCATGCACATGAGGCCTTCACTCCCTCCTTCCTCTCTCTCTCGTTTACTGGGTGGTACGTCTGTGATAGATAGTTGTCAGTCTAAAGCTAATAAAATTGTTGAACTCCAGTGATCTTGAATAAACAAATCTTCATTGAGCTGGGTGAGTTGAATTCCCCTGGAATGGGATTGCCAGTCTTCTTTTTTTGTTTTGTTTTGGTGATCAGTTTTTTAATGTGCGTATTTAGCAACACCATTCTGAGTTCTATTAATGACCTGCAGTGAGCAGCGACAAGCAGGAATCCGACATTCAGTAGTGCTGAGGACCTGCCAGGCAGTGGCTAACACGCTTGCTTTCATCTGCAGCTCCGGAGACACTCTATTTGCATCCTAAATAGGTTACACTATAGCACCCCCTTCTGCCGACTGAGCCGTGTGACAAGAAGGCCTCACTACAACTCAGTTTTCTTCCCTGATGACAGCCCTGAAGGCTCTTTCAGGGCTCTCTCTAACCTTGCCAGCCCTTCCCTTTGGTCCCTGGAGGAGCACAACAGTGACTAATGGTGTGCTCACCTGCACTCCTGGGGTCTTCATTTGGATTACACTTTTAATTACTCATTCATCAGAGCAAAGGGACAAAAACCATCAATTGAAGAAGAGAGAAAGATGGGTATAACAAAAGGAAAGCTGAGCGAAGCAGGTACTACCTTAGATCACTCCTGGCTGGGGTCCCTCCTGCCAGACCCCAAATCCCAGACAGACGCCACTGAATGTATCTTAGACACTACAGGCTCATGTTTTGTGTTTCTCGTTTGCAGCCCAGGCTGAAGTAGAGGAAGGAGGTTTTCCTTTGTTTGTTCGAAATACCTTTTGGATGACTCCATTTGGTAAAAGTGCACCTTCAACTTGAAGTCTTTTCACATCCGAGAAATCAACCAGGCTCTGCTAGAAAGGAGCATACACATGGGAAATTGGGGAGGTGGGGAACTAGCGTACCACCTGTCCAACATTCAGAAGCTCTGTCCAGGGGTTGGGATATGGGTTAGAGAGGTGCCATCAGGGGAGTTAGCCTGGGAAGATGCGGACTTATTGTTATCCTCCACCCTTGGAGGCCAGGGAATGCTATTGGTTCAATATTTTAAATTCATTTAATTTACCATTTAACTAGTATTTATCGAGAAGATACTATGGGCCAGCCAGGTGGAGTAGGGCACCGCCCTCCGGGAACAAAGAGTCTAGTAGGGAAACAACTCAGGCAAAGCATACTGGGGAGGAAGTTAGGAAGGAAGACTAGGCTGTGCAGAGATTTTGGGCAGGATGGGTCACACTACCCTGCAGGAGCAGGAGAAGACCATGTGAGGGCTCTCAGGGTGAGGGGTGAAGGGAAGAGATGGGCTGAGAGGAAGGCAGAGGCTGGGGCAGAAGGCCTTCTAGGAAATGGATGGTGCTCTTTGCTTACCCCAAGAGCAAGGTGAATTATTCCATGTTTTTAAGCAGAGGGGCCCGTTTCCCCGTGAATCTTTGCGGAGTCCTTTGAGCTCTGTAACCATCCAGGTTACACGTCTTCACTGTGTGTCTCACCACCGTGCCATTATCCCTTCCGTAAGCTGTCTGTGCCTGCGCACTTGCAGGATAAACGCAGGAGCTGGAGGAAGCAGATGAGTTTCTGTGGCCGTGTTTACCTTTCAGAACCCAGGAATCCTGGATATGGAGAAAGGGAAAAGAAGGCTTGTAATATGTGTGGCCCTTTCTATCTTATAATTGGTACAAAAGACAGTATATCTAGTACAATGGAGTCAGGAAGAAATGTTGGAAAATGGTTCAATGGATGAAAACTCATTTGGACAATAACCACAAAACATCTTTTTTTCTCCTTCTCTCCCCTTTCTTTGTTTCATGGTCAGGACATTGGACTGTCCCGAGCATAACATATACCCAGAATGGGATCTTCCACCCAGGGTAGGTTCATGCACACTTTCTTAGTGACTGAGTCCGGCTAGACCACAGTGTGTTCGAGAGTTCAAGACCAAGATTTCAGAGGCACAGGGTAGTGTTTTTTTTTAGGAAATAAACTTCAATTTTGCATTTCCTTTGGCCTTAGGTTGAGCAAGGCTGCTAGAATGATTAGAAATAATGCACAGGACATCAGACTTACTGATGACGATACTTGGTTAGCATTTTTTATGTAGTATCATACATTTGGGTCTGGAATCTCTCAAGGAAACAGCTTCACACATATGTATGTGTTTAGATGAATGAAACTTTTGATGTTAACAATTATTGATAGTATAAAGCCAATAAAAAGTCCTCTTTCAAGAACGGCTCTGTGAATAATTATCAGATAATTTTGAAAAAAGGAAATAAGGAGAAAAGATTTTTGGGGGTTATTTCCCAAATGACTTTCCATCTATTAAACTATTTTTCACCATTTTTCTTGGCTCCAATCTACTATATTAACTATATTCATAATAAACACATTAGTATTATAAAAATTAATATTTAATAATGTAGAGTCCTTATCTAGAAAACTAAAGTTCTTATCTAGAAAGGTACACAAGCTGAGGATTAGTATTAACTTTACAAAGAAAGATTGGGTTTGGAACTCAGAGTTTTTTATATCCTTATCCTCTCTTCTGCAATCAACACATATACACACACTTTTGCATACTGCAGCCCTTTTGGAATTCCAAATGTTAGCATCCAAGCTGCATGGTTCTTCTTCAGATTTTAGCTATCCTGATATAGACACTCAGAGCATGTGGGCTCCAGCCCAGAAGGGTTTTAGCTGCCTAGCCGAGCATTTGTACATATCCCCCTTTGGTTGCTATAGTGGGTGCTATTGAATTGCTAAGCAGAGAATCCTGCCTGTTTTCTTTGGGTCTCTTGGGGGAAATGAAACTCAAGTGTAGCAGCCATTTCTAAGTCTGTAGGTCTCTAGTTCCATATCCTAAGCGACACATGACATGGGGCATGGATCTTCAGGGGGTTACCTAAGCTCCCCAGGACACACTGTCCCCATCCTCAAGACAGCAGCGAACCTGGAGTCTTGGGTATATTCAAGGCACACATCCTTGGTATCTCTTGTAGAAACAGACCTGAAAGCTAAGAAGAGGGCTGAGTGATGGACTAACGCGGAAACGCTTTTGGAATGGGAGAGATGCACATTAGAATTAATTTTCCCAGACCTTTGAGGTTTGCATATGTCATAGTTAAAACTTCAGAATGTTGTTCCCAGAGGATTTCCTCCTGCCACTCTTCTGTACTGCTCATGTGTTCTCTTGTGGTATTACCTGTTTAACCTGTAGACAAAACAAGTGTGTTGTCTCATTCCAAAAATGGATGCCAGTAGTTGCTTGACACATGCTAATTAGTAATTAAATATACCACATTGTTCCTCACTTAAACAGAAAATATTGCACTGCGTTTAACTTTATCCTGTTGACCTGTATGGAGGGAGTGGAGGGAGCCTGGGGTGTCATCATTTCAGAGGTCTGTTGTAGCATCTTGTGGTTTAGCTCTTAGTCTAGATTTTCTTTTTCCATATCATACTGTGACCCCCGAAGCTACCCTTGCCCTCCCCCGTGTTGCTCTGTTTAGATGCCCATGGCTGTTTTTCATCTTCTGTGGGATACTAAAGCTTACAAAAATAAAATTGTATGATAAACCTACCTGGTGCCAACTAAGATCTTGAAAGGTATAAACTGTATGATATCTGCAAGATCTCGGTGGGAGGGTTTTCTGGAGGTGGAGGCCTTTTGTTGATGTTGAAGTCTGGACTGGGCTACTGTGTAATGAGTTCAGTTTGACCCAAAGATAATGATGAGATGTTTTGAATGACTGGGATGCAGTGAGGGGCTCCAAAAGATTTACGTAGGAGGTTGTCTGCTTTTGAAGGGGAATTTGCCCTTTTGACCTCTTTGGTGTTCATTACACTGTATTCTGGGGTAGATCTACCTCTGTGGAACCACCACATGGTCACCCTTAATCAATAGTAGTCTGATGGGGCCAGCTGCCTTCTCAGCACTAGGAGTGGCATAGGAGCCAGGCTCAATCAGGCAGAGGGTTCTTTCTCCTGGGTGAGGAGAGTCTTTCCAGGATAGGCACGTAACCCAAACCAGGCCATGGATTCCCAGATTTTGTTGGAAGTTTCAGGAAGGAGAGTCTCCTTCTGTTTTCTTTCAAGATGGTGAGGTACAGATGTGAGGTGGGAGGCACTCCTGGGAGGTCACCACGTAGAGAAACCAAGAAACAAAGCTGAGATAGAAATTCCTGATGAGAAGTTTGAACACCTGGATCCAACCATACATGAAACCATACACCATGCACTCCTTAAAGCCCCCCCGCCCACCACCACCACTGCCACGCTCTTCTGTTTTTCCTTAAAGCACTTTGAGGTGGATTTCATGACTTACCATCAAAAAGATAATCTTTTTTCTGGACTGTTCAACAAGAGAGATTTTACGGGTTACCCTGGAAATGTAGTAAATGGTCCCCATAGAGTCATTTTGGTCAAGAATTCTTAATTGTGTATGACTTAAATTTCTTTTTCTGACGGTCTCTCTGTAATGTAAATGACAAAGCAACCCTACTTGCCCTCTCCCCAAATCTAAGAATCCCCAAAACCCAGGAACAAAATTCTGATGAGTCTACTCTTTCTAAAGACACCTTCATCTACTTGAACATCAATTTTCAATGGTCCCTTCAATCTTTAAATATTGTCTTTACTATGCAAATTTAAAAATGATCTACCTATAGATATGTACAGTAAGTGTCAACCCTAGAGAGCCATGAAAATTTGTCATAGCAGCGATCTCGCAAGCATATCTTCAAGGTTTTCTGGTGGGTTTATCCTGGCATCTGGTCCTGAAAGACAAAAATGGATAGGGGGCCACATGGTGGCTGTTCACTGGCCCCAGGAAAGGCCCTGCTGGTTTCTCCTCCTGAAACCACTTCCATAGGCAGAGACAGGTAACTGCAGTTACCCAGTGACTGGAGGAGATGCAAAAGATTCCAGTAAAGCCAGTCCAGTGTAAACCCAGATCTTTCTCTGTGAAGTCACCTTTGCTCCGTATCAGAGACCACAGGGCTGCTGCTTTCTTAACTCTCTCTCTCCCCTCTTTCACCTTTCTCCTCCTATCCCAGGGATGGAGAAGCCGTAACAAACACCCATGTGGTTCACATTTGCTTCTCTTCACACCCTCTCCCCATAGCTCTGTCTGATTCTGAAAGTGACTGTGCCAATGAAGACGTAGGAAGAAAAGAAATATGATTTCTAAGTCACTTGGCCTGGTGACATATATGATGGGAGTTAGGGAAGTCAGTGTGCGGCTTCTCTACCATCCCAGGCACTGCAGTCAAACAAATCAATTCAGCCTCAGAGGGGCATCCATTGCCTTGTGATTATGTTTGTGTAAAGTCTTGGGGTCTTTGATCAAAGAATGGCATTTCAGCCCAGGCCCTAATCCTCACTGCCTTAAGATGTTTAAATGGGTTTAAAAAAAAAAGTTGATAACAGCTGGGATTTAAATTTGCCTTTGCCCAGCTTTTGTTTAGAAAGGCCTTCTATTATCCATGGCTTCCCTTTTTGAGGCAAAGATGGATCGTTGGGTAAACCAAAAAGGGAAAGAGGATATGGGAGGAAATGGGAGGGGACTCTGAATTAATCTTCTGAGGAAGAATGTTTGATCAGCAGGGAGGAGGGGATGAAAACCTCTGATGCTGACAGCAGGCACCTTTCTGACGAGGGTGTGATTGGCACCTTTGAAGCTTCAGTCGGGAGCCAGTGTCCAGTGGGTCAGAGCTTCCTCTGTCTGTGGGTGGTGGAGGTAATAATGAGGCAACTGGAAGGATTAATTGCAGACAAGCAGCAGGATTACGAGGAGGGCTTCTCAGCTCCAAAAGGAACAGTTCGAGGAAAGCCTCTGATCTGTCAGCCTTAGAGGAAATTAGTGGGAGCAGACTCGAGCAGGCTTTAAAAAAGGCATTTAGGATATTAAAGCAAAATGTGAAGAGGATATTAAAATAGGGCAAAAGGGCAAGGAGCGCTGATCTCGAAAGGAGGGTGTCTCCCTCTTCCTACCAGGAATTTCCAAGGTTTGCCTAGATTCCACAGACACCTTCTTTTGAACGGTCCAGCAGAGTGATTTTACTTGCATTGCAACAAGTTAGGGAAGGGTCAGACTGGATGGGGTGGCAACGAAGGTCCTGTGCAAAACTTGTGTGCTCCCCACCCTCGGGCAGTTTCAGAAGCTCCTGAAACCAAGGCTCCTGGTACAATTTTACAACAAGCCAGCGCATTACTGACATCCTATCTGCATTAGCTATCTATTGTATATTTTACTTCTTACCCTTCTGGTTCAAGTCGGGATGCTGCCAATAAATCCTGTGTTACCATTAAAGAGGCCATTCATCACGCTTCCTAATGCGATTAATCAAGATACACCACAGTACCCTTAAAATGAGATCATTTTGATAAATCATGTATGACATGAAAAGACTTTATTCCTTTTAAGTGCAATTTAGACTGTAATTTTTTTCCTCATTTATGATTCATGGGAGAAACATGGATAAAATTCTCTTGCATAGTTACACCTTATCTACAGCAATAACTCAAAACTGCTTTTAGATGAAAATTCAGGGTCTTATTCACCAAAGCTGAATGCCAGCTCATTATTTTCTGGCGTTCAGTAGTCCAAAAATAATGTCTCCACATTAAGCGGCATTCTCAAAAAAGTTAGAATTGGCCAGGCACCAGGCACATCAATTATACTCCATCATCCTTAATAAGGAAGAAATATCAGATGTCCCTTTGGAGGTTTTTTGAATCGGTAATGCTCAGCCTTTACCTCCCCAATTTAGAATGATTGGGAAACAAAAATGGTGGTAACCAAAAAGTATGGGAATTTCAGGGCCTTTCTATGACTTTTTGTCCTATTGCATAAGTCTCAAAAGAGGTATCTTTTCCCCTCCCGTGTGGTTCAGGCTTCCTTTTCTGTTCCCCTTTTCTCATTTCACAAAGGAAACTACCATTTTGTTAGGTCTGAGTTTTGTTTCTAAGCTGCTGTATCTGTGATGCAGGCTTTCCCCTCACAGCTGTCACAATAATTTGGGAAACGATATTCATAACCTCCAATAGAAAAATAATTTGAAAATGTGCCTTCTGGTGAGATCCATCAAGTTTAAGGTCACATTTTTGGTTTAAAGGGAGACACTGATGCTATTCATTAAACTGAAAAATGGCTTGTTTTCCCCTAATATTGAAATAAACTCTGGATGGATGTTAAGTCATGCTGGCATGCACTCATATCGAAAGCAAAAGGAAAACACAGATATATTTAATTTGGACATGTAAAGTCAACAGAGTTTTAGGTCTTTTATGAGACACGGAATCAGGAAGATTGGCTGAAACAAATGTAAACAATTAGAAGTTCATTTGCCTCTTGCAAAGAATGAGAGCATTTAAAGTGGGATTCAGCATCTTAAGAATTACAGACCCACTTGGATTTTTTTCAACCACTGGTACCTATGAATAAAGACTTCATCAACATGTAATTTGTTTCCTTGCAGTTATTGGAGATTCATTTGGCTTTTAGCTCAAAAGCCAGTATTTGACTCTGTTTTTAAGTAACCCAAGAATGCACATATCCTATCCATGTCCATGCAACATAAATGAATCAAAACTCAAATTTAAGTTAACATATTTATGCTGATGCTCTGTACTTTAATCAGAAAGAAACTGACATAAAGCAAAGTTTCCTTGCATATTATTCACATTTAAATGAAATTTCCTGTGCTTTTAATTTTATCTAGTATAAAGAGTCAATTAAGAATCCAAGGCCATTAAGGCTGCACTTGCCTTGTTTAAGTTTCCATTTCACATTTATGACTTTCTATTTTTGCAAATAAAGATCTGTAAATTTGAAAAATATGCATGTATCTCATTAAAAAAGTTTCCCGGCCCTAACAACGCTCAGCAAATCTCCAAAGAATGCAAGTTTAAAACATAAATGTTTTAAGGCCCCATAAAATTGGCAGTAAATATTTTCCCCCTTTAATACCATGTTCATTTCATTCCAATTTACTACCTCGATTATATTTTCTGAAGCAGCTTTTAATACAATACACGATTATTTCATATGGGGTTGGGTAGGTCGCCTCATTAAGCCTGCAAAGATCAGGCCTCTTATAATCCCCACAAATATACTTGCATTTATTCTTAATTAAAATGGCCCTCTTAAATTGTCTCAAGTTTATTACTATAAATAACAAGCTAAGCAAAATAGCCACAGTTGAAAAGTTAGCAGGACAAGATGACCAGGTCCCCAAACCTCACAGAGCCAGCTGTGGTATGTATGCAGTGGTACCCTGCCACCTGTTGGCTCTGCTTACACATAACAGGGTGTTGATCTCCCTCACGATGGTGCAGTAACCCTCTCTGACCCCTATCCCTAGTTCATCATCCCCGAGAGAAAAGAGGCCTTTGGGAATCCCAGGCCTCCTGATTTCCCCCATCATTCATTTCTGTGGCCACATGTTTCTCCGGCTAATGCTAAAAATTTATGGCTGAACACATTAAGGGCAGTGCAAGTCCTTCCCTACTTCTGGATGATTTCAGAGTTTCCTGTCATAAGGAAATCCAAGCAGATGTGTCCTCAGCGGATTGTATGTGACAGTGTCTGCTTATATCTCAGGAATCTGAGGCATGATGGATAAACTGTCAGTTTTGAAGGATGATGTTTTCTCCATATTTCCATTATGAACTGGGCTGTCATCTCCTAATAAATTTCTTGCATTGGTATCAATTTGTTTTTACAAGCAGAGGGTCTGATGTATTTGGGAAAAGCACTGACAGCAGATCTGGCCTAGCCTGACAGAGCTGGCTTCGCCTCATTTTGGAAAACTACTTTGGTTCCAAGGACAGAACTTGACCTATAGCCCTTGAGATTAAAAACAAAACAGAACAAAACCTCCATAAGAGGAAAAGAGACACATGAGGCAAGTTTCTTCTTTTAAGCCAAAATAAATCAATCCTTTAGGACTACCATGACATAATATTATTTCTAAGACAGTCCTACAAACCCAGTTGAGATACGCCACGTGTAGCATTCTCATCTGGGTTAGATGAGACCATCTAAATATTGTTAGAGCATCGCAATAATGTAATGAATTGATGGGTGAATTTGGATTACAATGAGGCTAAGGGTCCCACCAGAAGGAATCTCAGTAGTGCTTTTCTGCTTGACAAGTGAGAAGCAAAGTTAATTCATATAATGAATATTTAATTATGAAGTATGGACATGTCTCTGTCACGGCTACTCTGAAGGGTAGAAAAAGCCATACAACATTAGCCTTACCTCTCAAGAAACTTAAAGTCTAGTTGAAGAGATAAAATGTTAAACAAAATAGGAGTGAAGTAAGAATAAATAATAGCTAACATCCGTGAACAGTGGCTAAGATGGTTGTCTCTGACTTTATTTAACATTAACCTTTGTTATGAAGGGAGTCAGTTTGTAATTGTCAAGACAGTGGCAACTGGAGGCAAGCTGCCTGGGTTTGTGTCCCAGCTCTGCCAAGTAGTAGTTACTTAAGAACCTTAGTGAGAGCTTGGTCAAGGGACTTCATTTCTCTGGTCCTCAGCTTCCTCATCTGTAAAACAGAGTGTAACTCCTTCATGAAACTTGTGAAGTTTGAATAAATGAATAATGGAAAGTGTTTAACACAGTTCCAGACACAAAGTAAGCACCAATAAGTGTTAGCAGTTTTAACTCTCATTATCATGATTGTGACTGTTGTTACCATTATCACTTTTACTCAAAATGTGGCTTAAAGAGTTTAAATAAATTGCCCAAGATGGAGCCTGGCTCTAAATCTTGTCAATAAGGCATCAAAGCATGGAAAACAGAGAGGAAAACAGTATACAAATTGTGAATAACTCAAGAACAGAATCCCTGAAACTTAGTTTTTTTTCTTATTGTTCTTTCCATTCCTAGACTATAAAATAGCCCTTTTCTCCATAGGCTGAAACACACTTTAGAAGCTACATGAAAAGTGCCCTATATAGTGGTATATAGGTAAGTTCTTAACAGCCAAGTCTCTGGGGAAAAATGTGTGTGTGTGTGTGTGTTTGTGTGCGTGTGTGTACACACATTTATAATTTATTGCATTTGTTATATAAACATTGTATAGAACACAATTAAAAACAAATAAAAATTGAATATAGAACACTCTTTATAAAAAAATTCCATACAATCACTTAATTGTCACAGATAATTTCAATGATTTTAGCCAAACTCTTGTATCTGTGGCTGCAACTGATGAATAAGTATAGTTCCAACTGGAATGCTGGTTGATATTTCTTTATCTTAATGAGTATGTCAGAACTTTACTCACTCATTTGTTAATGACATAAGCCACTACTTTGCTGAACTGGATGATACTTTTTGAATATTGGAAGAATACCTTTTCAATTTTTTGTGCTATTGACAGTGCCTTTCAACACCCAACAAAGCAGCTTCTCAGAGAATTAAGAAAAGATGATTAAATGAGAAGGCATATACTAATAGCATGGGTAATTTTTATAAAGGCAGAACATCCTGTCTATAAGTAAGCAATTATATTTAGCCAAAGAAGTATGGAGCACAAGTTAATATTTTGCTACCATTAGGCTACAACACATCATTTTTTTGTTTGTTTGTTTTTAAGAGATGGAATTTTGCCCTGTTGCCCATAGTCAGGCTCCAACTCCTGGACTCAAGTGATCTGTCTGCCTTGGCCTCCCAAATTGCTAGGATTACAGTTGTGAGCCATCGTGCCTGGTCACACAACATCTTTTTAGGTTCTATCTGTAACGTTAATGTTTTCTCTATCACTTTAACTTTAGCAAATCAGCATACCAATAAATTGAACTCTAACTTGTAGCATTTGCCAGTTTCTGCTGCAAATACTCCCACAGTAGCCAATGTCCATCTACAAAGTGCCATCACCAAAAAGTTGGAAAGTAATCGCACATCATTATATAGTGTTTTTATCATAGTAGACTCAATTTCCAGAGCATAAATCACGTTAAGATTTTGTAAAAGAATTCGGAAGTGGGGAGTCAGGTTAAATATTACCTTTGCTTTTAAGGTAATTTATTCCATTTTAAATATGTGTAATTTTAAATAATACGTGTGTTTAACAACTGACCAAAGTTCCCAAAACCTTAGTAATTAGTTCTTGTAAGCCAGTACAGGTTCACACTAGCACACCACTGGTTATTTGAATCCAAAAGGCCAAAGAGATCTGAAATGCTAATTTGTCTACATTGCCCAGCTAATTCTTTCATGGATTATTAAATAAGCTGATAGTTTTATTTACTTAGCAGGCCAAAGAACATGTTGCATATTAACATGAATTGATTCATATCCCACTACCAATATATTACCTACCTTTGTATGTGCACTAAATAAGCCTAGGCATGATTGGTAGGAGCCGGGAACAGACAAGAGCCCTACCCCCTACCCAGTTGGCCATTTGGGAGGTGGCGCTCCTGGATGCAGCTGCAGCCTGCGGGCTCAGAAGTGCAATCTCCAGCTCCTGGCGCCTGCTCCAGGGCAGAGCAAAGTTGTGGCCAACCGTGGGTGCTATCGTGACCCAGCTGGGTTTGCATGCACTCAGGGTGGCACTGACATGCCAGCCCCCTGCTGCCTTGGCCCCTTCTAGACTTTGGGCGCCAATGAGCATAGGAGGCAGACCAGGGGGTGCTGAAGGCAGCTCCATGCGGGCCTGCAGGTGCTCCTCTACATGAACAGCCTGGGCAACGTGGATGGCATGTTGATTGCAGAAGGCAGACAGGTTCCTGGGTGGATAGGGGTGGGTTCTCAGTGAAACTCCACCTTCAAGCCAGGTATGGCCTGAAGCCCCCAGGATGGGCTGCCAGTTCCAGGTGGAGAGTATGCCTGGAGTGAGAATTTATGGTGCTTTTTCCGGCCTGCATGCAGCCACCCATGAACCAGTCCCCACTCACTTCCCCCCTTTTGAGCCCATAAACACCCGCCAAACTCTGTGATCTGCCTGCAGAAAGGAGCTACACACTATGGGTCTCCTTTTCTCGAGAGCTGGACACTCCTTGGGCTGACCTGCCTGCAGAAAGGAGCTACACACTATGGGTCTCCTCTTTGTGAGAGCTGGACGCTTCTTGGGCTGACCTGCCTGCAGAAAGGAGCTACAAACTATGGGTCTCCTCTTTGCAAGAGCTGGATGCTCCTCGGGATGACCTGCCTGCAGAAAGAAGCTACACTCTATGGGTCTCCTCTTTGCGAGAGCTGGATGATCCTCGGGGTGACCTGCCTGCAGAAAGGGGCTGCCCACTCTGGGTCTTCGGAGAGCTTTTGTGTTGCTCAGTGAAGCTCCTCTTTGAGTTGTTCATGCTCATTGTCCATGTGCCCCATTCTTCCTGGATGTGGGACAAGAACTCAGGATCCGCCACATGGTGGGACTAAAATAGCTATAATGCAGAGTTGAAACACGCCTCCTCACATACCACATTGCAGGTGACAAGTAGAGAAGAGCTGCGGCCCTTCAGACAGCACACACCTAGGGGCTCTTGGACCTGTGTCGCTCTCTTTAGGGCTCTGTGGTTCCTGGTGTCTCCAAACTTCCAGGCACCACAGCATGCCCTGGTGCCCACAGTGGAAGCCACTTGGCAATACACCCTGTCCAGCTGCAGCCTGGCTTGGAGCCAGTGCCTGTACCAGCACTTGGAGCTGCCTGCCCCACCACAGCCAGCACACCTGGCCGTGGGTGGGGTTGAACCCCTCGCTCGCTCACACACCAGTCACCACTCCATGCCTGGCTCACCCTTGGCAGATGTGGGATCTGGGCTGGTAGTGCCAGCCGAGCGCATCCTGCTGGGACAAGTGGGTGGAAGGAGCCCAGCAAGCCTGAGTGAAACTGAGGCAAAGGTGCCACTAGCCACAGAGGGTTCTGACTGGAAAGTGACACCCTAAGGATCCGGTGACACTTTCATTATAAGGCTATTAAGAGGGTTAAATTAAACAATGCTTATAAAATGCCTGTATATAATTCTCAAGAAATGTACACACATTCACATTATATGGAGGTTACAACACATTACATTCTGATTATGATTATGTCTGATTTGTGTCCTATGTTCGAACATAGGACAAATGAAATTCTCAGCAAAAATTAACTTGTGAACTATTTGTGCTCCATCATACTTGTTTGGATAAAGAAAATTGTTTATTTACAGATAGGATGTACTCCCCTTATTACAATGACCTATTAGTAAAATTAGTAAATTTACTAATGCTGTTAGTACATTTCTTTTCATCTGATAATCTTTTCTCAGTACTTTGAGAAGTTGCTTTGTTAGGTGCTGTAAGGCATTCACTGCCAAATTAGGACTGGCCTCTTAAATCTTAAAGTTTACAGTTCTCCGAAAGGGACAAGTGCCCAGTAGACATCGAAGCAGGGGAGAATAGAGTAACGGCCAGGAGGGGAGCATCGTGAAAACCTGAGGATAGCAGTGCGGAGAGAGTGTGGGGCTAGGGAAAGAGTCTGGGCTTTAGGAATCAGGCTGACTTGGTTTCTGATCTTACTCTGGAGTTTAGAACTGGACAGTCTTTGACATATTACTGATCTTTTCTAAGTCTCTGTTTTTTCATTTTTCACATGAGGGGAATATAGGACATATCTCATACATTGGATAAGCGTTAGCATTTACCACATAGTCGAGAAATACTAAGTCCTGTCGCACACTTTGCTCCTTTGTTTTCAATCACCTTTTTTTTCCCCCTCAACTCCAATTTTTCCTCCCGTCTCTTTTTCCATTTCTCCTCAATCTCTGATAGGACAGATTGAAAAATATCTGAGGAACTAAGCATTATTTCATATCAGCCGTTGTATATGAGTAGTGTTTTAATTTGTAAATATTGTAAATTATAAGAAATAACGGTATGTTAAATAAAGTTTACAACTCCAAGCATCCTTGATCACATTGCTAGCAAAAATTTATTTTTGAGGTGGTCTCTCTCTGTCACCCAGGCTGGAGTGCAATGGCGTGATCTCGGCTCACTGCAACCTTTGCCTCCTGGGTTCAAGCAATTCTCCTGTCTCAGCCTCCCGAGTAGCTGGGACTACTAAAATACAAAAATGAGCCAGGTGCCCACCACCACACCTGGCTAATTTTTGTATCTTTAATAGAGATGAGGTTTCACCATATTAGGTGGTTCTCAAACTCCTGACCTCAGGTGATCTACCTGCCTCGGTCTCCCAAAGTGCTGGGATTACAGGCATGAGTCACTGTGCTCGGACCAAAAATCTTTTGATCTTTACTTTGTAACTTCTCCCTATTCCAAACTTTATATCGTTAAAAACCACAACCTATATACTATTTTACTGTTTACTGTGTTCACTTAATATTACGTAATAGTATCTTTGCATATTTCTTTCTCCTTTGTACTTAGAGTTATATTGGGTTATTAAAAATGATCTTTTCCATAATGTCTAATATTTAGATGGTTTTATTTTTTCTTCTGTTATATAAGTGTCTGCTAAAAATATTTTGGAACCACTGCTCTAGATGATTTGTAAGATCTTTAACAACCCTTACACTCTGTGAGTGGCTTCGTTATGTAATAGCCCACAAAATGCCCAAGCCACAGCCCTTCCTTTCTTTTTTCCTTTCCTAGTTCTCCTCCCTCCCGCCTTTTGCTTTCCCTTTCCTGCCTTTCATAAATATTTGTGAACTACTACTCTGGGCCAGATGCCACTGGAGGCCCTGGCAGAACTGGGTCCCCTGTAGATCAGATAGAAACAAATGGGAAGCTCCAGGCCATTGCCTTCAGATCGCTTTCCTATTCCAGAGAGGCTTTTGACCCCGTCCTCTTCTCACCTGCTTCCGCAATGACCAGCTTCTCGCTTGAATTAACCTTCACCTCTCTCACTCAGCTTCGTCCTCAGCATTTGCCCAGACTCTGACCTTTTCTCCATTGGGATCTTTTCTTGGTCTCTTGGTTCCAGACTCACCCTCATCCCTGCTCTGTGTTTTATTTCCTCCCATTTTCTTGGCTGCTGGCTCTAGACAGGATATGGCTGTTCCTGCTTTCAAACCTGTTATTCAGACTTAATCTGTGTGTCAGTGACACCTTCTCTCCAGCTTTCTAGCTTTACTGAAAGGCATGGTACCTTAATCTGCGAGAGGGCTGGGAAGCCTCAGCCTTCTAGCTGCTGCTTTAGTTTCTCTAACTTAATCCTTGAGAAGATGGCAAGTCTTTACTTTCTGATTCTGGCAACTTGGCCCACGCTTTCATGTTGAATTACAATCGTGGTATGTAGTTTTATCTTTGACTTTAAAATGTTTTGCTCATTCAGTCATCATGTATTGACTTCCTCCTGTATTTCTGGCAGTATGTTGGGCACAGGGTTAATCATATAATTAATTTCAGAAATTTAATAAAGTTAATCCCCAAAGCTCTGTGTTAGTATGAATGAGAAATGAGTAAGTATGTAACTACTGCTAGAGGTGTTTAGATGTCATAATCAAGGTCAGAGACAACATTCTGTGATGATGCAGAATATGAGATTGTGAGGGACACGCTGAGTTGGTGGTTCTTCATAACCAGTATTAATCATAGTAAGTTTTTTTTTTTTTTTAATGAGCCAGGAATGCAACCAATGTTCTCTTTTTATTTTTCTTGGTATTCTCAGCAAAGGGCCTGGCATATAGTAGGTGGTTATTAAATACTTGATAAGTAAATGAGTGATGCTTTTTCTTATGAGAGAAAATAAATGTTTTTAGAAGAGTCAGCTTTATTCCATGGTTTCAGGGAATGAATTGTGATGAAAAGTGAAGATTGCTTTTGCTTGAAAGAGGCTGACATATTTCCCAGGCCCAGGATCACTTTCTGTGGTGTATGATTTAAGGGTGAGCGAGCATGCCAGAGCGCTCCACTTGAGCTGAGTGATGGGGAATGAGTTGTGGAGCTGTGGTCTTAGATGGTATTTTGTGAAAAATAGTGGGAGATTTATGGCTATTAAACAACTTTGTAGCTGCCCCCTTCTTGTTTCGAAGTCTGCCAAATCTCTCCTCCTGTGGTCTGTATCATGTTCTTTCATTGTATCCGTAACATTCAGAAATGTCCACCGGCCTGCAGTTTTTCATTGAATGCACCCATTGGAAAGGGGCTTGAATTTTACACATTTATCAGTTTCTGTAATCACCAAGTGAAACTTTCGCTTTGGAAGTCTGTTGCAGAATACACTGTGCATGCGTTGAATCTTTTCCAAGGAGGTTGCCACGTTCCACCTTCCTTCCTTCCATTATGGAAATTGCAGGGTGCAGTGTATTAGTGGCTATTACCTTTATTGATATGGGTTTTAAAAAGTATTAGTAACTCTTTGATTGTGAGCAGAAGAATCAAGTAACTTTCAGAATGCTTTGACATATCTTCAGCAGGACTTGTAAGGCCAGAATGAGTATTTCAAGACTTGGGGGGAAGGGGACATATATTTACCATCATCTGCTTTTACCTATTCTAGAGCTCACTCTCAGTAGCTCTAGAAGAAACAGAAATGGGACAGTTCATTACAAAAAGCCAATCAGAGATGGCATCAATCCATGTTGTACAAGTACTAGAGAACTGTTGGAGGAAATGTTCTCTCATTATGGGTTCATGTCAATATGGGACTGCGTGGATTGGAAAAGAAATAGGGCCTCCTGGTGTTTTTAAAAAATGTCAAGCTTAGGTCTGAGAAGTTTCAAAAACGTAGAAAAGTTTAAAAAGTCATGAACGCATGCAGAGATCATCCAGAATTTGTGGTTGCTAATATTTTGATGTTTCTAAGTCTTCTTTAAACGAAAAAAAGAACATCACATGTAAAGCTGAAGTTCTCTTCCCCCAATATCCCACCAACCCCAGACCTACTACACTGCCCTTTGGCCGAAGCAACTGTTCTAATGAATTTAGTGTATGTTTTTTATAATGTTTAGATGTTTCCATACATACATGAGATCAATAAACTTTATATTTCCATAAATATTATGTTTATCATTTTGCAACTTGCATTTTCACTCTGTATTACATTTTTAGACCTGTTCAAAGTGGGATATAGAGATCAGGTTTGTTTTTCTTAAATACTGAATATTATTATTCTATCTTATTGATATACAGCATTTTATTTTCCTCATCGGTAGACATTTGAGTTAATTCCAATTTCTTCTAAATAATGCTGCAGTAAACAGTTTTATGTCTCAACTTGCAGACCTGTGTAGGATTTTCCATAGAGTTACATATTCAAAGTGAAATTGCTGCACCAGTTTTCAATTTTATTAGATATTGCTAAATGACACTTCAAAGTAGTTGAACCAGTGTACATTCCCACTAGCAAGGAATGAGTTGATAATATCTTTTTCCTTTGTTCTCACTAACACTTGCCATTGTGAGACTTAAAAGTTTGCCAGTATGATGAGTGGAAAAATCATATCTTGTTTTAATTTGTATTGCCCTTCATCCTAGGAAATTTCAGCAACTTCTCTTATGTTTATTGACTGTTCAGGTTTTCTCATCTTTGAATTTCCGGACATTTCCTTTGTCTGTTTTTCTATTATATTTTCTATTGATTTAAAGACATTCTTTTTTATTTTTGGATACTAATTATTTATTGCAGATGTGCAAATATGTCCTAAGAGGAGAATTTAAAAATTAAAATATAAAACTCTAATTCCTTGCCATAGGCATTTAGAAAAGACAGCAAGGGCCAGGTGCAGTGGCTCATGCTTGTAATCCCAATAGTTTTGGAGGCTGAGGCAGGTGGATCACCTGAGACCAGGAGTTTGAGACCACCCTCTGCAACATGGTAAAACCCCATTTCGACTAAAAATGCAAAAATTAGCTGGACGTGGTGGCACGTGCCTGTAATCCCAGCTACTCGGGAGGCTGAGGCATGAGAATTGCTTAACAGGGAGGCAGAAGTTGCAGTGAGTTGAGATTGTGCCTCTGCACTCCAGCCTGGGCACAGAGTGAGATTCTGTCTCAACAGCAACAACAACAAATTTGCCAGTGATTCAAAACTGGAGAGTATTTATAGTCCTGAAGATTCAGATTTACTCATTAATTTGCTTATTCTCATTTTAGGTGGATCTTTTAATCCAGGTAAAAGAAAATATTATTTAAATTTTCCATTACTGCATTCTCAATATACGATAGGTATACCACCTCAATTTCAAGGTGAGTTCTTTTTTCTTTGGAAGATAGAGTACAAATTTAAGGCATTTTCTTGTCCACTTATTTCACATAATTGTGTCTTTCTGAATCGTGCTTCTAATCCTAAGGTTCAGAGAACCAGTGTGAATATCACTGTTGACAGGATCATGTGGACTTCATTTTGAGAAAAGCCACGTCAAAAAGCTGGCAGTTGGAACCCTGATTTGTAGTTGTTTTCCCAGACATCCAGCCATAGAAGTCCCATCAAAAGGCATAGTTTGCAAAATCATTCTTTGCTGGGATTATTTTTCATGATGTGAGTTTATCAACGGACACTGAGCAGGAAAGTAATTAAGTGCTGGTCATAGAATGATGACTGCAAAACAGCAGAAGCCACACCATTTTTGCTCTACCTGCAATACAAAACACAGCCAAATACCTCTTTTACGCTTGGCTACAGGATTCTAATGTGTAGCACAGTCAGAGGTGTTTCCTGAAAGGTAGGATTTGTTCCAGTCATTGTAGGAAAAAGCTGTTATCAAATTGTCAACAGCCCAAATCGAGATTAAAAGTTCTAAGAAATATCACAACACAAACTAAAATGCATATTGATTTTTTTTTTTTCCCTGCAATGAGTTGGAGCAGACATATTGACGACTATGGCCTCCTGTGGAGGAAGTGTGGTAGATCTAGGGACGATGACCCCTGTACCCTCACCCCATATGTCCTGCCTCAAGCATTAAATAGATGCCGTATTTAGGACACTGTCATCATGTTTCATTCATTATATAGAAATTACAGGAGACCTTGAATACCCAATAGAGAGACACTTGGTGACTGTAGTATTTGATTTTTTAAATCTAATTTTGGACTCCACATTCTTGGAATGTGCTAAAAAGTAGAAAAGTCTTACCTACTTCAAAACATGTTTTTCTTGGTGGCCAAACTTTTATTTTTCTGGACCCAATAGCCTTGGATCCAAATTTAAACACCATATATTTGCCTTGTTGCTGGAGTGAAGCAATGCTACCTGAAAACTGTTTCTACCTAGGGACAGAGCTTCTGATTTTGCTCCAGTCACCCTCTTGCTATAAGTCTCCACTGAAAGCCGCTTAGTCAAACGTCGCAAATGTCAGAAATGAAATTTAAAGGGGTTTTCTAGCAAGTAGGTCTAATCTCCTACTTAGTTTTGATTCCCATAATATAGGTAATCTCTTTGGAGAAAAGGCCTGCTTTTAGGAGGGCAAATATATCCCATAGAATGTATTTCCTGCTCCGGAAAGAAAAATGTTGTATTAATGAAATTTACTTTTTCATGAAGCTTGGAAAGATTGTAAGCTTCAGATTTTGATCCTAGCAGATGTTCTTGTTGGGATATTAAAAAAAAAAAGGGTGCATTTGATTTGGAAACGTTATTTAAGAGTTGCTTCTTGCTACTAGCAACCACATTGTGAGTGTGGCATACTGGCCATTGGTTCTGAGTGATAGCTGACCCCAAGCTGAAATACTTTCTTCTGGCTTAACTCACAATCACGTTGGGTTCTGAAGAGTGAGCCTTAGCCGCCTGTGCCATCTCAGACACAGTTCTATAGTTAAAGAGTGGTCGGCAGACAGTGAAAAAGTATCATCTTAGATGTATCTTATGTTATTTTCTTTTAGGCCTTGGAGTGACAAATTTGTTGATAACTGCTACATCCCAAATCCAAATTTCAGACATATTTCTCATTGCTGTTGTTAAACTGAGCCAGAATCCCCAACGCACAGCGCAAGACAATTTATATCCTTTCCTATGCTGACTTCATTCTGTCCAGTCTTTCAAGTCCCTGAGCTCGTAGAGGTCAGCTCTGGTTTTTCCCATTTATCCTGGGGGCAGAGCCTAGCCCCTTCACTAATTAACATAGAAATCTGCCCACATCCAGCATTTACTTTGTAGGAATCACTGGGTAAAGGCCTGGGAGAAGTCTAGGTCTCTAACTTTTCCTGTCTTCCAGCCGCTCTCTTTTTCTTCCTCCTCCTCCTCTCATTTCAGTACATAAACAAACTGCCCTCTTTCCTCAGAGCTATTCCACATGTACTAAGGCCCCTCAAAGCTTTGGATCTTACCCAACACTTACCAGAATATTATCTCAACAAAAACAACTCTTGCTTCCTAAGAAGTATCTTGGTGAATAAAAATTTCTCCAAGCTCAGATCCCAAAGAGACAGGTCTGGTAAATGAGGGGTTTGGTATTTGGTGTTGCTTCATGTTGACTTTGCTTTTGTCACACAGGTTTCCAGTGAGGACACTGCCAGCTCCCCTGAGTGCCACTACACGCCCTTGCCTTCTGCTTCCAGGGAACTCACCAGTCACCGAGGTTGGAACTCAGCTTTTTATTGCTCTCAGTGGGTGCAGGGAGGGACACTTGGCTGTGCAGAGCTCTGGTTCATTACTGCTGCCTCAGCACTTTAGAAAGAACACAGTGCTTTTTAAGTCCTTGATGAGAAAACCATACCTGTCACACGTAGTGATTTTAACCCGTATTAAACAGAATTTAGTGGCATTCTACCCGGGAGGCAAATAAATCTATGATATAATATAATTTTATAATTTTTTTTTTTCTTTAAAGAGATTAGAGTACTTTGAAATTACCAAGGAGATGTTAACTTCAGTATTAGTGATGGGAAGAAATTGGGAAACTCACTAGTATTTGTAAAAGTATCATTGTTTGAGAATATAACAATTGACATATGTAATTTTAAAATGAATGAACTCTACATTATAACTAAAAGGAATTCTAATTTCCCTGGCAACACTGAGAGAATCCATGTGCGGTTTTTGCTGAATTCTCTTGTTCTCAAAACATTAATTTTGTTTACTCAGTTTTTCCAAAGCCTTGAATGTCTGCTGCCATCTCTAGAGTCTTCAGCTTCAAAAGCAGACAGTATGCTGACATGAAATATCACTTGAAAATGTCTCATCCCTAAGCTGGCTGTTTGAAATATTGTTTCCCCAAGAAGGAAATTCCACTTACACATGTAAAGGGGAAACTGAACAGGGACTATCCCAGCAGTACTGCAGGATGTGCAGGTGGAAGAACAGGCTGTGGAGATGCTCAGAAAGCAGTGAATCTGACCCTCCGAGTCACCATCTGGGCTCTGGGCAAATGGGATACTTGTATTTGGCAGGAAAAGAACAAGAGAGTAGGGCAGGATTTCCGGTGTCTGTGGCTCGGACCTGTGTTGCCTGTTTGGTGTCTGGGCATCAATAGAACTTTTCTACATTTAAATATGCCTTAGTTAATTTTGTAAAAAAATCAATTTTGCTCAAAGTCAGGGAAATAAGCAGCTGCCAACCTGCTATGTTTTAGGAGCATGAACAGGTCTCTCTCACTGGATGTCCTTTTGAAGGTCTTGAGCATATTTCCCTTTGGAGACTGTTTCTGGGGAATTTCCCTAAAATAACACCACATCTAGATGGAGCAACAAATTAACCCTTAAATTAGCATCATATCCTCATGTGTTTATTTATTTGTATTTGAATAGGGGTTTCTTGTATTTGAATAAGGGTAATTTTACTTCATAGTCTATTGAATAAGTTTCATAGAAACCGAAGTCTCAGGAACATCACAGCCACTTGTAAAGTTTATCTGGCCATGAAATTGAGATTTCACAATGGGGAGATATGATCAGATAAATGATAATCATCAGGAATAGGGCAAATATCATCTGTCATTTTTAACAGTAATATAAGGATCCTGAGACTTGAAGAAAGGAAGTATAAAGCAATATCGTTTTAAAGTATTTGGAATAACATTTGGAATATGGAAAAATGCCTAAAATAGTTAGAGTTCACATAAGTGCTATTGGATGACATCAGGGCCTAACCTCAATGAGAGAAATGTAAAAACGTTATTTAAAGGGAGCCAACAACAGATGTCTCCGTTTTACTGAAGAAAATCCCTGCGCGTTTGACACATTGGCTGCCCAATCAGTGCAGACGTGGTTGTTGAGAAAAGCAACTCCGCATCATAAAATGCTGTTCTTTGGGCTGATGGCCATAAGGAGACCAATAAAGAGAGGACCAAAGAAGTTCATCAAAGCTGGGTTATTGTTGGACTGATGTACATAGGAGAAAGGTGAGACTCATATATTTGAGCTTGGCATAAACCAATTTGGCTTGAACCAACTTGGCTTTCTCCAAATGGGAAAGCTATTATTTTTTGGCACTAAAATGAAACCACTTAAGACTGTCTCATTTTTTAAAAAATATTTAAGGTAATTATTTTAAGTTTCTGATTATATAAATCATGAAACTATTTGTCATTTGTTAATACCTTCATGCAAACAACTTGCAAACATTTATGCACAAGAGGGCCTTTCACGGTGTGAGGACATATCACCTCAATTCTTTCCCGACGGAAATCCCCCATGGTGTCTGAAACTTTTGTCTATAAAATCCTCACTGGAAGTTCTATTTGCAAATAATTTTTTATTCATCCAGCTCCCAATCTCTTTTCCTTCCACACCAACAACTACAAAAACTGGCGGGCAGTAGTTCATGTGCAAATTGCTATTTTTCTGGACATGCCATTTTCCCTTTACTTGTCCTTTTATGTAACTTCCAATGTCGAGTATGATAGGCCCAAGATTTGTGTCCTAGAAACTGTAGATTCAAATGCAAAGGAATTCTGGGCTTAGAATACTGATCAGGAGACCTGGGACTCAATTTTTCCATCTGTAACTTGTAGATAATCCACACGCCACAGTAATTAGTAACATGCAGTGCTTTGCTTCCTGCATGAAGCTTTTACTGACCTGAGTTTGGTTGATTTTCTCCTTTCTATAGGTATTAATGATATTTGTTTCTATCTTCTTGGAGCAGTTGTTCATATTCTGCTTTGTATGATAGAGGTCAGGTTATGTGTGCCTTAAACTCCTCACAAATGAATACTCCCTGAGAGGCAGCAGTAAGTCCAGTTCATCATCTTTCTGTTTTTCTTTTTTGAGACAGCCTCATCCTGTCACTCAGGGTGGAGTGTAATGGCACAATCTTGGCTCACTGCAACCTCTGCCTTCTGGGTTCAAGTGATTCTCCTGCCTCAGCCTCCCAAGTAGCTGGGACTATAGTCATGTGCCACCATGCCCAGCTAATTTTTGTATTTTTTTTTAGTAGAGATGGGGTTTCACCATGTTGGCCAGGATGGTCTCGATCTCTTGACCTCATGATCTGCCCACCTCAGCTTCCCAAGGTGCTGGGATTACAGGTGTGAGCCACCACGCCCAGCTTCATTTTCTTTTTGACATCACTGACTCTATTCTTCAGGTATCAGCTTAAATATAACTCCAAAGGAAACTCCTCTGATCCCCGTACACTGTTATATTAGGCCAGTGTTCCCCTTTCAGGGATTATCTTCCTAGATAGGCCATAAACTGATGTGAAGAGTGGATGAGATTACATATGTTCACCACTTTATCTGCAATGCCTGGCACAGGACTTCCTACCTAAAGAAGCTTCATATGTATTTTTCAGTAAAAGCTGAGTAATAGAAACCCAGGGGAAGGGTGAGTAATTTACCTCTGCATGGTAACTTGATTGCAGGCGAGAAAGAAGACTCTGCTTCCTTTGGGGGTGGACACATTAAAGGGAAAGGTCTAGCTGTATGGACCTCGGAACTCAATTCTGTTGCTTTCATAAACCCAGACCATCAGGGATGGATGTCATATGTGTTGATTCATTGCCAGAGAACATTTAGTCACAAAGCCTAACTTCTAAATAGTTGATTATTCTAATGTTTCAAGCACTGGTGGTTTGATGGTAAGGAAGGGAATAGGATCAATTGAAGCAACTGATGGAATTATTTTACTAGAACAGAAAATCTCAAGGAAGGGGTCAGGCTCTCAGTAATATATGGATTGTGGTACACACATGGATTTAGAATGGTCCACCTGAATTCTCTCTGAGAACACTGCCCTGGGTTGTGGAGCATATCTTTGGAATGAGGAGGACATGGAATGTGTCAGTAATCTCATTTGTTCCCTAGTGGCAATCTACGTATTGTGTCCTTGGCGGTGTTCATGTTATGTGAAGCGCTAAAATATTTGTTGGAGAAATGTCTCTTTAAATATGTGACAAGTACAGGACATGCCCCAGCATGCCAGATATTGCCATTCTTCATCTGGTAGCTGTTAGAAGAAGAATTCACATCTGCAGCGGACATTGTGTCTTTTGGGGAAAACATATCTATTTAGAATGTAAACTATATCATCCTCAGGACAACCCTGTAAAGTGGGGAGGGCAAATATTATTCCCATCACACAGAGGGAGACATCAAGAATTGCTGGGGACAATGGAGCAACTCAACAACAGGCAAGGGAAACAAAATCAAAGCCCTGTGCCCTAATTCTCAAGTCACCCCTGACCTTTGTCCTTCACCCAGTGTGTATGAAGCAAGTGTAGGTAGAATTAACTGTGGCCTTGAGCTGGAAGGAAGAGGAAAAAAAGTAGAGGGAGAGACATGGCCTGGAAGTGTTCATCACTGAGATGAGTTTCCAAAGCCTGTGCTAAGGCTGCCAGGAGCTACAGCATCCTACTTGCCTGCTTCTGTCAGAAGAATTGTATTACTCCCGCCCTGCCATTCTTTATTTTTAAATTACACAACAATAAAATCGGGAGCAGAGAAAGTTTGAAAACAAAACAAAACAAGAGAGAATGCTCCATGTCAGTCTGGATTCAGACAGGGAAAATAGAAGGCACTCTGTGTGTTCCAAACATGAAGAGTTTTATTGGAAGGAATTAGAGGTGGTGCCTCCACCCAGAATCTCAACCTCAGCTCTGAGCTGGTGTTTCTCAGGAGCTTGTTGGAAAGTGCTGTAGATCACAGGAACACTTGGGTGTCTTTCACGGACTTTCTCTATCTGAAGCACCTGTGTGGGGATTCTCATGCTCACCTGGAGGCTGTTTCAGTCATTGTGGTTATCCATGCATTACCCTGCTCCTCCTCCTCCCTAGATTTCCAAATCATACTGCAGTACTTCTCTGTGGCCAACTCTAACCTAGGCTGATTCACGGAAGGGGATTCTGGGCTATGCAGTTTTTAGTTCTCCCTCTGATCTACAGAGAAAACCTTAGAAGAAAGCAATGGTGGCAATGTTTAAACAGATAATCCCCCACATCTACCATAACCCTGCCTTGCCAATAGCTATCATGTGGAGGATCCCATGTCAACTTGCTTGCATACACATTTTGTGAGATAATTGCCTAGTGAATGTCCCTGAATTATTTATTTCCTGATGCTTATACTGTAGTCTTGAAGATGTGCCATAGTTAGCTCGCCGTATTAAACATTGGTCTTGAAATGTATAAAAGAAAGAAAGAAAAAAAAAAGAAGAGGAAATTTGCTGTGAAACTTGTTTAGAGATGATAACCTCTCCTTTGACTATTGTTGGCAATCTTGTCGTTAATTTTATTGACACAGTTGTTAGGTACTCATATTCCTCTCCAACAAGGGGCTTGGTCTATTTGTGTTTGAAATTGATTGCTGGGACTGTCACAAAGTAATTTATACAGCAACTTATCATAATTAGTTATCGTTTGCAGTTTCCTTAATGTGAGTTGCATTTTATGCTTAGCGATTGATTTTTCTGTATATCTCCATGAAGCAGCTCAATGTGTGCCATCCAAAAAAGAAAAAAAAACAGAAAGAAAAACTGTGGGTTTTTCTTTATTATTTAAAACATTTTTAGCCTGAGATATCATAAAATACATTTCCACAGAAGCCATAAATACAGAGTGCTTTGCTTCAACTCATTAAATCAGCCAAAGCAAAAGTGAATAAAAGGAAATTTAAGTGTCTGTATGTGAAGAGGTAGCAGTGTAGGCAAAGATGTCTGGGATGTGGAGATGTTAGCCAGAAAAACTTCTTGCCAACAAGCAAAATGCTTTCAGGAGGGTTCAAGGGAAGTTACTTGATGACTCACCTATCGCTCACAACTTGTTTTCGGCTTATGGGATTTGGAGGTGCAGAGGCAGAATGATGAGATACCTTTCCTCATCCATTACAAGGGTCACAGCCTATAACAAAAGACAGGTTAACAAGAGAAAAGGATAAGAAATGAAAGTTTTCTGAGATGGGGTGGCCTTCAGAAATGAAGGCCGAAAGACCCAGGGAAAACTGTTTTTACGCTTATGTTGATGAAGCATGGGCAGCTGTGTAGAAACATGATTAGACAAAGAATACGATCTAATGGTAATAGATTGAGGAGAAACCCAGCAGGGGCCTGTCTGTGCACATTCTTCTTGGACTCTCTATGTAGCATTCCTTCTTCTGGTTATAGAACAGAACCCTCTGGATCAATTGAAGTAACTGATGGAATTATTTTAGAATTCTGGTTATAGAACAGGACCTTCTGGATCTGTTCCTTCTGGTTATAGAACAGTAACTTCTGGTTATAGAACAGAACCCTCTGGATCATTTGAAGTAACTGATGAAAGATCCCTCTGGAATGAGGGTCTTCAAAGAAGAAGAGAGTGTGACCTTTCTAGGTTTTATGGCTGGTTTTAGGGGACAGGATTCTAGTTTCAATGACCTGACTTAGGGAAGAGGAATTCTGGTGTCTATAACTGACTTCAGGGGAGAGACAGAGGGTCTCTGGGACAGGGGGTAAGAAAGGCCAGAGAGACCTTGCATCTCAGGCCCTTCCAGTGTCTTTTGTTTCAAATCACTCAACGCCAAGGTGCCGCAACTTGGGGTATTGTGTTCTGAGCCCTGTCAGAGGAGTATGTCTCTTTTAGCCAACTTTTAGTTTTTCATTTTTAGATTTCTACTATCTTACTATGTCAACTACAGGGAATGTGAAAGCTAAGTAGGTCTGAGCATTATAAACAAAATCTACAGAAAAAAATAGCAAGGACTCAAGAAAATAGGTGCATTTATTTAGGGCAATTTAATGGCTCAGAATCAAGGAATCTTTTTCCTACTGCCTCTTGGTTCTCAATGACCATTTAACAAGATGGGATGGGACTGGGTGAGGTAGTTTACTCCTGTAAGTCCAGCACTTTGGTAGGCTGAGGCAGGTGGATCACTTGAGGTCAGGAGTTTGAGATGAGCCTGGCCAACATGACAAAACCCCGTCTATACTAAAAATACAAAAATTAGCTGGGTGCGGTGGCAGGCAGCTATAATCCCAGTTACTTGGAAGACTGAGACAGGAGAATCACTTGAACCTTAGGAGGTGGAGGTTGCAGTGAGCTGAGATCGTGCCATTGCACTCCAGCGTAGGCAACCGAGTGAGACTCGTTTCAAACAAAACAAACAAAAATATGGGATGAACAACCTTATGATTCTGGCAACTTTGCAAGGGAGGTCTTACCTAAGGTCAAACCTTATGACTAAGAAAGCCTGCTTATATATTGCCTTCTGTCTTCCAGAATATTTTGATTAGTCTTTCAAGAGAGCTAAGCATCAAATAGTTTCTCAAAAAATTGTCACTGAGTCATTGAAGGATCACAGAAGCACGACAGATCCAAATTTCCCCCATGGATAATGTATTGAAAAGGAGCAAAAGGATAGAGAAAGAGAAAAGAAAAAATAAAAAGCCTCCGCAGAGACAAGGACATGTTTTTGTCCAGGGGTCCTGTCAAATAAGAGCACAGCCTTGGCTTGTGGCTTTTAGACTTCTTGCCATCACTGTGCCTTGACTCTGGGGGAAAAGTGTGTTGGTTCCTTGTGCAGAACTATTATTAGCCTTTGCTAATTATGTAAAATGATTTCCTTTGATGACATTTTCAACAGAACTCATTACTTTAGTTTTCTTTCCTTCATAATGCTTTTATGGGCTTATAATTTTGGCGGAATTCTCAGATGCTGAGAGATGCTAAAGTTTCCTTTATTTAAGCGAGGTGACTAGTGATTTGACAGTAGTGCTTGACAGGTTTATTTTATCTGCATGGCAGTGGGAGTCTATTTTCAGTGTGTGCACTCTGTTCCAAAGTAAAAGGACTTTACTAAGTGCTGAATAAATTGTACTTCCCTCTGATTCTAGACCTTGCTGAAATGGCTTAAAAACTCCGGTCTGGGTCATCAAATTCATCTCCCTGCTACTTTGCAGGGTCAATAGCTTCACTCTGTACGGAGCCGGGCTGGGTGGATTGGAATGGAGGGTAGTGTAGATTAAAACTTCCGCATATATATAGATAGATGTGCGTGTGTGCACTCGCTGTCTGGGAGGGTGGCAGTGATGGAAGAGCAAGCCAAGTGGAATCTGAAGACGGATGAATCCGTTAGACTATTACCAAGACTGGCATGGAGTTTAGCCAGGAACTTTAAGCAACCTCGTTTAAGCATTTAAAATCCATAGGGGTCCATTCCCTCTCCCTTTTCTCCAAGGATAATTTTTCATTCGCAGTCTCTGAGATTGCTTTATTTCTATTCTCTGGACAGAATTGTGGTATACTCATAGACATAGAAGGGCTACGAATCTGGATTTTCTCTCTCAGAAGCAAAGCAAGGAGGGAAAAATGGATTTTACTTTTCCCCTGCCTCTCAAATAGTAGCAAACCCTACTTCTGTAAAATGAGAGGTCAGAAAGACAGCTCTTCCCCCAACAGACAGTCCCAATAAAAAATGATAGTAAAACCATGGTCCCTTTATCTTTAAAAATGGAAGCCTAGAATGTTCAGGGTAGAAGGTTCTAAATGTGCTTATGTTTTAGAGTCCTGGGCTGTTTCTTCCTCCTTTTTATGAGAAAAAAGTATGACATGGTCAGTAAGACAAAGTTTGCTGTGAGCACAGTCATTCGAGAATCTCTCCAACATGTCTTTATTTAGTACATACTGTGTACCAAGTGTATTGTTAGGATTTGTGGAGAACTCAGAAACAGAGAATATTGTCTCTAACTTCCAGGAATTTGTTTTGATTGAGGAGATCCCAAAAATGAAGTAATACCAACCGAGCAAGATGTTATATATTACATAAATAAGAGCTTTATTAGTTGGTAAAAGCTGCAAGTGCTATCCATGTTTAGAAAAGATAAGATGCAATATAGGTGAGACTCTTCAGGCGTGGCTCTTTGGAGGATGCTGGCTTTGAGCTTTGAGGAACACGTTAAGTGGAGGGCAAAAGAAGAGTATTCCAGAAAGATAAATGGGTAAAGATAAAGCACAAGGGCAAGAACGGGTAGAACTGACAAGAAAAAGGGACCCTGTTTTGAAAAGGTCAGAAATAAGGTTCCTTTTATAGGACAGGTCCATATTAGGGCAGACCTTGGACAGACAGAAGGGTTTATATTTGATTTAAAACCATGCTGTAGGATTATTAACCTGCAAGCAGTACGCAGGGGTAACTGGAAAGGAGACAACCTAGGCTCAAGGAGGCCATGGTGGAATGGGATTGGAGGAAGATCGTTTCAAGTCTTAGAAGCCTTAGATTTCCAGATAACCAGGTTCTGTGTCCGTAGACTGTGATGCCTCCAAGAGTACGTTTCTAGCAAAGGTAATTTAGAAAACAACTTGGTAACAGATGGGGAAGACAGCTGGGGCTAGGGTAGATACTGCCAGTAGAGTAGGAGTCAGGGCCATGCACAGGGAACCTTATGGCCACTATGGAGTTGCTGTTTGAAGTTGCTGATTGTTTTGGTCATGAGGGCTCAGGCATCAGAGAAAATGGACAGTCAGTGTTTTTCCTCTGCGTGTTATTCAGAATATTTCTGATGTTGGCTTTTGAAACTAAAACACAGGGCCCAGCATAATGTTGAAATAATCCAACATTCGATGACCAAGGCCTGTAGTGGCTGGCTGGCTGGAGGGATTAAGGGAAGGAATATGAAAAACAGTCTGTTGCAAACACAATAGACTGAATGCTGATGATATTGCAGGGTAGAGAGACGCAGAGGACCAGAAAGCTGTAAGGAAGCCAGCATGGTGTGTGGGAGGCTATGGTCTCTGCCTGTTGCCCCTTTCTCTGTGCATCCCCGTCACAGGATTCTCTCCTCCCATTCGTGCATGAACTCTAATCTGGCCTGTTAAATGGAAGACCGGTGGGGTTAATGTAGTGGAGCTCGTGGCAGCAGGAATAAACATGCAGAAAGCAGGCAGAGCAGCCACAAACATTTGTTCTCATTCTAGTCTTTGGCTTAAAGATGAGAGTTTCATTCTCTTCAAAACTCTTAAGTGCCCAGGATGTTTTATTTCTGAATCTTGGGCTTCTAGAAGGAGAGAGAGTTGAAGCCAGTGCTTTTGGTCTAAATTGTTCTGCCATGAGCTCTGCCCAATATTAACTTCCCAGTCCCAGTTCTTCTGACTCTTTTTTATTTCCCTGTTTCTTGTAGAAAACTTTACCTCTGCCCCAGGTTTTTCCTCATGTAGTGATTTTACAACCTTTTTTGGAACAAATAAACAAACATCTGGAATCATGTGGTACATTTAATTAAAAAGTTTGCATTTGGCCAGAAATGGTAAAATCATGACAAATGGCCTGTCGGTGAGCTCAAGAAGGCCAAATGATGACGTTGTTGGCTCCAAACAGACTGAAATTGAGGGAGGTGAACACCTGCTCAGCTCCGCCTGCTGTCCTCTAGCTTCCTCCTCCAGCCATTAATATTTACTGCAGTTTCTTTATCCATTCTAATGAAATTTTTTTGGTTGGGGCTGGTCTGGGGAGAGGGCTGTTACTTTTCCAATAACCTTGGATTTGTTGCAATGTGTGTACTTTATAAAGGGTGTGGTATTGGGCTTTTTGGGCTTTTCATTTCCCTTGCTCAGAAATCCATATGTTTCAGGTCACTGCAGGGGCCTGTTTCTGTTTCTTCCATCAGTCACTCAACATGGTTTTCATGAGAGCCCCTAACATGTAGAATCCTTTACCAGGGCATGTAGGAGATGCAAAAGAAGCTGTGGGCTCTACCTTCAGGAGTCCTACAGTCTAAATTGGAGACAAGGTCCTATGCATAGAAAGCAGAGGCCAAGCTAGATGGAAGAGTGCAGAGAAGGGAGGGATCTGTGAAGAAAGGAAGATTGTGAGGTGGCTTGGATGAAGGTGAGAACTGAGTTGACAAGAACTTTCCCTGGGCGAGTTCCAAGTGTGAAAGAGAATTTAGGGAGAGTCGTGTAGTTCTTGTCTCGTTTCTGGTCATAATCTAGGTGAAAGTAGGGGGTTGATAAATTTAAAGCAAGAGTTGGATATGGTTATTCTGCATTTCTGATTAGCTTCTGCTCTGCAAGACATAGCTAGGGTGAAGTAAAATTTAAGTATTGTTTGCAAAGTAGGATACAATGTTAAGATGATCTGGCTTTGCAGAGTGTCGTGCTCTCATATGTCTCCCACATGAGGATTTATACTGAAGATGACATTATTCTTAGGACAAAGTGAGTTTTTCTTGTTGTACAGAATTGAAGGGAAGTGGCCAGGGACTGAAAATATAGTGAGCACCATTTAGGTTAGATCCAAGGAAAGTATGAACCCGCAGGTATCTGAGACAACTCTCACAATAAATCTAGAAAGTTTATTTTGCCACGATTAAGGATACACCTGTGACCCAGTCTCAGGAGATCCTAATGACATGTGCCCAAGGTGGTCTGGGCATGGCATGTTTTTGTATATTTTAGGAAGACGTGCAACATCAATCAAATACATTTAAGATATACATTGGTTGGGTTCAGAAAGGCAGACAACTTGAAGTGGGGCAGGGGGTGGGGATTCTAGGTTATAGGTAGATTTAAAATTTTTCTGATTAGTAATTGGTTGAAAGGGGTATTATTAATAGAAAAGAATATCTGGGTTACTGAAGAGGTTGTGGAAACCAAGGTATTATCATACAGATGGAGCCTACAGGTAGCAAGCTTCAGAGAGAATGTATTCTAAATATTTCTTATCAGGCTTAAGGTCTATGTTGATGTTAAATGCTGGTTGACTTTTCCTGAATTCCAAAAGGGAGGAGGGCATAATGGGGCATGTCCTACCCACCCCCTGCTTTCCATCATGGCCTGAACCAGTTTTTCAGGTTAACTTTGGAGTGCCCTAGCTAACAGGAGGGAGTCTATTAAGGTAGTTGAGGGAGCCTTCGAGTTTTATTTTTGATTTACAGAAGGATCAGTATTTTTTTTTTTTTTTTGAACTCAGGTGTGGATTGGCAAGGGAGATAGAGAAATCCCATTCCCCAAGGCCTTTTACTAAAGGCTATGCTTATCTGTCTTTGAGGGTAGCCTGAAGAAAGTGAAATGAAACTTAAACAATTTTCAAATCCTGCCGGGATGTGATCCTGGGTTCTCTATGTCAATGCTGGTTCAGCTTTTTCATAAAATGAAATCAAGGTTCCACCTTGACCCCTCTGGACTTGTGCAAGCACAGGGAGATATAAGATCATGCTGGATGGAGCACAGTTTCAGTGTTGCCAGAGGAGTTCTTAGTCCTCAGCTCTTTATTATTCTTGTGCATCTGTTTCCTTAAATACTCTCTGCAGAAGCATTAGCATGAAAATAAAAGAGTACAGCAACTTGGAATTTTCCATTTGTAGCTTCCTTAGTCTGTGGGGTCAAAGTTCTGTCCTCAGGGATGCTAATGCAAACTCTGTGTGCTGTTCCAGGGCAAATGTTTCTCAACTAAATGACAGGAGGGGGTGGGGAGCCAGGGAAATAATGCAATGCTAATTCCCAAACACAGACTGCCCAGAGGTCCCAATTTAAATTGCTGCTCTCCCAACTCCATTCCCACCCTCCCCCAAAGGAAAAAAAAATATCCTGTGTTGTTAGGACAGACATCTGTGTGAGAGCAATAAAGCAATCTTCTCCCTTGTGGATTAGCTCTTTATTCCTTTATTTATCTTGCTATACCTCATCAGTTTATCCTAAATCAAGGAGAGTCAAAGAGGATAAGATGCAGTCCCTTTTTTGTTTTTGATTAAGGAAACCCATGCAACCATTCTCCTCCCCGAATTTCTTTTCTCAAGAGAGAGCTTTCCTTGTTATGTCTAATTTCTCCTTTTTTTTTTTTTTAATCTGCCTCCTTGGAATCTCTTTGGAACTTTTACTTCATATAATGTTCAAATCATAATGAAACTTCTCCAGAGACAGGTTAGATAGGGCAGTGTGTGTTGGCATGTCCGCATGACTCTAAAGCACAGAGGGAACTATGACAGCAGACTGAACATATTCCACAGCCTCCTTTTCTTCTTCCACACTTCTGGAAATTTATTAATTCATTCAAGTGATATCTACGAAGCATGCTCTATGTATCAAGCCCTGTTCAAAGCATTAGAGATAGAGCTGTGCATAAAGTAGGCAAATATTTCTGCCTTCAAAGAGCTTATGTTCTAGTCAGAGAGAGGATCTAAAACTAGAATACAAGGAGAGAGGATCTGTAAGTAAGACAAAAATACAAGTACCACCTAGTATATCAGTATTAAGATGAATACAAAAGCAGGCACAGGGCATGAGGGGAGTGTGTTTTGGTAACTTGAGATCTACTAGCCAGAGAAGTCACCACTGAGATGATGCTGGAGTAAAGACCTGGGGAGGGGGAGGCATGGAGCCCTGACAGTGTCTGAGAGAAAAGTGGTCCAGGCTGAGGAAGGAGCAAATGTGACGTCCTGAGGTGAGCGTGTGCTCCTGGCGTACATGAAGTACAACCGAGAGGCCAGTGTGGTTGGGGTGAGTAATTTAGGGGGAGAGTGGTCGATGAAGCCAGAACATACCAGGGGCTAGAACTTGTAGCCCATTGTTAAATGTTAAACTCAGGAACATTACATTTTTGAAGAATTTATTTGAGCAGATGGTGATTCATGAATCAGGCGGCACTAGACAGCACATGGTTCAGGGCTCCACCAAGGGGTTGTGAGGGGATATTTTTTATAAGGTGTTTTTAGAAGCCAAGACAAAGAAATTGTTTGATTGGTTAAAGTGGAAAGTCCCAGTGAGAGGTTAATTGGTGGTTTCTTGTTGGTTAAGCTTAAGTTTCATTTTACTGCTTACATTGACTTGGGTTTTGGTTTGCTTATGTAGGAATCCAAAGTGCTGGAACCATCTCAGCCTAATGGCTTCCTGATAGATTATTTTAACACCATTTGCTGTGACTAAGACAGGAAGCTATTTCAAGGCAGAAGAAATAATAGAAATGCTATTACCCTTCTCCTTATAGAAAGAAAAAAGCAACTTCCAAATGAATAACTAACTGGAAAAGAAAGAAGGAGTACTGTTTTTGATCAGAAACTATAGATTTTCTGCAAGATAGATAAAGGATAGCATTGAAGAGGTTAATCACAGCACAAAATAAATCCAACAGTTTCAAAATGTTGGACCACGACCCAACAAGATGGCATGTACCGATAGGCTCAGATATGCCTGAGGTAGGACTGCTTGATTCCAGGAGTTTGAGACTGTAGTGTGGAGTGACTGAGCCTGTGATAGCTGTTGTACTCCAGCCTGGGCAGCATAGTGAGACGTAGTCTCATAAATAAATAAATAATAAATGGATGGAAGTAGAATAAACTTCAGGAGTTCTCTAAGCACAGAGAAAGCTACTGGGGGCCTCATAACAGGCAATAATTTAGGCTTCCTCAGTGGGTACAGACACACGGATTATATTGTCTGTATACTTCTCGCCATCCTTAGTTTAGGCATCAAGCAACAGAGCTATCTCTGAGCCAGAACGGTAAGTATGAATGAGTGGATCAGAAAAACAAGATGACAAGAATTGGTACAAATGTAGAAGTCATAAGTGACAATGGAGTAAATTAAAAGACAGAGCACTCCCAGATTTGGTTAAAAAAGGATATGTAAAATAAAATACTTTTGCAAGAGGTTCATCTAATAAAATGACATAGAAAGCTTGAAAATATAGGAATTACAGGACAGATACTGGATACCTGCTAACACAAAATCCAGGAAGAACAATGCTAATATTAGACAAAATAAAATCAAGATGATTACTGAAATGGCAAAGGGGGTTATTTTGCATAACTAAGAAGATATAATGGAAATCTAAAACAATCATGAATCTTAATGTATCCAACAACATGGCTTTGAAATTAATAAAGCAGAAACCTCTCAAAATACCACAAAAAACTAAGAAAGTCACCATCATGAAGACTTTAGCACCTCTCCTATGGAAAATGACAGCTAAGTGAATGGAAATTTTTACTATACTTTGATTTTGTTATGTAGAAAATAGAATGATACTCTTTAAAAACCTGTATGAAACAAGTTGGCTTATATCCACGAATTGTCTCATAAGGAAAAGTGTAACATGCTTTGTTCAAATTAACTGATCATAACTAAGTTAAATTAGAAATTAGATTCAAAAAGGAAAGCTTCCTTTCCCCTTCTTTCTAAAAAAAAAGGGAAAGAAAAAGTACTATACACTACAGAATTAGAAATAAATGAAGTTTTGGGTTTATGAGGAAATAATACACATTATTCTTTAAAAGTAAATGGAAGTGATAACACTGTAGTACATTAAAAACTGTGGGATGTAGCCAAAAGTCTAATTAAAGGATTTTTCCTTCTTAGAAACATAAACTATAAAACAAAGACTATGAGATAAATTAAATGAACTTTGTTTTCATGTATCCTAATTAAAAAACCAAGCAAATCTAATGATATATGAAAGAACTTAATAAAGTAGAAACAATGTATGATGTACTTTATCAATGATACCAACATATGTTTAAGAAAAAGGTGAACCTAGCAGATCAAAATAAGAAAAAATGGAGATGACATTTTAGCATTAGAAATAAGGAGACATAAACCCCCCACACTATTGAGCTTCATATTGATAAATTTGAAAATCTAAGTAAAAGAAGCAATTTTAAGGCAATTATAGTTACCAGTGCTGTCTCAAGAAGCAATATAATTCTAAATAGAGAAAAAATAAGATAATAAAAGAAACTTAAACAAATAGCCATATAGCCCTCAAAGAGAAGTAGCATCTCATCTTTTATAATTTATTCCAGAAAATACAAAACATGGAAAACTACTCTTTTTCTCTTACTAGAAATCTATAACTGACGTAAGCAAGGTAAGAAAACATGAGAATGAAACTCTAGGTCAGTCTCTTTTTCAAATGTGAATAAAGGAATCTTCCAGGAGAAATTAACAGTAAGACTTAGTAATGCGTTTAAAGAATAGTACTTCATGACCAAGTAGGGTTTATCTCAAAATTGAAAGGGTAGTTTACTTTCAGAATTTATCAGTCAATGTGTCATACTGGCATATTAACAAGAAAACGGGATTATATGTGAGGATTATGTTACTAGATATAAAATAGAGACTGAGTGTGGTGGCTCACACCTGTAACCCTAACACCTTGGAAGGCCAAGGGGGCTGGATTGCTTGAGCTCAGGAGTTCGAGACTAGCCTGGGCAATATGGCAGAATTTTGTCTCTACTAAAAATACAAAAATTAGCTGGGCATGGTGATGCATGCCTGTAGTCCCAGCTATTGGGAGGCTGAGGCTAGAGGGTCTCTTGAGCCCAGGAGGCGGAGGTTGCAGTGAGCTGAGATTGTGATACTGCACTCCAGCCTGGGTGACAGTGAGGGAAAAAAAAGAAAGAAAAGAGAAAGGAAGACACCTATGAAATTTAACAACTATTTATGCTAAAATCTCTCAGTAAACATGGAATAGATAGGAACTTCCCTAACTTGATAAAGTGTATTTACCAGAAACTCTCAGCAACCTGCATATGAAAGAGAGATTTAAAAAATGTTCATCAGAGTCTCCAAACAAGCAGAGAAGAACAATTCTACATTCCCTTGGAGCTACTAGCCAAAGCAATGAGATGTATAACACCACCACCAAGCGCAATAAAGATTGGGGTAAATTCAGCATTATTTGCAGTCAATATTATGACTTAGACCAGACAGCAAACTTTTTCTGTTAAGGAGCATATAGTAAGTATTTTAAGCATTGTAGGCCAGAAGACATCTGTCCCAATTACTCAGTTTTGCCCTAGTAACATGACAGAACTATTATATCTATAGTAAAATATGTAAATATGCTTAATGTATGTATTTTAAAGATTTTCAGAGTGAAGTATAAGGCAAAACCCAATGCTCTGTGTTGTGTAAGAGAAACAGAAACAAACTGACTCGGGAAAGTTAAAAGGATGGGCAAATGTGTATAAAAGAAAGCAGGGGTTGTAGTTCTTACAGTATTTTACAAGGTAGAATTCAAGCAGAACAGTAAATGAGACAAAGAAGGATGCCTTGTAATACTGAAGGGTGAAATTCATATTAGAAATAACTGTTTTGAATGGCTATCTAGCAAAATAAAGTGCTAGTGCTCATGATGGAGAAATCATAGGCTATGAAAGGAGAAAGAGAAAAATATACTAGTCTTATGGGATTCTTCTTTACCTGTCTCATTTACTGGCAGATCAAGTGGGGAAAAATGTGGATATAAAAGAGACAAATAGCAACATTATTAAGGTAGATATGATTAAAACATATCAAACCCTGTACCCTAACAATATAGGATATGCTTCTTTTCAAGTCAGCATAAACATGCATTGTTATTTCAGTTAGTACTGGAATTTAATGTTATGAAAGAATGACTTGTTATGTTCAGATTCTGTGGGTCAGGAATTTCAGGAAAGGATAGTAGGAATAGCTTATCTCTATAATGCCTGGGGTCTCGATAGAAGATTTAAAGTCTGGGGGCTAGAATTATCAGAAGATTCATAGGCTCATGTTTGGTGGTTGATGCTGGCTGTTGGCTAAGTGCCCCCCTTTCTCTCTGTATGGGCCTCTCTGTGTGATTTCCTTTTGTTGGCTCATTTGGGCTTTTTCATAGCCTAGTAGCAGAGTTCTAAGGGTGAGAGTCCCAAGGGAGAGGAAGACTCAGGCAGAAATCATATAACCTTCGATGACCTCAGCAGTCATGCAGCATTAATTTGGCCATGTTCTGTTCATTACGGTAGTCACAAAAGTCCTACTGCCCAGGTTCAAGGGAAGGGCAAATAGACTGCCTCTTCATGGGGAGTGGTAAGATTCTGGAAGAGCATGGCGGACTGAAGTATTGCTCTGACCGATTTTGGCAAATACAGTCTTCCCTAATAATATACTGGACCACAAACAAAATGTCAATAAGTCTCAGTAGACAGAGGTAGTAAAATAACACTCAGATCATAATGTAATAAAACCAGAAGTATCAAAATTAGATTGCAAAAAGCCCTTCTACCCAGAAATTTTCTAGTACTCTTGAATCTCAAGTCAGAGATAATATATATGGCTAAGGATTCCTAGGGGATTAAAAAAAAAAAAAGTTAGCATAGTTAACATATGAGCCTAAACTGTAGAACCACTAGAGAAGTACATTAATGAAACCAATACCTATCAGAATGTATAGACAGATTTAAGATATTTATTAGAGGAAAAGAACTTGAAGTACATATATAAACTTGAAAAAATAAGCAAAAAATGTAAAAGATATATTAAACATCTGACTCAAAAACAGTATCAGTCTCATAAATCAAAGGAAAGTGGGAGGGATTTTTTTTTTTTTTTTTTTTTTTTTTTTTTTTTTTTTTTTTTTTTTTTGAGACGGAGTTTCACTCTTGTGACCCAGGCTGGAGTGCAATGGCGCGATCTCAGCTCACCGCAACCTCCGCCTCCTGGGTTCAGGCAATTCTCCTGCCTCAGCCTCCTGAGTAGCTGGGATTACAGGCACGTGCCACCATGCCCAGCTAATTTTTTGTCTTATTAGTAGAGACGGGGTTTCACCATGTTGACCAGGATGGTCTCGATCTCTTGATCTCGTGATCCACCCGCCTCGGCCTCCCAAAGTGCTGGGATTACAGGCTTGAGCCACCGCGCCCGGCGGGATTTTTAAAGTTAGAAATAAATATTAATAAGCTAGAATACAAAAAAGTATAATAAATAGCCCCAAAGCTAACTCTTTTGAAAAGCTAAATTATTGACTATCCCCATCAAGGGAAAATAAAGGAAATGCAAATATACATAAAAAAAGATGGAAAAACAAGAGAAAACTAAAATAATCCTAAGAAAAAACTGTGTCCAATTCTGTGCAAATATCTGAAAGTGTAGTTCAAGTAGATAATTTTCTAGGAAAATATAATTTCCCAAAGCTGACCACAGAGGAGATTGGAGATTGAAACAATTTGATTTCCACAGGCAAAATAAAGTTTATAAAGACCTATTGCTTCTCCTACAAAAGCACCAAATCCAGGTGGTTTTACATGGAAATTTTATCAAACATTGGAAGAGTGGATACTTCAGTAGTATTCTGTTAAATGTTTAACAACTGTGTTTGGGGGCTGGGGCAGGGAGTAATAAAAGTCCTGATCTGTAGTGTTTTCTGATTTCTTAGCATAAATATTTCTGGCATAACTTATTTCATGCTACCTGTGTGATATCACTTAAAGTGAAGATGAGAAGAGATATACAAATAGTGTATATCTCTTGGGAGTCAGTACAGGCTGGCTCTTGCATACCATGGAGCTGATCCCAGTGATCTTTAAACTGTTACACAGTATGGAAGAACTCGTACAGAGTAAAGAAATACTAAAAAAAAATCATAAAAGTACTAAAACAAAGCATAAGAGAACTCATAATTCAGAAACCCAGTTGTAAAAACAAAAATGGACAAATTTGACTTTATTAGAAATAGTCTTGATTTTATTCAAAAAACAAAACATTTTACACAGGAACATAAAGCCTTTTAAGGAAAGTCAAAAATTGAACATTAAACTTAAAAAAAAAATCTGGGAATTGTATTATAGACAATGATAAATTTTTGAATATATATTTATAAATAAAAGGGAATAAAACAAGGTATAGAATAGTATGTAATAACATACTGCTACTTATGCATAAAAGGTGTAGTGATAAAAAAAACTATATGAAAAAACTCTGAAAGATGCATGACAGTGACAATTTATGGATGGGGAGAACTAGGCATGGAAAAAGAAAATGGTGAGAAAAAGACTTTATTGTACACCTGCTTTTACTTTAAAGCTTTGGACCATGTTCAAGAATAAACAAATTGAATTTTCAAAGACCAAAATAAAATTCATATGGCCAATAACATAACAATTACACATAACCAAAGGGAAATACACAAAATGATATTCATTGAAGCATTTTTCGTGGTAAAATACAAAAATCTTATGTCTATCCATAAAGAAAGGATTAAAATATGGTAAATTTGTAATATTGAAGGGTATGCAGCAGTTAAAAAAAGGTTAAGATAAGCATAACACTAACATGAGAAGTTCTCCAAGACATATTTTTGAGCAGAAACACGTTGAGTGCAAAAGATTTGTATGGTGTTGATGGAACTTATTTACTTAAGACTACAGTGCTACACACACATTTTTGTGTTTAAAAGCACAAAATGTTACCCACATACAGACACAGAAGTCTATAAATAAAATTGCTTTGAAAAGGTAGACACAAAACTCCTAACCATAGTTACTTCTAGTAGAGGACCTTGATTGGAGTGGAAGAGAGTAGAGGAAGGTGAAAAAGGACTTCAATTTTTCAGTATTTGAGTTTTTATTAAAATATGTTAATATTTTACTCATGTAATAATAATAATAAGTCCCAAAGAAAGTGATAACTTTGTGTGATTTATAACTGTTTTGGAGACTTTTCAAGTTTGTTTCCCCAAGGCCAAGTGATAAATTGTTTCTGTGAAAACATCCCTTTTCTTCTTCAAATTTAAATATTTCAATGTTGAGAATCCACAGTAACCTTGTTGTACTCTGTCACTATTGAGGAATGGGGTATTCACATGAATCAAATATGCTGTTAGATAAATACGGAGAAAAGTATAGAGGTAACTGCATATATTGCATGGCTTATAATCTGAGAATGGAAAGGAAGACATCAGCATTATTGAGTGAATTCTTTAGAGCCAGGCACTGTGCTGGTATCTTTGCATATGTTTGTGATCTCGTTTAATCCTGGAAACATCTCGTAAAGGTCAATATTATCCCCACTTTATGTATGAGGAAATTGAAGCTTAAAAGATATTCTGTTGTTTACCCAAGGTCCCAGTGCTAATAAGTGTCCTTCATGAGATGCAAAACCAGGTCTCTCTAACATTGAAGGCTGTGTTCTTTCCTCTGTTCCATTCTACCCCCCTCCCCAATAAAATGCACAACAATACAACTACCCTAAATATATGTTAATGTTTCTTGATGATTAGGAAAGCCCTCTGGTTTTTTCGAGTGTTTTGGAATCCCTTTATGAGCATCAATTATCAGAGTATTAGTAAAGCATGGAGATAATGTCTAATTGGAGATACCCAGTTAAAAGAAAGCAGAGTAATACCGCATTGACAGAATTTAGTGCTTTTATTAAAGATAGATAAAGGTAGGGCAAAATCACTGGTGTGATTCTTGCATATCCTCCTTATTAATTGACCTGCATAGCCTGAAGGCCTTTATTCCCTATATACTGATTCCAAATGTTCTGTCCTTATTAGTCTCTTTATATAAAACCTTGTATCTCTATTTGTCATCCTAAAAATGTTGCTTAAATACATGATGTAGTTTCTCCCCACACTGGAATCTGATCATGAAAGATCTTAGCTCTATAGCCTGAATTAACATGAGCAGAATTTAGGTATAGTACGCCAAGGGCTTCATGGACAGCCCCTTTGGTTGTAGATTATAAATGCCATTTAGAGAAAGCACAGGATGGCTCCTGAGTGTCTAGTAAACTTCAACAACCACCTGAGAGATACCTCCGTGTGACTGCATAAAATGGAAATAAAGAATGGCAAATAACCCATTGACTATGCACTTTCTCACCCGCTGAGAGCAAAACGCAATCCAATGCAATTTTAGTACTTACATGCCTCTGGGGAAAATAGACCCCTAAAAATCACCGAGTGCAGCACTGGAAAAATTCCTTAAATTTGTGCTATGCTTGGTGTTATAAAATCCAAGGAACCTTAGATGTTCTTCTTGAGTAAAATGGACTGGTAATTTTGTTTTGTTATATTATCCACCAAGCATAATGATAATGGGTCACATGCAATTTAGGAAAAAATTAAGTCTAATAAGAAAAATCTCTAATAAATACTAACAGCATCTTACTGGTATCATCATTGGTCTAACCCTTCTATTAACATTCTTTTTTTACATATTAAATGATCTGTAATATGTTGAAAATTAAGAGGATAGTAAAAATTAAAACAGGCATTCTAATAATATATGCATTGTACAAATGTTTGCATGCTTCTTCCCTCAGGCAAGAACTAGGAGATGTGGTACATGCAAGGGAGTGGTGCTAGGATGAAGATTTTGATTTTAGATATGCTGAGCAGTGAAGGTGCTCAGTGCAGTGGGTAGACCCCATCATTAACCAGGAATGCAACCAATTTAGTGAAAGAGACTAGAAATCGGAATGCAGCCCTGAGAAAAGTATACAGTTATCCCCTCAAATCAGGCTTTTTCTGGGCCACTGAGAAAGGGTGAACAAGCATAGGGAACCTCTGGTACCCAGGCAAAGGGCCTGGAGGGTCCCGTGCATTGATAGCTATCCATGATGGGCAATATGGTAGGGTGAGATAGAGCGAGAAGGATGTATTCAGGAAGCTGCCATTATTAGAAATGTTCTTCTCAAGCCCACTTAAGAATCTCTTAGACTACATCCATAAAGTAAAAGTGCTTAGCACCTATTTCCAGGGATTCTGATTCAAGAGAACTGGGTAACATCCCAACATCTACTATTTTTAGTGAGTTCTTGTAACACCTCTGCATGTAAACATGTGAAGACCACTGCACTAAATGATATTGACAAGGGGTCCCTTTCCCCTAGTCCTTTCTACCATGTGATTTAGGTGAATAGCAACTATTTCCAAACCCAACTGAGTAGTGGCAGCCACAAATGTTTCGCCATGTTAGGCTCTCACTGATTTCTGAGAAAGATTGAGCAGGCTTCAGGAGGCTAATCTAAGTATTTGCTATGCAAGATACTATACTATGTGCAGAAATGGCAAAGGTCCCTGCCTCAAGGAACTTAGTTTAGGAAGAACTAGCAGACAGAAACTCAAATAAATGCAACAAGGCGTGACATGTGCTGTGAAAAACCATTTGTATAGGATAATGGGGACAAATGGGGTTTGGTCATTAGCTGAAGGGTTGCCTAAGTCAACATAAGACTTGAACAAAGGAGTGGCAGATGAGGACATTATAGGAGCCTTGTTGAGGAGGTCAAATACTTGGGTAGTATCCACATATTGGTTGTAAATGTGTGTAGGAGGGAAGAGCGTGAAATAACTCTCAGGTTTTTTGGGCTTGAGTCTCTTTGTGGAAGGTGAAGCCATTATGAGGGCCAGCATTTGGAAGAAGAGGATTTGAAGAGAATGTTGAATGTCAAGTATTCATAGTCTGTAAACAGAGATGTTCTAGGTTGTGGGTCAGCAGACTTCTACTGCAAAGGGCCACATAGTACGCGTTTTAGGCATTGCAGCCAGCCAGTCTTTGCCATGACCATTCAACCCTGCCATTATAGTGTGCAGGTATTCACAGGTAATATGGAAGCCAATAAGCCTGGCTGTGTTCTAATAAAACTATTTAAAAAAACAGGCAGTGGACCAGATTAGGCCCACGGGAGCTAGCTTGCCACTCCTGCTGTATGTATAGGTTTGAATGGAAGATAAAAATATAAATGTGACTATGTTGACTCACAAATATATATAATATATATGTGTGTTTTAAATATATACATATTTACATATATATGTATATATTATATGCAGTTAAATATATGTGTAATAGGTATTATATCTATTATCTTTCTATGTAGACATAATCATACCTACTTGATACAAACACTGCACTTCCTGGTAATTTTGGATAAAGAGTTTTTCAAACTATCCAAAAGTCACTTAATGATTAAAGAAACAAATACGAAAATGTAAATTAAAACAACAAAATACATTTTGTACTCAATGGTTTAGCAAAATTTAAAAATCTGGTGATACCAAGTGCTATCAAGGTTGTAGAGCAACAAAAACTCGAAAGCCATTTTAGTGGGAGTTGTGAATTAATGTATTTCTATTGGAAAACAATTGGTTATTTTCTAGTGAATTTGAATATATATGCCAATCCTAAGATCCAGAAATGTCACTCCTGGGACTCTAACACAGGAAAAGCTATTAAACATGCTCAGATCAATATGACCAATACTCATAGCATAACAAAACAAAAAACAGAAGCTGGAAGCAACCCAAATGATTCATTAAATAAAGTGAAATAACATTCAGTATAGATAAATCTAAAATCAAAAGAAAAACCCACAGAATGATACCATATAATATAATTTATATAAAGCTTAAAAATGTAAAATTAAACACTATTCTGAAGGAGTCCTTATATTTGTGGCAAAACTATGATGAAAACCATGAAAATGAAAAAAAAACTCAAAATGCAGGTAAGTGGAAGCAAAACAGAATTCTGACCTAATAGGAACAACTAATGGATTTATTTATTTCTAAGCTTCATAATGGATAGACAGTTATTTTTAAAATAATAGTTATTATTATTTGACATATGTTACGTTTGTTCCTTAATATCAAGCAAGCCCTGCATGATAATGAAAAACACGGTAAAACCAAAATTTTACTGAGCTGTCAGTTTTATATTTTCAAAAAATAATTAACTCAAGTTTATTCCCTTGTTCAAAAGAAATGTTTATTTTGGGGACCAATTTTTTTTTTTTTTTGTCTGGCTGAGTTTCTTTCCAGTCATGTCACCTCTCCCCATGACTGAGGGTCAGCTGGTTTCCAGTGTTTCCGCTAGGCAGGAATTGGGGGGGATTATGGGTCCACAGAAGAGGGAAGAATATCAGGAAGGAGCTAACGTGGCTGCTGTAGGGTCATTTGAGTTCTCTATCTCTAGGAGAGTAAGCATTGTCTTTGGCACAGGACAGAATGTGGTCAGAATCCTCCCTGTCACTCAGAAAGTAATTCCATTGCTGTCTTCATATTATCCCAGTCATCTGGGATTGCAGGGACACTGTGTAGTGGTTTTGTGGTGTGGAAGCTATTGCTACATAATTTTTTATTTCTTGAATATCGCTTTGTAGTGTCATGATTACAAGGCTTGGAAGAAGATAAACTCTCTGTCCATTCCGAGTATAAATGGGCACTTGAGCTGAAACCACCTCGTTAATTTCCCCTTGTTGCTGAAGTAGAATCTGAATCCAAACCACAACACAACCTAGCCCCTAAATCTCTATTAAAAGCCACCTTGGGTAGTCTGGTAAAGCTTTATTTAAAGTCAGCAGAGAATTATAAAGTCAAAAGTGAAAAATGTTACAACAAGAAAGAATCATAAAAAAATACTAGATCAGTTAAATGTAGTCAAAGGCAATTTAGTGTGTTCTGGCACCAGCACTTACTGATGCAAAGAATGTGATGTGTCAGGGGTTGGCAAGAGCATGTGGGAAATGCAGAATGAAGGATGCAGCTCCATGCATTGACTCCGGGACAGCCATACACGGCTGCAGAGGATGCTTCAGCTACTTTGCTTTTGTTGAGGGAGAATATTCGAATACCCCAAGTTGGACATCTTTTGTTCTTTTGTTCTTGATGTAGTTTTTGTTTTAAAGTAGAATTCTTTCTTTCATGGAGATGAGCTAACATAGAGACTGTGTAAATTGGGTCAGACCAGTAGGGTAGGTAACACCTGCTGGCACTTCTGAGTATCCTAGTAGTCTAGTTTCTCTTGGGGCTGAAACACTGATCTGCTTTTTCACATCCATCTCCAAGCCATGAGGGTTTCTGCCTCATCCTCTTCACCCCTTTAGTTTCCCATTCACCAGTATTAACAGGTTTGCTCAGTCATGAACACAGCTCCCAATGTTACACCCTTACCCCTCTCCAGGCACAGTGTTAGGTCCTGTATGTACCTTCTCTCACTAAACCTCAAAAAGCCCCAGTGATTCTAAGAACCGTTGTCTGAAAAAAGAAAAAGGCCCTGTGAGATAGGTCTTATTATCATGCTGATTTTACACGTAAGGACAACTTGGCTGAGACTCACAGCTCATTTGAGGTGCCACAGAAGCAGGACTCATCAGTCCTGACTTCTGCGTAGGAGCAGGCATTATGCAGGAAGTGTTGCTTCGCTGACTCCATCAGCAGTGACAGGCGGGTGCTGGTACCTTTAGAGGACAGAGTGCAGGATAGTGTAGTGTTAAAAGCGTCAGACTGAGGGCTGGCTTTGAATCTTGGCTTTGCCACTTATTGACTCTGTGACTCTGGGCAAGTTACTTGACCACTCTGCACCTCCCTCTCCATAAAATAGGGATAATAATAACATAGGGATAACAATAAAACACCTGCCTTACTAAGGTGTTGTGAGGATTATGTAAGTTGCTATGAATAGTTTCAAAGAGTTATTGTGGAAGTGCTGAATGGTAGTCCCCCTTATCTCTAGGGGATACATTCCAAGATGTGGATGCCTGTAAACCATGGAGAGTACTGAACCCTTTGTATACTGTATTATGTTTTTTCCTATGCATATATACCTATGGTAAAGTTTAATTTAATTATCAGGCAAGATATGAGATGATGATAACTGATAATAAAATAGAACAATTATAACAATATGCTAGCATCACAACTCTTGCACTTTGGGGCCATTATTAAGTAAAATAGGGTTACTTGAACACAACTACTGCCACACCACAACAGCCAATCTGATAGCTGAGACAGCTTCTAGGTGACTCGGCAGCCAATTCTATATACAGAATGGACATGCTGGACATAGGGATGACTCACATCCTGGGCAGGATGGAGCAAGACTGTGACAGTTTATCATGATACTCCGAATGGCATGCAATTTTGAACTGAGGGATTATTTCTGGAATTTTCTATTTAACATTTTCAGACACTAGTTGATTGTAAGTAACTAAAACCATGCAGAAAGCAGAAAACTCAGAAAAGCGGGGGACTACATTTTGCTGCTGCTGCTGCTGCTGTTTCTATTGTTATTGTTGTAATTTTTGTCTTAAAAACATGTATCTCCTGAAAGTAGAGAGATTCACTGAAAGAAATGGTTGTGAATGGAATCAGAGACAGGGAGGTTGGAAGGACTAGAGGTGGCAGGTCACATGGGAGAATGCTCTTAGACATGCCACTCAGTACCCTTTAAATTCTACTCTGGTGTGGGCCACATCCACTTTTGTTAAATCCATTTGCTCCAAATGAAGCAGCTTTTGAAGATCAAATAAGAAAACTGGGCTCTTTGGGTATATCCTGCTTAAGTACTTCTATGTTCAAAATACCTTTCTTTCCTGTCTACAGATTCATCTCCTGCAGGAGGGAAAGAGATTTGGAGACTTCCTTTGGTTCTAGTGGGTCTTTATCAGAGTCTCAGATTCAAAAGGAATGATTAGTATACTGTAAATGCTTCACAGGGTCTGAAAGAGATTAGAGAAACCTATTCCAGAGGATAAAGGCAGGAGAAGAGGGACCCATTCATCTCATGGACATTAAGTTCCCTGAGAACTTTTTTTGGGAGTGACCAGAAACATGCCAGGCCATGTGCTGTCCATTTGCAATTCTCTGAGCTGTAGACTGTGCGTGTGTGTGTGTGTGTGTGTGTGTGTGTGTGTGTGTGTAGATAGATTGAGGCCAATGTCATTGCCTCATTTACAATGGTTCTTAAACTTGAAAAGGAACTGAAAGGTTGACACATGCATGCAGTCACTCCAGATGATTCAACTGAAGTAGTTCTGACAAACACCAGGGCTCTCTATGTTGTCAGGAACAGTCTGATGATGACATGTTCGAAGCTCCGCAGACTGGCTTGCATCTTCGTAAATATGTACAATCAGGGGAGACATAGTTATGCTGTGGAGAGTTCTGAGATGTGAAGAGAACAAGTTAATTGTTCAGTCTCAACTGAGACCTTTCACTCAAGTCATTAATCACAGTGCACAGTCTGGAGTCTTGGCTCTGAAGTTCAATTCTTTAGGCTGCTTTCCTGCTCCAGATGAAAGCTCATTCCAGGTGCTGGCCATTTGTGTTTTCCTCCAACCAGGCTGATTTATGGGCCTGGAGATGTTTTCTGGTTTTTCCAAATTCTGTTCCATTACTTTGTAATAAGGGGGACATGTGATTTCTGGCCTTTTTACAGATCCTCAGTTTTAACATCTCTAATACCAAAGATTTTTAAAATTAGTCTGTGGTCTGCTTTCTGTGATCTGGAGAATAAAAATGCTGTTCTGTGTTTTGAATATCAAAGTTAAGGCTTCAGGGACTCTGGTTTCTTTCCCCTTGGGCTGGAGTTGAAGTTGCAAGAAACAAACATGAACCTTTGTTCCTGCCTTCAACATCCCAATGCAAATTAAGCCCTGGTGACAACAACTCGCTACAGGTGTTGGAGTTATCCCCGTCCCACGTGAATGCATATGGCTCAGTGTATAATATGGTTCAGGGTATAATAGTAAAGGCCTTCCACACTTGGGCTAGGTCTCTGGTGACAGTGTAAGCCAATATTGAAGATTTCAAAAGAGAATCTGAGTGCCAAAGTAGGACATTGTGGTATGGAGGCCGAACAGGGTGCTGCCAGGTGTTACCTGTTTGACTGAAAGGTAAGCCAGATCTGAGTTGATATGGGGCAACAGATCCCTTGGGAGTTTTCTCAGGTAGATAGAAAAGTGTCACAGGAAAGTAATTGGAAATTGATATTTGGCATATCTCTGGGTTACTTTTTATTCCAGATAATACCAAGAGTCACCTGGTATTGGCCAAGAATCATCAGTGACTAATACATCAAATCCCACAACACGTTGCTGAAATACAGTCTTCTCTCTGTTGACAGTAGCCACTTGCTTCCTGGTCCTCTGTTGCCTAACTAGCACTTCATGTTAGAGGCCCATGGTCCTGATTTAGGTGAAATGAGTGGTAAAAGTAGCAATTCAGTCTTAAAAAATCCTGTCCTACTTTTAAACAATTGATATATAATCATTGTACATATTTATGGGGTGCATGTGGTATTCTGATACATATATACAATGTATAATGATTAAACCAGAGTATTTGTGATATTTATCACCTCCAACATTATCATTTCTGTGTATTGAGAACATTTCAGATCTTCTAGCTGTTTTGAAATATAAATTATTTTTAACTATAGTCATAATTGTGCTGTTGAACACGATTTCTTCTATCTAACTAAATGTTTGTGCCCGTTAACCAGCCTCTCTTCATCACCCTGCACCACACCCATTCTGCCTTTTGGTAATTCTCTGAAACAAAATTTTCCCTGTCAGTGCTGTCCTTAAAATTCAACTCAATTCAACAGGTACTTGGTCAGAGACTTCTATGGGCTTTATATTGTGTTGTGTGCCAGGGGAACTACAAAATAAGTATCAAACATGACCTTTACTCTCGGAAAGCTTATAAGCTTATAGGAAGGATGATGTGTTTATGAAACACATTTTACTTGGCAAGATAAGCTATCACGCATGTGCCAAAGTGACTAGAATTGGGAATAAGTACAACAGAGAGTCAGAAAAATGAGAGAATGAGAGTAGGTTGTACTGGAATTGTCAGAGAAGACTTTATGGATGAGGTGGGAGAAAGATAACAAAATCTTAAACCTAGAACTCTCCCTTAAAGAAATTGGAAGACGCATAGCCTCAGGTTACCAAGATATTATGGAGCCCTTTTAAGTGAAAGCAAATTAGTTCAATATGAGAATGGATTAATTTAGTTCAATAAATATTGAGTATATGCTGTGTGCCAACAACTACATCTGATGTGATCAGGGAAGCGTAATGAGTACAAAGGCCACATGTGTGTCATTCTCAGATGCTAACTTCTCTTACATAGGTATTTAAAGTTATTCCTGATCTGTTGATTCCAAAGTCTTGATTTTTACTATTTACCTTCAATCTCTCAAAAAGACTTTCTCATCCAAGATATATTTGGGTTGAGGAGCTGAGTCTAGTTCTTGGTGTGGTGGAAAAATGGCCTAATTTCATAAGTTGCATGAAGTGTAAAGAGTTGCATGCATGCCGATTGTGGAAGATAGGGACATTGAATTAGCATTGAATGTGGGCCTAAATTATTGGGTTAGGGAGTATTTGGAATAGCGTTAGAAAAGCCTGAAGCTGGTCCACATTCAGGGCTGTAAGTGAAGCCCAAGTTCTCTATAGATCAAACTTTTCTTGGAATTTGTATGGTTCTCCTTGACAGCTGATTTGGAAACCCGATTAGAAGGGTCTCCCATCATTAGATGTGAGACAGTCTTGCACTGGGCTTTGTTATTTGAGAAGTTTAATATTGGCTCCACCCAGATATATTGAATAACTCACTAAAATCTAGAATTGATCTGTATTCCTCCTTGCAAAATAAGGAAAGCCACTATGTGTTTGTTTCTTTAGGGACAGGTATAACTGGATAATTGTAAACTGTTGTAGAAAGAAAATGATGTTGGGATGATAGTGGTGGTAGTGGTCATCATCATGGACATGGTAGCTATTATTCCAAATACCTACATAATTTGTAAATAATATAACCATAGAACCCTAGTAAACGCTAGCAAGAATCGAAGATATCCGGCATTGAGGCACAGAGTTGTCAGGGTTTATTTAGCTAAGCAATACCAGAAGAGAACTAGAAAATCCTGCTTCCTAGCTGGCAGTGATTTGCATACCACAATAAGACCCCTGCTTAGTAACCCCTGCATTTCTGCCACCCCTGTGACTGCTTTCTGAAGCGAATTTAGGTATTATGTTCAAGTGGAATTTTGAGAAAATCATGTTGTTGTTGTTTTTTTTGTTGTTTGTTTGTTTGTTTGTTTTTTTAACTGGAGAGATTGGTGGAAAGAAAAGTGAGAAGACATCTGAAATCTTGATTCCTGATGTTTTCCTTAGGGTTCAATTACTCTCTTCATCGGAAAGATTCATCTTGGCCTCTGTGGGTGACACATCCGTATTTGGTCATTCATCCTATGTATGCATGTGCATCTATTGATATGCATTCCTCTTCATCATCTGTAGGCATTTTACAAATAACGGTGTGTGTGTGTGTGTGTGTGTGTGTGTGTGTGTGTGTGTGTGTGTGTATTTTTTAAATGAAAATGACAGCTTGAAAATTCTTTGCAGAAATAATTCTTCTATGATAGAAATTTCAGCACGTCTTCCAGGGTTATCTTTGGGTCACATAATTTCATGGAGGATTTGGCGGTGAGTGGGAGAGATATAAACAGTGGCCCTGGAATTTTTATCTTTCCATCCTGCGGCAGGTGGGCAAAGTTGGTAACAAAGAAGGTTGGTTGGTGGAGAATTAGGAAAATATAGTCAAATAAGGGGTACAACAAGCATGAGTGCAAGCCAAAAAACTGGCAAGTGCAAAGCAAAAAATTGGCAAGGCATAGAAAGAGAGAAGAGGAGGTATGAATACTCTTCCCTGCTCTTCCAACCTTGCTCCTCTGCTGGGGTCGGGGCAGGATCAAGAGAGTATATAAAGGAGCTCGGACTTTGCGGTTGTAACTCTTGTTTTTGATGAAGCTGTTTTGGAAGTTTTCTTCTTGCATAGAACCAGGAAGATCTGAGTGGGGCTCAGAAGAGAGGAGAAAGGCCATTTGGAACTTGATCCAGGTTCTGAGTTTAAAGATGAGATAGTATTACAGGGTTTCCATAAACCAAGGAGTCCAGGTTGGCGGGATGGAAATCTGGCCCAGGTTTTACTCACCAAACTATGTGTGTGGAGGTGCACCTCAGAGGTGTACCTTTTTCATATTTATCCAAAGCACTGTGTAGAACAGATTAGTCCCTGGATAGGGGAATTTTAAGCTTCTTTCTAGGTTGTCCAACCCTATCTGCATACCGTCAGAGCTGGAGTTTCTAAGCAAGGCACTCTATATTATTCATTCTCTTGGATAGTTAAGCACAGACAGTGGGGAAGTGTGTGGCTCGCAGAGTGGACTAGCTGCAGAGACCACCTTATCCAATGAACAAAGTCAGTGTAAAATGGAAATGACTAAAGGGGCCCTTGATTTCACTGTCGAGAAGGCAGTGCCTTCTCAAGTGCGTAGAGACCCACATTTTCAGCCTCTCTCATCTCCAGTCTTCCTTTAGGAAGGCTGTGAGCAAGCCTGGCCTTAGTGGTTCTTTTCTTCCCTGTCTGTGAACTTCCTAATATTATTATGCAGATCCTTATGCTAGGTACCATGGGAGTGCGAGGCCTCTGGAAGAAACTCTCAACTTTGAGGAGCTTGGAGGCCATTGTGAAAACAGGAAAGACGAGCACAATCCTGGTAAATGAAGTGTGTGCAAAGCCTGTTTGACAACAAAGTCCTCTCTAGAGGACGCTGAAAAATCAGAGACCGCCATCCCATATGGAGAGGTCCTTCCACCCTCACCTCAGTGGTGGTTTTTCTCTCACTGAAGAATGAAAACAGTAAATGGCCTCAGGCAAGCTAAAAGCAGATCCCTAGGCTTTATTCGTTTCCTGACTGCAATACTTGGTGGTAGTATTAGTAAAGGCTCTGGCAGTCCTCATAGGAGAAATGCCAGTAATGAGGAAATGGAAGATTCATTTACCTGCTTTATGTTCTTTTGGAAATAACATGATTTATAAGAGAACGCAGAATCATAATTGTCAGCCAAGATGTCATGTTAACCTTAGGATGTCCAGAAACAAAGGGATATTACATCCTTTGTTCTTAGAGCATCACGGGTGTCAAATTATGCGCAGTGTTTCGTCTTGGCATTGAGTGCTTGTGAGCCTAACAGCAACCAAACACTAACTTCAGAAAGATGATGCTTCTGGTGGTTTTCTCACCTCAATATCTCCCTGGTGCTATGGGAGAGAGCATGGGCCTTCTAGGTTTGCTGCATACTGATACAGCAGAAGCCAGGAAGGCATGGCGGTCTTAGAAATAGCTAGAGGTTGGAGTACACTGTCCTCGGCCTCTATCAAGGGAGCTGAACAAGAGTCCCATTAAAATGCTGGTGAAATAATTCATAACCTTGGTTTTGTCTGCACATCAACATATGCCAACAGATGCTCAGTGCAAAACATGAATATTTGATTAATGTAACATCAGGCATCTGGAGCAGAGAGCAGTGGAATGCTGGGGGTTGAGTAGGACTTAAAGTTATCCATCTAATCGCAGCTGTCTGGATGCACATAGTAGGTGCTGAAGATATCCGATTATATCTTCTCTGATTTGAATAACTCTGCTGCTTGGTTTTGAGCCCAGATGTTTGGCTTCCCTCTGGAACTGTGTGCTCAGCCTCCTGTCATCGGTCTCATCAGCACACAGATGTTCGGCATGGGACAGCATTCCTTTAGGCCCCATTGTGAGGCCTCTCCTCTCTTCTCCCAGCCCATCCACTCCGGCTCCTGTGACAGTCTGCCACAAAACACACTGCAGGTCACCCATGGAGCTAGGTGCAGAAACTGTTCTTCATGCTGTTTTGTCAGTGTGGTTTTATCTGAAGGCAGGGAACATTGGAGCCTCAGCTAACAGACCAGACTAATGCTGGTGACAAGTACTTGACTGGTCATTTCATCATTCATTCCATTGGTCCTTGAAAAAATGTTGAGTAAAGGCTTATTAGTCCATAGCACTTCCTGGAAACCTGAAGAAGACATAGGAGAAGACCCTTGGTAGGAGAGGGAGAAGGTTATGATGTGAGTGAGAATGTGAGACATTGATTAACTTCTAGGGAATAAGAAGACAGGCTAGTTATAAGAAAGGGTACTTACTGGACATTAGTGCTGATGTCACTCACAACAGAGGGGAGGGGAAGCTATTTGGTAGAGTGGATTGATAGTGCCCTAAGTCAAGTCTGTATCTTGGATCTGTCTCATAACACCAGGTTGTGGCTGTAAACCCAGACCTTGGTTTCCTTTGCAAAATAAAGCAGATATACTAAGATGCTTGCTATGCCCTTCAGTACTATGATTCAATGCCACTTTGCTCTGATCAAGAATTGAAGAAATCCGCTTATTCCCATGGTTTAATTTTCCCCAAAGACCTAGAACTGATCACTTTCATAAATAATCAGATAGACTTCTAATAATCAAAGGACCCTATGAATGAAAGGTAGTAAAAGAAGACATACACTGATGCCTTAATATCTTGGTTAGAAGGTAGCGGCTTTTGAAAGTCTACAAAAATCCATTTTGGATAATAATAGAAAAATTTGTTAAGGCTGGGAGTAGAGCTGTGATTCAAAGTGAAATCGTGAGTTTTACCTTTCCTCATGTAGCATGTACCATTATTATTATTATTATTATTATTATTTTTGAGTTTTGCTCTTGTTGTCCGGGCTGGAGTGCAATGGTGTGATCTTGGCTCACCACGACCTTCACCTCCCGAGTTCAAGTGATTCTCCTGCCTCAGCCTCTTGAGTAGCTGGGATTACAGGCATACACTGCCATATCTGGCTGATTTTATATTTTTAGTAGAGGTGTTGGTTAGGCTGGTCTTGAACTCTGATCTCAGGTGATCCACCTGCCTCAGCCTCTCAAAGCGCTAGGATTAGAGGTGTGAGCCACTGTGCCCGGCCTTATTCTTGAGTCAGTTATTATTCTTGGGACCAAGAGCATCTTGTTGCCCTTGGATTTGTTCAGTGGCATTTCTGACTTCCTTGGCTCACATGGTCTTGGTCTGGCAGCCCGGTGATTGGGTACCTGAGGACCTGTGCTGCCAGTGTTCAAGGTGGCTTCTCTTTAGCTCATCTAAGATACAGGGGCTGTGTCTTTAAAAAGTAGAGACAAGATGATGATTCTGTAGGTGGACATATTAATTGCGATTTCCAATCTCTTCAGAACCTGTATAGGCAGATCAAGAAGTTTATCTATATAAAAGGCAAAGAACAGAAGTCATGAAGATTCTTACTTCTGTGTAGCACTATATAGCTTCCTGAAAGGTTTATAACTATTACTAACCAACTTGTTTAATCCTCAGAGTTCTGTGAGGTCAGTATTATACTCTTAATTGTAAGTGAGGAAACTGAGGTACGAATGTATTTGTGGGGTTAGAAATTTCTCATGGGACTTGGTCGTTGCTGGCATAGAGCTACTCTCCTGAAACTCCAAAATAGCCTCCTTCCCTTGCCTGCTGCAGTTGAACTTTTTCTGTAAGTAAAGACCTTCCTGATTCTGGGTACTCTTTTAAAATATAGATACCCCTGGAAGAGAGGTCAGATCAAATTTCTTATTGCTTAAATAATTGCCTAAATGATTTTTAACAATCTTTTTCAGCTGAGATAGTTGAATACTGCATGTTAATGTGTTAAAATCAGGATTAAATGGGCCGGGCATGGTGGCTCACACCTGTAACCCCAGCACTTTGGGAGGCGAAGGCAAGTGGATCACCTGAGGTGAGGAGTTCAAGACTAGCCTGGGCAACATGGTGAAACCCTGTCTCTACTAAAAATACAAAAATTAGCTGGGTGCAGTGGCACATGCCTGTAATCCCAGCTACTCGGGAGGCTGAGGAAAGAGAATTACTTGAGCTTGGGAGCGGGAGGTTGCAGTGAGCTGAGATTGCACCGTTGCACTGTAGCCTGGGTGACAGAGTGAGATTCCATCTCAAAAAAAAAAAAAAAAAAAAAAAAAAAAAAAAATTCAGGATGAAATGAAGGGGGACCAGGATAGATTTGATAGATTTGGTTTAGGAGTAGCTATCTGATAAGGGTATAACAATGGTGACCCCAGGACTCCAATTCTGAATGAAGGAAGCCCCCAACTAAGGGATAGTATAGGACATGGAGTAAGAAGATAATGGAAACAGAGCAATTCTTTTTATTTCAAACTTGGTTGGCTTATTTGTACTGGACCCAGCCCTGGTGAGTGGGCAGGATTGTGATGGATGGGGTCAAGCTTATCAACCATTACATGCCAAGTACCTGGCTTAGGGCATTGATCCATTTCATATACTCTCTTATTTTGCCAACTACTTAAGGCAGAAAAATTCCCCTGTTTTACTCCAGTATGTGCCGGTTGAAAGTGAAATCCTCACACTGAGCAAATGTACCAAAGAACACTCTATAAACTTAATGAGGGAGATGAAGAGATATGTGCCAGAAACCTAGAAAATTTAACACTGATGAGGTTATGACTATTATATGTTTAGTTAAATTGTTGACACTGACGGGATGTGGCTGAGGAAGTCTACCATCCATTTTCTCCTTGTATCAGTGATAATGGTTCCTTGGTGTGCTCTTCTCACTTAAAATATTCCCGAAAGTTAAATGCAGGGAGAAGACGTGGCATAAGAAGTACTTTTATTATCTCTCTTCTTCTGGGAGTTCCCTCCAGGAACGTTATTTAAAGCAGGACTTCTCCCGACTGGCAAATGAGTTAGAAGAGCAGGACTCACGAATTCAGAGCTGACTGGAGAGGCTTCTACCGCTCTGCTTGAAGGCTTGCCCCAGGAAACCTATGGAGCACGACACTGCCATAGCCTTTCAAAAATACCTTTCTCTTTCATTTCCCTCCTTTCAAAAACTGACAAAGGTTATCCATGGGCTAGTGGATAAAATCTCAATTCCTTTAGCTGGCATTCAAGGCACAAATGTGATCGTGATTTTTGTAAACTGTCAAGTGCTATATAAACAGGTGGTAGAGAGAGTATTGAATTTGAAGTCAGAACACTTTGGTTAGTTGGGTGACCTTGGGCAAGTTACTTGATCACTCTGAACCTCAGTTCCTTCCCTTATAAAATAGGATTATTTCAATAGTTAAATTAATTGAAAGTAGCATAATACTTAGCAAAGAGTGAACATTCAATTCCCATTAATGAAGAGATGGTTACCAGAGGCAACTTATTCTAGCATTTAAGAACATTGGCTCTGGAGATGAAAATTAGTAATCTTTTTATTTATGTATTTTTGTTTTAGTTTCAGGGGTACATGTGTGTGTTTGTTACATGAGTATTACATGTGTAATAGTGGGACTGGGCTACAAATGTACCTGTCATTCAAATAGCAAACACTGTACCCAAAAGGTAAATTTTCAACTCTTACCCTCCTTCTACCCTCCTCCCTTTTGGAACAATCTTTCTTTTGTCCCTGATTTCCTACCTATAAAATGGGGATAAGTTGGAAGAGTCAGATCAATATTGCTTGGCCCATATTGATCTTTCTATCAGTATTACGTCTTTTCCTGCTACTGCTGTTGCTTTTATTAAATGACCTGTCCTAACCTTATTTTTCCTGACTTACCTGATTTTCTGTTTTACCAGCAAACAGAGCTCCTCCACAAGGTCATGATATCATTAGGGTGGGTATTAATTCCTACCTTTAACTTCCATGAGCTTTACTCGGTGCCTGCAAAATAATCGTTTTTGTTATTAAAAAGTGCACAAACATGTTCTTGCTAACGTCTACCCAGCATTGTGCTAGAGGTTTCCACTGGCAGAGTAAGCTTGGGGAAAAAAAAAAAAAAAAAAAAAAAAAGAAAAAGGAAAGAAAGCAAAAAGCACCCATAGTGGAAAGGAAGAAGTATAACTGTCTTTATTTGCAGATGAAATGATCGTCTGTGTAGAAAGTTCAGTGAAATGTACACAAAGCTATTAGAAGCAACAAGTGAATTTAGCAAGTTATAGGATACAAGATTAATATATATGTCATTTTTTTAGTTCCTTAAACTTAATACAGCCACAACTAGACCAGTTTAACTGGACACATAGGATGAGTGAGGGGTAGCGTGGTATATAAAATTAGAAAGGCAGATCAAGATAACATGGAATACTTTTGTTTACTCTCTTTCTCCCTTTGTTCATCTTTTCCCCCTCCCCCACCTTTTTTCTTTCTTTTTCCTCTCTCCTTTCTTTCTAGTTTGTTGGCATAAACAACCTTTTTCCATAAAAGAAGGATAGAACTTATTTCTTGAAAGCGAAGTTATTTATTCTTTGGGTTAAGTCAAACTGAATGACCATAACATGTTGTTTTGAGCTTACAGTGAATGTTCTATTATGTATAAAATGTTTGAAAAGCCAAGGAGTGAAATATCAGCAAGCAATACTGGAACTTAGGGTATCAGGATTCAAGTTCTTATATCCTCTTAATTAGCTCTCTTAACTTTGGGAAGATCACTTCACTTTTTTGAGGCTCAGTTTGCTTTGTCTTAAAAAAAGGGATAATGAGGCCGGGCGCGGTGGCTCAAGCCTGTAATCCCAGCACTTTGGAAGGCCGAGGCAGTTAGATCACGAGGTCAAGAGATCGAGACCATCCTGGTCAACATAGTGAAACCCCACCTCTACTAAAAATACAAAAAATTAGCTGGGCATGGTGGTGCATGCCTGTAATCCCAGCTACTCAGGAGGCTGAGGCAGGAGAATTGCCTGAACCCAGGAGGCGGAGGTTGCGGTGAGCCGAGATCGCGCCATTGCACTCCAGCCTGGGTAACAAGAGCGAAACTCCGTCTCAAAAAACAAACAAACAAACAAAAAAAAAAAAAAAACAAAGGGATAATGATAGCATGACTTCCATATTTATAGGGTTGTTGATGGCTTACTCCAACAACATTTTTTTAGTTCTTAGAAACTGTAAGAGCTGGAGATAGGGAATCCCTCCCCTCAGGGAATTTTTTAAGAAAATATGTGTAGAAGTAACTCCAGTGGCATAGGATAGGCTATTCAGAGTAGTATACATAAGGGCGTACGAGAGTACAAAGACAGGATTAATTAACTCTGCTTGTGGGGTTGGGAACAATTTTACTGAGTTGATATCTAAACCCAAGCTCACAACTTGTGAGATTTTTTTTGACAGAGAAAGGGACAACTTTAATAAAATAACAGAAATAATACCTTTCATTTCTTTAGCACTTTACCATTTTACTTGACGTAAATTAGAGTGATCTAAAAACTATATAGATGTTAGGGATTATTATTGCTATTCTAGGTTTAGTTGTTATTACTTTAAACTACTTGTTTGATAAGGCTGGGGAAATTTTGACACCAAATTGTAACAACTTAGAAATGTTTGTTTCTATAAAAATTTCCAGGGAATTTTTCTGTGTTGGGGGAAGCAGGAGCCTTAGGAGCTTGGTTCCTAAGGCCAAGGGTGGAATGTCAAGGATTAGGGGAGGGGCTGGGGAAGAGGAAAAAAGGTTATTAATTACATCCTTGCAAAAAGATGGCTCATTTTGTAATTATTGGCGTAACCTGCTGAATAAAAATGCAAGAATATGAAAACCTGGGCATTTAACTTGTTTTCCCATAAATTATTAGGATATAGGTTGTATTTTGTTACATGAGTAAGTTCTTTCTTTAGTGATGATTTGTGAGTTTCGGTGTATCCATCACTCATGCGTACACTGCACCATATTTGTTGTCTTTTATCCCTCACCCCCCTCCTATCCTTCCCCCCAAGTCTCCAAAGTCCATTGTATAATTCTTATGTCTTTGCATCCTCATAGCTTTGCTCCCATATATCAGTGAGAACATATGTTTGGTTTTCTGTTCCTGAGTTACATCACTTAGATAATAGTCTCCAATCTCATCCAGGTCACTGCAAAGGCTGTTAATTCATTCCTTTTCATGACTGTGTGATATTCCATCATATCTATATACGTATGTATGCGTATATATGTATATATATGTATACATATATATATATACACACATAAATATATATACACAGACATATATATTTCACAGTTTCTTTATCCACTCGTACTCATTGACTGATGGACATTTGGGTTGGTTCCACAATTTTGCAATTGTGAATTGTGTTCCTATAAACTTGCACATGTATGTATCTTTTTCAAATAATGACTTCTTTTCCTGTGGGTAGATATTTAGTAGTGGGATTGCTGGATCAAATGGTAGTTCTACTTTTAGTTCTTTAAGGAGTCTCTGCACTGTTTTCCACAGTGGCTGTGCTAGTTTACATTCCCACCAGCAGTATAGAAGTGTTCCCTGTTCACTGCATCCACGCCAACATCTACTATTTTTGATTTTGGCTATTCTAGCAGGAGTAAGGCAGTATTGCATTGTGGTTTGGATTAACATTTCCCTGATCCTTAGTAATGTTGAGCATTTTTTTTTATGTTTGTTGACCATTTATGTATCTTCGTCTGAGAATTGTCTATTCATGTTCTTAACCCACTTTTTTATGGGATTGTTTGCTTTTTTCTTGCTCTTTCAGAGTTTTCGATGTAAATGTTTAGGGCTATGAACTTTCCTTTTAGCACTGCCTTTGCTGTATCCCAGAGGTTTTGATAAATTGTGTCATTATTGTCATTCAGTTCAAATAATTTTTTAATTTCCATTTGATTTTGTTTTTGACCCAATGCTCATTCAGAACTGGTTATTTAATTTCCATGTATTTGCATGGTTTTGTAGGTTCCTTTTGGAGTTGATTTCCAGTTTTATTCCACTGAGGTCTGAGAGAGGGCTTCATATAATTTCAATTTTCTTAAATTTATTGAGGCTCGTTTTATGGCCTATGATATGGTCTATCTTGGAGGAGGTTCCATGGGCTGTTGAATAGAATGTGTTTTCTGCCGTTTTTGGATGAAATGTTTTGTATATATTTGTTCAGTCCACTTGTTTCAAGATACAGTTTAAATTCCCTGTTTCTTTTTGACTTTTTGTGTTGATGACCTGCCTGGTGCTCTCAGTGGATTATTGAAGATCCCCGCTACTACTGTGTTACTATCTCATTTCTTAGGTCTATTAGTAATTGTTTTACAAATTTGGGAGCTCCAGTATTAGGTGCATATATGTTTAGGATTGTGCTATTTTTCTGTTGGACAAGGCCTTTTACCATTATATACTGTCCCTCTTTGTCTCTTTTAACCACTGTTGCTTTAAAGTTTGTTTTGTCTGATATAAGAATAGCTACTCCTCCTCGCCTTTGGTGTCCATTTGCATGAAACGCCCTTCTCCACCTCTTCACTTTAAGTTTATATGAGTTTTTATACGTTAGGTGAGCCTCTTGAAGGCAGCAGATAGTTGGTTAGTGAGTTCTTATCCATTCAGCAGTTCTTTATTTTTTATGTGGAGCATTTAGGCAGTTTACATTCAACGTTCATATGGAAATGTGAGGTACCGTTGCTTTCATTGTGCTCTCTGTTCCCTGTGTACTTGTTTTTTTGTTTTTGTTTTTTAACTTGTATTTTTGTTACATATGTCTTGTGTGACTTTTGCTTTAAAGAGGTTGTATTTTGATGTGCTTCCAGGATTTGTTTCGAGATTTAGAGCTCCTTTTATCAATTCTTGTAGTGGTAGTTTGGAAATGGCAAATTCTCTCAGAATTTGTTTGTCTGAAAACAACTGTATCTTTCCTTCATTTGTGATGCTTAGTTTCGTGGGATACAAAATTCTTGTCTGGTAACTGTTTTGTTTGAGGAGGCTGAAGATAGGTCCCCAGTCCTTTCTAGCTTGCAGGGTTTCTGCTGAGAAATCTTCTGTTCATCTGATAGGTTTTCCTTTATAGGTTACCTGGTGCTTCTGTCTCATAACTCTTTTTTTTTAAGACAGAGTTTTACTCTTGTTACCCAGGCTGGAGTGCAATGGCGCGATCTCCGCTCACCGCAACCTCCACCTCCCAGGTTCAGGCCATTCTCCTGCCTCAGCCTCCTGAGTAGCTGGGATTACAGGCACGTGCCACCATGCCCAGCTAATTTTTTGTAATTTTTAGTAGAGACGGGGTTTCACCATGTTGACCAGGATGGTCTCGATCTCTTGACCTTGTGATCCACCCACCTCGGCCTCCCAAAGTGCTGGGATTACAGGCTTGAGCCACCGCGCCCGGCCCTCATAACTCTTAAGATTCTTCCCTTTGCCTTTGGATAACCAGATGACTATGTGCCTAGGCAAAGATCTTTTTGTGATGAATTTCCCAGGTGGTGTTTGTGCTTCTTGTATTTGGCTAAGTCTCTCACAAAGCTGGGAAAGTTTTCCTTGATTATTTCCCCAAATATGTTTTCCAGAGCAAACCTGGACATTTAAAGGCTAGTTTAACATGGAGCAGAGGACTCCATCTTCATAAAATGCTGCAACCTGGGAATTTCCCTTCATAATTTCGGTAGACATATGACATTTCTGGTTGAGAACTGGGCCCACAGCAGTGGCTTGACTTAAGAGTTCCGTAGATCCTTGCTTTGGTTCAACGTATCCTATCTATGAGATGATTAATGTTTGATTGACAAAGTATTGAAGAGTATTTGGAAACATAGACAAATAACACAGTATCTGGAGCTTGCAGCACAGTGCGAAATGGAGCCAAGAATGTACCTATAATTTAGGGTAAAGAGCAATAATGAGGTCCCATAAAAATAAAAAACCATGATGTTAAATAGACTACAGATCATTTGCACCTTGAGGCTTTTCTTAGATTTTATGCCAGCTAAAAAAAAAAAAAAAAAAAAAAAAAAAAAAAAAAAAAAAAAAAAAAGTAGTAATAGGCCTTGTGCTTTATGCCAAAAGAATTCCTCGTATACAAGATTTTATTTGTTTTAGTGTAATCAAAGAGACCCTCCTCCTAAAATTATTTAAGGGAAAAAAAAATCCATCTAGCTATAAAGAGCAGCCAGCCTGGGTTTGGAGCATGGCTTTAATCCTCTCTGCCTGGGGTCATACTGTTTTTATGCTGCTCTTGACTCTATTTCAAAGCTGATGTTGCTATCTAAAAACCCTGCCTAACAGCTGTAACTATTTCAGTTTTATTCACTATGAAGTCATTTCCAATCATGTTAGAGAAATGGATTCTAGTGTTTGCAAGTGACCTCTTATCCTGTCTTTTAAATAAAATAGCATATATTGTAGGGTCCCCTTATCTGCGATTTTGCTTCCCGCAGTTTCAGTTACCCATGATCAACTGCGGTCCAAAAATATTACATGTAATAAGATATTTCGTGAGAGAGAGAAAGACCATATTCATATAACTTTTATTATAGTATGTTGTTCTGTTTTATTATTAGTCATTATTGTAAATCTCTTTCTGAGCCTAATTTATAAATTAAACTTTAACATAGGTCTGAATGTATAGGAAAAATGTAGTATACATACTATACCTAGTAAGTGGAAAGCACATCAAATATAGATAATATTTGTACTACAGTAAAGTTGAACAATTGTAGGCCAAGCCATTACAAGTGGAGGATGGAAGGGCTGTCTGTAGGGTTCAGTATTACCTGTAACGTCAGGGATCCTCTAGTGGTCCTAATGTATCTTCTGCAGGCAAGGGGAGACTACTATATGTTTGTAAAACCACTGAACAAGGAGTTTCAAGTATGACAAAGCGACAAGATGGGACTCTTAGAGTTCAACTGAAGGCACAAAATAGTGGGAATTAACTGGTCTTATATTCCAAGATGAAGTGCTACATCACCCCAGCAGGACCTGCAAGAGTTCTAAATTTTGGATCTTGGCATTACCTGAGGTTTCAGACATTAGATAAGTCAGATTTGGTCCTCAGATTTTCTCTTTGTCAGGTGAGAACAGTCATAGCTACCCAGTGACCTTGTAGGGTTGTGTCAATTGAGATGCTGGACCTGAAGGTGCCATGAAAAATTGAGATAGTGTTTCTCTTTCTCCTTCTTGCTTCTTGCAGTGGGCTTTTAGGTCGCAAAATGATAGGATTGTCCCAAATACTTGATAGAAAGCCATTGGTACTTTTAACACAATATGAGTTTAGTGTTTCATTTCGGGGTCAAACACACTTTATTTTTTTTCTCAACTACTGCTGTGAATCTAAGATTAGATTCTGTAGGGCTAGATCTTCTACCTGGAATCATATCCTAGCTAGTGCTCAGAGCCTGCCACTCACTCTTAGGTGGTAATAACTCCTCTCGGTTACCCGAGTTTCCAAACAGTCTTGATTCTGCTATAAGTAAGTATACTCTAGGGTAAGAATCAAAACTCTGAAATCCATCCATGAGTAATACATCCTGTGGCACCATCAGGAGCTTGCTAAAGGGGGAGAAATGGGCTGAGTAACTTCTTTCTCCTTTATTCTTCCAAATGCTAGGTGAGTTGTATAAGGGAAGGGAAAAGAAGTAGGAGTCAGGATCAAATTTGCTTTGCTGGTCCCAACCTGGAACTGGTTTGCTTTCCTTCTGGCAAATGCTTAAGCCTGGCCTTTCTTCTCTGCATGCTGCTTCATAATTTGAGCTCTTACCACTAGGATCTTCTTTCTTGTGGGTGATTCTCTTGCTGATGACAAATGGATCATCTGGGGACTTCTCTCTGCTGAGGTCTCCTTGCCGCTAACAAGGCAAGATCCAAGACTACCTCAGGGTGTTTTGTCTTGTACTTGGCACTTACCTCCTACCCAGAAATATGATCTTTGACCTAAGAGTGTTATATAGTTATGCCCCCAAATTGAGTCTGTTTAGCCACTTAGCGAGCAGCTTCAGCCATAGTCTTTCTTTTAACACAGTTAACTTCCTTAGACTTATATAGGACTGATATCAGTTCACTCTTACCCTCAAAATGCAAGGGCACCTGTCAAGCTGTCCGAGTACACTACCAAAGTCCCTCTTATTTGCTTGAAATAAAGGGGGTACTATATCCCTAATACTTTTTCACTGGAGGGAAGCATGCTAGTACACTTGAAAATTCTCTTTAAAGAAATCCTTGCTGGGCGCAGTGGCTCACACCTGTAATCCCAGCACTTCAGGAGGCCAAGGGGAGGGGGCAGATCATCTCAGATCAGGAGTTTGAGACTGGCTTGGCCAACATGGTGAAACCCCACCACTACTAAAAATACAAAAATTAGCCAGGAGTGGTAGCAAATGTCTATAATCCTGACTACTTGGGAGACTGAGACAGGGAGAATAGCCTGAACCCGAGAGGTGGGGGATTGCAGTGATCCAAGATCACGCTATTGTGCTCCAGCCAGGGTAACAGAGAATCCATCGCCACAAAAAAAAAAAAAAAAAAAAAAAAAAATCCTTAATTTCCAATTCCAAACTCTTCTGATACTATATCCACCATCTTTTTATGCTATCCACAGATGTACTCAGCTAAGGGGTACAGACCTGGGTCTTAGACATCTCCCTTGCAGATTCTGCTGGGATGATATAGCACCTCATCTTAGAATATGGGACCAATTCATTCCTATTATTTTGTGGCTTCAGTGAACTTGAAGAGTCCCATTTTAACATTTTGTTGTATTTATATTAGTCTATCCCAAGTTGTAGTCCATGAAACACTGCTTCAGAAGAGTGTTCCATTTTTTTTTTCCAAAAGGGTCCTGATCAAATATATTTGAGAAATATATGTAAGATTTCTAGCTCTTCTGATGCCCATTGCATATAAACCTATCAAAGACTATGTGGAATCTAGCATGCAGAGTAGTGTTTGACACTTTCTAATCCCAGTGTTTCTCAGTATATTTAACCACACAATTAATTATCATGGTGTCTCTTTGCATTTTGGGAGGTGCTACTGTAGATGGTTGCTGGTGATGCTTCCATTGGGTTTAGCTAAATATGTTCGTACATTCTTCCAAAGTTTACCTAAATAAAAAAGCTTAATTCTTTGTCAATAGAAATGAGCTCATTTTAAGACAAGTATCTGTTTTGGAAATAATCAGTGTAGGTGGTGTGGGAAACAAAAGAGTAATGAGTAGGTTTGTTGCCTTGCTTATTGCAAACAGCAAAAAATAAAAGATAAGATTATAATAACATTTATATGTATTATAATAATGTTGATTATTCTAATACAACTCATTATAATAGGAGTTTGCAGTATTCTGGTATTCTGTCTGGACTTTGAGAGCTTAGCTTCAATGAACTATAATGGAAAGTCACAGATATTCTCACCTGGACAAGACGTTATCTTCTATGTTTTTTAAGTCACATCCATCAGTTGCATTGGTTTTGAGTCTTTGCAAATGTGTCTACCTTTGAGAAGACCCAGTTGGTCAGTTGTCAGACAATTTTTTTCTGTACACAGCTCATTTTCACATATGGATTATAACTTTCCAGGCTATCACAGTATAGCCTATTCCATCTGTTCTCTCATTGTGTTTTAACAAGATAATTGGCTTTATAATTCTTTCTGTTTCAAACTTTGCAAGTCTTTCTTTGAAATAACATTAGAGCCTCTGTAGCGTGAACAGTTGTGCTGGTTTGCCTGGGGCTGTCTTGGTTTTAGTACTCAAGAGTCCCACATTCTGGAGTCCTCTCTCCAAGATGCAAAAAGTCGTGATTTTCAATGGTGGTTGGCAAAGCCTGGAAAAATACAAAGCCCATATGTCAGCTCAAAACATAGGTGCTAAAAGCAATGCTGTTTTAGCATCAAATAGTTACAGCATAGATTATCTATCTTTCATTGTTATTGTTACTATTCCCCCTTCCCATGTTGACAATCATGATTTTCAGTTCACAGTAATGGATCATTCATTATTGTTTTACTCCAATTGATGCAACTGAAGTGTATATCATATTTACATTGTAATTTGAATTTTAAAAGTCCATCTCTTTTTGACTTTGGCTTTATATTAACTTGTGCTTTGTATCAAGATAATGCTGGTTTAATTTTTAACTTTATTAACATTGTGACCATACTCCCTAAGAGTTGAGATAGTGAAAATGAGGATGATTATTATGCCAATGCCAACATCCTAGAAAAATAAGGTTAGATGGTTGCTATCTTAATGGCAGATGAAAGGACTCATATAACTGGATTGGGCAGATAAATAATCAAAACAGAGCATATTGCACAAGATGCAGAAAAGAAGGTTAAAAGCGCATAGGGAGCCTGAATCCCACAATTTTGGCATGAGGCAGACAAGTACTTCTAAGTCAATCAAAAGTTTCTTGTCTCCCAAGAAGATACCAACGCTTGGTTGAATATAGCAGCCAATGAATTATCTTTAGTATACTATACAAACTGGTATACGATGGCATCTCTCTGTGGTTTTAATTTACATTTCTCTGATGGTTAGTGATGTTGAACATTTTTCAAGTGTTTCTTGGGCACTTGTATGTCTTCTTTTGAAAATGTTTATTCATATCCTTTGCCTTCTTTTTAATGGGGTTATTTTTTTAATTTATTTTTTCTTCTTGAGTTATAAGTTTCTTGCAGATTCTGGATATTAGACCTTGGTTGAATGCATAGTTTACAAGTATTTTTCTCTGTTCTATAGATTATCCATTTACTTTGTTGATTATTTCTTTTGCTATACAGAAGCCTTTTAGTTTAAATAAATCCCATTCATCTGTTTTTGTTTTTGTTGCATTTGATTTGGGGCTCTTAGTTACAAATTCTTTGCCTAGGCCAATCTCAGAAGAGTTTTTCCTAGGTTTTCCTCTAGGGTTTTAAAGTTTGAGGTCTTACATTTAAATCTTTATTCCATTTTCAGTTAATTTTTGTATATGGTGAGACATATGGGGCATATGTCATTCTTTTGCATATGACTACCCAGTTTCCCCCCCCCCACCATTTATTAAATAGGATGTTCTTTCTCTAGAGTATGTTTTATCAACTTTGTTGAAGATCAGTTGCTTGTAGGTATGTGGCATTATGTCTGAGTTTTTGTTCTTTACATTAATGCTTTGTTATTTTTATACCAATACCAGATTGCTTTGGTTCCAAACGCCTTATAGTATAATTTGAAGTAAGGTAATATGATGCCTCCAACCTTTTTTTTCCCCCATAGGATTGCTTTAGCTATTCAGTCTCTGTTTTAGATCCATATGAATTTTTGGATTCTCTTCTTTATTTCTGGGGAAAATAATGTTGATAATTTGATAGGCGTTGCATTGAATCTGAATATTCTTTTGGGCAGTTTGGTCGATATTTGATTTTTCTAATCTAATCCATGGGCATGGGATGTTTTTCCATTAGTTTGTGTCATCTGTGATTTTTTTCTTCAGTGTTTTGTAGTTCTTTTTGTTAGAGATCTTTTACCTCCTTGGTTAAATGTATTTCTAGGTATTTTACTTTTTTTGTAGCTATTGTAAATGGGGTTGACTTCTAGATTTTGTTCTAAGTTTGATTATTTTTGGTGTATAGAAATGCTACTGATTTTTGTATGTTGATTTTTTATTCTGAACTTTACTGAAGTCATTTAGCAAATCGAGGAGTCTTTAGGGTTTTCTAGGTATAAAATTATATCATCAGAAAATGGAGATAATTTGACTTCCTCTTTCCCAATTTGGTTGCCTTCAATTTATTTGTTTTGCCTGGTCACTCTAGCTAGGACTTCCAGCACTAGAATAGGAGTGGTGAAAGTGACATCCTTCTTCTGTCTCAGTTCTTAGGGAGAATGCTTTCAATTTTTCCCCATTCAGTATGATGATGGCTGTGAGTCTGTTGTATATGTCTTTTATTATTTTGAGGTATGTTCCTTCTATGCCTAGTTTGTTGATGGTTTTTATCATGAAGGGATGCTGAATTTTACTGGCTGCTTTTTTCTGCATCTATTCAGATAATTATGTGGTTTTTGTTTTTATTTCTGTTTATGTGGTAAACACATTTATTAATTTGCATATGTTGTACTATCTTTGCCTCCCTGAAATAAAACTCACTTGAGTATGATTTATTATGTTTTTGATCTGTTGCTTAATTCAATTTGCTAGTATTTTGTTAAGGATTTTTGCATCTGTGTTCGTCAGGAGTATTGGTATATATTTCTTTCTTTTCTTTTCTTTTTTTGGAGTCTGTGTCTCACTCTGTCACCCAGGCCACAGTGCAGTGTTGCGATCTTGGCTCACTGCAACCTCCACCTCCCCACTTCAAGCAGTTCTTCTGCCTCAGCCTTCCAGGTAGTTGGGATTACAGGTGTGCACCACCACATTTGGCTATTTTTTTTTTATTTTTAGTAGAGATAGGGATTCACCATGTTGGCTAGGCTGGTCTCAAACTCCTGACCTCTGGTGATCCACCCACCTCAATCTCCCAAGTTGCTGGAATTACAAGCCTGAGCCACCATGCTCTGCCTTCTTGTGTGTGTGTGTGTGTGTGTGTGTGTGTGTGTCCTTGTCTGGCTTTAGATCAGGGTGATATTGGCTTCATAGAATGAGTTAGGGAGGGTTCCTTCCTCCTCAATTTTCTGGAATAGTTTCACTACGATTGATACCAGTTCTTTGAATGGCTGGTAGATTTCTGCTGTGAGTCTGTCTGGTCCTAGGCATTTTTGTGGTTGCTAGGAGATGTTTTATTATTTATTAAATCTTATGACTTGTTAGTGGTTTATTCAGGGTTTCCATTTTTTCCTGGTTCAATTTTAAGGGGTTGCATATTTATTGATTTCCTATAGGTTTTCTAGCTTGTATGCATAGAAATGCTCATGGTAGTCTTTTATGAGCTTTTGTATTTCTGTGGTATCAATTGTAATGTCTTCTTTATCACTTCTGATTATATTTATTTGAATCTTCTCTCATTTTTCTTGTTTAGCAGTTAATTGATGTTTATTTTTTCAAAAAGCAACTTTTTGTTTCATTGATTCTTTGTATTGTTTTTTGGTTTTAATTATATTTCATTCTGCTCTAATTGTTATGTATTTTCTTCTGCTAGCTTTGGGTTTGATTTGTTCTTGTTTTTGTAGTTCCTCAATGTGTGACTTTAGATTGCTAATTTGTGATCTATCTTCTGGATGTAGGCACTAAGTGTTATAAACCTTCCTCTTAGCACCACTTTTGATGTATTCTAGAGGTTTTGGTATGTTATGTCACTACTTTCATTTGTTTCAAAAAATTGTTTAATTCCTGCTCTAATTTTGTCATTGATCAAAAGATCATTCAGAAGCATGTTGTTTAATTTCCGCATACTTGTATAGTTATGAGAGTTCCTCTTGGTATAGATTTATAGTTTTATTTCACTGTGGTCCAATAAAATACTTGATACAATTTTGAGTTTTAAAAATTTATTGAGACATGTTTATGGCCTAAACTGTGGTCTATTTTGAAGCGTATTCCACGCATAGATGAGAAGAATGTATATTTTGTGGTTGTTGGGTAGAATGTTGTGTAAATATCTGTTAGGTTGATTTGATCTAGAGTCACTTTAAGTCCAAAGTTTCTTTGTTGATTTTCTGCCTCCATGTCATTGTTATTTTTCATTATCTATAGGTAATAGCTGTTTTTATTATTTTATTTTCCTTATAAAAAGTCTTATGTCTGTGTATCTTAAGAATATATCTAATATAGCCTATAAAATTTAAATATCCAATAAAGTGCTTAAAAAGAGTTATAACAAATTGCTTTATCAGAAGACAGAAACATTCCTGTAATATTTTCCCCACACATATTATTTGTTTAGTTAGTCCTACTGTTAATTAATGCTAATTGACACTGTTAACCGATCCTGTTTTTATTTGTGTAGCAGAAAGGTAAATAAATAATAGCAAAACTTGTGTAGCAAAAAGATAAATACGATAGAAAATATGTAATTTCAAATAAAACCTTATTTTAACATTTTTATGTTAAAGTAGTAATATATGTATGTATTAGTAATTATTATAAATTATTATATTTGCTTTTTTTTTTGGCTTGGGATGACTGTACCCTAGGCTGGGTGCTTACTCTAATGGCCACCAGGGTATTTTTCCAGAGCCCATCATGTTTTAAGACAGGCAAGCAAATCTGTTCTTATTAATTGCCTCTTACCTAGTATAAGTAACCTCTCATATTGGCAAGTGACTGTAAAAGGAGTTAATGTTACGTTATCCTTATCAATTACCTGTGACAGTGGAGCCGGTAATTCTCAAAGCATTTGTATGTCATTTAGGACTCTTTTTAAAGTAAATTACATTTACTTTAAAATGTAATTTATTTGATATTTGGTCTCTTCATTTTTTTTGTTGTTTGTGCTAATTGAGAAAAGGAGAATTGGCAATTGTCCCTATGTATCACCAAAATAAGGTGCATCACCTACCATATATATCTAGAAACTGGGGACTGAAACTTCTTTTAAAATCTAATAGTTTTAGAAAATGAAGCTTATATTTTCATCATTCTGCCCCTTATTTACCATCTCTCAATAACCCATTAGGGTTTTCTGGTATTCCAAGCCCTTGTGGTGTGTACCTTCCTTATCACTACCCTCTCCTCACTGGAAGCATGTACTCCCTCACATCCTGTCAGCATCTCTGTGCTTATGAAAGAATATCCCACTCCTTTAGCTCTTCAGACCATTTTTATAACCTACACATCTGTGTACCACATGCCTTACTACTCAGTTACCATCTTGTATTGTCCTGTGAAGTCTCATCTCTTCTCTCCTCGGATAGATTGAGAAGTAGAGATCATGCCTTACTCTTCCCTTGTGTCCCTCCAAAATAATAGAACAAGGTAAGGCAGATTGTAATTGTTCAAAGAGATCATCAATCGTTTTTTATAATTGATGACTCCTGCAATACATGACATGGAAGTAGGCAAATAATAATATATCTTCTCACAGACACATCGCCCATAATGTTTAACAGGACATGAAAGCATAAGACCTTGTTGTGATGGAAAAATAAGTGAAGACAGAAAAAAATAATCATAATAACCCTGACTCCTAGGCTAAGATTTTAGTTAGTGCCTTACTACTTCTGGGTAGAGTCTCTAAATTATTTAAAACTCATAGACACACTCACATGCACACGTTCATATGCACATGCACACACCCAAGCATACAAAGAATGGGGGTTTGGCCTTGACATACTTTTAAAAGTTGATGCCAGTGCTTTTTAACAGCATGGTCTAAAGTTGGAAAAATAGGAATTCAGTGTCTAGTTGAGTTATGAGTTGAGAAGAATTTCACAACAAACCTCAATGATTTTCCACCACCAACAGCAACACAAAGACAATTTCTAATCACTTGGTGGCCATCATATTGCAAAAGAAACAGAGCACAGACACGCTGTCTCTTTCGCTTAAATTTATGAAAACCTGCTGAAAGGGAATGTAGAAAGTAAACGACCCATGGTAAAGCATTGTGAATGAAGGGAGAGGTACTGTGGTTAGCGGGGTTGCTCAATCCTTCAGATTCTCAAAGCCAAGAGAAAATTTATCCTCTTCCACTGAGACATAAACTAAACTCCTTTTGGCCATTAATCTGCAAAGTTGATGCCTGCCATGGTAATTCATCAAACATTTTTGTGGGGTGAGTCTTGTGGGGCCTCTGGGGCATCTGCCTTTGAAATTCAAAGAACAGTTTTGTCCCCTGGGGACAGAGTGACTTTCTTCTCTCAATGCACATCTGGAAGGAGAGTTTCTGCTCCCACTCTGCCCCAGGCCGAGTCAGGGCCTGAAAGAGCTGCCATCTTCATGAAGCATGTGCTTATACCTCACTTTTCTGATCACTCTACCCAGGCTGTCAGATGAGGAGAAGGAATAGAATCACAGCCAGCACACTGTTCGTAAGGGGCTTTTTCCCATTACAGTTTAGTCCAGAGAAAGGACAATTACTGTTTTTAGTGGGTTTTTTAGGAGTGAGAGTCAGTGCATTAAGCGTTGTGAAAAAATGAGCAGAATTCTCAAGCTACATGTCTCAATCATCTGCACATAAATTGGGGAATGGTTTTGGAATCTTGAGGTCTGATCTGTTTACAAGTATGTCTCCAGGCCCAGTGACAAATATGTGATCTGAAGAGAACAGGCATTCCTATGGAGAACACAGGGTACTGGGCTCATCTTTTGCCCCTTCAGTAACAGGCACCAGCCAATGCCTTCTTCCCTTAGCTGGAGGTTTTTTCTGAACCTTCCAATCCTTAAGTGTACTGGCCCTGTTCTCTCTACAGGCTCCTGGTCCTCTGTCCCCCAGCTCTGCACCACACTATAGACAGAGTGGTTACCTGTCAGTCTCTTGAGAGCATCATTATCTTTTCTACATAGGACTATCCACCGTGACCAGAAGGCCCTGCCATACAAATTGGATTCTTTTGACATTGAGGTTTCAGCTAGAATGTCATTTCCTCAGAGAGGTCTTCTGAGACCACTCAGTTTAAAGGAGCCAAACCACCCGCTCATCAGTGACTTTCCACCGTTTGTCAGTGTGTCACTTTCTTTGTGACACTCAGTGATATCTGCCATTTTCTCTCTCTCTCTCCTCTTTCTCTCTCTCCCCTCCTTTCCATCCCACTTCTACCTCTATGAAATTGTAAACTCCAGAAGAGCCTGGTCCTTATCTATCCCGATCACTGCGCTATGTCTATAGAATGTGTTCAGTCATTCTTGCTGAATGAATGGTTTCCCTGTTCTTCGAATGTTTGGCTGAGGGTAGCACGATGTTTACAGTAAAGTTTATGCCATTTTTCATATTTAAAAAACATGCTTGGATCAACATATTTTAGGTACAATTCACTCTTATACATTTATCTATTAACCAATGTATTCATTTATTCATTCAATTGATATTTGTTGTCTACTATATGCCAGATAACTTGGTGAGATATTACAGATGTCAGAGAAGTTTTGGCCAGGGAGATGATATAATGAAATAGAGACAGACACATTGGAAAACAAAATTTCATACTTTATATCAAATGTTATATCCAGACCTGCCTGTCTAATACCCAATTTTCTTTTTCTAGCTGAACTGCTGTATTTCTCCTCCAACTGTCTACTCTCCAATAAGGTTCTCTCTCCATTACCTCACAATTGGACCTCATCTTTACTTATGTTATTACTTTATTCTAGAACTCTCTTCTCTCTGCTGTTTTCTTTGAGACCAATTCAGGACTTTCCTTCCTTGGAGGGCTTCCACAACCTTATGGGCTCCCATTTGTCTCCTGAGCTGTTTCTTTAGCATGTAACATTTAGGCCCTTTAAAATTCAGAGCTTTGTACTGATGATGATTTTGTTTGGATTTGTATTTCTTCCATGTGTGTTAATATTGAAAATCCAACTCAATTCTATCTTCTCTGAGAAAGCCGTGTTTTATAATTCTTCTAGGTCTCTGCCAGTATCACAGGTATTGTGGGGAACATAATAGCAGTCAATAAATTCTTACTGATTGATTGGTGTCGAAATTGGGTTGTCAGTTCCAGACGGCATGCTGAATGAGAGCAGGTCTGGAAAAGCCTCTTCAGTATTCAGCCTCCCTGTAGATCAAGTGCAGGCAAAGCTCACGGCGAAAGGTGGTGAAAGGCAAAATTCCAATAGCAAGAGTATTATTAATCTACTTAAGCCATTAAGTGTTGTCCAGTATTAGATTGGACCGGAAATCCTGGTTTTCAACTCTTTCCCATTTGAATGCCCAAGAGGCTGTCAGCGGGTAAGAGGAAATACGGAATTGGCTTTCAGTTGCCCGAGGAGAGGAGCTTAAATTCCTAGATTTATTGCTCTGCTTTACCTGAAATTTTATTTTGCTTTTACTGTTATGTACCGATCGAGTGTACTCCATTTCAGTTGGTGCTTCTTAAATGGTCTAAGGGAACTCTAAAAATAAGTACTGACCAATTTATATAGTAATGTTCATAGTGTTCTTTATGGAATGCCTCATCACAGGCCACTATCCTAGGGGCTCCCAAAAGGTATACTTTCAGAGGGGACCTTAGCGAAGGGGGTACAGTTTGCAATATGAATGTTCTGTCTGTGATCTCTGAACTCAATTATTCCACCTTTTCACAATCTGGTAGTAGTAAAAGAGGCAGGCAGAGTATAGTAGTCTTGTGTCCTGAATCTGTTCACTAACGTGCCATCTTGCTGCTTCTCTCTGGCCTGATTTTCCTCATCATGCTCTACATTTCTAGAAGCCTTTGGTATTCCTTCTGTTGAGATTTCTCTATCTCCTTCATATCCCACCTCATCCATGGGGTGGACAGAGTCCATGGAGTGGACTCTGTTCCTTGACTCTCTATGGCACGAAAACGCTTCTTCATTCATTTGCTGCTTATTAAAATTGCTATTGAATGTGTACACATCTTGTTTTCCTGAGTTGACTTTAACCTTGCCTCATACTTCTTAATATCTCCAGAGTGCCCATAGTAAATTCTCAGTAAATATTTGCTGCTAATGATACACCTTAGCTGACTCATCTTGTTTCTGGTAAATTTTGCTATAGCAAGTAGCAATATAATAATATAACTTAAAGGAGGACAAAGAAAATCTAGAGGGACTTTGAACATTCGACTAGAACTCTACAAAGGAGAAATTCATTCAGTGTTGGTCAGTAATATAGAAATTATTTTGAATGATTTTATCAACTTTACACATCTGGCCATTATTACAAGTGTTTGTTTATATGTTAATCTCTCCTAAACCTGACAAAGACAAGGTCTTCTTAAGCACAAAGTCTATACATTTTGTATGTCCTTGGCCTTATTTGGATTACCAAGTGAGTGGAGAGCTCAAAAATATTTATTAAAAGCATAAATGAATGAATTACCTTCAGAGCCAAAGCTAGAAATTGTGCTAAAGAAAAGATTTAGACCCTCTAGCACTCAAAGTTGCAGGTTACTAATGCTGCTCACCCATTTTCAGTTAATACGAATAGTCTGTCTTCCACACAGGGAAGTTTGTTGGACTGGAATGTGATAACGGGGACCATAAGTTGATGTCTTTGCATTGGCTGGTTTGGGAATAGCTCTTGATAGGATACAATGCAGTTTCTTCTCAGTTTTATTTGGCAGCCTTGATCTTGGTGGAGGAACATGCTCTTAACACCTACAAGATAACAGGATTGTTTAAATATTACAATCTCACACCCCATATTTGAGTTTTATGAAAACTGCGGGCAGGGCCAATGTCCTAATTGTCAAAAATGTTAAACTAATAATGCAATTCTATAAATTATTGCCAGATTTTATAAAAGAAAATGTGTATATTTTATATATCAATAGCATTATAAGCAATATTAAGGCAAATAAGCTAGGATGTAATATTTTAAAATATAATTCAATGTATTATTTCTCTATTATAGAAAGAGCTTTTATGAGTTCTGCTGAACAACAATAGAAAATCCAGTAGAAATATTGGATAAAAGATGTGCAAAACTAGAAATGCACGTGAACATAAAAAGTTCAAACTTAAAGACTTAAAATGAAATACTTGTAAATAGAATCATTACTGGGGGCCTGTAAAATTTTAGGTTAAAAAGGAATGGTAATACTTAAATGTTAGGGCATGATGATACTATCTTTCTTAAATCTTCCTTCCGAAGTAACTTATTCAATATTTCTGGAAAGCAATTTGATAATTTTCATATTACTACAAAAATATGATAGCTACCCTTGGGCTCAACAATTTTTTAGAGCACAAAGATGCAGTCAAAGATGTATGTAAAGGACTAATAGTAATTCTTTGTAGCATTTGTTTATTTGAAGGAAAACTGAAAATAGCTTAAATATTTAACAATAGATGAAATGATTTAAAATGTGGTATATTCAGCCAGGCATAGAAGCTCACGCCTGTAATCTAGCACTTTGGGAGGACAAGGTAAGTGAATTGCTTGAGCCCCGGAGTTTGAGACCAGCCTGGGCAACATGGCAAAACTCTGTCTCTGTAAAAACTACAGAAATTAACTGGACATTGTGGTGTACATGCCTGTAGTCCCAGCTACTTGGAGGCTGAGACAGGAGGCTAGATTGAGACCAGGAGGTAGAGGCTGCAGTGAGCTGTGATCATGCCACTGCACTCCAGCCTGGGGAACAGAGTGAGACACTGTCTCCAAAAAAAAAAAAAAGTGGTATATTTAGATGATTGTGTATTAATCAATAAAAATAAGTCTTTTTAATTTTTTTAAAGTGAAAGCAAGTTTATTAAGAAAGTAAAGGAATAAAGAATGGTTTATTCCATAGGCAGAGGAAAAAAATAAGTTTTAAAAGAGAAACATCTGGTTACAGAGGCTCATGCCCATAATCCCAGCACTTTGGGAGGCTGAGGTGGGTGGATCATGAGGTCAAGAGATCAAGACCATCCTGGCCACCATGGTGAAACCCTGTCTCTACTAAAAAATACAAAACTTAGCTGGGCATGGTGGCGCACGCCTATAGTCCCAGCTACTTGGGAGGCTGAGGCAGGAGAATTGCTTGAAACTGGGAGGTGGAGGTTGCAGTGAGCCGAGATCCTGGCACTGCACTCCAGCCTGGCGCCTGGTGACAGAGCAAGATTCTGTCTTACAAAAAAAAAAAAAAAAAAAAAAAAAAAAAAAAAAAAAAAGAGAGAGAGAGAGAGAGACGTGAGATTATGCCTATATTTTAAGTGGAGAAAAAGTGCTACAAGCTACATGGAGCATCTAAATTTAAGGAACCCATGCAAGACTTAGAAGTCCACTGAAATATCAGCAGTGGTTCTCTTGCATAATAAAACAGTCTGTGAGTATATTTTTGACTGGGCCAAACATTATTGTCCTGCCATCTTGCTTGTGTGACTGAGAAGCGAAGTGTTAGAGCACAGTAGATCTAGATATTGAAGAGTTATGGAGAAGTTTATTAGTTCTTTGAACAAAAAATGTACTATGTATTATGAGTCTGGTACTATGCTAGATCCTGTAACAAGGAGCTTAGAATGAAATGAGGGATACAGCTAGGTCAGTATATATCTGTTGTAAGTATTACCATATTAAGTACTTGGATAATATAGTAATGAGAATGATAATGATGACGAAGACATAGAGACCACTTACATAGATCTTCTAGTTTCTATTGCTGTGTAATAAATTATACCAAAAGTTTAGTAACTAAAACAGCTGTTGTAGTCAGCTCATGGTTTCTGTGGGTCAGGGATTAAGAAAGGATAAGGTAATGGCTTTTTCTCTACTTGACAATATCTTCAGCCTCAGCTGGGAAGACGTGAATGCTAGGGCTGACTTGATTGGAAATTGGAATGATGTGAAAGCTCATGCTCATAAATTCATCTGTTTAGACTAGGAGGACCCACAGATGAGCATTTCTGACGGAAATGCTTACATACTCCTTGTGGCCTGCTTGCTCCTGCTTTGGCAGCCTCAGGGTAGTTGGATTTACATGAAAGTGCAAGATTCCAAGCCCAGAGGTTCAAGTCAGCAAAGCAGAAGCTGCATCAAAAGTTTTTCTGGCTTAGTCTTGGAAGTCACATGTCCACCCCAATTCAAGGGAAGGGGATAGAGACACCACCTTTTGGTGGGAGCAGAGTCATATTAAACATCAAATGGAATTGGAGATACTGCCTGTGATTTCATTATGTACTAGACATTGTTCAAATTGCTTTCTAGCAAGTAGTTCATTTAATCCTTACTACAATTCATGAGGGTAAGTAGTATTATCACTGCCCTCTTTAAACAAGAATCTGAAAGTCATGGTGCTAAGTAACTTGCCTAAGGTCACATAATAAGTGCCAAAGCTGGACTTCAAACTTGGGCAATCTGGCTCCAGCACCTATGTTCTTTTTTTTTGGTTTTTGTTTTGTTTTGTTTTGTTTTTTGAGACAGAGTTTCGCTCTTGTTACCCAGGCTGGAGTGCAATGGCACCATCTTGGCTCACCGCAACCTCCGCCTCCTAGGTTCAGGCAATTCTCCTGTCTCAGCCTCCCGAGCAGCGGGGACTACAGACATGCGCCACCATGCCCAGCTAATTTTTGTATTTTTAGTAGAGACGGGGTTTCACCTTGTTGACCAGGATGGTCTCGATCTCTTGACCTCGTGATCCACCCGCCTCAGCCTCCCAAAGTGCTGGGATTATAGGCGTGAGTCACCACGCCCGGCCTAGCACCTATGTTCTTAATCAGTGGAGGTGATCAGGTTACTAGGGACATATGCAGAAGACCTGCCTAATCCTGATCCAGGATAGGGAGTAGGGAGTAGATAAAGAAAAGCTTCCTTGAAGAAGTGATATCTAAACTGAGTTGTGAAGGATTAACAGACCCTGGTTTGAGACTTGAAGAAATAATAAAAGGGACAGTAGTTGCTGGGGTGTAGGTGGATGGCTGGAATGGGAAAATGCCTCATCAAGAGAAAACAGCGTGTACAAATCCCCCAGGCAAGCGAGTATAGCATATTCAGGCAACTGCAAGTTGCACTTCAGGGATAGAATTTAGAGCTGGGGTGGCAAGTTTCAAATGATGAGGCTGGAGAGAGAGACAGGAATAAAATTAGAAGGGCCTTAGCAATCCAATGAAGTATTAGAGAGCTTGGTCACTAGACTGAGAGATCACCAGGATGGTGATGTGACTGAATTGACTTTTCTGTTTTCCTCCTAGTAATTAGCCATAGATTTATTTTGCATTTGCCTTTTTATTATAGTACAACATATAAAACTTAAAATTCACCATTTAAATTATTTTTAAGTGTACAGTTCAGTGACATTAAGTAATTTCACACTGTAGTACCACAATGACCACCATCCATCTCCAGAACTCTTTTCATCCTGCAAAACTAAAACCCCATACTCATTAAACACTAACTTCCCATTCACGCCTCTCTTCTAGAACCCACCACTCTTCTTTTTATATCTATGAACTTGACTACTCTAAGTACCTCATATAAATGAAATCAATATTATGTGGCCTTTGGTGCTTGCTTAGTTCACTTAATGTAATGTTCTCAAAGTTCGTCCATGTAGTAGCATGTGTCTGAATTTTCTTTCTTTTTAAGGCAAAATAATATCCAATTGTATGGGCATACCACATTTTGTTCATCTTGTTGATGGTTGCTTGGGTTGCTTCTTTTTGTCTATTATGAATAGTGCTGTACCTGTATGTACAAATGCTTTTTTAAGACCTATAAATATATCTTTGAGACCTTGTTTTAAATTCTTTTGAGTATATACACAGAATTAAAATTGCTGGATTTGGTAGTAATTCTCTTTTTAATTTCTTAAAGAGTTACTGTGCTGTTTTCCATAGCAGCTGTACCATTTTACAATCCTACCAACAGTGCTCATGATTCCAGTTATTCCACAGGCTCATCAACATTTATTATTTTCTGGTATTTTGTCTGTTTGCTCTATTGTAGAAATAGCCATCCTAATGGCTATAAGGTGGTATCTCATTGTGGTTTTAATTGGCCTTTCTCTAGCCATTAGTGACATTGAGCATCTTTTCATGTGCTTATTAGCCATTTGTATACCTTCTTTGGGGCAATGTCTGTGAATTGACGTTTTAGAATGATCCCTCTGGGGGAGAAGTAAAAGGGTAGAAGGAGGGTCAGAACAGAGGCAGGGAGATCAGGTAAGAAGTAGCCCTAAACTAGCCAAGAGGTGATAAGGCTTCTATGACACAACTAATCAAATTGTATGGGGCAGTGGTGGCGGTAGTGAGAAGCTGGAAGTAGCATTCAAGGACTGTTTTACAAATGAAGCATAGCAAAAAGACAAGAAAACTACAGGTTGAGTGGATGATGGTACCATGACTAGTATGCAGTCAGTATATACCTGGGCAGCCATTCTGGCGGTTAAAATTTTGAAATTCTTCCATGGCAGCTCCCTCAAGATACCCAAGAGTGCCCCTTCATTGCCCCGCTCATCCAGGTCTTCACAATTCCTAAACTGCCTGTATGCCCCCCAATCCCCTAAATAATAATGAATACTGGGCACATTAGGGGGTAGGGGAATCTTGAAACCTGCTCCAGCTCAGTAGCCAGGGTCCATTCAGATTTGTCAGTCTCCTTCCTCTCGGATTCACTCCTGGATAGCAGTACCATTTCTTAACACATGTACCGATGTAGAAAAGATTTCTTGGAAGATATGAAGGGAGTTCACCAAAGGTGATAAGTTTTATTTGGGGGCCTGTTTGTGTATTCAGGTGGAGATAACATTCTTGGTTCTAGAGAAAAAGATTTAGGAATTTTCAACATATGATAGTTATAGACTCCAAGAACTTACCATCCAATGGAAATATTTTCCCTCTGCAGTGACACCATTCTTTTATAAAATTATTCACAATTTAGCAACTCTGAACAGGAATAAAACTCCTAACCAATATTCCAAAGAGGCCAGCGGTGCGTAAAATGCACGTTGGCAGCATGTAGTAACATTCCCAGATCTTAAGAAGCCAGGAATCTAGTAAGGAGTCTTCTTTTTTCCATATAGCAACTTAAGCTTATTTGAAGGTAGTTGTTCACTCCCTCCTGGAGTGCCCTTAGCTACAGACAAAGAGAGTGGGATTTACTATGATCATTAGGATCGTGTCCATGATAGATAGCCTACAATATTACCAGAAGCTGATGAGGCCTTTTTTTTGGGTTTTGTTTTGTGGAAAACCAGAAGGGATGTCAGTGTTGCTGCCTGCAGGATAAGTAAAGATATCCTACTATGTATTTTATTGGCAATCCTGATAGCATTTTCTCCATTGATGGCTTATGTGTAATAGAGACCAAACTGCAATTTTCTGACCTGCCAAGATCCATTATGTCTGGTAAATATAGTTTATGCTTGACAGAATACACACTTAGGGTGGAAAACCATGCAAATTAAACTAAGGTTTAGGCTAATTTTTGGTAGTGAAAATTATTCTCCCTTGGTGACCTTATTCAGCATGAAATAAAACAACCAGAAAGCCATCCATGCAGTCCACTCTTTCTTTAATCAACGTAATGAAAGCCTTTGGATAGCCCAGCTCCTGATTCTCATAGTTCATGTCTTTCATGGAGCCTAATCTTTCATGGTCATAAGAAGCTTTTTTTGCATTAATAGATTAGAGATTAGGCAATAAAATGCCTTATTTAAAGTAACTATTCTTAGTCTACTTTGAGATCTATGCAAATCATATCTGTCTATGGATTTACAGAGAATATGTCACCACAGAGTCTTCATACATTAGCATAAATGATATTTTTAAAATATTTACCCATTGTTTGGGTTACCAAACTTTAGTCTTATATTGTAATGGTGTCTGACTGCTGACAAGCTGAGCAGTAGTTTTTACAGAGCTAAAGGAGAAAAACCAAGCTTTAGTAACATTGACCATAAGTTAGGAATCATCTCATTGACTGTTTAGTACAGCTAATTCAATTTTCTGGTCATAATTTGCATTAATATATTTCGTTTATGTAGCTTAGTCTCCAATATTGGTAATCCCATCTTCATTCATAGTGGAATAGAAAAGGCAGAATTGGGCTCTTAGGTCAAGGTAACAAACTTTTTCTATCTGCTGTCTCTCAAATTATTTTCTTTTAGAAAATGTTTTAAAACCAACAAACAAAAATTGTGTATTTTATCATGTAAAACATGATGTTTTGAAATATGAATATATTGTGGAATGGCTAAATGGGGCCAAATAATACAGGTTGAGTATCCCGTATCTGAAATGGCACTGGAAGTATTTTGAGTTTCAGATTTTTGTAGATTTTTGAATATTTGTATCATACTTACCAGCTGAGCATCCCAGATCTAAAAATCCAAAATCCAGAATGATCCAGTCAGGTTTTATTTTTTTTGAGCGTCACATTGGTATCCAATAGTTTTCAGATTTTTGAGTATTTAGGATATTGGATTCTCGGATTGGGGTGCTCAACCTATATGTGCATTGTGTGTGTGTGGTGAAACTACTCAAAATATACTCTTAGTGATTTTCAAGAATACAATATATTGTTATTATCTATAGTCTCCATGTTGTATAGTAGGTTTCTGGAACTTATTTCTCCCATTTAACTGAAATTTTGTATCCTTTGACCAGTATCTTTCGAATTCACTTCTACCCCCAGCATCCTCTAGTAATCATCATTCTCCTCTCTGCTTCAATGAGTTTAACTTTTTTAGGATCCACGTATAAGTGACATCATGCAGTAATTGTCTTTCTTTGTCTAGCATATTTCACTTAACAGTCTCTAGGTTTATCCATGTTGTTGCAAATGACAAGATGTTATTTATTAAGGCTAAATAGTAGCTCATCGTGTACATATACACCACACTTTCTTAATCCATTCATTCACTGATGGAACCATAGACTGATTCTATAGTTTGGTTATTGTGAATAATTGCTGCATGGAAGTGCAAGTATCTCTCTTACATACTGATTTCATTTCTTTTGGATACATTTATTTCTTTTGGTGGGATTGCTAGTTTATATGATAACTATATTTTTAATTAAGGAATCTCCATACTGTTTTCTAACTTACATCCCCACTGATAATGTGCAAGGGTTCCTTTTTTTCCCACATCCTTCTGAATACTTACCTTCCACTGTTTTGATGATAGCCATTCTAACAAGTGTGAAGTGATATCTCATTTTGGTTTTAATTTGCATTCCCTGATGATTAGTGGTATTAAACATTTTTTGTACACCTGTTGACCATTTGTACTTCTTCTTTTTAAATATATCTGTTCAGGTCCTTTGCCTATATTCAATTGGGTTGTTTTCTTACTAATGAGTTGTTTGAGTCCTTATATATTTTTTATATTAGCCCCTTATCAGATGCATGGTTTGCAAATATTTTCTCCCATTCTGAAGATTCTCTTTTCACTCTGTTGACTGTTTGTTTTGCTGTGTACATGCTTTTTAGTTTGATGTAATCCCAATTATTTATTTTGCTTTTGTTGCCTGTGCTTTTGTGGTGACATCCAAAAAGTCACTGCACAGACTAATGACATGGAGCTTTTTCCCTATGTTTCCTTCTAGTGGTTTCATTGTTTCAGTTCTAATGTTGAAGCCTTTAATCCACTTTGAGTTGATTTTATATATGGTGTGAGATAAGGGTCTATTTTTTTTTCTTCTGTTGTGGATATTCAGTTTTCCCAACATTATTTATTGCAGAGACTGTCCTTTCTGCATTGTGTGTTCTTGGTTCCTTTGTTAATAATCAGTTGACTGTAAATGTGTCGCTTTATTTCTGGGCTTTCTATTCTGTTCCATTAGTGTATGTATCTTTATGGCTCTCAAATATTGTGAGACAGCACAGGACACACCCTCCTCACACTTGCCATTAATAGCCCAGTGCAGCCAGAATGAACAGAGTGTTTCAGAATGTGATGCAACAACAAAAGAGTGATAATTTTATTTTAATTTAAAAAGGCATTCTGAGAAACTGAAGTTTAAATAAAACATTTGTTTAATGGCTTTAATGTGGACACGAGAAAACACAAAGGTCTGGGCCATTGGGATTCCAATTCGTTCTTTGGAATGCTTGCCTTCAGAGGGCAGAAGGAAGTCAAGTATGTGGGAGGTAAGAGTCCAAGTGTTCTGTATTACTCTCATCTTTCTGTGAATCACCCGATTCTTCTTTTCATTGGCAATCATATATTTTGTCAACTTGTAAAAAAATACTCTACAAAGATGAAAATTGACCTTATAAAGATTCTTCACATGTATCACATTTGAGAAGAATGTGTTCCTGAATGAAGAATCTTGCCTTGGTTTGTTGACTCTGTGGTTACACTGTGTCCAGTTATGGCTCCTTGGATAAAGGCCCTGTGTTGTTAGTCACCTCACTCAGCTTTCTGGAGGGCAGTTGATTCCATGAAAATACTTGTCTTTGTGATCAAGCAGTGGGGGCTGAATGTGTGGCTCTTCACAAGAGTGCAAGGAGGATTACTACTACTACAACAACGCTGCTGTTATTATTAATTTTCAAAAGATACAATGTCATTATCAACCTTGATCTGCTCCGCTTTTGTATTTTAGTAATTGGTTGGATGAGAATGTGCCCAGACATGCTTTAATCACTGGAAGGGCATCAAGGCTTAATCTCCCAAAGGAGTTTCTCCCATTGTTATTTCCTGAAACATGCTTGGCATTACTCGAGTGGCATTCAAAATAAAATTCAAATCAAACCAAAAAAGAGATGTGATCCCTCTCTTTTGTGCCTTCTTTTGGGCTTGATTCTCAGAAGTAGAGCATATCTAAGAAAAGTAGGCTTTTGGGTTCCAGACATGCTACTTCTAAGCTCTCCACTTAGAGCTAGCACATTCCCCTGACCTTGCAAAGGTGAACAGATACACATCACTGAGATTAAGTAAGGCACCACAGAAGAATAACTACAGGAGGAGCAAGTAAGTGCAATCCGCTCTGGTACGAAGTGTGACCAACCTGAATTAAACCATATTTCTAGTCCACCCTCAGCTCTAAACTTTTCAGAGTTTTTGCCCAATGACGCCACCCCAGTGTATCCTTGGCTGACTCTCATAATTGCCTCATTATTGCTGCTTTTGTGCATAATATGCATCTTTGGATTCATAGCCCAACAATCTCAGCCGGTTCTCCTCTGTAGTCTGTTTTGCAGGCAAATTGTAGTCATTGCCCCTCGGCCCATACAACATGGGGGATCTGGATGGAAATGAAAGGCAGACTTGGCTCACCAGAGGGCAGCTTGGCATCACTTGTATGCCACAAACATTGTCGCCTCCTAACACTGACAATAGTTGCTGATGAGTAGATTTGAACCCATTTCCAAAAGTGCATTGCCTCCACACCAAATGAATTAGAGCCATTTGTGTTATTTTGCTTGTGTGTTCTTTTTCTTTTCCCTGATGTGTATTCAGATTCCCATATTAGTTTTCCTTAATCAAGAGTTACATTAGATGACTCTAGCCAGACTGTCAAATTATTTGAGAACCCTTTTTGTAACTCTAAATCTAGGGTAGTACCTGGCAGTCAATAATTATTTATCGAATGAAAAAATATTTTTCAACACCTACTGGAAAGTAATAATTGTATTTCTAAAACAGTATGAAAACATGATGAATTGAACTGAATTAGTAGGAATAAAATATAAACTGCATAACTGTAAGAAATAGTACCATACAACAATAGTACTGATGATATTTTATTTTGCTTTATTTTATTTTAATTTATTTTCTGTAGCTGCCTGATACAGAAAGTTCCTTGTGAAAAGAGAAGACTGGAATCCAATTAGTAGATTAGAATTGATGAGTTAGTTAAGGGTTTTAGCATCCTACCATGGGCTGTGTTTTTTCCCCCTGAACCTATGGGCATTTCTGATTGAAGAGGATGTCTGGAAGCTGCCATGTTTGAAGGCCTAGGGAGAGAGTCTGGGTTTCCGGTGTCAGATGATACTAGCTTTACCAGAAATACTACATAGTAGGGAGGCAGTGGGGGACAGAAGAAAAGACATCGTTTTTCTTTGTCTCTTCTTTTCCCTGGGGGGAATGTTGGCACCCAAATATTCAACAGTAGGTTGACATGTGGAAAGTGGCCTAGCCAAAGGATCTGTGGTGATCGGGAGTCATAAATCAGACATGAGAGGGAGAGACCATATGGTGCAGAAAGTAAGTGACGATGCGATTCTTTCAGCTCTAGCCATTCACATGCACTCTCTTACCCAGGAGGGAGAGAGGCCCCTTTCCACTCCTTCTTTTCTACTTCCCCACTGAACCTGCAGGAATGTCAGCTGAAATACCTTGCTCTTTTCCACACGTTTCTGAATCAGCAAGATGCCGGTGACCTGTAGGGGATTCGGGTGAGAGCCAGAGAAATGATTAAAGAGCCGGGGATGCCGATGATCCAGTGAGTGTTTCCTCTCCGCACCACTAGAACTGACTTATGGGAAGACAGTCAAATAACTAGATATGTGTTGTTTGGCCCAGGGCAGACAAGAAGGTATGGGGTAACTTGTCTCCAGTGGAGTTGCCAACAGCCAATAAATTATTGTGTCTTTTCTTCTCCAAATGGACTGTCAGTATACATACATATATTTTCAAGTTTTATTGAAAATAGTTACCTCAAATTTATTTGCACTCATTTTCCCAAGAGTCTGAGGAATCACATTCTCATTGCTGCAGGTCCCCACAAGTTTTAAAACAGCCCCTGCCGAGCCACACAGCTCTACTTACCCAGAGAAATTGCCTTCCCTCCTTTCCCCCAACTTGTCTGGAGATGAAGAGGATGCGATTGAAATCCCGTTTCTTAGAGACACGTCACCTCCCTTGCTGGTTTCTGGTTTCCCTCTTGGGTGTGTGAGCAAAGTCGTTTTATTAAACCATTTGTCAGGGGACAGATGGGAAGTCTGTGTTTCCTATTAGTTAGCAGAAAGTGACCCCGGCAGCTGTGGAGGGAATTGGTCAAGCCATTGCTACCAACCAGACCAGGGTGGAGAAGGAGGCTGGGCTTTGCTCAGTTGTCACAAGGTCCCAGGCAGCTCCCCAGGAGCCCAGGAGCCGATGAGGCCCTGTTTTTATTGGCCATGCCTGTAGTAGGCTGACATCCTTCTCTCTGAGCTTCGGGCCAGCCAGGGAAGGGGGCAGAGGCCACTAGCATTGGGAAGCTCTTGTACCTTGCCCAACACTCCATATCCCCGTTTAATTAATTTCCTAAGTTTGTAGGGGGAAAAGACGAAATAAATAAGGCCAACTGACCACTTCATAATTTGTTTCTGAAGCTTGGCTGGACCTAAAAGTCTCCCTTCCAAAACCACACGGCATAATTTATTTTACGATTCCCTCTCGGCACCAGGTCTGGGCTAACCTTGAGTTTGGAGGCTGTGCCTTCACTTCCTGGTGCTGGTGGTCACAGTGTGTCCTTTCTTGGCAGTGGCGATGGGCCCAGCAAAACAGACCTCTGAAAGGCGAGCAGATTAATCATTCTGAAGGCATGCTCGCCTCAACAGCTCCCCTGCAGGATGTCTGAGAACCAGAGAGAGGGGACTGCTGCAGTTCACAAGGGGCAGAGGGAAATGCGTGAAGACTCAAAAAAACAAGGCGGTGAAAAACAAATAAAGAATGAGAGCTTTTAAATTGTACATGGTGGAGTTTTCACAAAACCGAAAAGTATTACCCAAAAATATATTGCCACTCCTAGAGCACAAACTGTGATGAGTCCAACCTTTTTATTACAATCAGGCTTTCTCTAAATATATTATGCCCTGCAGGTCAGAATGATTTACTTCTCTATTTTGGGACATCTGAGTTCTATTCTACTGTTGCCAGTATGTTTTCAGCTGTGCCAGAACTGAGCAGGTCTGCGGCTCCTTTGTAACATCAAAACGGAGACATTTATCATTGAGATTTATCATGGGACAGCCTGCCAGATGGTTTTGGGTATTTTAAAGGTGAACTGTTTGGGCCTTGATTAGCTCATGTGGACTTCTAGCTAAAGACAACTCTATCAGCTGCTCAGTGGAAAGACACTGACGTCCCCCTCCTCCCCCCAACTCCCTCCCTCTGTTCTTCTAGTAATGCAGAAAATATTAATGTAATGGCAGATGTGGCATAGATTGTCATTTCAGGAAGAAAACCAAGCCATAACCAATTCCACTGATTGCATTCTAATTATAATGTGACCTCCTGTTGCTTTGCATAGAGGCAGTATTCATTTCAGTACACCACTGTAAAACTTGCCTAGTCAACGACCCTCAAAGGGGCAATTGTAAGATTTAAGCTTGGATTTTTTTGCTCATACCAAAGTCCTTTATTCTGCCAAGCCTCTGCTGATTGGGCCAGAAAGAATGCATTTGATTATATAGACTAAACTTATTGGGAACAGAACCTCTGTGCTTTGAAATGCTTTTCATTCAAATTACATTCAGACATTCAATCAACATTGATTATGATATGGATTGGCAACAGGGAGTGCCTTGGGTTTTTGGTCTGGCTTGAAAGTTTGCTGAGCTCCGTACCAGATAACAACTAGGAAGTCAGCTGAGTTTCTTTAACCTTTTGCGTAAGTTTCCCAGAAGTGGATGGTTTCTCTTGGGAGGCCAGGAGTTCCTTATTCCCACTTGATTCAGTATTCCAAGATCATTTCTTGTAAAATTTGGATCTTGGGGCTTCCAATTTTTTTTTTTAATTGTACTTTAAGTTCTGGAGTGTATGTGCAGAATGTGCAGGTTTGTTACATAAGTATGCACGTGCCATGGTGGCTTGCTGCACCAATCAACCCGTTATCTGCATTAGATATTTCTCCTAATGCTATCCCTCCTATAAGGAGGGTGTGTGATGTTCCCCTCCCTGTGTCCATGTGTTCTCATTGTTCAATTCCCACTTACGAGTGAGAACATGCAGTGTTTGGTTTTCTGTTCCTGTGTTATTTTGCTGAGAATGATGGTTTCCAGCTTCATCCATGTCCCTGCAAAGGATACAAACTTACCTGTTTTTATGGCTGCATAGTATTCCATGGTTTATATGTACCACATTTTCTTTATCCAGGCTATCATCGAGTTGGTTCCAAGTCTTTGATATTGTGAAGAGTGCTGCAATAAACATATGTGTCCATGTGTCTTTATAGCAGAATGATTTATAATCCTTTGGGTATATACGCAGCAATGGGATTGCTAGGTCGAATGGTATTTTTGGTTCTAGATCCTTGAGGAATCACCACACTGTCTTCCACAATGGTTGAACTAACCTAAACTCCTACCAATAGTGTAGAAACGTACCTATTTCTCCACATCTTCTCCAGCATCTGTAGCATCATGATTTGGCTCTGTTTGTCCATTATCAGTGTAGTTCCCTGATTTTTTTTTTTTTTTTTTTTGAGACAACGTCTCACTCTGTTGCCAGGCTGGAGTGCAGTGGTGTGATCTTGGCTCACTGCAACCTCCACATCCTGGGTTCAAGCAATTCTCTTGTCTCAGCCTCCTGAGTAATTGGAACTACAGGTGTGTGCCACTACATCTAGCTAATTTTTGTATTTTTAGTACAGATGGAGTTTCACCATGTTGGCCAGGTTGGTCTCAATCTCTTGACTTCATGGTCTGCCTGCCTCAGCCTCCCAAAGTGCTGGGATTACAAGAATAAGCTACTGCACTTAGCCTGTTTCCTGACTTTTTGATGATTGCCATCCTAACTGGCAAGATATGGCATCTCATTGTGGTTTTGATTTGCATTTCTCTAATGACCAGTGATGATGAGCTTTTTTTCTTATGTTTGTTGGCCACATAAATGTCTTTTTTTTGTTGTTGTTGTTAAGTGTCTGTTCATATCCTTTGGCCACTTTTTGATGGGGTTGTTCGTTTTCTTCTTGTAAATTTCTTTAAGTTCCTTATAGATTCTGGATATTAGCCCTTTGTCAGATAGATAGATTGCAAAATTTTCTCCCATTCTGTAGGTTGCCTGTTCACTCTGATGATAGTTTCTTTTGCTGTGCTGAAGCTCTTTAGTTTAATTACATTCCATTTGTCTATTTTGGCTTTTGTTGCCATTGCTTTTAGTGTTTTAGCCGTGAAGTCTTTGCCCATGCCTGTGTCCTGAATGGTTTTGCACAGGTTTTCTCCTACGGTTTTTATGGTTTTAGGACTTATGTTTTAGTCATTAATCCATCTTGAGTTAATTTTTGTGTAAGATGTAAGGAAGGGGTTCATATTCAGTTTTCTGCATGTGACTAGCCAGTTTTCCTAACACCATTTATTGAACAGGGAATCCTTTCCCCATTGCTTATTTTTCTCAGGTTTGTCAAAGATCAGGTGGTTGTAGATGTGTGACATTATTTCTGAGGCCTTTGTTCTGTTCCATTGGTCTGAATATCTGTTTTGGTACCAGTACCATGCTGTTTTAGTTACTGTAGCCTTGTAGTATAGTTTGAAGTCAGGTAGCATGATGCCTCTAGCTTTGTTCTTTTTGCTTAGGATTGTCTTGGCCAGGCATCCCCAAACTTTTTACACAGGGGGCCAGTTCACTGTCCCTCAGACCATTGGAGGGCTGCCACATACTGTGCTCCTCTCACTGACCACCAATGAAAGAGGTGCCCCCTCCTGAAGTGTGGCGGGGGGCCAGATAAATGGCCTCAGGGGGCTGCAGTTTGGGGATGCCTGGTCTTGGCTATACAGGCCCCTTTTTGGCTCCATATAAAAATTAAAGTAGTTTTGTTCCAATTCTGTGAAGAAAGTCAATGATAGCTTGATGGGGATAGCACTGAATCTGTAAATTACTTTGGGCGATATGGCCATTTTCACAATATTGATTCTTCCTAACCATAAGCATGGAATGTTTTGCCACTTGTTTGTGTTCTCTTATTTCCTTGAGCAGTGGTTTGTCATTCTCCTTGAAGAGGTCCTTCACATCCCTTGTAAGTTGTAGTCCTAAGTATTTACTTCTCTTTGTAGCAGTTATGAATGGGAGTTCACACATGATTTGGCTCTGTTTGTCCATTATCGGTGTATAGGAATGCTGGTGATTTTTGCACATTGATTTTGTATCCTGAGACTTTGCTGAAGTTGCTTATCAGCTTAAGGAGATTTGGGGCTGAGACAATGGAGTTTTCTAAATATACAATCATGTCATCTACAAATAGGGACAGTTTGACTTTCTCTCTTCCTATTTGAATAATTTTTATTTCTTTCTCTTGCCTAATTTTTCTGGCCAGAACTTCCAATAATATGTTGAATAGGAGTGGTGAAAGAGGGTATTCTTGTCTTGTGCCAGTTTTCAAAAGGAATGCTTCCAACTTTTGCCCATTCACTGTGATAGTGGCTATGGATTTTTGCATAAATAGCTCTTATTATTTTGAGAAACATTCCATCAATACCTAGTTTATTTAGAGTTTTTAGCTCAATGGGGTGTTAAATTTTATTGAAGGCCTTTTCTGTATCTATTGAGGTAATCATGTGGCTTTTGTCATTGGTTCTGTTAATGTGATGGATTACATTTATTGATTTGTGTATGTTGAACCAGCCTTGCATTCTGGGAATGAAGCTGACTTGATCATGCTGGATATGCTTTTTGATGTGCTACTGGATTTGGTTTGCCAGTATTTTATTGAGGATTTTCACATTGATGTTCGTCAGGCATATTGGCCTCTCTGCTTCAGGTCTGTTGGGGTTTGCTGGAGATCCACTCTAGGCCCTGTTTGCCTGGGTATCACCAGTGGAAGCTGAAGAACAGCAAAGATTGCTGCCTGTTCCTTCCTCTGGAAGCTTTGTCCCAGAGGACCACTAGTTTGATGCCAGCTCGAACTCTCCTGTATGAGGTATCTGTCAACCCCTGCTGGGAGGTGTCACACTATCAGGAGGCATGGGAGTCAGGGACCCACTTGAGGAGACATTATGTCCCTTATCAGAGCACGAGTGCTGTGTTGGGAGATCCACTGCTCTCTTCAGAACTGGCAGGCAGGAATGTTTAAATCTGCTGAAGCTGCACCCGCAGTCACCCCTTATCCCAGGTGCTCTGTCCCAGGGAGTTGGAAGTTTTAGCTATAAGCCCCTGATGGGGCTGCTGGCTTTTTTTCAGAGATGCCCTGTCCAGAGAGGAGGAATCTAGAGAGGCAGTCTGGCCACAGCAGCTTTGCTGAGCGGCCATGGGCTCTGTCCAGTTTAAACTTCCCAGTGGCTTTGTTTTCACTGTGAGGGGAAAACCACCTCTCAAGCCTTAGTAACGGTGGACACCCCTTCCCCCACCAAGCTTGAGCATTACAGGTCAACTTCAGACTTCTGTGCTGACAGTGAGAATTTCTTTTTTTTTTTTTCTTTTTTTTTCCATTTATTTATTTATTTATTTATTTATTTATTTATTTATTTATTTTTTGAGCCAGAGTTTTGCTCTTGTTACCCCCAAGCTGGAGTGCAATGGTGCAATCTCAGCTCACCGCAACCTCCACCTCCTGGTATCAGGCAATTCTCCTGCCTCAGCCTCCTGAGTAGCTGGGATTACAGGCATGCACCACCATGCCCAGCTAATTTTTTTGTATTTTTTGTAGAGACAGGGTTTTACCATGTTGACCAGGATGGTCTCAATCTCTTGACCTCATGATCCACCCGCCTCGGCCTCCCAAAGTGCTCCCTTTCCAGAGGAGTGAGCTATTCTGTCTTGCTGGCATTCCAGGCACCACTGGGGTATGAAAAAATACTCCTGCAGCTAACTCAGTTTTGTGATTGAAACCCTGGGTCTTGGTGGTATAGGAACCTGAGGGAATCTCCTGGTCTGTGGGATGCAAAGACCCTGAGAAAACCATAGTATCTGGTCCAAAGTGCACCATTCCTAATGGCACACTCCCTCTTGGCATCCCTTGGCTAGAATGGAGTTCCCTGAACCCTTGTGCTTCCGGGTGAGATGATGCCCCACTCTTCTTCAGCTCAATTTCCATGGGCTATACCCACTGTCTAACCAGTCCCAATGAAATGAACTGGATACCTCATTTGGAAATGCAGAAATCATCCACTTTTTATCTTGGTCTCACTGGGAGCTATAGACCATAGATGTTCTTATTTGGCCGTCATGCCAGCCACTTCAGGAAGAGGGGCTTCCAAATTGAGTTAAACTCTGAGAGCTTTGGGAAATGTGTGCTCATTTGTGTTTATGTTAATAAAGTAGGTCCTTGACTTTGTGCATGAACATGTAGGAGAATGCATCTTAGATATGGATTCCGGGTCTAAAATTTTGTATAATGGAAGAAAGTGATCATCACTGATTCTGGTCGCAGCTGTTGTTTGTGATTTAGGGGGCTAGGCTCAGTTTTCTCATCTGCAAAATGAAATAAAAGATAACCTAAGGTTTAACTTATAATTGATTTGAAAATACTAAGAAGCAGTATAAAATTATTATTAGTATTATTTACATGTCATTGTATGTGCTTGTGTTTTAGAGGGGCTTTTGCCTGCATCTAGACCTCTCTCTGTCTCTGGAAAAAATCCTGGTGGAATCAGTTTTCCAATTATTTGGGTCTTGGCAGACCTTGCAGACATACTAAAGTTTGTGTTTTGACTTGAAGGTCCTCTTCTGGCCCTACTGAATAACTTTAACCTAAACGCAAGCTAGCATTCCCACAAAAAGAGAAGAGTTGCCAGAGCTTCCTCATTCCAAGCTGATAAAATCGCTGGAGATAGCTCCATTTTCTTTATCCAGTCACTTGCCATGAGCTGTCATTTGTGTTCAGATGTCTCTAAAATATAGATTTCCAGCCTTCATAGCATTCCTGAAATTTAGCATTGCTAAGTATATCATCACCTTGAACGGTATTCTAGGATCTCTAGTTCAGTACATTCTCTTTTTTTCCCCCCAAAACAACTGCAACTCTGTTCCCTCTTTCTCTTAACTAGTCCTCTAATTCCAATTGTTAGAGTTCAAACTTTGGAACTTTTATTTTCTCCCTTTTCTTAATTTCCCATTTAGACCTAGTTGCCAAGTCCTGTGAATTATACCACTTGAAAACATCCATTCTTCCTAAAGTTACTGCTTTTTCGTTGAATCTAATCATTTCCTTCATGGCCTATGTAATTTAGTCTTTCCACCAACCCAGTCATCCTACTATGACGTGGCAGTAGCTTCTGAGATGCTCCTCTTAATACCTGTTATCTGGTATTCATACCCTCGTGGCATCTCCTCCCATTACGTGTGAATGGGACCTGTGATTTGCTTGTAAGCAGCAGATTATGGAAAAAGTAATGGGACATTACTTTCATGATTAAGTGACATAGGAATGTGACTTCTGACTTAGTAGCAAACTTTTTTCCTGCTGGCCTTGAAGTAAGAAGCCACATTGGAGAGGCTCACATGGCAAGCAGCAGAGGGTGGCCTCTGGCTAACAGCCAGTAAGGAAATATGACCCTCTACCCAAGAACCCACAAGAAACTGAATCCTGTCAACAACCATTTGACCTTGGAAGCTTCCCCAGTCAAGCCTCAGATGAGACCCCAGCCTTGGCCTGTACTTTGATAGCAGTCTTGTGAGATGCCTGAAACAGGACACAGCTAAGCTGCTTCCAGATTCCTGACCCACAGAAACCGTGAGTTAATAAATATGTATTATTTTAAGCTGTTAGGTTTGTGGTAATTTGTTATGTAATAGTAGACAGCTGTATCCTAGAGCAGCCAGATTATTGCCTGGCAATGTCAGTCTTTTGCTCAGAAATACTCAGAAATACTTCATGATTCTTTGTCTTTGGCCTTGAACTACCTATTCTTTTCCAGTTCTCCTTCCTGAGCATGATTATCTCTGTACTGTTCATATTTCTGGCTTTCTGCCTTTTACCCTTTGCTGACATTGTTACCATTTCCTGGATTCTCTTTATGACTAAATCTCATATCTTTTTTTTTTTTTTTTTTGCGAGACAGAGTCTTGCTCCATCACCAGGTGCCAGCAGGCTGGAGTGCACTGGCACAATCTCAGCTCACTGCAACCTCTATCTCCTGGGTTCAAGCAATTCTCCTCCCTCAGCCTCCTGAATGGCTGGGACTACAGGTGCGCACCACCACGCCCAGCTAATTTTTGTATTTTTAATAGAGACAGGGTTTCATCATGTTGGCCAGGATGATCTCGATCTCTTGACCTCGTGATCCACCCACCTTGGCCTCCCAAAGTGCTGGGATTACAGACGTGAGCCACTGTGCTCAGCCATCTCGTATCTTTTTTAAAGGCCCGCTTAAATGTTGCCTCTTTCATAAAACCTTTTGTGATCCCTGAAGCTGTATAGATCTGAGTGGCCATCTTTCTATACCTCAGGATCCTTTTCATTTTCTACCTCATAGGGGACTAGCTTCAGAACATTGCTGTATCTACACTACAGGCTGAGTAGCCCTCATCAAAAATACTTCAAAAGTGTTTAGAATTTGAATTTGGGATTTTAGGGGAGATTTTGGAATATCTGCATTATATGCTTACTGGTTGAGCATCCCTGATATGAAAATCGAAAATCTGAAATGCTCAAATGAGCATTTCCTTTGAGGGTTGTGTTGGTGCATCAAACATTTTGGGTTTTGGAGCATTTCAGATTTTGAATTTTCAGCTTAGGGATACTCATCCTGTGCTAGGCTGTAGACTGTATGAAGGAGGCTTCTCCTGATTCATCTTTCCGTGCCCTTGAACTTCCAATATAATGACTTAATGGATGGTACACTATCAGTGGATGAGACTCAAAGGATGTTATGCTCTGATGACTCAGAGGATGGTACACTTTTCCTGTTCATGAAGAGCAAGTCAGTTTGCCCACAAGACAGCAAAATAGAAGCAGTTTGTGGAATTATTGGTTTATTTACTTGATTTTTCTTTCATTCATTCCTTTACCACATGCTGGGCATTGTCCTAGGGACTGACATGGACTCATAGGCATCATGCTTCAAAAGGGACCTTGTTCTTGGGGTTATATGTTTAACCATCACCATCTTGAGACTCTTCATCATTTTCTCTTTGAACCTCTGTTTTCTAAGTGAAGTCCCAGAAGGTAGTGAGGAATGTGCTGGGGCTTGGGGAATTTGCTTCTGCCTTCTGCCTTCCTGACACTAGATTCTAAATCTTTTGTTCTCCTCACCCTCCTACCATGGCAGAGGCTTGGGCACAACCATAGAGAGAGTTGGGATTGGGTATACATTCTCTGTATTCCAGGTCACAGTATAGGGATCCTGGGTACCTGGGAGCATCTGTACTTGCTGCATAGTCAGGAAATGATATTAAATAACAAATACTATGACAGAGAGAGAGAGAGAGAGAGAGAGAGAGAGAGAGAATGAGAGAGTGTGTGTGTGTGTGTGTGTGTGTGTGTGTGTGTGTGTGTGTGAGCGTGAGTGAGATTATAGATGAACAGGAAAAGCTTTTCTGTTGTTTTTTGAACAAGTGCCTGCAGTTTAATTTGTACTGGACCCTGGACATTATGTGGCTGACCCTGACTAGGGGTATAGTGGGAAACCAAAGAGACAGGGGTACAGGTCTTGCAGCAGGGGTGGGGTGGGAGGAGACAGCAAACAACAGACAGTAAACAAACAAGATGATTTCGGAAAGTCGTAAGTACCATGAAGAAAATCAAATGAGGTGATATGCTGGTGAGTTCCTGAGTATGGGGCAGGAATCATGTTACCTTAAAGAAGATAATGAGGGAACTGTCTCTGAGAAGGTGGCATTTGAGTGGACATCTGCAGGAGGTAAAGAGGCTAGGCCACTCCAGGAATATGGGACAGTTTCTAGGCAGAAGAACATGCTAGGTCAAAATCCTTGGGGCTGGAAGAAGCTTGAAATGGCCAAGAGCTAGGCACAAAAGCCAGTGCTGCAGTAGCCTAGACTGTGGAACAGAGGAGGCTTGGGGCGTTTACCATGGTAAGATGAAGCTGACTCTTTATTTTATTTTATTATTCTTTTTTCAGAGATAAGGCTTTGCTGCATCACCCAGGCTAGAGTTCAGTGGTGATATCATAGCTCACTGTAGCCTCAAACTCCTGGGCTCGAGCAGTCCTCCTCATTCAGCCTCCTGAGCAGCTGTGACTACAGGCATGTGTTACCACACCTGGCTAATTTTTATTTTTTTTGTAGAGGTAGGGTCTTGCTATGTTGTACTGGCTGGTCTCCAACTTCTGGCCCCAAGCAGTCCTCCCACATGGAAAGTGCTAGGATTACAGGCAGGAGCCACCATGCGTGGCCCAGCTGTTTCTTTAACACCAATATCATACTGGTTGTAGTGAGGACACAGCTTGCCTTTGGGCTTTTGTAGGTCTGTAGTCCTATATTTTCACACCTAATAATCATTAAGGAGGGATTTCATAGCAATCCATTGTCTCTGCATTTTCTACCTTAATTTAATGCCTTTTTCTTGGTCAACATAGCTATAGTGCATTGTTCGAAACAGATATTTTTCAGAAACATGTAACTTACAAGGATGTAAATAATCATAGGTGAGCCAAGGAATGTGTAGTTCCTAGGGAGAGCTTTGCAAATGAGATTCATTCCTTTCCCACAGAACCTCGAGGACTGTTGAATTTGTTTCAGAGGTCACCAGTGGGTACCTTATAGCCCAAACTGGGGCCCCAGAAATGTTTTGTTTGTTCTGCTTGTTACCCTTCATCAAACAGGAGTACTCCAGCAATGGCCTTATGCTCCCCAGGTAGCTCTGTCCTGATCTCTCCTGTAGTCTCCCGCCTGTGCTTCTTCCCTTTATGCCTGAACTCATCTATTTAATTGTTTCTCATTAAAAAGTAATACTCCACTGTATAGTGCAGACCTGGAAATGCTGGCACATGGGATAGACCCTGGACCAAACATCCAGCAGAAGATTCAGGGTCCCTGAGATATTTCCTCCTCATCCTCTTTGCCAAGCACCTCTTGTCACTAGTCTGGGAAGTCAGAGGTGGGGAAAATCAGGGAAGAGGGCCAAGAAGTCAGAGTCCTAATTCATGCACCCTAGGCCCACCTGTCTGCTGTGCCCATTCTGTGGACTCCCCATACCCAGGGAGCCCCTCAGGGCCAGTGGTGTGTGGCTGGCTGGCTCCCTTCCTACAGGCTGTTCCTTTAAAAATTAGGGGCTTTCCCTGAGAAGAAAATTAAGTAATTTTGTTATTTTTCCTTGATAATGCTAAAATTATTAATCTTCAGAGATAAGTACTGTTCAGTGCATAATGAGTTAGAATTGTTGATAATTATAATTTTGAAGAGTTTCAGCTTGCTGTCAGCCAAGTAATTAAAGGGGTGGGACCAGGGTTCTATTTTGTTCATGATGGTTGTGCTTCTGGTAAGAACTCTCTCTGTGTGGCAAAAATGCCCTCATTCTAGTCATGTGGTGCAGTGAAAGGGTTAATTAAATCAGGTAAAGTAATCCACTGGGTTGTGAAGAGTTCTTGTCTCCTAATTTTTCCCCCTAGCCTTCCGTCTCTTCCTTAAGATTTTTCTATCGTCTTAGCAAAGCGGGATACCCTGACTAGTGCCCGCTCTCCACTGATGAAACAGGTGCAGGATGCCTGGGTCCTGCCTGAGCCCGGGGAAGAGGCTCCTTTCCCTCTTTTGCAATTGACCCCTTCACCCAATTGCCCATGAGTCACCTTTAAAAAAAAAAGATCTTGCATATACTAGCACTGGACTAAAAAAAATTTGAACTAAAAGAAAAGAGGAAGAGAAAATGGAAAACTAATGATTCAAGAAATCACATAGCACAAGATAATTCTATTTTGAAATCACAGCAGTGGCACCCAGAGGCGGACGCTCCCCAAATTACTAGTGAAAACCCTTTGATGTATCCAGTTGTAGGAAAGCCCAAGGCACTTTTTTATTATTATTATGAGTGTTTCACATTCCCCAAAAGAAGCATTTAGCAGTAATTTTTAAATGTCGGTGTGTGAGCAAGCTAAATAAAATAAATCCCCAAAATCTCCAACCCTAAATGTGCCTACTTGATGGCTGGCTTTTACTTACGATAAAAACCAAGTTCTTACAATGGCATGTGAGGCCCTGTGAGATCTCTCTGCCCTCATCTGCCACTTTCTCTCTTCTGGCTCACCCTCTGTAGCCACACTGCATCACCGGCTGTTCAGGGATACACTGGGTGTGCTCCCTGCTCCATCTGTTCTCTTGCTGTATTCCCGGTTTGGAATGCTCTTTCCTGAGTATCTCAATGACTCAATTCCTTCTTTCCTTGAACTGTTTTCTCCAAAGTCTCCTTCTCACAGAAGCCTTCCCTTGACATGCTGTATAAAACCTCAACTTCCCAGTTTTGACACTCTTAAAGGGGCTTTTGCAAATGTGATTAAGGGAAGGATCTTGAGATGCATAGATTATCCTGGACTATGTGGGTGGGCCCAGTGTAAAAACACAATCTTTTTAAAAAGGAAACAGAAGGGATACAAACAGGGAAGGGAAATGTTACAACAGAAATAGAGGTTGGAGTCATGCAATCTGAAGATGAAGGAAGAGCCACAAGTCAAGAACTGCAGGAAGCTTCTAGAAACTGGAAAGGGGGGAGAAAAAAAAAGTTTTTTTTCCAGGCCTTCAGAAGTAACCAGACCAGTTGAGACCTTGAAATTATTAGCTCAGTAAGACCATTTTTGGACTTCTGACCTCCAGATTGTAAGATAATAAATCTGTGTTGTTTTAAGCCACTGAATTCAATTTGTTATAGCAGCAATTAAAAACTAATACATTTGGTAGGACCCAGACGCATAAGACCCCAATTTGATCATCTTGGTCCCTGATTGTTCTGTACAATCTTCAAAGCTTCTGTTTTCTTTCAGGATTTCCTTTCTGACTTGAAGACAGAGTAAGGAAACCTTTGCAGTACATGCATTCTGGTCTCCTTTTGTTCCTGAGGCTGGCCTTTGTCACTTGGTGAAATAAAAAGGCTGTGTTAGATTTTATGGGGAGGTGTGATACCCAGGTGTGTTTTAACACAGTTCAGATGAGGAGTTGGGGAGCTGGGGAGAAGCAAATGCAGCCTTGCTAGGAACAGTGGGTTGCTGCTCCCACAACTGTGTAAAGGACCAGACTTGTCATCATTTTAATCCAAGTAGACAGTTCTCATCTAAGGATGTGATTGACTGGTGGTATCTTTTCATGGTTATGCAGCAAATTGAACTTCTGAAATCAGAGCTGATGGGATGTGTTTGTTGTTGGATGTGGTAAGAACTGGATCTAAATAGGGCAGGAAGAACACTGGAGATAATCACTGTGGCATTGCTCTAGTCATTCATTCACAGAGCTCTATTTTAATTCTGGAGGATTACAACATTAAAAAATACTTTATTCTGGTACTCTCCCCAGCCCCTATGCCTTCCTTTCTCCTTGTCTGTGTCTCTTTTTTTTTTTTTTTTTTTTTTTTTTACTGATTAGTGACCTTCCCCTAACCCCTCAGTGCCCACCTCCTATATCCCAATGTTTGCTTCACCAGTTCCTCCTCCATTGATAAGGTCTAATTCTTATAATAAATTTCTTCTTCCATAATACTCATAGTGGTTCTGCTTCTGTGACTCATACAGTTATCAGCTTTTGATTTTTGATTTCTCCTTTCAGTACCAGGCCTATACAAAGTAGGTAACAGACATTCCTGTGGACAAACTAAGATACAGAGCTAGAACAAAGATCCATGCTGCTTGTAGAGTATTGTTAGAAAACTACATGGCCACTAGTGGATCACCCTGAAACCAGCTCAGTGCCTCTGTGTCTCTTGCTTTATCTTTCTTGCTCTCTGTTTCATACTTTTTCCCGACCTTCCATTTCCTGAAAGTTGTCTGTGTTTGTGAGGATAACCTTAGTGCTTCTAACTTTTTCCAGCTTTATTTTTTTAAAATGATAATTTTATCGGGAAATCCGAAAATCCAAAAGTGTTCTCTGCTTCAAATGTCCTCTTATTTAACTGGCCAGCGAGGAAAACCCATAAATTACCAAACAAGAGAAACAACAGGAAGCGCTGATGGAGCTCATTTACATCTGCATATGTTCTTTATTTAAAACCGGGAGAAGTGCTGAGTGGATGGGTTTGGGAAATACAGCCGGCATTCTGGAAAGGGCGGCTGTGCCCAAGTCCACACATCCTGCTGCACTAACAGGCGGAAAGGAAGCATTACAGCATTTATGTTGCAGAACCATCTTTTATTGTCTGTTCTGTAGCATCTTCATTAGATCCCAACATGACCCACAAACTGTTAACATGTCAAAGGCAGTAGGGAGAGAGGTATGCATATTCTAAAAGGGCTTCTGATGAACTACCGTATTATCTTATACTCTAAGTTGGTTCGGATAGGTACACATTTGGGTTTTATTAACAAAATAGCAATAGGATATATAGCCAGTTAGAGATACCTGTTGAGCCTCTTATGTTCTAAAGACAAATGTTCTAGCCTCTCAGGGTCTTTTGGTGTCACAAAATGTTTCCTTCTGAAGAGGTGAAAAGGTGACCACAGTGGTCCTTCTCACTTTGCTCTGCCTCTGGGGCCGTCATGGGAATGGAGTTGGCTATGACATCTGCCCTGCATTGATAAACAAGGCTGATTCAGGGTGGGTTGTTAGGTGCCCATTTATCATGACCTTGAGCGGTCCCTTCTAAAAGGAGACATACGTGGTGCAAAGAGGGGCCTTTCCTGGAGCAGATTTGTGAAGCAAAACGTGAAACCATATTATTGGTCTATAGAATCAGCCCAAGATCCCCTGGAGATGGTTTTTGATTCTACCTTTATTTTAAGGTAGGAAAAACTTCAAAGTTAATGAAAAAAAAAAAAAACCTCAGAAAGACTGGAATAATTCTTCAAGATCTCAGTACAGCTGAGCTACAGTTCACTCATTCCTCTTTCCTGCTTCACTATCTGCCCATTTGTGCATCCTTTGATCCCTCCATCTACTCCCAAACATTTCCTGAATGCCCATAAATAAGATCCAGTCCGTGCCTCAAAAAGCTTATGCGCACAGGGAGGATGGGTATGTAGGGCTATGGACTAGGGGTTACTGCAGAGATGTGGCAGCTGAAGGGTGCACAGAACAGGGGCTGTGCACATCAGCCTGGGCTCTGTGGTGGGGCCGGGAGGAAGGCAGGCAGATATCCTCAAAGTTGCTGATATGTCTGAAAGGAAAAATTGTTGTTTGCTAGGTGCTTCATATGTGGGAAGACTCAGTCCTATCCTATTTCTATTTGCTTTTAAATAATAAACTTAACTTTTCGATTGTTTCATTGATTCTCTTATTCAATCCAAATTTGAGGGCCTGAGATGCCCAGAGGAGTTGGAGCACACACTGTCTACTCACATGGGGACTTGGCAACATAATAAATTAATGTTCTAGAAGTTATTGGGACCACTTTTCATCCAATGCAAGAATAAATTCTAAGTTCTTCTCAACCTTGAGATTTGATGAATTAGAATAACGAACCTTTATCTCATTAACTCATGGAACTCAAAACTCTGTAAAATAGAATTTATAATAATTGTTAATTTTGTAGGTAAGTAAAAAGAGATACAAAAGGGGTTAACAAATATGTACAAGATTCCATAGCCAAAAGGTGACCATGTAAAAGTCAAAACTGTCTGCTGTCCTTAAATCCTAGGTTATTTTATTTTATTTTTGCATTACTTTTTGTTGCTTATAGATAGTTGAACTTAATAAATGACTTCATACAGGCAGGGCAATTTCTTCCTTTAACTCCACTTAATAGGAGACTAAATTAGAACATTTGTTTTGAATTAAAATATGATCTTTAAGGCATTCCTATTAAGTGCAGGATGTGAAACATAGAGTTTTAGATGATCAGAGCTGGATCTTATACAAGGAGGTAATAACTCTCAATACAATTAGTCAATCATTTTCTGCCATATTGCAGATGAGAGGGAACACAGTTCTAAAATCATAGGCAAGTACATGAGTTTCCTTACTCCTACCAGTGTTATCTCAATGAACATTTATTGCTCTTTATTTTATTCAGTATCTGTAAAGATTATAATCCAAAGAAAGGAAAATGCAGAAAAATTGGGTTTGATGAGAGTCTGAGCTTGAGAAGGGTTTGGAGCATACAGTGAAATTTCTCATTCCATGGTCATTTGAGTGTTGGGATGAGAACACCAATGCAGAACCATGGTGGTGTCTGTGGTCAACAGAGAGCACCAAGTACTAGCTGGATTTGGAGCCCTTGTAGAACTAGAGAGAGGGCCTTGAATGGTCATCTCACTATTTAAAACACTCGCCTTTTGTTAGTCGTCCTCTCTAGTCATAATTCTGACCTCTGTGGAGTTTATTTAAAAGCATAATTCTCATTGATTGTGTACCAAGAATTGTGTTTTCATAATTCTCATTGATTCTGTAAGGAAATGCCTTATGCACATGGTTCTAGAAATACAAATTACTCCTGTCGATAGTTATTTTATTTTATTTTATTTATTTATTCTTTTCGCTCTTGTTACCCAGGCTAGAGTGCAATGACGCTATCTCGGCTCACCGCAACCTCCGCCTCCTGGGTTCAAGCAGTTCTCCTGCCTCAGCCTCCCGCGTAGCTGGGATTACAGGCACGCGCCACCATGCCCAGCTAATTTTTGTATTTTTAGTAGAGACGGGGTTTCACCTTGTTGACCAGGATGGTCTCGATCTCTTGACCTCCTGTCGATATTTAACCAAAAACCGGATTTGGTCCTTCAGGCACCAGGGCAGAGACGGCTCATTTGTATTGATGTGATTTTCACTAAATAAGAGCTGTAATGGTTGAGGACCAAACTGGCCAGTTCATTTTTGAAATTACCTCTGAAGTTTGTCTTTTTCATTTTCCATTTTGTTTTTCTGTTGGGCTCTTCTTTCTCCTCCAAAGCCCCAGGACTCCTGCTGCATTGTTCAGTTCTACTTTCCACCTCCACTTCTGGGCAGTTCCTCACTCCCGGGAAGAAATCATTCTCCTCTTGACAGCTTTCCTTTGGTGGTTTGCATACTCCCCTTATGTGGCAGTCACATTATAAACATGGTCAGATGGCTTTGGAACCCTGGGCTTATTTTCTCCCTTTTCTGGTATTAGGCATTTAGCACCTGGTAGGAATTCAAAAAATATTTTAGGAGTGAATGAATGAATGATTGAAGCAAACAAAGAGGAAATATTTGCTTCTCATTGCTACCATCTGGAGATTCCAAGGAGGCCCTATGGTTCAGTCCACTTTCATTTAGTTTGCCACTTTGTGTCACTTGTTCAGGTGATTTTAAATAAACGTTCATTCATTCTCTCTCTTACTCTCTCTACAAGAGGACGGACACTTCCTGTACTCAACAGTGCTGAGATTGTCAGTGACTTTTATACTCTTTTCCTTTGAACTTTTTGTCATTTGGATACTTTTTCTGCAATTAGAATATATCATTTCATAGTTAGAAAGTATTAACCCATTTATGCCTAGTGTTTCATTATTGGAATGCTAAGCTTGTGGGAGTTATTTATATCCTACTGCTCAAGGCCATCACCAGGATCTGATTTTTCACACACAAAAGTTGCAACCTCTAGTGTAAATGGGTTAACGTTAGATTTTTTAAATTGCATTTTGTAGTCTAAACATGTTTATTTTATAAAATTTAGAAAATTAGTAATATTGAGAGAAAAAACTATTCATAATTCTGATACCCACAATCGATTGCTAACACATTAACTTTATTCCTAGACTTTCATTTTTTAGTACATACATTCTGGTATGTAGTTGTGGACATGGTAAAAATTTACATTTTTATTTTACTTTTTCAATGAACATGAATACGAGTGGTTTTATGTTATGTATCTCCATGAATTTCACTTTTACTGACTGCATGTTAGTCTTTACAAATATTAATATCAAGTGCATAGTCAACTTTAACATTTTCTGATATGTGACAGCAACACTAAAATGAGCATTTATTAAGTGCTTGCTACTTGCTGGACAGTGTTCAGAATAAACTGATAGGCAAAATGAACTTCTGCTCTCCACACACAAAAAAATCTACATTAGTGGCTCAATATGGTAAGAGTGTTATAGTGAACATGAAGAGTTGTGGGAACATTTTAAGGAATGTAGAATCCAATTTTAAGCAAGGATTTGGAAAGGCTCCCTGGAAGAGGTAACATTGAAAACTGTATCACAACTGACCAGGGCGAAATGTGGGAAGAGTTCACCTTGGGGGAACAACGTGTACAATGGGCCAGAGGGCAGAGGCGTGGCCTGTTGGTGGCACTGGATTGCAGTTTGGCCAGAGATCACTGTGGGAAGGGATAGAGAGAAAAAAAGGAGAGTAATGATGTGATAGGGGACCTAATAGCAGAGGCACATGGGGGCAAGATCATGAAGAACCTTACATGCAAACTTAAAGAGTAGGGATTATGTCATAAAGGTTTTAAAAAATCACCAAGGAGTATAGTACTTTTTCCTTTCCTTTCCCCTTTCCCTTTTCCCCTTTCCTTTCCCTCCTTCATTCCTTCCCTCTCTCCTTTCCTTCCTTCCTTTCTTCCTTCTTCCCTTCCTTTCTTCCTTCCTTCCGTCTTCCTTCCCCTTCCCTTCCCTTCCCTTCCCTTCCCCTCCCCTCCCCTCCCCTCCCCTCCCCTCCCCTCCCCTCCCCTCTCCTTTCTCCTTTCCTTTTTCCTTTCCTTTCCTTTCCTTTCCTTTCACAAGGTCTCTGTGACCCAGGCTAGAGTGCAGTGGCACAACCATGGCTCACAGCAGTATCAACCTCTTGGTCTCAAGTAATGCTCCCATCTCAGCATCTTGAGTAGCTGGGACTACAGGCACGTTCCAGTATGCCTGGTTACTTTTTAAATTGTTTGCAGAGACAGAGTTTTGCCATGTTGCCCTGACTGATCTTGAACTCCCAGGCTCAAGCAATCCTTTTACCTTGGCCTCCCAATGTGCTGGGATTATAAGCATGAGCCACCAACCCCAGCTCCCATCAAGAAGTTCTAAACTGGGGAGGCCGAAAGATCAGATTGGCTTATTACGAACATCATTCTGGCTGGGAGAGGTGGCTCACATCTATAATCCTAGCACTTTGGAAGGCCAAGGTGGGTGGATCACTTGAAGTCAGGGGTTTGAGACCAGCCTGGCCAACATGGTGAAACCTTGTTTCTACTAAATATACAAAAATTATCCAGGCATGGTGGTGAGCTCCTATAATCCCAGCAGGCTGAGATAGAAGAGAATTGCTTGAACCCTTGAGGCAGAGACTGTAGTGAGCCGAGATTGCGCCATTGCATTCCAGCCTGGGTAACAGAGCGAGACTCCATCTCCAAAACAAAACAAAACAACACCAGAAAGATCATCCTAGCTGCAATCCACACGTATATGCAGGGAGACCACAGAGGGAGTTGGAGCAAGAGATGTAATTCATTCAAGAGATGTTTGTCATATGCTTGTTGTTGTTTTGATTTCATCATCATAATAACCGTGAGAGGAAATTTTTATGCATAGCTATCATGAGTACTATTTTATTAGAAAAGATTAAAAGGAAAATGCTAACTGACCTTCGTGTTATAACATGTCGGTGTCACTTGCAGGCTGAGTTTGTTCTCATGCTCACCTGCCAAGTCATTTCAGTAGTGCATGTTGCAGTGCATGTTGGAAATGAGTGAAGGGCACCTTCTTGAGGATGGCTTTCCATAGAATATGTGGTTCAGACCTGATTTCATCCAGATTTATGCTGCATCATTTGCTGGGATCTCTACTCTCACTGTAAGCCTAGTGCCAGGTCTATACAAATGATTTTTAAAAATCCAACATAATTAGGATGATTACACACACCTTACGGCCATGTTTCATGGACTCCCTGGGTGGACTGCATTTGCCTGAAGTCAACTACATCATTTCCCTAAAGGGACATTCCTATAGTTCTACTTCAGATAAATTCCTCACTGTTTTCCAAGTGCTTCAGGTTATAAGATTCCACTTTCTTGGCCAAAATTCTGCTTATGGCATGGTGTTATCCGTTGTGGGATCTCAAAGTACGTTCATTATCATGTGCTGACAGCCATTCTCCAGGAGTGGAAAGTGGACGTAGAGAGAAGTGAAATGCGTGCGAAGGTGCCAGCATCAGGATGGAGCCACGCCCCTGACAGGAGGCCTGGTCTCTGAACTCAGCACCAGGCTGGGAAGCTTTGCCTGGGCCTCCCTGTGCTCTTTTGGGGCAGGCCACTTTGGAGGCAAAACAAATGTAACCAGGGTAGAGCTCTGCCAGAAAGCCACAGTGAGGACAGTGATGGAAAGCAGATGGAAGCACTGGCCTTCACTTGGTGAGAAATCCACTGAGGGAATGGAGAATGTTTGCAGGATCTCCGAGTGCTGTTGAGATACCTCCTAGTGCATTTACAAGGCGCCAGCCCCTGTTTGCCAGTAGTTTTGTTTGGTTTTGATGAGGCCAAATTACTCTTTGAATTCTCTTGAAATTTTGAACATTTCCCAAATTTTGTTTGACTTACCAGCCGGAGGCCTGGAATTAAAAATCCAGCATTAGTGCATGAGAAAAGTAAGTGAAATCTTGCTTTATTTTGGAGGAATGGTTAAGAAAAGGTGCTTGTAGCTGCCTAGCTTGCAGTTTGCTCCCGACGTTGTGTAATCCTTGGCCTAGAGCAAATTTTGAGTTGTCATTTTATATTTTCTCCTGCTTCTCCATGGGGAGAGAGAGTTCTACCTCCCCAAAGCATTTCAGAAAGATGGTGGGCTCTTCCGATGTAAGACTTCAGAAAGGAAGGTGCACAACCTTATTTGTTCTTCTGATTCATGGATAAAGGGTTAACCAGTCAGTCTGCTACTGTGAGTTTTTGTAACATATACAGTTTGAACCTAGCTCTATATTAAACATCTTGCAATGGGAGGGAAGAACACACAATCAGAAGTGCTCGTCTCCCTTCCCTGGAGGACTCTGCTTTTTCTAGGTGAGATGATGGTATATGACTCTACGAACATAGATAAGTATCCTCACGTACAAACCAGTATGATTCACTGTCTGGGGGAAAGGTGCAGGGGAATTGAATAAGGAATGATTCTGCATTCCTATTCTCTAAGACATTGAACCTATACAATATTCGGTAAGTAGTTTTGATTCTTCTGTGATGCCTCTACGCCCACAAACATCCTCCCATCATCTCAGTCTGAAAACACCTTTCCTGCAATCTTCCTCCTTTCTCTCTGCCTCCCCCCTCCTTCCTTCCTTCCCTCCTTCCCTCCCTTCCTCCCTCTCTCTCTCTCTCTCTCTCATATGCCACCTTCTTCATTTTGCTGCCAAATGTTAAAAGAATAATTTAGACTTGTTGCCTTTCCTCTCTTTCTCTTTCCTGCTCTCCCTTCCTTCCCCACTTCTTTACTCCTTGTTCCCTGACTTCCCTCCTTCTCTCTGGATTATAGCTGCTCTCCAGGTCAGCAGTCCAACCTCCTCTTCACATTGTTTGCCTTACTGACTCTTTGGATGAGTTCCAGTGATTCCAGAAACCTCTGTCTTTGAGCTTTCATGCCACTCTCTCGATGCTTCTCTCATATCACTACATGGTCCCTTTCTCTTCTCCTCACATCACTTAATTGTGACCTTTTTTCAAGATTCTGTCTTTGAGCCCTTTCTTTCTTTTCAACACTCTTAGCCACCATGGGATCTTTAACATCTCTCCTAGATAGATGCCTCCACTTTTAGCTTTCCAGCGCTGACTTTTGCATGACCCATACTACCGTCTATATTAGTCTGTTCTCACACTGATAATAAAGACATACCGAAGACCAGGTAATGCATACAGAAAAAGAGGTTTAATGGACTCATAGTTCTACCTGGCTGGGGACGCCTCATAACTATGGTGGAAAGCAAAAGGCACATCTTATATGGCTGCAGGCAAGAGAATGAAAGCCAAGTGAAAGGAGGAATCTCTTATAAAGCCATCATCAGATCCCCTGAGATTTATTCACTACCATGAGAACAGTATGGGGAAAACTGCCCCCTTGATTCAATTATCTCTCACCAGGTCCCTCCCACAAAACATGGGAATATGGGAGATACAATTCAAAATGAGATTTGGGTGAGGACACACCCAAACCATATCACCATCTGATTTTCAAAGGAAAAAATAAAGCTTATCTATTTTATTTATTGCATGATGGCCCTTGTTAGAAGTAAGTTTCCCAAAGGCAGAGATTTCTCTGTTGCTGTTCTATCCCAGGGGCCTAAACCAGAGCCTGGCACACAGTATTGGCTCTCTAAATATCGAGCCCTTGGCTTAGAAAAAAAGTTTCTAAGCGCTTTATGTTAAGATGATTACCTCACATCGTCCTGAGAAGATCCTATGAGGTCATCCCATTGTTAATCCAATTTTACAAGTAAGGACTGTGAAACACCAAGAAGGTAACTCTCCTGAGACCACATGGCCGGTGAGAGGCAGAAAAGAGACTTCAGACTCAGGCAGAGTGACCCAAGCTCAAGCTTTCAACCCCTGGGTTGTACTTAGAGGTGAGTGTCTGATCTCTGCCACTGAATAGCTATATGAACTTGGACATGCTTTTTAAGTTACCTGAGCTTCAACTTCCTCACCTAGGGAAAGGACGTCACCTCTGACTTCACAGTGTTACATCTGTGTTACATCTAAGAACTTTGCAAACAATATAATACAGCATCAATGTTACTCCTCAAATAAGGTATCATTAATATTTATGAAAACAATTACATACAAAGTCAATTAGGACTGACAGAGCCACAAAACAAATCAGAAACCTACTAAACAGTAACAAACGCCCCAAACAACAAACACAAATTAGGAAGTTTATGGTGCTATACTTCAAAGAATGCCCATCCTTTCTTTCTCCTTCCCTTTCTTCCTTCTCTCTCTCAAATATTTATTGCAACCCTACAAGTGCTAGGCCTGGGCTACAGACAAAAAGATAAAAACAAATCTGTGTCGTGTGATAGAAGAGATGGGTGTCTGCTGAGATTAAGGCGGAGAAGTGCGGTAGCGTCTGGGAATTCTACCATACAAGAGCGAACGTAGACTGTTGGGAGCCCTGTGGAGCTGAGAAGTCCCTAGTGGTGAGGAAAGCTTTATAGAAGACCTGCTATTTGACCTGGATTTCTTAGTTTCTGAAGGATTCATGGATTATTGAATTTCAGGAATAATGTGAAAATAAGAGAAGTTAGCTAATTATGATATGCTTTTACTTGAGTATAATTAAGAGTTTGATTTATAGTTCGGATAAGGGAAAGAATAAAGTTGACTGGAGTTCTTCTGGAAGGCTGTCATGAGGGAGCCTGGAATGGGAGCTCAGCAGACTCAAGCAACAGAGGAAAATGGAAGAACTATATTCCTCTGTGTCTTCCTCTTCCGTGTTTAAGATGTGTAACCCCTGAGAAAACTGGTTGAGCCATGGCTTAGCTGGCTGCCTCAGCCATGGGCCCCTTGAAATCTTCACTTAGGTCACCATGGATGCCAGAGAGGGCTTTAAAGGTCACTGCTAGATTACAGCCTAGATAAGAACCAGAGGAATGGGAAAGTGGCTAGGAAAGGCATCTCATTTTTATATTGGAGATGTCTGGATAGTCAGGCAGAGGCATCTGCAGTTATGCTGCAGAGAAGGAAGAAAAGGAGGGTGAGGCTCCACAAGTAAGCTTTTGGTTCTTTGTCTGAGGGTCTGAAGAAATTCTCCAAGACATGTGGCATCCACTACAACTCTTGGCCCACATCCAGGCCCTTCCTTCCTGGGAGCCTGTTGGAGGGGAAATGTAAGTGGCTCCATGTGTCTCTGCCTTTGTGGTAACTTTGCTTCTCTGCTGGAGGGATTAGCTGAGCATGTCTTCAACACATTGGTCTGGGGACCTTCTGGTTCTCTAAAGCTGACAGATTTTGGCTCCTTTTTGGACTCTCCTTCATCTAAGTTTTAGTGTCAAGGGTTGACATGAAGACATCAGTCCAAACTCTGAATCTTCTCATTCCTTTTTTAAGACCTGCTATAGGGCTTTCTGTCCTGAAGAGCTTTAGTTCCTTCCATTTGGGGAAAGGTAGATAAAGCTGGGTGATATCATTTTGAGAAGTAGCTTAGTGTGGACAAAAGAGTTCTACACTGAGAATAAGGAGTCTTAGATTTTAGCTCCTGGGTTTGTTTGTGTGACCTGGAATATGCCCTGTCCCATACATTCTGGGCTTCAGTTTCTTCTATAAAAAGTGGAAGTTGGACTAAATGATATCTAATACCAGTTTGCATGTTGACATTCTCTAATATTTGACTGGGGCATGTATATGTGTGTGTACAGATTTTTCTGGAAAAGAAAGATTAAGGATACGCTCCCATACACACTATCATCACCATATGTGCGTGCATTCCTGACATGACTATGGGCTTCACCCGTGCCATATGTTCCCTACACTTTGTCAGCCTGCCTGTCCTTTATTGCCCATCACAATTGCTCTATTGCTCAGTCTGCCACATGTTCCTGTGCACATGAGATGCGCTGACACAGGCTTTGTGAAGGCTGACTCCGTATCTTGTTCTCCTCGCTGCTCTTTGAGGAATCCTAAATCCAGCTGCAACCTCCACACTTTGCATGGCTTTGTAGAAGAAGAAATATACGGGTAGGCTTCTAATCAGCTCACACCCATTTTGTGAGGGAGGCTCTGAGAGGGCTTTGTGAAGCCACTATTCACTGCATCACATGGTAGGATCAAGCCTAAAGTGTATTATACGGAAACACTGATAGAATCAGATAAATACTGAGGCTTAGGAAGAAGCGCACTGTACCTTTAGCCATCCATATGATGGCAGGACCTGAGGACAAAGCATTCGACTAATATGGCAGAACTCTATGAGGCAGGGCTGGGTTGGAAGTTTTGGAAAGGGAAGATTTGTGACTCTCTGAAGGTGGTTTCACATGACCCTTGCCATGGAGGGAAATGGAGTGCCTCCTGGAATCATGCTTCTCCTGTTCTGCTGAGGTTCATGTGGCTATGTGTCAAATATTTTTCAGAGATTCTAAAGAAATTGTACACTTGATTCAATCCTCAGATCTGTGACTTACAATGCAGACTTGGACAGGTCATCTACCTTCTTTAAGCTTTTCGGTCCTCATCTTTGGAATAAGATACTGTCTACTACATCGTCTGTTTTCACAGGTTAGTTATGAAATTCAAAGAAGATGATGTTTGCAAAAGCAATTTGTAAACAGTAAATTAACCAGTGGTTATGTGCTCAACACTGTGGAACCTTTCACCCCAAATAAAAACAAAGAAAAACCACCTCCATGGATATATAGACAATTTTGACATGTGACTCTAGGGGCCTGCTTGACAGGTTCATGTGTCAGAATTTGACAATCCATGAAACAGAGATCAAGTAATCATGATAGTATCTCTGCCTTTGTGGCAGAGGTACACACCTGTTTCTCCTACTCCACTTCTCCCCAGTGCTCATACATACACTCCATTGGCACATAGTTAGTGCATGATTAAGGAAATGTGTGTGCACCTGTGTGTGCATGTATGTGTGTTTTTATATGTGCATGTAAGTGGCATAGGTGTGTCTGCACTGTCCATCTTTGCATTTCTATCTTTTAGCTGCTATGAATGAATAAGCACTATCTATGATGGAAGCGTCATAGGGTATTTCCTAGGTCAGAAGCATTTCACTAATGAGTTGGACAGCCCTACTCTGTGTATTTAACTTGTCTGACTCCCTTATGCAGGTTAATTTGGAAACATACCATATTTTACGATGCCTCAGTGGGATTAGCTGGAAATTAGAGATTATAGGAACAATTTAATCTCCTTGGATCCAATTTGGGAGGCCTGTCTGTTTCAGTCACAGCCTGGGTCACACCTGTTGATACATATTTTTAAACTGCTTCCTCTCTCTATCATTTTTTTCAGATCAGCATAAGGCAACATGTAGAAATTTCTTTTTTATATCTGTTTTATTAGCATGTCTTTCAGGTGCTCCTTATTCTTCCAATGAAAATGGAAAGAGTTCTTAGTATTGTGCTACAGCCTTTGTATTCACTTGGTAACTGCCAGCTTATTTTAAAATAAACTTTTAAAGTGAACTATGGCAGATCTACAAAACATGCACAAATTATAGTATACAACTTTATTATCACGAGCTATCACCATCCTGACCAAACACACACACACACACACACACACACACACACACACACACACACACACACACAGAGGCAACGTTCCCTGCCCTCCATAAACTCTCTTGTATTCCACTCCTGGGCACTACTTATTTATCCCTAAAGGTAGCCAACATTCAGACATCTAATGCTATGGATTAGTTTTGATTGCTTTTAAATTTTATATAGATGGAAGAGTGAAATATGTATATTTGAGGATTTTTGTTGTTGTTGTTCTATGTTAAATAGTATTCCAAAATACTGGAGTCCAGTGTATTAGTGTTTTTCTTTATGGTTAGTATTTTTGAAGTCCTATCTAAGCAACCTTTGTCTACTCAAAGGTCATGAAGGTACTATCATATGTTATCCTTTAGAAGTCTTGTATTTTATATTCACATATAGAGCTACAAGATACCTAACATTTTTACATGGTATGTAGTAAGAGGTCAGTAATTACTTTTTCATGAGGCTATCTGAAAAGACCTCATATTCCTAACTGCTTCTTTCATAAGTCAGTTGTCTGCATGTATGTGAGGTTGTCCTAGACTCTCTATTCTGTTCCATTAGTATTCTTGTCTCGTCTGAGTCAGTGTCCTTATCTGTCAATGACTACAGTTTTATAATAATGTCTAATATATAGTCATGTATCAATACTATAATGGCTATTCTTGGCTCTTTGAGTCTCCATACAAGTTTTAGAATCATTATATGTGTCAATAATGGCAACAACAATGAAAAAAGATGATATTTTGATTGGTGTCATTTTGAATTTGTAGGATAATTTCTGAAAAATTGATATGTTTGTTGTAGGATAATTTCTGAAAAATTGATATGTTTGCAACATGACATCTTCTAGTTCATGACTGTGAGAATATTATTCTACTTATTTAGGTCGTCTTTAGTTAATAATAATTTTTAGTTTTTTGTGTATGTCTGTGTCTTTATTTCTGTGTGTATGTAGAGGTCTTGTACATATTTCATTATATTTCTATGTATATAATTTTTCAAAATACTATGGTAATATGATTTACTTGTTTTTTGATGCTAGTATATAAAGATCGAAATAATTTTCATATGTTGATTTTGAAGCCAACAATCTTGCTAAATTAACTTATTTATTCTAAGTGTTTCTAGAGATTTTTCAATTTTCTTTACGCAAATCTCATCTCCTGTAATAACTTTTTTTGTATACCTATTCCTTTTATTTCATTTCTTATCTTATAGAATTGGCTAGGACCTCTAGTACAATATTGAACATAAGTGGTCTTGAAAGATACCCTTGTCTCATTTTCAATCTCAGCTTTTAAGTTCATTATGTCTAATGAGTGCTATAGAACTTCTGTCATTGTCCTTTACCAATTAGAAAAGTCTGCTTTTGTTTTGTTATGAGTTTTCAACATCAATGGGTGTTGAATTTTGTCAAATATTAAATATTTTGTGCCTCTATAAAGGTGATCATTTGCTTTCTCTATTATTTTAATGTGATGAATTATACTGATCATTTTTTAAAATAGACTTTATTTTGGGAAGAAGTTTCAGGTTCACAGTGAATTTGGACAGAAAGTACAGAAAGTTTATGGATACTCCCAGCCTCAACAGTTGGACAGCCTCCCACACTATCAGCATCTCACACCAAAGTGGTACTTTTGTTACAGTTGATGAATCTACCCTGACACATTATTATCACCCAAAGTCCATAGTTGACATCAGGGTTCATTCTTTGTGCTGTATATTCTATGAGTTTCCATAGATATGGAATTACATGTTTATTATAGCAGCATGCAGAATAGTTTCACTGCCTTGAAAATCTTTTTGCCTCACCTCTTCTATCCCTCCCGCCTCACTCATCCCCACTAACTACTGATCTTTTTATTGTCTCCATCTTTTCTCCTTTTCCATAATGTAGTATAAATGGAATCATACAGCGTGCATTCTTTTGAAATTAGCTTTTTTTTTTCACTTAGTAATATGTATTTAAGTTTTCTCCGTATTATTTTGTGGCTTGTTAGCACATTTCTTTTTAATGCTGAATAACATTCATTGTCTAGATGTGCCACAATATATTTATCCATTCACCTGCCTCAGTTTTGACAATTATTCAGAAATCTGCTGTACACATTTGTGTGCAGGTTTTCCTGTGAATGTAAGTTTTTAATTCATTGGGTGAATACCAGGGAGTGCAGCTGCTGGGTGGCATGGAAAGAGTATCTCTTGTAAGAAACTACCAGATTATTTTCCATAATGGCTGTACCATTTTGTATTCCCATCAACAGTTATTGATCATTCATTACTTATTTGTTACCTGTATATCTTCTTTGATTAAGTGTCTGTTCAAGTCTTTTATCCATTTTTAAAATTGGGTTGTTCATTGAGTTTTAAGCGTTCTTTGTATATTTTTGCTAACAGTCTTCATTTATTATTTGGAAATATTTTCTCCCAGTCTTTTAAACATTAAAGCAACTCACGTTCCTGAAATATACTCAACTTTATTGTGTTATGTGAATACACATTCACACGTATATTAACATAGAATCAAACTACTAATATTTTGTTTATGGATTTTGAATCTGTGTTCATAACAAAGATTGTCCTAGAATTTTGCTTTCTGGTAATTGTCTTATTAAATGCCATTATAAAATTTTACTACCCTCATAAAAGAAGTTGGGGGATTTTCTGTTTTTTTTTTTTTTTTTTTTTTTCTATTCTTCAAAAGACTTCATTTAATATTGGTGTTATATCTTTCTTAAGTATTTGGGAAAATTCATGACTCAGCTGTCTAGGGCTGGAGTTTTCTTTGTGGTAAGGCATTTAATTACAGATTTAATTTCTTTAAGACATAAGACTATTCTATTTTTTATTATACCTGTTGTATTTTTAAAAGATTTTAAAAATTGAATTTAAATGTCAAATTTATTTACATAAAATTGTTCCTAGTATCCCTTTATCTATTTTTTTTTTAGGTACTATACTGAGATGCCCCATTTCTTTTCTGATACTGTAATTTGGTACCTTTTCTAGATTACTCTTGAGTAGTCTCATTCCTACCGCCATCCCAAAATTTATAAATTTTATAAGTCTCCAAACATTTTGGCTTTGTTGGTTGTTTTAATGTACATTTTATTAATTTCATTTATTTTCTCTTTTTACTATTTCCTTCATTCCAGTTTGTTGGGTTTTACTTTCTGTTTCTTAATTTCTTGGGATGGATAATTAGATCACTGATGTTAGGCTTTCTTCTTTTCCAATATATGCATTTATTGATATATATATCTAAGTGGCTTTAGCTGTATCCTGTGTGTTTTTATAGTGACACACTTTCATAGTCTTTCAATGAAAGATCTTTTCTAGTTTCTATGCTGTTTTTTTTTGACTGTTGAGATATTTAGAAGTATGCAGCTTAATTTCCCAGTAGTTAAGTGTTTTTTAGTTTTCTTTTGTTAATAATTTTGAGGTAATTCCTTTCCGGTCAGAGAATATATTTGTCACATTTCTGCCTTTTCAAATCTGCTGATACTTGCCTTATAGCCTGAAATATATTTAATTTGGGTGAATGTTCTGTATTGTATAGCGTCTTTAGTCCTCTTCTGCAGGATTCTTCATTTACATATATGTGTATATGTGTGGATATGATCAAGTCTGAATATTATATTGTTCAAATCTTCTGTTTAATTCCTTTTCATTATCTGCTTCTTTCACTTACTGAGAGTAGTATGTTAAAACCTCCCCCTGTAATTGTGAAATTCTCCTTTTCATCCTCTATAATTCTGTTGATTTTCGCTTTATGTATTTTTGAACTTATTTCATAAATTTAGATTTTTTACATCTTCCTGAACAACCAACTCTTTCGTCATTATGAAATATCTTCCCTTTATTTTTAGTTACGATTCTTGCCTTGAAGTCTAATTTACTTGTTATTTGTAAACATACACTCTCCCTTGTGGCTAGTAGTTGCTTCGTGTAGTTTTTTCACACCTCTGCTCTCAAATTCTCTGAAGCCTTAATATTTAAAGTGTGTTTCTTGTAAGGAGTGTATTACTTTGAAATAGTTCCAAAAACATTTCTTTTAATAGTGATATTTAGACTATTTAACAATTAATATAGTGAGGTCTTAACTAACATTTAATATAGCTTGCTTATGACACAGCCTCCCTTTTCCTAATAGTCTCTTCAACTGTGTCTCATTTGTTAAATATACCAATTCCATTCTTAGTTCAAGCATTGTATGTTTCGGCCTTGAATTCTCATTTGACTCTGTTGTCATTTCTTTGCTCAATTCTTTTATTTGCCATTTTGCATTTTTAGAATATATGTAATTGATATGTTCCAGTCTGTGGCCAGTAATTCTGATATCTTTTGTATCTTGATATCTTTTATTGATTGATGGATTGGATCTTTGGGCATTTGGTTTTGTCTCTTGGTATGCCATATGGTATTTCATACTTGACACTGAGTACAAAAAACTTAGGAAAAAACTTCAGGCTCTGAATAGTGTTATTTTATTTTATTTTATTTTATTTTATTTTATTTTTTCAGAGAAGATATATTTTGTTTCTGGGAGGCAGGTAGGGTGGGGGATGATCGCCTTAGTCCACTTAGGGATTTATCCCATGCGAAACTGGGCTACAGACTTTGTGAGGACAGATCTATTTCCAGTTGCCCTTCCACCTGTGATGTAGTTTTCCAGGATCCCTGCTGAAAGTCTGGGATGTCTACCTGACCCGTTCTCCTTGGCATATCTTAAATCTAATTTTGTCCCCCAGAATTATAAGACTGTGAAGTTTGATTCAGCTACTCAGACTCTTCACTATAGCTTGAGAATTGAAAGTTGCCTCACAAGAAACTAGCACTGGATGTTGAACTTGGGTCTCTGCAGTTTTACTCTCCCCAGATCTTATCTTCTCAGGTCATCACTGCCTTAGTAACTCACTGAGGCCTTCACGTAAAATTTTCTATCCATATTTAGCTCAGCATTTTTAGTTTTCTCAGTGGGAGCATTGGTCTGCAGCCAGCTAGTCTACTTCACTCTCACTCTCATCAAATTATTTTATTCACACTTTACAGATCTTGAATTGGAGGCCAAATCATCCACATTACAAAGACAGAAACTCAGTCCCACCACTCTCTCCTCAGTCTGTCTCATCATAAGACATAAGAAAGCTAAGCCTCTTTCTACTCAGGTCCCTATTTCGTGTCTCATTCTAGGGTCATTGTCAAAGAAATATTGATAAAAAAGTATTAATTCTTAAGGGGAAGCTCTTCCTTGGGGAAAATTGCATTTTATTAATAGAGCCAGCAGCCTTTGATGGAAATACGTCTTTTGGGAGAATAGAAGTGAAAAGTTTGCTGTTGTTTGCTTGGGTCTCAGTAATACCACGGGGGCATCTACCCCTACACACAGAGCCAGCTTTGCCTTTGAATCTCTCCTCTCCAATTGCTGTTGCCAATTCATTTATAGCAATTTAATTTTTCATAAAAAAAGAACTTGCATTCCTGAATCTCTGCAATGAGCTGAAGAAACTAGCCGTGTAACTCAATCCTGCCCACAAGTGGGGAAACCAACAGAACCTTTTGAGAAAGCAGTATCCTGTTTTATCTAATCATGGTCAAAATTTTATAGCAAGGACAACAAACTCCATGAAGATGAGTGTATTTAAATAACAAAATTGAGGCCAGGCGTAGTGGCACAGGCCTGTAATCCCAGCACTTTGGGAGGCTGAGCCAGGCAGATTGGTTGAGTCCAGGAGTTTGAGGCCAGCCTGGGTAACATGGCAAAACCCTGCCTCTACAAAAAATGTAAGAATTAGCTGAGTGTGATGGTGCACATCTTGGTCGCAGCTACTTGGGAGGCTGAGGTGGGAGGATCACTTGAGCCCAGGAGATTGAGGCCGCAGTCAGCCATGATTGAGACTCTGTCTCAGTAATATAACAATAATAATAATAATAATAATAATAATAAAGCTGCATATTAGTTGTTTGACCTAGATATAAATTCATTTAACTTACCTTAGCCTTGATTTCTTCTCTGACAAAATGGACATGGCAATCACACCCTTTCATAAGGTTGTTAGGTGGGTTGTATAAAGAAGTCATGCATGTGATCATTGATTGAGTGATTTTTCAGATTTCATAAGGGTTTGAAATAAAAATAAAGTTTTAAAGAGAAAGGCACAGTTTTAAACTTAGCTGCTGCTTTTGCTGCTGTTCGATAATAAATTCTAGTCCCCTTTTGACTCTGATCAAAATCCGATGTCCTAACTTGGCTAGAATGGCTTTTTCCATTTCCCCTGTGTCTATTTTTGTTAAACAGTGGACTGTAATCAACTGAGGAGGTGTTCGTTATAGAAAACCAGTGACTAGGAATCACTTTCTCATATACAGAATATGAAGTCCCAAGGGGTGAGGAGATGTGTCCAAGGTTACTAGACCTGGTGGTCTCCTGACTTCTAGGCTACGAGGGAAGATATCACAGAGTATGCTCTGATTCCTAGAGGACAAGAGGTGCTCCTTTGTGGTCCCAAGTTTTGGTTCACCTTCTACATGGAGTTGTGTTCTGGTCTTAAGGGACTTACCACTCCATTCCATCACTCTCTGGAGTCAAAGCTTTTCTTTATGTTTTCTGAGATAATATCATTGGCTGTGGATGTTGAACAATTTTCTGATAAAAGTGATTTTTGATATTAAAAATCTAAGTGCTCATATTTGACAGTCTGATCTTGTGACCCTTGTGCGTGACAATCACACCTTATTTAGTACTGGGATTTTTTCCCTTTACAGTCGATGTTTACTTACACGATTGGCCTAAATAACAGTTTAAAACAGGTAGGGCCACAACAGTAACCATAACTGCCATTCATCAAGGGTATTTTGTTTGCAAAAATGTCTTCACTTTCATTTCTTACCATTCATATGCTAATCGTTTGAAGTGGGTGATCTCATTACGCATTTTAAGAAATGGCAATTGCAGCTCAGAAGGCAAAGAATGTGCTCAGGATCATAAAGTCGGTAGGTGAGGCAGCCAGAGTTTCAACCCAGTTTGTTGATTAGGCAATATGGTAGTCTTTTCATAGCACCTTACTGTCTGTCCCAAGTTCTTTCTCCAACCTGTACAGAGAGATTGTTCCTTGTCTAAAAAGCGACAGCAAGTATATGATGGGTGGTTGAGTCAGAAGTAGATTTTTAATCTTCTAAACCTTAACCCAATTCTCTTTCTACTGACCATACAGTTTTGTCTCCATTAGCATCTCAGCTTTTAGAAATGGGCGCTTTGTGAACCTCCCCATTGCAATGCATCTCTGTTGTTACATTTGAGATGCTGGAGTGTGGAGATGCAATACAGCAAACTCAAAAATCCAAAATGCCAATCCAAAATTTTGATGTCTAAAGAGTTACCATTTCTGCTATAACAGATTGCCATCAAATTTACTTAATGTCAGTATCCTATTATGTACACTTTAATTTCCAATTCAGAAAAAATGTCTGGATCCGTTTATGTCTTTATTACCAATGTCACCATTATTTTTGAGCCATTAGTCTAAGGAATTCAGACATTTGAGTTACTAGAATATTAAATAAGAGAGAATTTAGGCAACGTAATTTCTTGTTCTGCTCAGTATTTCTTCTGGGTGAGCCAAAACACTCGTGTTACAAGACTAAATCAGTTTCTGGAGCTTAGAAGGCATTAACTCTTTCTTCTACTTTATTGAATTAGTTATTCATTGAGAGAGAGAGAATATCTAGGAGGAGCTGGCCTGTCTTGGATTGCAGTGATACTTTGAATGGTTTTTTTGCTTGTTTTTAAAAGCTCATAAACCTCTGCTAAAGTAGACTATGCGTCCAGGCCTTCATCTTTGATGCTGGCTCAGGCCCATCTGTGGAGGTTGACATGGTTCGAACTTCATGATGAAGTTAATTTCATCATTTAACCTCATGAGCCATAGACCCAGCATAGATCCATCCACCCCAGTCTTCCTTCCATGCCCCACATTAAGATTGGAAAACACAGAGACCTGACCCAGACTTTTCCTGGATACTCCTTTCTTGTGAAAATGTCACTGGAGCTCATCATCTTGCATATGAGATACAGTGGGGGTGAATGAGGAGGGTAAACCGGCTGAGGATGCAAAGAAGAGAATGACTGACTAGCTGATTAGCTTAGCAAGGCATGGAACTCCTAGTACGTGGCTACTGGTGAAAACTCAGATAACCAGCTATCTGAATAAGGAAACTGTGTTCAGAAGCGCTAAATCTCAGCAACTTAAGGCTCTGCCAGGCAAGGCAAGAAAAAGAAAGGGCAAGGATTTGAGAAGGGGTTAATTGAGGGTGAGGTAAAGAAGTTTTACTCTGTTATCAAATTGACCAATTTGTATCCCGTTGCCTTTCTCCTTTGAGTCATTGTCATTTCATTTGCTGGGAAGTGGACTGAAACCTTGGTGTTATATGGGGAAATAACCCTGCCAGTTACACACACACACACACACACACACACACACACACTCTCACACACTCTCTCACACTCAAACTCACACACTCCCCACACTGGCATGCCACTGCCTTTTTCAAGATCTGAGGAATCCCTTAACTAGTTATTCCATCATGCATGAAAAACCCCAAAGTAAAAATGTTGGGGAATTACTAAAAAAAAAAAAAAAAAAAAAAAAGGTTATAGCTACTAAGCCAGTGTTGCATTATTTTCTCAAAAACTCATGATGTCATGGACTTACCTCACCTTTAGTGCAGCCATGCGAATAATGTGTACTGAGCTTTCTATCATGTACCATTATAATTAGCTCTGTCAGGTCTTAGCCCTGCAACCCTCATGCAGATAATATGATAATATGTCTTCATAACCAAGTGACCTTACATGCACAATATTTCTCCCCTTATGAAGATTGCATGTCAATAAAGTAATTGAGTCTCAGAGGCTGCAGCGAGGAAAGATTTAGATGATTGGACGTGGAGAGCAGTGATGTATGACGATTATTATTCCTCTTGTCAGGGAGGCGCGTACAAGCGAGGATGGCCAGAAGATGACAGGGATGACGGGTTGCGTTTCATTAAAAAAAATATTGCTGTTAATCACCACTCTATTCTTTTCAAAGTCACTGAGGAAAGAAACTCTTTTTTCATTTTAGATACAATGAACATCCCCAAATGGGAGCACATCGTAAGATTTTTAGCCTCAGCCCACTTTCACAGTGTCTTTCCTCTGTTGCAAAGGAGCTAAATTAAGATTTTAATTAATAGATCAGCCATGGGGGCCTGGGTAGGGGCCACCCAGCTTCCCTACTGTAGTGCTTCTTGGGTTTCCAAATGCAGAAAAGGTGCCTGCTGAGATGGAATTGGGCTTCCTCTCCTCTCTGCATTGAGAGACGTGTGCTGGTGAGCTCTATAAAAAGAAAGCAAATGTGAGAGAACCAGATCCCAGACAACTATTTTTACTTGAATTAATTTGTTTGGACAGTTTTAACACTTGGAACATTTATATTTCCATACTTTATAAAAGCAAACATGCTGTTTCTCTAGCTGTAAATTTATCTTATGATATCATAACAGCTGGAAACTTGTAGCCTGGTAGGATTTTGTTTCATATTTAAACAGCTTGAGAAATATGTTGGAAATAAGGTATACTTCCCCCCATCTCTGTGTGTTTTCTCCCCTTGTATTAGGCTACCCTAGGAGTGCTGGCAGTATTACTCGGAAGATACTGAGGCTCCAGGATTTTTATTAGCCTGGCATTGTTAATTGCTGCTCCCTTGCAAACCTCTTCCTATAAATGCTGAGAACACACTGGAGCCCCTTTCAGGGGAGTTCAAGAATCTTTTCAAGGGGAAAGAAAGCTAATAGTAAAAGCATCTTTTGTTGGCAGAGGGGCTTCTGAAGTCTTTAAATCTTCGTTCATGAGTAATTGACTACGATCTAACAGCCTTGAAGAAAAGGAGCTGATGGTATCACTTTTAGTCATACTATTAGCCTTATGATTTATGGTACAAAATTAGCAACTGCATCCTCTCATTACGGGTGCTGAGTGATTTCTCCAGGCAGCGGGAGGGAATTGAGAGCTGGATTTGTATCTCCTGGAGCTTTACTGTTTCCTCCTAGGGAACCACAGTGAGTGTTTTTGGGGATAGGAATATTGTTTTCCTTCCATTTTCTCTGCTCTATAAAAGAAAAGACCACATGTAAATAAATAAATAACCTAAGGAAGCTGGAAAGTTCAGAAGAAATGTTAACCCAAGGGTGGTCCGAAGGTGGCAGTGTAGAATATAGTGTTTCCGATAGGGTCAGTGAGCAATTTCAACCTCCTAATTGTCCCACAACCCCCTCCCTCCTCCACAAATTCAAGGCCAAAGCTTTCTGATAATTTTTTCCATTGAATAATATCTGAATGTAAATATTTATTTCTCCATCTGGGTAGTTTTTTCCTAATGAATTAAAATCATCTAATAAATTTCAGGGGCACTAGGAAGACTAATGATTTCACGAGTTCATAATCCCTATCCTATGCTGATATTGACATTTTACAAGTGGAGCTTTACCCCTTTGGTTCAAGGCTTTGGTTTCTGGTGAAAAATACCAAATCTTCCTGGGAGGAAGAAGCAGATTAACCTATTATCAGTTATTTACATCTGGGTGAGAAAAAAAAAGGATCTAAATATTTTCGGAATACTTTAAGAAGAGAACAAGCAAGATAATAACCAGGTGCCTTGGGGAGTGAATTTATGTGTTTGAGGCAGGCTGATGCAGAGAGGAGCTTGGATGCAAACAGGCTCATAACTGGGAGCTTTTTGCTATTGAAATGCAACTTTGCTGACTGCACAGTTTGTGTGAACCCTACCACAGCTCAGTGCTCTCCTCACATCAGGCTGCTTCCCTGGGTGAAGATACTGTTAAAAGCACAGACCTCAGAGTTAGATTGCATGAGTTCAAATCCCTGCTCTACTATTTGCAAACTCTGGGGCTTGAGAAAGGTACCAATCTCCTATATGTAGCTCAGTTTTCTCATTTTTAAAAGTGAGAATAATAGTGCCTTGCTCTAGGGCATTTATAAATGTAACATCCTTAGAATAACCAATAATAAGAGTATAATGAGTGCTCCCTATTGCTATCATCATCCCAGTGGATGAGAACTCAGACCTATGCTGGATTTGTTGTTGTTGGCAATGGTGGTGGTGCTGATGATGACAAAGAGATGATAGATCCTGATATGGTTTGGCTGTGTCCCCACTCAGATCTCATCTTGAATTCCCACATGTTGTGGGAGGAACCTGGGGGAAGGTAATTGAATTATGGGGATGGGTCTGTCCCATGCCGTTTGCATAATAGTGAATAAGTTTCACAAGACCTGATGGTTTCAAGCATGGGAGTTTCCCTGCACAAGCTCTTGTCTCTTGTCTGCCTCCACGTGATATGTGTCTTTCACGTTCTGCCATGATTGTGAGGCCTACTTAGCCATGTGAAATTATAAGTCCAGTAAACCTCTTTATTTTGTAAATTGTCCGGTCTCAGGTATGTCTTTATCAGCAGTGCGAACATGGACTAATACAGATCCTATATATAGCAAGTGTACTGGTGCTTAATTTCCTTTTGTAGAACTCGAGTCCAGGCTGATTATCTCCAACCTTTTCCCTGACTTCTTTTCTGTATTTTAGTTCCAGTGTATATAAAAATAAAAGCTGAACTTCTTGCAGTGTTGTGGGTTTGGGCCCCGGGGGCTGCTGGTTGGTGCTCCTGCAGCTGCTCTGTCTCACCATAGATCTCCACAGAGCCCTGAGCTATAGGGCTCTTGATGACAAAAGAAAAACATAACAAGTTAGAGAAAAGATCATCTGGACAGGGTGCAAATCTCCAAACCCTCCCCAGGATTTTTCTGTCTCCCACACTTCACCCAAAACAACATTTGGCCTAGAAGGGGACTTGGAGATTATCTGGCCCTATCTCTTTCACACTGAACTATGTGGAATTTCAGCATTCCAATGAGACATGTTAGAGGTGCAAGGGGAACAAGTGAGTGACCCATCAGGGTGGAGCTAACAGGGCTCCCAAAACTGGCTTCCAACTCCATTTTTATCTATTTAGTATGCTGGAATCTAATGGAAAATATCATTTAATGAAAAACGTTCACGTTGAATCTAACAACAGAAGGTTCAAGCATCAGCGGTCTCATCCATCTTGTTCATTTTACAGATGAGGCCCAGAGTAGGCTTATCACTTGCTCATGTCACTGCTAGTTAGTCATGGACCCTAGCCTTGAAATTGCTCTTTGGAAACCCCACTGTTTCCACTATTGTGTCTGCATAGTGGCTTCTGCTGGCCAACGGCTCACCTCATGGCCCCTCCCCACATGCCCTAGCTAGTCTCTTGAATGACTATAGCACTAGCATGTGGTGGCCATGAATGCCACCGGTGCCACCACCCTAATGGCAGCTGTGATTATCAGCACAGAGGCCCAGGAAGGAGGATAGAATGGACTGCAGGGGGATGAATTGAGAGAGGAGGGAATGGGCAGAAGGTGAGGCACATTTAACTCAGAAGTGGAGGTGAAGAACCCACTGTAGTGTTGCATGGGGCTTTGTTCAGCAAAGGAAGGTTGTTGTCTCTTAGTTCAGTGCAGCTGAATTGAGTGATCCAGCTGGGATGGCAGTGGGGCCTGCACTCCTGCTCACAGTATCTGTGTTGATGGGCACCCCTGCCTGGAGCCGCCAGGGCAGCTGCTTGGATCTCTTATTCTTTTATTTCCATCCCGTCTCCCTGTTTTCTGTCATTGTGTCATGTCAAATCATTGTCAGGTGGCAGACACCACACCCCCCAAGTACAAAGGTATCAGGTTTCGGGACACAGGCTGAAATGAATATAATAATGGGAGCCAGAAAGAGGCACAGACCACTTAGCAGGCAAGGAAACAGCTAATAAGTGTTGTTAGTGGTTTCCATGGGGAGGACCCGGCGTGCATTTCCTAGACAGGCAGGTGGAGCACGGCCTGTCCTGGGGTCCAGCTGCAGACAGGCTTGTGCGATTAGTATTGATGCCTGTCACTTTGTGGCTGCCAAGCTGTTGATTCTGTGAAAGACCAAAGACTCTGGTTATCTGGTAATCAACACTGCTCTCAGGAACACACTGGGGAAACAGAAATAGCCTTTCCTGAGTATTGACTGAAGCCATGGATCGTGCTGCTGGTTTGCGTTTTCCTTGGGCCCAGCCCTGAGATTGCTCCAGCCTGTTCTTCACCCTGCAGCACCAGGTAGCTGTTCTCATTCGTCATGGGATCAAATTCTCACCCCCTTAGAGGGAGCCCATCCAAGCCTCCTGCCCCAACTGAACACTGATGTAACAAGGGTGACTTCAGGGACAGTATAGGAAATAAGAATGCATTTATATGTCAAGGTAGAAATTCAGTCCCTCACTTTTCACAGATTCCCAAATCCAAATGCGTGGTTGACGCTTAAGCTTATTGTTATCCCATTCTACCTCACCTTTGCTATTTTTGAGACTCTTTAAAAATAGAAACATTGAAATCCTAAAGGCTTAGTAACAGAAGAATAAAAAAATGTAATTCATTTTCTTTCCTAATTCATTTTCTTGGTAACTGTTGCTTTATCTCCTTTTCCTATGTTTTTAATTCTATAACTTTAATATTTTATTTTTCCAAAGCATCAATGTCTTGATTTTAGTGAACCTTGAACAGACATCCCCTCCTGCCCATGGAAAATGAGCTCTGACTTTTCTCGGACTTTGTTAAGTTTTAATCTCTCTCTCTCTCTCTCTCTCTCTCTCTCTCATTCACTCTCTCTTTTACTTTCTTCTTTCTCTCCCCTCCTATCTCTTCACTCCCTCTTCCTTCCCTCCTTCCCTCCTTTCTCCTATTCCCTTTCCCAAAGTTTAAAAAAAAGCCGAAACATGATTGCTTCTTTCTTTTTTGTGTAAGGAACAATAGGAACTGAGGTTACATAGAATATGTCACAAACTGCATGTCACCACTTAGGTAACCCATCAGTCCACCCACTTACCTACCCATGCATCAAGTCATCCATCCAGTCATCCATCCACCCATCCACCTGGCTATCCATCCATTCATCCATCCATCTACTAAGTGCCATGGAGCATTTACTATTAGCCAGGCTCTGGCAAAGTGCTCAGGATACAACAATGAGTAAGATGAGCTTTCCATCCCTAGAGAGCTCACCATCCAGAAAGAGACAACCAGTGCTGGGTGTTAAATGATCTGTGATAAATGGTATGGATATATGTATGTGTGTGTGAATGTGTATACCTACCTACCTACACACTGCCACCCAATCCTGAAGTATCTGCTTAACTTTTGAGTCTTATTCATTTGTGGATTAATCACACAACTCTTCATTAATGCCAATAGCCAGGCACTCTGTTAGGAGTTGCGTTTATAGTGGTAACTAAGACATAGACCCTTCTTATTCTTAAGTTTTCATGAAACGCAGCCGGGATCATTCCCTCCCACCCCACCATGTTTCTGCCTCATAAACTAGAACCATTCTTGGTAATCTACTTAATTTTATAGATTAATTAAGAATAACTTATATGACATAGTCCTTCTCGGTATTTAAGGAAGGGAAGGTATCACTGAATATAACACTTGCAAAGGAGCCTAAAGATAACCTAGCTCAAGCACATCTCTTTGTAAATGAGAACACTGAGGCTCTGGAGGAGGTGCAGTGACTTCTCCAGGCCACACAGGAAGGCACTGGCAGAACTATAACTTGGCCTTGCCAAGATGCGGCCTTTCAGTCCCTCCCAATGTCCTCACCCTAAGTTTCTCTTTCATGAGACTCCAGAAGCTGCTTAGACTCACTCAAACCACTGGAGGCTGATGCGGTCATCTGAAGCCATGGCATGTTACCTTTCAGAGAGAAGGGAGAGGCTTCCCTGCAGGGAGGGGGCTGCGAAGGCCACTCACGACTCTGAATCTAGAATGGTTTTATAAGTCAAGCACTTTGTCTTCCTGCTCTTCAGGGAGGCTAAAACAAGAAATAACCAAAAGGAGACATATTGCCCAGGTCAGCAACTGATTACAGTTTTGACGTCACATTGCCTTCTGGGTTGGGAGAGGTTGAAATACTTTGTAGACATCACCCCCACTCATCTTACCCTTGGCGAATGCTCTTCACACAAATGTCCCAAGTGCCATGCTCACAGACGGGTTGGTGCTTGGGTCATCAGTACCTTATGCCATAGCAGTTCTCAGAAGCCATTATCCAGAAGCAAAAAGCCATTATCCAGAAGCAAAGTTCAGGACTGAAGATTTCTCTCATAGGTCCTCATAACACTCATCTTTCTGGCAAAGGATAACAATAAAAAGACTGAACAGGGCTGGGCATGGTGGTTCACACCTGTATTCCTAGCACTTTGGGAGGCTGAGGCAAGTGGATCACCTGAGGTCAGGAGTTCGAGACCAGCCTGGCCAACATGGAGAAACCCCGTCTCTAGTTAAAATACAAAATTAGTGAGGTGTCGTGGCTCATGTCTTTGATCCCAGCTACCTGGGAGGCTGAGGTAGGAAAGTTACTTGAAGGTGAATTGCCCGGAGGTGTAGGTTGCAGTGAGCTGAGATTGCACCATTACACCCCAGCCTGGGCAACAAAAGTGAAACTCTGTCTGGGAACAAAAAAAAAAAAAGACCTAACAGGTGACAGTAAGTCTACATTCCAGTTGGATTGTGAGGCTTTGGGAGAAACTGGGCTGAGGCAAAATCCCTCAACTTCTGGGATATTGGTTATTTCCCTAGTTTTTACTGTAATTCCATCTGTTCTCCAGAAATAAGAGAACACGCTAGGCTTTAGTTATATGAAAACACGGTATTGGTTCTGTAGGGTGAGAGGAGCTGGAGATGGGTTGAGAGCCTGGCTCTGTGGTGATAGGTCTTGGAACCATCTCTCTGATGTTCTCATTTGAGAAGCAAGTGAGTAGAGGTTGGTGGTAGAGTTAGTGAAATGGAGGCTGGCTCCCAGTTCCCACAGTGCTCAAGGACAAGGTGAAATACATTAATAATTGCAGAGTAATTTATATTTTCTTTGAGTGAAAAATAAACGTGTGAAGAAAAGACTGTTGTGGTTGGGCTGTAAATGGTGAAAGGGTGGAAACTGAAGCAGGTTTGTGGTTCCCTCCTAGGATGGCCGTGATGGCCCAGGCCACTTGGGGTTTCACGTGAGCCCTGAGGAATGTGGGCTGGGCCGACTGCAGGTGAGGCTCTTCACACTGCTGCCCTCGCCTTTTCTACGGGTTTCAAAGTGAACCTGTGTGCATGTAGGTACGCTACTCCCTGTGCCTTTGCTTCTCAAGCTGCTGAGTGACAATGACAAGATGCTGGCTTCAGAACAGGCACCACAGGTTCCTGTGCGGAAAGTGTCTGTGTTCAGGGAAAGGAAATCTACCCCTGTGCTCTTCACACCCAGACAGACACTCACAGTTTCCAGGGGTAAATAGGGACATTTCTAAATCTGTCTTGGACGTCCATTCACTTTATCTTTAGCCATGGAATGCTGACAAATACTCAATACGATTGAGTGACCTTCTATAGGTCAGAGCGGGCTGCCTTCTGATTGAGTTTGGAAAACTCATAAATCTGGCCAAGACTTCAATTTGTCAGGTGGGTGGGGCTTTGTTAGGGGAGACTGCAGCCGGAGACAGTGGAGCCTGCCTTCCTTCCCCCTCCACCTACGTGAGCTGCCGATCCCTCCTGACTCCTCAAACAGGACTTCTCTGGTTTGTGAACACATTGTCTCCTCTTGGCGCGCAGAGCTTTCAGTTCTAGCCCTGTTGGATGGTGATGGCACAGACCCAGTGGTGTTTTAATCACAGCAGTGGGCTCAATGCTTTGACTTGCATGGTCTAAAAATAAATAAATAAATAAAACAGGACCGGCAAGAACAGCTGGAAGACATAGAAGGAACTGGAGTTTTAAAAGTTGGACATAGCAATGGATCCAGGCTGAGCTGGTCTTATTCTTCTGCCTGAAAAGCTTAGCAGACATGATAACAAAGGATCCTTTTGCAGCTGTTTTTCTTCAAGTTACAGAATTTTAGAGCCACAAAGGAAACTGGAGATTATTGTTACAGATGAAGAAACTGATGTCCAAAGAAATTTTCCAAGGTTAAAGAGATATTTGTTGCCAGAGCCAAGATAAGAGCTCAGCTTCTTCCAACACCTTAATTTTATTGTTTTGTTTTATTTGTTTTTCTTTCAGTTAGCCCCCTGGGAAATGTTTATTGAGGACCTACTGTGCTCAGAGTTCTGGGCAGGCTTCTCTGGGTAAATCCTGAATTCAGGTGCATACATCTGGTAAGGAAAACAACAAACAAGAGTAAGATAAGAAAAGAAGGCAAGAGAAGACAATGCCCAGAATCCAGTGACATTCATACCAAGGCTTACAGTGCAACAGAAAATGTGACAGCAGGGGAAGCAGGACAACCCTTCCGGAGGCAGCAGTGGGAAGAACAGAGTGGGTGCATTCTCCACCTCTCCTCACCTACTTTGAGATGCTCATTTGATTGAATTTGTAACAAACAACTCCTCTGGATCAGTCCTGCTTCTCTGCCAACCTAAGGGATGGTGGTCATTGTTAAAGCTTCCTCTGAGCCAGTCCTCTGCCATGTGGCTTTATCTGCTTATTTTATTTGGTCCTCATAATAACCGAAAGGTGGGTTCTATCACTGATTTCCAGATGAGGAAACTAAACAGGAGGGAAGCTAGTGACTTATCCCAAGTCAGTCACCTAGTCAGAGGCAACTTTCTTACTGATGGGGCTTCATTTCCCCTTAGTGTGAAACGGAAGTGTCCTTGAGATCACATGTTTCCAAAGACATTATCAAAATACAGATGCGTGGTGATGCAGGAGGCTGAGGACGATTGGCATCTGTGCTCTTCACGTGTAGAAGGAAAAATCTCATTGCTTGGGCATGAGGGGATATAAGCAGCAGGTCAGGGCCCAGCATCACACTGAATAGAGCTCCAGAAGGCTCCGAGGACCCTCATCAGAGGCTTTCTCCGTGTTTTATGGTCCGTTGAGCTTTACGACCCCAAAGAATCCATTATTTGTTTTCCTTATTGCAGGCCTCAAACACTGGGCTTTGCTTATTCTTTAAATTTACAATGCTCATTGCATGACAGAATTATTTTTTATTTCTCTTTTTCTTTCAGAGCCTTGGAATCCCATTAGGAAATTTCTAGTACAAGCATTTGGGGGAGATACTAGTACTCGGGTTGGGCATCTGGGAGAGATAGACAAGCTCTTATTACAGCATGGAGGATGGGGAGATTACCTGGCCAAGTATCATTTCAGGTTGTGGCAGAAAGAGATTAGCTCCGATTTATCGCCGCTCACATTTTCCTCTTTTACCCCGTTTTCTGAATGTCATGAAAATGATATTTGTGAATCCCAGGGGCCTCTCACAGTGGTGTCAGTTTAGAGATCTTCCCAGATACATCTAAATGTGGACATAAAATGTAATGGGAAGAAATTGAAAAAATATCTGTTTCTTGATTCTTTATTATTATGGAGTTAAGAAAGCTATTTCTCATGCTGTTTCATAAATTTGAATCCAAATGTGTATGTTAATGTGTATTCAGATGGATTTTGGATGATTCAAACATGCAGATTTTTTATAAAGTTTGTCAGATTTCTGGCAGTTTATAGATATATATTTAGACAATGTATATGTGCATACCTGCCATATGTATATATACTGTGTTGTCAGAATTGAGCCTAAGTGAATTATGATGACAATTTAAAGTAAGTAAGCTTATAATGAATACTCAGCAGTTGGACTCAGTATTTGATTTGGAAAATATAAACATGAGTGCAATTAATTTTTGGCTGCTTACTCCGTTAATAGTTTACCTAGATTAAATTTGAATCTAACAACAAACATATACATTTCTCTACGGGTCTGTTATTATCTCTGTGACACAAAAGCACACAGGGAAATTTCAGACTCTGAAAGAAATGCCGTAGCATACCCCAAAGAGAATTTTTTAAATTTTAGAGAAGGTTTTATGAGGCAGGAGTGCTCAAAGACGTATCTGTGACATCTGTGTATCACGGACTTGTTTCCCAATATTGCCATTACTTTTGCTAATTTGGGCCAATTACTTAATGTTTGCCTGGGTTGTGGTTGGGTTGAGAGTGGACAGTGGCTTGGGCACAGTCTGTTCTTCTGATTCAGAAACACCATTCTCTCCTTGCATTGCTCAATCCTTAGCAGGGAGAGGGCCCAACCAGAAGACATGTGCCTAAGCTAACACAAAGGAAATGTTGTTGTCTCTGAAGTTTAGAAAGAATTCATTGAGCTCCTAACCTCACTCAAGTGAGTGTGAACCAAGGACCAAGCCAGCTGAGTGATCTCAGGATTAGACAAGTAGATCAGGAATGCTCATTGATCTTCCCTGCTGAATGCAGGCTCTCAAAGTGCCACTGTGCCTGCACCCAGTGCTTCTGAGAGAAATGCAGGGCTGGATGGTAAAAGCGGTAGTGTGGTAGTCCCCTGTGCTGAACGCAGGGGTGTGGGTGGGAGAGTATCTTTTGGGGTTTCCCTCTAAATATTGTCGTATCTGAAATCTCAAACAGAAGAGAAGAGCATCATATCTTCTGAATCAATGCTGGTCAGAAGGTTCTTTAGGTCAGAGGTTTTTGAACTGTAGGGTATAGAAGAATGTCTTGGGGAAGTCTTTAAAAAAGTCTTTCCCACCATTCACCAGAACTTATGATTCCGAAGGTTGGGAGTAAAGTGTAGGAGTTCACCTCAATCTTGGTGGCATCTCATGAGCTACATTCCTCAAGCTTAAGTAATTGACACTCTACTTAGATCGTTGAATTAAGAGCTGTTAAGAATCCAGTATACTCTCTAAGTCATTGATACCAAGGTTTGGGGAGGCAATGAGGGCAAAGAGAGGTATGCAGTCTTGGGAGGCCTCTCAAAAGGTTTGGAACTTGGGCAAAGCTCGTTGGCCATGTAAGATTTCGATGATATTAGCCAATAGTGAATGGGGATGAGTCCTACCATTTGTGGACAAATTGACTAAGCAGCAACAATGCAGACAACTTCAAATGGCCAAATAAGTAATATTCATAGTCAGGGTTCAGGGTGGGTAAAATATTGAGGGTATTACTTCTCACCCCAAAATGGCCTCCATTTCTCTAGTACCCCATCTGGACTTGAAATAAGGTCAGCCCTCTCTTAGTTTTGCAGAGTTCAGTAGGACTGTCTGTAACTGGTCTTGGACAAGGCAATTAACTTCACTTAGTCTGATTTTCCTCGTTTGTGCACTGGGAGAGTTGTGGTGGATGATTTCAGATCCCTTTTGCTCTAGCATTCCATTTGACCCAGTTAAATGCTTCTCATTATTACGTGACTGGAGATAGGCCAGGTCAAATGATGCCCCTTCAAGCAGAACCATCAGATCTGGCTGTACACAGTACAGATGGATATTAGACTGCTCAACTTATCATCATTAGTTCCGTAGTCTCAGAATGGGAATGCGCCATAGTTCGTATCTGTCATAGTTAGTATTTGGAAGTCTCAAAGCTGGTGAGATTATTCACATATTTATTCCTATGTACCGCATATGCCACCCCACGTCTCCCCTTCATCATGTGTCTGTGACAATGTATTGAACAGAAAATCTCCATCAGCTGACTCTGACAGAGTATATTATTTACAGTGGTGTCAAAATGTGCTGCTTATAATTGACTGTGCTCATAATAAACCAACCTAAGAATATTTTATTCTCATATTCCTTCTTACTGGTAAATCTTCTGCTCGCATTCCTCCCTTCCATCAACAGCTTCTTCATTATTTACAGAGGAGGGAGCACACACCAGATGGTGCATGAGTGATATTGTAGGGTGACTCTTTCATCTTCGGGAGGTGCTTCTCTCTCTCTCTCTCTCTCTCTCTCTCTCTCCTTGGGATTTTGCTGTGGTAATTAGGGGTGAGGGAAATCAAGTCAATTGTATTTAATTTCTAAAGCAAACAGAATATACTTCTCTATTTCTCTCAGCTTCATGAAACAATGTGAGAAAACACTAGTAGCTCCATGGCCAATTTCATTTTTCATCCTCATGTTTTCACTTAACTATCTGAAACCTTGAGAAAATTACTGGCCCTCTATGTGTCACAGTTGTGTCACCTGTAATATGGGGATACTGATCATATCTAACTCATAGGAATGCTGGGACTGTTCATCAAATAATGCATATAAGGGGCTAAACATAAACTAAGAACAAGGACCAACACACCTAGGGCAAAGCAAACAGAAAGTACCATCTTTTGTGTTCCCCATTCATCTATAGAGAGCCCCCTAAAATGTTCCTGTACTGGAATGTGTTTGTAATGGGGAAGTGGCAGCTTTTCCAGCTGCCATCAGCAGGATGTGGACATGCGGTGCTGTGCCCCAGCTCCTCTCCCCAGCTGTGTACCTCCTCTTGTTCTGCTTCCAGAGACTCATTACCCTTGGCATACACATGAGGTTCTTACCTAGCCTGAGGTAGGTTTTCTGTTTTTATTTTGTGACCCCAATAATCATAGGTATTAAGTATTACTGGTTGCCTCTCCTAGACTCACCTGGAAAAGCCAGGGGCTGGGTTTCTGTGGCACCATGCTCACTGAAGCAGTGTTTTCTTAGTCATAGCAGCCACCTCCCCTCTGCCAACTAGACTCTCTGCCTGGAATGTCCAGAAACGCTTTGGTGTATTATTCCCAAATTTGAATGGACAGAGTTTGTTCATAGAAAGTACTAATTTTGATGAGCATTTCTTTTTATTTTAATTGTTCTGATGAAAAGCCTCATGATCATGTAATTCTTAAAGACGAATGTAAGGTTGTTGCCCTAAAAATATGCCTAGTTCGGCACACGGGGTAAATGTGTGATTATTGCTACTTTTTGGTTTTATGTAAGAAAATTATCATTATCCATCAAAGCAAAAATGTTTAGTGGAATGAAATAACCAAAGGAAAAATTGCTTGAACATGGGGTCCTGTGGCTGAAATTGATGGAACACTTATCATGTGGCTTTAATCCCAGGCATTTACATATTTTCTCACAACCTTGCTTCCCCTCTCAGAGGCTTAGGTTCTTACCTTAAAATGGGAAGGTAAAACTAAATAATAGGCCAGACGTCGTGGCTTACACCTATAACTCTAGCACTTTGGGAGGCTTAGGCAGCAGATTGCTTGAGCCCAGGAGTTCAAAACCAGCCTGAGCAACATAGTCAGACCCTGTCTCTACAAAATAATAAATTAACTGGCTGTGGTGACATGTGCCACTGGTCCCAGCTACTCAGGAGGCTGGGATGGGAAGATTACTTGATCTGGGGAGGTGCAGGCTGCCATGAGCTGTGATCATACCACTGGACTGGGCAGCGTCACAGAGTGAGACTCTGTCTCAAAAAAAACCTCCAAAAACCAATACCTAAATCATATGTATGGTCAAGTATTTTATCTTAACAATCAGTTGATTTCTCCTTTTTGGGGTGCATAGAAATATGTATTTGCTGAGCTTCTGTGACAAGTCTCATGGAATGAGTAAACTTTGGTGTTCAGTCTTCTAATATAGAATATTTTACTTTCTGATGGAAGATGCAATCATTCTACCAAGTGTGATTCCCTTTTCTTTATTTGGATGGACATAAATGAAGATTTGCCCCACCTAGGTCTCATAAAATTGTCCAGTTTTAGGGTATGTAAAAACCTAATGATGGACTAATCTTATATTTGATTTAACTGATGAGGAAACTGAGACAAAAACATGGCCCAGGATGGATTAGCTATGGAGTCAGCAGTAGCATTGTGCTGCCTTCATTCCTAGTTCAATGCTTCTTCACTTGTACCTCCTAGAATTGTGAAAGCCTTAAGGTACCTCGTACCTGAATTTATATCAAACAGCCTTAAGACAAGCAGATATGTACAGTTTCAAAAGCAAAACCCAACGTGCATGTATTTATTTGGCTTGAGGGGCTTTCTATTTTGCATTCTCTTGCAAATTCTGTTTTCCAAAATGCTTACAGCTCAAGTTGGGTAATAGCCATCCATTGACCGACCATCCACTGCCTGCTCTTAACTCCGGCATCCCATCTTTGAGATAATCTGAGGGAGAATTTGGCTCTCATCTAGAATTCAGTTTTAGTTTAGCACTTCGCTGACTAGCACTTTGCTAACTAGTACTTTGCTGACCAGATAGTGCTAGTTAGCTTTCTGAGACACTGGGATGGCAAGCACATGAGTCATGATATTTGTAATAGCTAGTATTATTTTGAGAAAAACTAAGGGGTCTCGCCAGATGAAACCGTCTTTAATATCACTTTGCTGACTATCAGTACAGCATAGTGTAGAGTTTAAAGTGCTTTATCCACATTTATGTTTCAGCTGCAGCCTTGTTTCCTCTAGACATGGCAGGTGGGATTTTTCATATGTCTATCACCACCAGCTATCTTGATTTTAACTTACCATGGGTTGCAGGGTTATATTTTGGCATGTCAGAAGCTGTCCTTATTGGATGTCAGGATATTTGAAATCTTTTGGAATAGCCAAGTAATTGCTTTTGTGAGAGCTTATAAATTAAAATTAACTTAATATTGCCCTTTTGGGTCTATATTGGTTTCTTCTGCTGGTTTTTATTTTATTAAGCACTTTTCTAAGTCCTGGTTTGCTAATCATCTGTAAAGCACAGGGAAATAAATGACTCTGAGTTAAGCCCGACCTTGAGGAATGTAGCATACATACTGTTGCAGGTTGGGAAGGCTCCTGTCTATAGTGGGCTTTGGTTGGGTGACCTAACCCAGAGAGGAAGGAGAATTTCTGTTGAGGGTGGGTGTATGGACAAGAAATCCTTCTACTTGGATGAAAGAAAGCCCCATGGAAGACTAAGTGGATGAGCCGACTCACCTTGGTTTTTAATATGACAACAGAATGGATAGATAGGTCTTCACTTCTCAGACCTCTGCTTCCTATTCCACAAAACCAAAGCTTTGTTCAGCTATTCTCTGGGTGGGTGTTTGCCTTTGCCTTTCCTCTGTGAAAACCTGCTGGTGTTATAGAAAACGGAGTTGAGGGGTGTGATTTTCCTCTGGCATATATCACTTTCATCTCATCTGAACCTCATAGAAAGCCTCTGCTGATTCAGAGGACAATGACATTGATCTCTTTATTTTAAGGCCTCGCCCTGGCTCAGCCCAGCAAATGAGTACACAGTGCTTGCTCAAAACACAGCTGAAAGAGGAGGTGGTGTTCAGTGAGGATCACAAAAGCTATGGTAGAAGTGAGTAACAGGAGCTGGGCTTGAGCCCTGGTCTGAGTTCAGTGTGGATGTGGAAAGGTCACCATTGTCAAGAGGCAAGAGAATTTGATACTGGGTTCAAATCTCAATTTTGTTTTAAAACTACATCAGTAACTTGTAGCTCGTTTGCTGGCCTGCAGCCCAGCTTGTTTAGAAATCCATTCTATTCTCTCTGGTATTCATAGTCCCAAAGAATCTATGCTGATGGTGTGGTGACACATCCAACCAAGCACAGGCTTCGGTTGCTCTCAACTCAGAGCTCACCCTGTCACATGTTGAAGGAGAATGTAAGAGCCTGTTAGAGACAGTGGAACCCAAGATGGTGAATAATATTAACCAAAGGCCAAACTCTATAAAATGCTTATGCCAGGAAGGAGGACAAGGGGGAAAAATGGAACAGTATGTATGTGTGTATATGTGTGTATGTACTCTATGTGTGTTTATAATGTATATATATGTGAATATATTTGTAACATATTTAAAGTATATAATTATATTCATGTACATATCTACATATATGTATATGAATATGTTTATGTGTACACATATATGTATATCCATATGTATCCATACCTATCCATAGATATATATATTAATGTGCGTATATAGGTATTGCTACTGTGTGTGCATATGTAGTGTGCCTATGAAGGACAAAGCATGCAGTGCATTATGGAGAACTTGGTACAATAAGACACAGGTCCTCTTCTCAAGGAATCTAGAAGGCATGTGGTGATTAAAAGCCATTAACTACCCCAGGAATGCCCATCCTTCTCCGTGATCTGGTAGCTGATATCGGATAATTTGCCCCTGGATTTTGTGAATAATAAAGAACAGAAGGCTGGTTGGTTTCTTCCTCTCTCCTGAAAGGCAGTGATCACATTTTCTAATTGTACTGCCTGCTTTTAGAAAAGGTCTCTGCTGCGATCTAACCAGCACAGTCCCTCTTTGCTTCAGGGTCTTGGCAAGAACAGGTTCTGATTCCGAAGCATTAACATTCTTCAGAGCTCTGACTCCTCTCAGAGGTCTGTTTGCTTCTGACCCTGCAGATGCAGGTCATCACGGATGTTTATTTGTCTGTTACTTAAACTCAGGACACATGTACAGCAGTAAATTCTTCATTTGCCAGAGTTAATCACAGCCATGCTGTAGCTTATATCATTCCCACTGCCCATTGGGAAAGCCTTGAAAATATAGATGGGATTTGTTCTCCAGGAAATAAGTTCAACAAACCAGATTGGTGAGACTACACAGAGGGAGAGGTTTGAGTTGGAGTCCCTCCTTGGATAATATCTTATTCCATTCCTGCCAAGGATCAAATTTAAGACTTGCTGCATTCCAAAAAAATAGACTAGTGACAACTTGGCGTGGAAGGAAACAAGAAAAGGTTTTGTTTGTTTGCCTTTTCATTAAACATTTTTAAAAATTAAAGTCGTGGAGGAAAATGTAATGTTACTCATGCTTCCCTACTCAACTGAATATGAAAAAGTGCTAACATTTTGTCATATTCATTTCAGATCATTTTTATTAAGAAATAAAATATTTAGAAATAACTGAAGTCCCTCACATTCCTCTCCCTAGACCCAGTTTCCCCAAAGCAAATGTTGTCATGCATTTAGTGTGTAGCTAGTACATTATCATCCTTCTGTTACATAGATATTTATACAGCTACAAACAGTAAGGGCATTGTTTTAATACCTTTAAAATTATTATGATAGTGTTACACTATACCTTTTGACAATGTGTTTTTATTCTATCAACATTGCATTTTTGAGAATTATCTGTGTTTGAGTTCACTCATTTTAACTGCAGTGCAGCACCGAATCATATACATTTGATGCTGTTTATATATTCATTCCCACACAGATGATCATTTCCAAATTTTTGCTATTGTAAGCAAAGCTGCAATGCACACCCATATGTAGTCAACCCTCCATATCCATGGTTTTTCATATATGGATTCAACTCATGGATCGAAAATATGTGAAAAATAATTGTGTCTGAACTGAACATGGAAGAGACTTATTTTCTTGTCACTTTTCCCTAACAATAAGTTCTACAGATATCTTTTATGTCAAGATTGCTAGTCGTGCTGCTTTTTCTTCTAAATTTAAGTTTTTCTTAATATCTTGTAACCGTGTTTATGTGTTTCTCATAAAGATGTTTTATTAAGTTACGCTAGTAACTAGTACTTCTGAAACCTAGCAGGTGAGCACACAAAAGTCTTGTGCAAAGTGAGCTATGTAATTGCGCGATTCCTGCAGTCTACTTGGTGACTCACAGATCCAGGTTTTCATCTCAAGAAAAGTCAGGTTGGAGCTGCCACATCTTGCACCCACTTACTTCTGCTTTGGTTAGGAAGTGGCACATGCTAACTTCCACTCAGAGCCCTTTGGCCAGACCTGCCTTGCAGTATTTTTAGGTGCAGAGTGGTCTTTATTTGTTATGCTCAGCTGAGTCGATGTGTGCCTTTAGTGTGAGAATTTAGGGTTTTCCTTAGTTATGGAAAGATTCTCTGCTGTTAGCTGTTTAAATTGCTTCTCAGTATTCCTGAAATTTCTCTCTCTCTCTCTCTCTCTTTTTTTTTAACCTCATTATGTCTCAGTGCTGTACTCAGAATTATTTTCTCAGTACTGTCTTCCAGTTCACTAGTGTTCTCTTCAACCATGAAAACTGTTGGGTTAATTTCATCTGTAAAGTTTTGAAATTTCAATTATGTTATTTCTATATTCTAGTTTCTATATTGATTATTTTATTAGTCATTTTTCTCAATGTATGTCTTCCAGTTTATATAATGTTTTCTTATTCAAAATGATATTATCTTTTAAGTATTTTAAGGTTGTTCAGAGACAATTATGTGCATTTTTTTCTGTAGTCAAATTGTCCTCTGTTGTTGAGTTTTGTGGATATTTTCTTGGTTCTGTTTTTCCTTATTGGTTTTGAATTTTAGGTTACTTGCTCATCTAGAGTGAAAGTTATCTTTAAAAATAAATCTTTAAATATCTATCATATTTTACAGATTTTCAGTAGCTTCCATGTGGCTCCCTGAGAATCTCAGACCAGAAACAAGTTCTATGTTAGTGAGCTAGGATTTCTGTCTCATAGATTGGGGATATTGCAGATCCGGTACCTAGCAGCTTGTGACAAATCTGATCTGTGTGATTTGCTCTGTTCCCTCCTTTCTTACATGTACATGGTGATACAGTTCGATCACAGCCTTATTTTTTTCTCATTTTACCCCCTCTGTTTGGGAGACCTTATGAGTTTATGCTGAGTCAGGCTTGCAGCCCTAATTCGGTAGTGTTCAGTGACAGCCTTCTCTGCCTTTGTCTGTTTCTAATCTAGAGTTCAACAACCCCATGATTCAGCACTTTTTCCTTGATGTCTGTTTCAGTACTCTTCTGGTGTACAAGACACATCTTGTATTGGGTATAGATATAGCTTTTAATTTTTGAAATTTCAGCTAGAATTGCTTTAGTGATGTATCAAGGAAAAGATATTGAATTTGTAAGTTTACGATGCTATCTTGATGAGAAATATTTTACATTCATTTTACAGAGTTTAATTTGATTGTAAAAGAATAGATGTTCATTAACATAGATTTGGAAACTATTGAAAAGCATATAGAAAATATTTAACCAAAAATACAACTGCATAAAATAATTACAGTTAACATGTCAGTGTGTTGTCATCTATGTTTTGCTTTTCACTAAATAGAATTCACACTATATATTTAGTTTTACATCCTTCTCTTTTATACCAGCCATTATAGGGTGGATTTACCATGCCATAAAATAATCTTCAAAGGCAATTTTTTTAACAGCTCCTTAATGTCCCAACATATGGAGGTAGTATAAAAACATAAATCATCCAAATTTTTAATATCTCTCTTAGCATAAATTAACAAGTAATTACTTAGTAAAAGAGTATGAATATTTTTAAGGCACTTGATACATAATGAAACATTTTGATCCAAATAGCTGTTTCCAATTTACATTCCAATGGTAGCATAATCATTCTCTAGCCAGTACTAGGTATTTTCTCTCCAACTTTACCAGTTGGATAGATGAAAAATGCTGTCTGTTGACATGTTAGTGCTCTGAAATATTCCAATATCTCTTTTGATATTATTTCTTAAATTCTCGTTATTTGGTTGTATTTTTTTCTAAATAAGACTCTAGGTTCTTCTCCTTTTCTGTTTTTTCCAGAGAACCTATTTTAATATTTTCCATTTTTCATGATTTTTTGCATATATGCATTTTTCTTCTTTAGCCTTTTGTTCAAGTTCTCTTATTTTATGACTCCTTAAGCAGATTGTTTAATTAATTAATTTTAGTTATCTCCTGTCTATTCACAGGCTTACCTGCTTTGTTACTTCTGAATCTATATTCTGTAAGTCTTGACATGAATTTGCTTATTTTCATTTATTTCCAAAGTAGGTATAACTGATGTTTATTTACTTTCTTATCTAATATTTATTGAGGAAATCTCCAGTTTATTTTAGTTTTTAACTTTAATTTCTGACATTCTAGTTTTATTAAATTGAAGTTTGAGATTACAGATTTTTTTTCTTTCAAGAACTTTTTCAAATATACTAAATTAATTGGCAAATTTAAAAATGCCTCATGCGTATTTGAAAAGAACTTATATTTTCTTTTTGAAGGGTATAAGGTAATATATGTATATGTAAATTTATTTGTAATTATGATGCTCAAATATTTCATTCCTTTTAATATTTGTTTAATCTGTCAGAGGCTGACAATTGTATAATATTTTTCAATTATTTCTGGTGGTTACTGCTAAATAGATTTTGGTATTTGATGAATATATCATCTATATCCTGAGTGATGTGTGCCTTACATCTTCACTGCAGAGGATTTCTTTTCTCAGCCCGAAATATTATCTTCTTTTTCCAGATACTGCTTTTCTGCCTTTCATGTTGTTGCTATCATTGTTTTGTGCAAGTCTTTCTTACTTACTATTATTTCAGTTTTAAAATTATCCTTTACATTTTATTTAAAGTTTTTTGGTGATCTGTATATATTTGATTTTGTAACAGCTATTAGGAAAATTTAAGGCATTTACATCTGTTGTTATAATGTATATTTGGGCTTAATTTTATAACTTTGTCTAATGTTTTCTTGCTTTTTCCTTTTTCTGGGTTTTGGTCTGTTTTCATCTTAAAGAGAGGTTTGGAAGGTTGAAATATTTTCATTAATTGTACTAGTGATAATCCTTTTGTTTATAAACTATATATTAAATCCTATACTCCTCTGTCAAACAAGAAAAAGTTTCTAATGAGAAACGTAAATTAACTGGGCTTTTCTTGATTTTCTACTTCTTTGTATTTATCAGTATTTTTTCCTTTTTACCTGGTGTTAACACTATGAATGTTTTATGATAAAATCCCGATCTTTAAAAATATGTAACCTTCCCGGACTTTGAATTTAGTTTTGTGCCCATGTTAAAACAGTTCTTGTGTGTTCCTAAAAAGTTAAGTTGATTTCAGAATTCCTTGACATTTTCTTTATAGTTTAGTGATTGCAGTCTTGCCTTCTTAATTTCTGTTTTTCTTTATTAGTTGACACATATTCACTTCCCCTGTGCTTTCTCAGGAAGATAATAAGAATGATTAATGTTTGTATGATTTTAAGCTTAGTAAAATGTCTTCCTGCAACCTTTTTACATGAACAACTAGGACATAAACCTCTTAAGTTATAAACTTTTCTAGTCATTGCTCTGGACAAATTGTTACATTGTCTTCTGACATTTATTTGAGTTTGCAAAGAAGGGTGAGGCCAGCCTTATTTTTGCTACTTTAAAGATAAGGTTTCATTCTTCTTATTTTTGTAGGATTCTAAATTCATCATTGAGATTTAAAACACAATAGAACTCCCTAATATTTCTAGTCACTAAAAAATTTATTTCATTTGGTTCCCCCTAAGCCCTTTTACCTACAGTCTTATAAGCATATCAGACTTAAAAGGTCTTTCTTTCTCTGTAGCAATTTTGATTTTTTAAATTCTTTGGTGATAAATTATCTGTTCCTGCCCCAGTAACACTTCATCTGGATCTAAATAGTATTCCATGTCCATCATCTTCTGTTCTATTTTTTCCTCTGAATACTGAGAAATATTATTTAACTTTTATTCCACATTATTCTTTTACATTTTTGCAGTTTTACCTCTTTTGTATTCCTTTAAATATGGACTTTCACTTTACTATTGGATTTTGGGTTTCCCTGGTTAATCCCTTAATTCAGCCAGTTTCCTAACTATCTCTTCATTCATCTCAGCATAATTTTTCCTGTGACACTCTGATTCTTTTTTACAACATGTGTTTTATAGAGTTTTAAGGGATAGCAAACGAGTTCTACATCTTGCTTTTGTCTCACGTAAAAATAAAATTTCAAATATATCCCCCTTATCTGAGTCCACATGGAAAAGCTCCTTTCCTAGAAGCTATTGTTGTCTTTTTTTTTGTAGAATCCATAGTGGCAAATGTATATATGTGTTTTTCCATGCTTATTTTGGAATAGGGATTGCTCTAAGACCAGCAAGCATTTTCTGTGGCATGTTCCTTCCTTCTGTCCCACGCTAATTTGGTAGGATTCTACTGCTGAAGTTCAAAGTGATGTAACTTAATTTTGGATGTCTAGGAGGTATTCTTCTGTGTGTTTCTGATTTGCATTTTTATGGATTATTATTGACAGCTGTATATTTTGAGCAACCTAGGGAGCCAGATGGGCTTTTCCTTTGAATGGTGTTGCGTGTGAAGACTGCGTTCTTCAGGAAGTGCTTCTCCAATGCTCTTTTTCATTTTGATAAGGAGTTTCACTCTTGTTTCCCAAGCTGGAGTACAGTGGTGCAGTCTTCGCTCACTACAGCCTCTGTGTCCTGGGTTCAAGTGATTTTCCTGCCTCAGTCCCCCAAGTAGCTGGGATTACAGGAATGTGCCACCACACCGGGCTAATTTTGTATTTTTAGTAGAGATGGGGTTTCTCCATGTTGATCAGGCTGGTCTTGAACTCCAGACCTCAGGTGATCCACCTGCCTCAGCCTCCTAAAATGTTGGGATTACAGGTGTGAGCCATTGCACCCTGCCCGATGCTCTCTCTTTGCCCATTTATAATACTTTTTTTCAAAGGAATGGCCTATCCCTAAAATCTTTCTGTATTTTCTTCATTGCCTGATTGAGGAAGTATGAAGAGAATTCTAGCCCTCTATGGCTCTGAGGTCACTTACCAGATGGCTCATCAGCGTGGCCAGGAAGTGGGTGGCATCTTATGAGATGCTTTAAGTCAACTAGATTGCCTATGCCTATGTCTTATGCTCTTATTCTGCTTCTTCAAATACACCTAAGTGTGGGGGAGCATTCAATTTGGATATAGAATATAATAAATGGTAAGAAGCCCTGGAGTCTGGGTCAGGGCCTCAAGGTCCATATGATTGCAGTGGGGTTGTGGGAGGGCCATGGTGGGTCCAGAACACTTAACTCTCTTTTAAACAAACGACCTAATCACTTACCTGTTTCTGCTGCCCTCAACATTTTTTAAAGTTACTGAAATGGAATAAAATTAAAACTTACCTACTGAAACTCCTTTAACAGGCAGATGATGTGGAATTAAAAATGGGCACTGAATGGCCAAAAAAAAAAAAGATATCCATCAGTTAAAGATGAGAAGAGGAGGATATAGATGTCTGGAGAGCTAGTGCAAAGATGTGAAGAAGAAGACCTAAAAGAAAGCCAGGAATAGCCAGCGCATAGTGGGCTAGTGAGAAAATGGAAAGCAGTGTCCAGGAAAGAAGAGATTTTTATGTTGGGGTAAGGAATTTGATTTAATTAAAGTGTTATTGGAAGGCCCTGGGGGAGGAGGGTTTAAAAAGCTAAGTAACCTAATATGATCAGTTGACAGCAAAATGTTTATATATTTGTTTTATTCATTTATACACTTGCATATGCTTTCATTCATTAAGTATACCCATATTTATCAAATAACCACTGTATGTGGTGGAGTTATATCCCAGGATTCCCAATTCCTAGTATAAGGGGTATTTCTATTATGACATGCAACTTCTCTACTAGACAATAAATTTTGTGTGAACAGGGTCTGGACTTCTATATATTTGAATCTCCTATGATTTACACAGTACCTGACTTATGGTAGCCCCTAAATAAATATACTTGATAGATGAATGATAAGTAATATTCTATAATGTTCACAGAGGTCTCTGAAGTAGAGGAATATTTCATATTTCCAAAACACAGTCAAAGACAGTCATCAGCAGCAGTGACCAGGATTCCCCACAGGGCAGAGCTCCATAAAGTCCTTGCAAGGACTGATCAGTGGGTTGGACCCACTGACTCTTTTAATCAGGCTAAATATGCTGTCTCTTCTATGCATAGATTTGCTGAGATTTTACCATGCTGGTACCAGTGTGGCCATGTTGATAAAAAAGAGTAAAGACTAGTCTCTTTAGTTGCCAACTAAGGTTTAATGAAATCTCATGGCTAAAGCATATATAAATTCAAATAGGAGCCAAGCCCTTCACCTCTACTGTGGGTTCTATGACATACAGAGTCTTTTCATAACATGTATTCCCAAGACTTTCAACAGTGCAACATCTGTTTTACTTTGAGGGAGCTATGATAAGTATCTGCTTAGAGGCATGATCTGAACAAAACCAGGGCACATTTGTTTGCCAGGCTATAGATTATCTAGTCTTACATTGTTTATGAATAAATCACGCACGATGGATAAACCGGTAACCACAACAGCATGTTTCATACTCCATTTAAGACATAAATTGATGCATTCATATTTTTTCCTGTAGACACTAAAAAATTTATGTTTTAAATAGAAGATCACATGAATTTTGATGTATCTCAGCAGTTGGATATAGATTCCAGAAATTCCTTTATTAAATTAGAGCCCAGGTGGCTGATTAGGAGTTCTAATGTTCATAGCTGTACATTCAATGCATTAAGATAAGTGAGTCAAAGATAAAAATATATTTGGTGTTTTATGAGAACATAAAATACATACCTATGTATGTATTCTATGTTTGTATGAAACATTACACTTAATCCTCAAAATTCATTTCAAAGTTCATGTCATGAACGTTTACAAAGGTTCAGAAACTTCATAAAGTCACACAGGCAATTACTAGCAGAGTCTGAACTGAGAATCACATCTTCTCAGTCATAATCTAGTTTTCTTGGCTTACCACAAAAACTGTTTCATTGATAAGTTATTCTGAAACCACATTTGGGGCTATCACTGACATATAGTATGAAGCTAAATCTAGAACTTTAATTCCCTGGTCTGGTATACACAGATAGTTCTTAGGATGAATCACATAGATGGAGGAGAAAGATAATACAAAACGTTGATCTTTGGGTGATTGCATTGAGGATTCTGATCTCTATGGACAAGCTGAAGCTTGGAATTGAACTAAAAAGAGTCACTAATCATATACTTTCACAGTTAAAGCAGCAGTGTCTGCATTGTATGTTCTTTTGCTGTTTAATGCAGACTCTCAAAAAAGGCAGATTTTGGTCACTCCAATGCCTCATTATTTTTCGTACCAACTTGGCTATCCTAAAACAAGTAAAACAAGCAAACAGAGAATCAAGAAATAGTAAATAAACATTCTTAAAACCCACATGTTACTTTAAACATAAGGGCAAAAAAATGACCCAGTGAGAATTGGAGGTGATTTTGGTCTGCATTTGCTCAGCTAGAGCAAGCTGTTCTCACCCACCCACCCCCCGCCCCGCCTCCGACTTTGACTTCCTTTTTATTTGTATTTTCCATTTCCTTTCCCTGGGCCAGATGTGTGGATTCCCCTGTTGTGCCCAATGACAGAGTAGACATTTCTGGAAACTGCCAGGACTATTTGTAATCTCCCGGCTTTACAGAGGTCTCATATGCTGAGAAGGACAAATTCTGATGTTTCACAGCAACAGGAAGAGGGTTAGGGATGTTGAAAGGACAGTTTGGGTGGAGTTTTCACATATGTTTCTCTTTGATGGAGAATCCAGGGCAGGGATCTGGTTTGATGGGGGCCAAGTTGTATTTCTCCTCTCTTTATTCCATGTGACTTGAGAGAGCAACCACAACGAGTACGGAGTTTTAGCTTGGAGCATGACTTCCTCCTCCTAGAATGCCAGAGTAGGAGAGGCCATTAAAGGTCATGTTGTCCAACTTCCCCTAAAATTAATTTTAGATGAAATCTGCAGGAGAGAGTAAGAGCCTCTGTTTATAGAAGAAATTGTCTCCTAGAATCTAAAACTGTCGGTTGCCCATTGGACAAACATTTATGGCCGTCCAGAATTGGTGAATATCATAGAAAAAAGGTGCGGGAAGGTGTTAAAGGACACTAGTTTAACTTCTCACTTAACACACAAATTCCTTGATTAGAAATGGAAAATATAAGATATGTTTATGTCATTGAATTGGCATGAAATTCTGAAGGTTGTAAAATGCTGTTTATTCCCAAGGCCAAAATAGGTGAATCCTGAGCTTGACTGGTCATTTCTTCCTGCAAGGTCCCACGGTAAGAGTATGCATCAGTGGTGTTCCCTGATAGGATAAGATTTTGATACTAGCCAGGGCCTTTAGGAATACGCTCTGGTGAAAACACTGATGGGCTAGGATGAATGTCACAGGAGGCTCATTAACTTAGCTTAGGCTAACTTAAGGGTCTATGCTAGAACCAAAGCAGGCCAAACGGTTTGTCCTCCTTGTGGTCACCTCCAAATTCAAATTCAGGTTGCGAATCTGATCACTTCTCTGTGAGACAAGGCTTTACGCACCAGTTACCAGCAGATGAAAGCACAAGAATTAGAGTTTGTAACCCACCATCTGACATGGATATGCGTAGGGGAAGTGGCAGGGGATCAGAGGGCATATGACAAGGGTAGGCATCTCTTCTGGGACCATCTTACTTAGTTATGTGGGAGAGGAGAAAGTCCCTGAATAATGGAAGGAAATGTCCCAAGGGATATACCCTGTTGTTACTGTGATTGTGTGGCAGTGTTGGGTAGAAAGGAATCTTGAAGGGCCACATCAACTTGTATAGGCCCTGTAATTCCAACTGTGTACACCACAGGGAAGAAAAGGTATTTTATGCAGGCCAACCCTGCTAACATTTCTTCTCTTCCTCCTTAGGGGTTGGGTTGAAGGGCTCGAGAAAGGGTTTGAGTATCCCTCAGAGAACATCCCCTTGCACAGCATCCCTACCCAAAAATAGTCATACGGTCTCCACTTTGTTCCTGGTTTCATCTAAAATAAGGAACGATAAATAGCCAGATTAAATCCCAGCATTATGGTCAAAGCAAGGGCCTGGCTTCTAGAGTGGGGTGTGTTGAGGTCATTTTCTCACTATTTTTATTTAACTCACCAAATATATTCTGTAATTGGGCATAACCCAGCAAAAAGTTCTACTCTAAAGTTTTATCACGGAGGCCAAAGAGCATGTTCAATGTCTGCAAGGTTCTCAAAGGAAATAGAAAGTAGGGGGAGGGCAGATCCTGAGCTGGAGCTTCCCCAGTGACTACAAAAGCATTCGCAGAGGACCATGTGATGTAGTATCAGGGCACATGACTCAGATGTCTTTGAGAAGCTGTATTTGCTCAGGATGATGGCTAAGAAATATGTCTTATGCCCTTTAAGAAAAGAGTCACTTTCACATGAGGTGGTCCTTCATTTTTATAAGATAGGTACTGAAAGAAAGTGTTAATTTTATTTGTGCAGACCAAAGAGTAGGCCTTCTAAGAAAGTTGCACTCTTATTTAAAAAAAAAAAAAAAAAAAAGAAGGAGGCAGCATTTCAGGTAAAAGCCTGAGATGAGGATTTCAGATCTTAAAACTTGAGGTAAAAATCAGCACTCCGATGTGCCCAGCCTGTGTTTTCTACCTTCCCATTGTTACGAGATTTTCTTTTCCAGCTCTTGAAGGAAGACTTTCATTCTTCCATGTCACCTTCTTCTTCCCTTCTCTTTTATTTTGGAGGGGCCTGAAATGTTAATCCTGCAACACAAAACTTGGTTGAAATTCTGTTTTAATTCTTGCCTTAATTCACTGAGGTTAAGTTGAAGATAGGATGTGGAGTGTTGTTTTTTTCAAATTGTGGTCTTAGCCATAACTCCAGCTTCCAGTATTTTCTGCAGTTCCATGGATGTCTGGGAATAGTCAAAGTCACATTTCATTGTCTCTAAGAATTGTCTTGACCCTGTCTTTAGCATTCCTTCAGGTTTCTCTTTACTACAGATCAGGAAAGTAGTTGGTGACAGTCTCCCATTAGGAGGGAGCATTCAGGGTTTTAGTTTTAACTTTTCAAAGTTTAATGCTTTTCCATTTTCTTTTCTCTGTGTCAGCCTTAGAAAGAGTAATACACAGTTGATCTTCAGTATTCCCTGATTCTGTGTTTGCAAATTTGCCTGCTTACTAAAATTTGTACTTTCTCAGCCATTCATAGACATGCACAAAGCAGTGAAGATGTTGAGTTGCCCAGGCGCGTGTTTCCAGCTGAGGCTGAACAAGGCGACCCTGCTTTCTTGTTTCAGCTCTCAGACTGAACGCGAATGTCTTTCTAATGGACTGCTTAGTGCTATGCTCTTCACCTTTGCTTTTTTTGATGACATTGTGGTTTAAAGTAGTCTCCAAGTATAGTGCTGAAGTTCTGTAGAATATTCCTAAGCCCAAAAAGGCCATGATGTGCCCTCCAGAGAAAATCCATGTGTTAGATAAGCTTTCTTCAAGCATGAATTATAGTGCTATCGGCCAGGAGTTCAACATGAATGAATCAACAAAATACCTTAAATAAGTTTTCTTAAACAGAAATACAGAAACAACAAGGTTATGTCTCTATCAGTTGACAAAAATGTTGTGACCAGAAGCTTTCAGGAACCTAACTCTGTATCTTCCTTAGGAGCAACCGTTCAGTATTTGCTAATTCAGTGTTTGCAGAGATTTTAAAGGTATAGCTGCTGCAAATGGCAAAAGTCAACTGTAATCATTTACTAAGTGTCAGCTGTAATGATGAAGATAGATATTCTAGACTTAATATGCTAGGAGGGATGTGCATGCCTTATATAGTCTATGGACATGTTACAGTAAGGGAAATGTGAGGGTTCCCCCTCAGCCTGGAACTCATCTAACAAGACAGATAGAAATGTATCATTTTTTAGGCCATTTCACATGGATTAAAGCTTATTTTCTTTTACACTCCTAGTCCTTTCAAAAAAAAAAAAACCTGGTGTTTAGTTTTAAAAAAAATTGACTTCACTGTTTTGTGTATATTTGCAGTCTGAACACCCATAGAGGGGAGTCACCTCTCTCTTCCAGACAAGGGTTAGTTGTTGAATTTTATGTTAAATCTTGACATTGCAATAAATCTCTGAACCTGAACCAGCCTGCATTGGATATTTAATACTGTTTTCATTTCCAATACTAATCAATCTTGGAAGAATGTGCCGTTATTTTGTAGTTACATATAAACATTTAGATGAATATAAAATGGCTTATTGATAGCTTACTTGCAGGCAAGTTTATTGATACTTTTATCAAATTCTGTTTGATTGATTGATTTGGTCATCCTACTGTTATGGATGTGGAATAGAACCGACGTGACATTTTTTATTTCCTGGCAGTGGTACCTGTGGATGAATGGGGTATGGGAAAGCTTAAGCTCTGTCTCTTGGATGAGAGAAGTATCAGGGCCTGATCAGCCCATCTCCTATCTTTAAGGAATGACGTAAACTCTGTTTCACATCAGACCCAGTTTGGAAGACCCCACAGGCCATTGCACTGTTGTATCATTCATGTGGGAAGCTCAGCTGCACAGGAGCCACAGAAATCTCCACTATGTATTACTTTGGATTACAGTGTATTATTTTGTTTCATTCTCATTTTTTAAGGAGGTCTCTAATAGGCACCTTAGGAAACTCTCAAAATATATTAATAAGATTTGGCATTTGATTCACAGATACTCATAAGGCCATTTTCCTCAGTCTGCAAGTCCAGTCTGAGACTTTGCAACTTTTCTCTCCTCTGACTGTTGATTCCAAGTGTCATTACAAAATAGTACTAAGAAATCCGTAAAATGTGACGGTTTTTCTCAAGCCTCTGCTAAAAGCCTAGCCAGATGCACATTTCTTATTTTTTTTTTTTGGTAAATAGATTCAGATTTGGTATGATTCAACGAACTAAAAAATATCCCCTGCTCAAAGCTTGTCTATGCCTGCTAATTGCATGAAGCTTAACAGATCCTCTACACATAGCACCAAATAAGGGCTGGCTGGAAATCAAAAGCTCCTTGCCAAGCACTTTGGATTTTCCAAAGGAACTGTAATGTTCCTGGAGATGTTTATTAATGGAAATGGGGAACTTCGTGGACCAGGGTCCCAGAGATTGATAGCCTGTTACTAGTGTTTATTATTTTTGACTGCAGGTTTTGAAAGCTTTTCCTCCTATCCTCCCTAAAAGGAACTTTCTCCATCACTTGGGACTGGAAGTGGGGGTGGGGTTTAATACCTCATGGAGCAATCCAAAATAGACACACAGAATGTTAATAAGCCCAGGATTTTGCCCTCTGTTTTGTATTGCTCTGCCCCAAAATACAAAACCTAATTAGTGCATCCAGAGAAGCGTTAAATGGATTTCATGCTGTTTAGTAAATGCTTTACGTGCTTTGGTGCCATTGAGAAATGTGTGGTTGAGTGAGGGTGGGAATAGGGAGAGGAAATGGTTGCTGTAAATGCCTCCTACCAATGTCAAGCACTTTAGGGTGAGCATCAAAGATGTGTGTTTATAACTCAGATGCTTCAACTTTCACTCAAATTTTCCTCCTCTTGGCTAGCCTGCCATTTTCCTTTTGGATATTTTTTTTTTTCCTACCAGACATCATCTCCTAAGGCTCAGCGTGCAATTGTCTACACTCAGAACAATCAGAAATTGTGAGTGATGGATGTGTACTGAGTGCTTACTGTGTAATGAGCCCAGAATGGGATATGGGTATTAGAAGATGTGGCTGTTGCCTCTGGAGAGCTTACATCCTTTTGGGGAACACAGAACACAATATCCCATTTTCAAGGTAGAGCCTCAGTCTGATGTTCAAAGCCCTCCATAATTTATCCCCTATTCAGTGACTGGCCTGTGATATCTCTCCTAGAGGCTAGTCTTTATTGCCTTCTACATCATTCAGTGGTTGTGAGACTTTGCTGCACAGTAGAATTGCCAGGAGAGCTTTGAAAAAGCCCCGGTGTTCACGTTGCACCCTCTGTAAGTGCTTTGATACCTTTAACCTGCATCAGGATCACCAGAGGACATGTGGAAACACACATTGCTGGGCTCCACACCCAGCATTTCTAAGTCAGCAGGCAGAGGGCTTTAAAATTTTGAATTTCTAGAAATTATTGCCAATGCTACTAGTCTAAAATCACACTTGAGAAGGATTGACCTCTATTGGTTAAATCAGAATTGTTGTGTGGCTTCGGTATTTATGTGTATTTTTCTGATGATTCCAGCATGTGGGCGAGACTGAGATTCGTGTTCTACACCTTCTTTCATGTACATGGTAGAGACGGATGATCACGTACCATAAATTCCTCTGATTGTTTTCCATGATTTGGCTTTTCTTCTCTGACTAGACAGTAAAAGTCACAGCAAGAACTGTGCATCTTTACCTTTTCTTGATTCTCTCAAGATGCCCAGCCCAGGGTCGGCCACACAGAAGTATAACTTGAATGGTGTTAAACAAGGAAGCTTAGAAGGGTATATGAGAAGCATTGTAGATACCACCAGCACTTTTCATTTTCCTGCTCTCTAAAACCTCTAAGGAAAGAGGTTTCCCTTTCCCTTCCTTTCCCTCTGTTTGTGGACTCTAAGATGCACTACAGAGCTACTGTCTCTCTCCTCTTCTCTCTATAGGGGAGGGTGCATTTTTAGCATTTACTTTTAAAGAAAGCAATTGCAAAGAATACTGTATTCACACATAAAACCCGCATTCACATCCTGGCTCTAATGTTTCTTCTTATATGATCTTGGGGCCATTACTTAGCATTTTCAAGTCCCCGTTTCTTCATAAATAAAATAGGGACAAGAGTATCTCTTTCACAGACTTCTGGAAATTAAATGAGTTTGTGCTTAAAACAGTTCTAAGGACAATATAAAACACAAAGGCACTGTAAGCCTTTAGTTTATAACCATATTGTAGCAAACACACATTTTTCCTGGAAATAAAATGGAAGTGCTCTTGGGCTATGGGAAGTGGCAAGGGGAGATGAGTAAATGTTTGTGTTGCATCCTGACCTCGTGATACATGATGTGAAATGTCTAGGCATGCCATGAAGAACCGAAGTCCTGCAAAACAGAAAATCCCCAGTGAGTCCATCATTATGAAGATGGAGACAAGCCTCTGTTGAACTTCACTGCCAGTGAACTCTACTAAAACGTCGGTCCTGTTTTTGCATAGCTTATTAGTCAGGAAGCAGGCTGTGAGCACTGAGATTTCCATAGCAACCTGTTGGTGCCTTTAGTGCATTCCTTCCATAATGATTCAACTGAAATAAAGAGGTCTGGCATTGTACTTAACGGTTCTTAGTATTCTTCCCCATAGGTAGAGTGCCTTAACTCTAGAACCATAAACGTGTTTTCAGAATGCAGCAAGATTGCATAGTTGTGTAATAAAGCTCCTGATAGAGTGATAAAGATAGAAGAGGGAGATGGTGAACTGGGAGAGCCAGGAATCCTCATCAAACTAATATGGGAAGCTCTGTCCTCTGAGAAGTGCTGCCTTAAGAAATTTCCTTGATACTCAACTGGGAGTGGTCACTCATGCCTGTAATCCCAGCACTTTGGGAGGCCAAGGCTGGTGGATCACCTGAGGTTGCAAGTTCGAGACCAGCCTGACCAACATGGAGAAACCCCGTGTCTACTAAAAATACAAAAAATTAGCTGGGCGTGGTGGCACATGCATGTAATCCCAGCTACTTGAGAGGCTAAGGTAGGAGAATAGCTTGAACCCAGGAGGTGGAGGTTACGGTAAGCTGAGATCGTGCCATTGCACTCCAGCCTGGACAACAAGAGCAAAACTCCATCAGAAAGAAAGAAAGAGAACAAGAGGAGAGAAAGAAATTTCTTTGATACTGAAAGGGGGTTATATACAGAGTTACCTAGGCTTTTGTTAAGAATCTGGACTCAGGCCAGGTACAGTGGCACACACCTATAATCTCAGCACTTTGGGAATGCGAGGTGGCCAGATCCTTTGAGTCCAGGAATCCAAGGCTAACCTGGGCAAGATAGAGAAACCTCATCTCAATGGAAAATACAAAAATTAGTCAAGTGTGATGGCATGCACCTGTAGTCCTAGCTATTTGGTGTGGCTGAGGTGGGAGGATCACTTGAGACTGGGACGTCAAGGTGGCAGTGAACTGCAATTGTGCAGAGTGGTCCACAGAGTGAGGACCACAGAGGAAAACCCTGTCTCAGAAAAAAGAAAAAAAATGTGAATTCAGACAATACCCTAGACCTTCTGAATTGGAATCTGCACTTTTCTCAGGAATCCCAGACAATTTGTATACACTTAAATGTTTGAGGAAAAAGAAGAGTCTCTTAGAACTAGACTGGAAATCAAGAGACTTGACTTGGTATTCTTTTAGTTCCATCTTTACCTCAGTGTCTCCATATGAAAAAAACAGATGAGTAGAATAAGTTTCTTCCCATCAGTTGACAGGAATTAATAGTAAAATAATCCCCACAGAAAAGGTCTAGAAGCCTAATGTCCAGAAGAACCATCCTCTTCCTCTTCACCCTGCTCCTTTTGGTTAACATTCTTGGATGCCCATCTCACTTCCAGCTGCTTTGGGGTTTGGCAGTTACAGCTAGATGTCTCAGAAGCTTCCAGTTCCAATTATGAGAAGCTGAAATTCTCCCATGGGCACACAGTTCTTCTGGCATCTGGCACCATCTCTGCCAATGCTAAGTAAGTGTGGTCTGGCCTTCAAGGAAGCCCAGTTTCCAGCAGTACATGTGAGAAGAGGCCCTGACTCTGGCTGCTAGGAAGCACTCCAGACAACAGCCCTCTCCAGCTACTGAGCGCATCCCACATTGGACAACTGGGAAAGTGCACAGGGAACAGTGGGGGTTGTTGAGCTCAGCGAGTGTTTCCTATAGTGCATAATTAACAAAAACACCTGTGTGGCTGCTAAATCACTTCCCGCTGTTCCCCTGTGCAAATGCTGTGCTCAGTAACCTTACAAGTGCCACATTCCTCCTACCCAACCGAGGCAGCGCGCAGAGCCACAATGCATAAAGCTGGCAAGTTATTAGTTCAGAGCCCCTTAAAGGATCTCTTAAGATTGATTCGTTACTAGTCCATGAGGCCTCTTGGTTAGCCTGGTGGGATTTTGCTAGACTGCAGCTTCAGGGAGGCTCAGGGATGGGCAGTGGGTCTGTTCTCTACAAACTGCCCTTCTTTGATCAGCACTTCTCTGTATCCAAGGCAAGCCCATGGAAGAGCTCTGGAGCTACAGGAGCCAGAAAACCTTAAACCACAACTTCAATACCGTAATTGTGGGCCAGATGCTTCCCCAGGGGAAAACATCCAACAGCAGTGAAATGAGATGCAAGTGGGACCTATGGATTTTGTTGGAAATTCATGAAAGGAAAGTGACATAAATCAAAAGGAAAAGCTATCATTCTAAACAGGCCTCTTCCTGCTGCTGAAGTTTATGGGGTGCTTTGGTTACCACCAGGATCTTGTAGGGCCCTGGCTGCCCAAAATGAAGAAGATAGACTCCCCTGTACCAGCAGGTGGACTGGCAAGAGGATTCGGTGTGATGACAAGCTAGCTTTGTAATTTACTTCTTCCAGGGCAAAGCACCATGTTTTTACTGCAAGTTTAGAGTGTTTGAGCAGATGAGTGAATAGGCCTAAGAGACCCAGTGAAGAGGATTGCTGGATGTTAGGGGTAGGGGGAAGGGGAAGGCTTTAAATAAACAGAACTGAGGAGAATGGACAACTGCAGATTCATTCACTCCCTGCTGCCTCACTGGTTTGCTGGCTTCATAGCCTTTGTCACTAACTGAAATTAGCTTGTCTACGAGTTTGTCCACTTATGTATCTCCCCAAATAGGATGTGAACGCTGCAAGAGTTAGATTCTTACCGAACTTGTGTGGAGCTGGATCTTCAGAACTAGTCCAGTGCCTGGCACACAGTAGGTGCACAATTAATGTATTTGTTTTGAGACAGAGTCTTGTTCTGTCACTTAGGCTGGAGTAGAGTGGCGTGATCTCAGTTCACTGCAACCTCTGTCTCCTGGTTCAAGCAATTCTTATGCCTCGGCTTCCCAAGGAGCTGGGATTACAGATGTGTGTCACCATGCCTGGCTACTTTTTGTATTTTTGGTAGAGATGGGGTTTCACCACATTGGTTGGGCTGGTCTTAAACTCCTGAACTCAAGTGATCCACCCACCTCAACCTCCCAAAGTGCTGGGATTATAGGCATGAGCCACTGCGCCCAGCACAATAAATGTTTTGAATGAAAAAGTGAATCTTTAGTATATGGGGACTGTGATCCTGAATTATTTCTGTTTTGGTGACTTTCAGAACTGGCATGGATTGTATTTATATTTTGGTGAATGATGGGTAGGAGTGTTGCCTTGCTTTATGGGAAAGGGAGCACAAATCAAAATGGAAGCCTGTCTTCTGCCTCCTCCACGCAGCTGTGTAGAACTTTTGTTCTCTCTGTCTGCTAAGACTCTTGAAAAGTCATCTTGGGTATCCTGTTATACAGCCCTTCACAAACATTAGCACAGTGTGCCTGCACTCTACTAAGTGGAAAGTGGGGAGAAGATACAAAAGTGACCATTTTCTGCTCTCGAGGGGCCTGCATGCAAAATAGACAATGAGTCCATTTGTGCATAAGGGCTATGATGGAGATGTGTGTAAGTTACACCTGGGAAAACGCCGTGGACTTGGGAAGAGAATGGAGGAAAGGTACTAATAGCTTCCTGAAGATACTCTGAATCTTGAAGGAGGAATAGGAATTGGCTCCAGGCTAAGCTGGCAGGTAAGGGTATTCCCAGAAGAGAGATGAGGATTATGATACTACAGAGGCCAGAGAAGCTGGTGTGTTGGGAACTGCAGTTGTAAGGTATGAGTGGACAAGTGGTGAGAGACTAGAATGGCCTGGTTCCCAGTCAGCATGCCTACGGCAGACACAGCACTGGAAAAAGCACTCCTAGGTGAAGACAGCTTCTCAGATATGAGAATGGCCAAGGCAGCTAGGTGAACTCTAGTACAGATGTATGCGCTGGACAGTTTAAGGACCATTCATGTGTCCTTTCAAAGGTTTATCGTTCCAGCTGTTACTTCCTGTCTTCCAGCTCATCTGTTGGCCACCTTGTTGTTTACCCCCTTGAGTAAAAATAAGCAAAGAGCCAGAAGAATGGGATAATCTCAAATACCTCTTTAATTTTTTTAATGAGGAGCCCTGTCCGAAACATTTTTTGAGTCAGAAATCTGAAACAAAACAAGGCTTCCAAGTGATTCATGTGCTTCCATTATTCAAGTTTCCCTCATATCCTTATCACCATGTAGGTAATGGGTGTGAATCTTTATGTGCTCATATACATATACTTGATTATATGATCATCTCTTGAGGGACATGTGACGCAGGAAGACAGTAGGGCACATGATTTGCTCTTTGACCTAAGGTAAGAGTAGTTTCTTTCTCCGTCCTGCTTCACTATGGCTTTGTAGACATGTGGGCACACAGAAGAAGCAGACAGCACTGCAGAGGATGGACTTATATACATAACTGCTTCTTAAGGTCAAAGATAAGAGGACGGGCAGGATCAAGGTAAGTCTACATTTTGGCAGACAAGAACTCTTGGTGGCCTCTCCATTCAGTGCTAGAATGTTAGTTGATGCTTGTGATTTCAGGTGCTCATGTGGTCAGGTCCTCTGATACCACTCCAATGATACTGAGGGGTCACCAGGAATATCTGTGGCTGCGAGCATATGAGCTCCAAGAAAGAAAAGATTCTGTAAGGGCTGCCATAGCTACTTTTTTGTTTTCTTGTGACTTTAGCTCAAATTGTAAGACCTGTATGTGTCATTTCCTTTATATAAGTACTCCAGTGTCCCCAGGTCTGCCTCCTGCTCTATTGCCCTTGTAGCTATCACTACTGCCGTACGAAGAAAGGACAGTAGCTATTTGTTCCCCTGAGATGCTTGGCGTACTATCCACAGTGACCCCCAGCAATAAAGTTGATTAATTTTGATACAACTACCTATGATAGAAGAAAATGAAGGACATGTCTAAAACAACCCTGGAACCCCATCTTTGAGGATCTGTTTTGTACGACCACTTCTGGGCACTAGGGTAGAGTTAGTTTTGAGAGAGAATTTAAGATAAGAATTGTTTAAGCAGGGTATGAGTTTTCTAGGACTTCTGTAAGAAATGCCACTGACGGGGTGATTTGGACAACAGACATTTATTTTCTCCCAGTTCAGGAGGCCGGAAGCCTGAGATGAAGATATTGGCAGGGTTGGTTTCCTCTGAGAACCATGAGAGGAGGAGTTGTTCGAGGCCTCTCCTCTCACCTTGTAGGTGGCTGTCTTCTCCCCGTGTCTTCACATGGCCTTCCCTCTGTGCTTGTCTGTGCCCTAACCTTTTCTTACAAGGACACCAGTTACATAGGAGTAGGGCCCACCCTAGTGACCTCATTTTAACTTAGTTCTTTATGGACACTATCTCCGATTATCAGTCACTTTGTCAGGTATGGGGTGGGGGGGTTAGAATGTCAACCTGTGAATTTTTGGCCATGCACAGTTCAGCCTGTACCAAGCAGATATGGGAGGACTGAAAAGGCAAGGAGGGAACATTGAAATAACAAAGATAGTAGCTACAAGAAGAAACTACTCTATCCTTAGGACTAGGGGAATAAAAGGAGGAGTCTGGAGTCATGAGAACTAAGCAGTTTGGAGAAGTCTTTCAGGACTGGTGCCCAGACTTCTGAGGGGCAGAGGGTACAAGTAGCTGGTACTGGCACCTATGAGGGGTAGACAAGGAGACAGATTCTGGGAGCATGGGAGAAATGGAGAGGAGCGTGTCCTTTCTCCCTCCTTTAATCTTCAGATCTTGCTTTCGTGCCCCGTTTGGCAGGACCTAACAGGTGTCTTCTGGCAAAAGAGAAATGTAATCTGTAAGCTACAGCATGACAGGCCATCTTATTGAAGGGTGAATTTTAACTAAGAGATAATAACTTAATAACCAGCACAGACTGGGTGTGGTGGCTCACACCTGTAATCCTAGAACTTTGAGAGGCCGAGGCAGGTAGATTGCTTGAGGCCAGAAGTTTGAGACCAGCTTGGGCAACATAGTAAAACCCCTTCTTTACTAAAAGGACAAAAGTTAACCAGGCATGGTGGTGTGTGCTTGTAGTCCTAGCTGCTCAGAAGGCAGAGACAGGAGGAACAACTGAGCCTGGGAGTTCGAGACTGCAGTGAGCTAGGATCACACCACTGCACTCCAGGCTGGGTGACAGAGTGAAACCCTGTCTTACCAAAAAAAAAAAAAAAAAAAAAAAAAGCAAGCAGCACAGATTCCTTCAGCTTCTTTTAAAAAGTCATATCTTGCTCTGCGACTATGCTTTTATTACTTAGCACATCCTTTAAAAGTCTCTGGTGTCTGTCCTCTTCCAGAGCATGAATTCTAATGTGCAGAGTATATGCCATCATAAGGATGTATCATCATTTACTTAACCAATTTCCTATTCTTAGCCATTCAGTGTTTTAAAAATTTTCTAGTCTTATAAAAAGGACTGCAACCCAATAAATCTAAGCACATATCCTTAAGTAATCCCTTAGGATTAATTTTCAAAGTGGAATTACTAAATCAAAAAATGTGAGGATTTTTAAGGGTCAAAACTCACTTTCATGAGCTATGGAAAACATGAATTAAGTGTGGTTTCTTCTGTAGTACAGTAGGGTGAGATTATAAGGCACTAGAACACTGGGTTGAGGCAAGGGTTTAAATAGTATCGGCCAAATGTGAGTAATAGGATGTAATGATTTCAGAGTGAAACTAGACCTTCCCTTTTTGAAAGCATTTAAAGGTGAGGGGACAGTTAACAGTAGCATCTGCCCCAGCTGGTGGAGACACCATGTTGTTACTGATCTTAATACAATTGCATTCTTAGCAGAACTAATTTTGTAAAGCATTTCTCTAAATAATTCAATTTTACTTGGTGCTTATGGTTGGACAAAGGAGCAGGCAGGGTTTATATCAGTATTTATGGAGTGTAGCCTTGTAGGAATTACTCTGGCCAGAGGACATTGCTATAAATCTAAAATGATGGTTGTGTTTTTGATTCCATCTTTAGTTTCTGAATTTCAGCCATTGTAATTAAAAACCTATAACATAAAATATTGGCCTGTGACAATTTTATTTTTCTCCTGGGATGCTATGATTTTTCTGAGGTATGCTTTGCTTGGTCCTTTGTGGAGGATAAAGGTCTGGGGGGTTTTGAGCGGGACATTTGGAGCCCATCCTCATGACAGGTATTTGGCATGCCAGCTTGGGTGCTACCCTTGGAAGATCTGAGTCCAAGCTTTTACTGGCTTCCTGAGGACAATTCTGAGAAAGTTACTACCCCTTGTGTTGATTTCTGGTGCTGGTTATATACTTGGCTTTTGTAAGACTAAATAAATTGATAAATTCAGCTGATTCAGAGCGTTTACATAATCTTTCCAATGTCAACAGTCATTTAAATTATCCTAACTTTATACTGAATCTCCAAAATCCAATTACTAGCTAATAATAATTGTCAGTTTTACTTTAAACCTTTAATGATAGGTCACAAGGGAAGTGTAGCAGCGGGATTAAATCGCTGTAGACTGTAGCTATGCCCAGCCTTAAATTACTCGCCTCTTATCTCTGGCTAACAGAGCCACTATATGTTTTGTCACCATTTTTGCTAAATAGAATAAATGTCACCAAAATTAATTTCATCTCCCTTAAATTAGCTTCTTAGTGTGATTTCTCACTTCAGTCAAAATTTATTTCTTCAGGAATTTAATTTCCTTCTTCATCTCTTTTATTCGTGAGAGCGAGACTGTTCCGGAACAAATGTCTTTTAATCATGGGCTGGCAAGTTTTGAGGCTTGCTTTTCATTAATAATTGCTGATCCCTTTAGGGGGAGTGTTGGAGGATATTTCTGTTGTATTTAAGCTATTGTATGCTTTTAAACAGAGTAGACTGGGCTCTTTCTGAATAGTCTTAGAGAAGCTATAAACCTTGCATAGACCAGGAAGGATGAAGTTACCGCAAAGAAGACTTTTTTTTTTTTTTCACATAAGGGATGATTCAGCAGAGAGTTTGTAATTAGGCAGTTTAATTGTTTTTTTCTACTTTTTAATCATTTTCAGGTATACACATCTGACAATAGCTATCTTTTAAGTAAGACATGTGTTTGGAAAATAAACTGTAGGGTTTTAAGAATTAAACTACTCACAGAACACATAAAAACACAGAAGGCTCATCCAACTCTGAAATGCATCCTAAAGACAGGATGGTAGCACCTATCACACATTCCCTTTGCTCATCTATAGAAATCTCAAGGCACTAAAACATGAAGGGGCATGGAGAGAGAGAAGAGAGAGGAAGTGAGAGAAAGAGAAAGAGATCCATTTCCAGAAAGATGCAGTGAGAGGAGCTCTGTGACCTGCTCCCCTGTGAAGCAAACTTCACTGGTGAAGATTATGGAAAAAAATCCAACTATTTTGAGTCTCTAGATATTGAACTAAGGTAATACAGCAAATGCAGAAACATTTATTTAAGAAAATCTACTGAAACTTGAACAATGTGATTCTGTGGCACTTGAACCATGACCTGTTCCCTTTCTCCTCCCCCCAGTTTACTTTGAAGGAAGCTCTCTGTTCTGGGTGGGTGTGGCTAAGAAGGTGGGGCTCCTTCCCTGCTCATCTCTTAATCAAGAGATTCGGAATCTTACCCAGAATAGCAGGCTGCCAACATTTCTTATTCCCTCCAACTCTGAGATGCAGAGGTTACGTTCCTGGTGAGGGCAGCCAAGAAATCAGAGACTTCTATTCACTAGCTCCCCACCCCCAACTCATCACTCATAATGTGGCAGTTCTACCACAGGTGAAACTAACTGGGAACACCTGGACCCTCATCATTCTTGCTCAAGAATGATGGGATAGAAGGTCCACACTGGGAGAGGCAAGCTGAAAAGACCCAAGAGTGTCATCTGTGCTTCAGTGTCTGGAGCAGTGGCTTAGAGGTTTTCCTCAGCGGGAGAGGCAGTCCATAAATACACAGAGCTCTGAAGCTCTCCCTAGAGGAATGGTCTTTGAAACAGAGTGAGGGAAGTTCAAGGCTAAAGGCACTTTCTCACATACTGAAGATTTTGATGGTAAGTAAATAAGGGGAGGCTAATAACTCTATGAGAGCCAAAACTTACACAAGAGGCAAGCAGGTTTACTAGTGAGAAGCACAGAGATAGCTAAGAACTCTCCTGGGTTCACCACAAACCTAAAGGACTAGCCTCAAAAGTTTCCTCTACCCTTGTACAGTTCAGTGGCATCTATAACATTCATAGTATTGTGCAGTTACTTTCTAAAACACAGTCATCACCCCAAGTGGCATCTGTAATATTCATGGTATTGTGCTGTCTCTTTCCAAAACACTGTCATCAACCCAAGAACAAACTCTGCATTGATGAAAGCAACAACTTCCCATCACTTCTCCCCAGTGGTTATGGATTAACAATTAACTTAATTAACTTTCATTAGAAATAATGGAGACCAGAAGCCAATAGGATGACATATTCAAAGTGCTGGAAAAAAAACAAAAACAAACAAACCCAAAACTATCAGGCAACAATATTATATCCAGCAAAACTATCTTTCAAATATGAAGGTGAAATAAAGACATTTCTAAGTGAACAAAACTAAGAAGCTTTATTGGATAGCAGACTTCCTTTTCAAGAAATACCAAGGGAAGTACTTCAGGCTGAAAGCAGTACACCCCAGATATTAATTCAAAACCACATGAATAAACAAAAAGCACCAGTGAAGGTAATTGTATAATCATGAAAAGATAGTATAAATACATATTTATTCTCCTTTCTGCCTTTAACTAATTTAAAAAGCAGTTGTATGTAAGCATGGAATTACCATATAATCTAGTATTTTTCACTTCTAGGTATACACCTCAAGGAACTGAAAACAAGAACTCAAACAGATCCTTGTACACTTATGTTCATAGCAGCCTTATTCACAATAGCCAAAAGGTGGAAACAGCCTAACTGTCCATCAATGGATTAATTGATAAAAAATGTTGGATATACATTTGTAATATTATTCAGCCATAAAAATGAATTATATACTGATATATAATACAGTATGGATGGAAAAGGTTATTCTAAATTAAATAAGCTAGACTCAACACATATTATTTGATTATACTTATTTGAGGTATCTAAAATAGACAAATTGATAGAGACAGAAAGTAGAATAGAACTTACCAAGGACTGATAGGGGAAGGGGAAGAGTGAGGACTTGCCAGGGAGAGAAGAGTAGGCAGTTATAGTTTAATAGGTACAGAATTTCTATAGGGATAATAAAAATATTCTGGAAATTACAGTGGTAATGGTTACACAAAATTTTAAATGTACTTAACACCACTGAATTATGCACAATAATGACAAAAATGGCAAATTTTGTTACACAGGTTAACCACAATAAAAATAATTAACTCTAAAAAAGCAATTATATGAAACAATATGTATGTAATTATATTATTGGGCTTCTAGGTAAATGTAATATATTCGACAGTAACAGCACAGTGGAGATGGGTGGGAGGAAAACTGTACTGGCATAAGGAAATGATGCCAGATGGCAACCCAAATCTATAGGAACAAAGAGAACCAGAAATGACAGATAGAAAGGGAAATATAACAAGCTCTGTAAATATATATTTACTCTCTTCTCTCTTAGATTCTTTGACATAAAATTATATATACAATAATAAAATATGTTGGTAGATTATAGCATAAAAGGAGGACGATGGAACAGAGCTAATAAATGAGTTCAACAATATTGCAGAATATAAAACCAGTGTAGAAACCTCCATTGTATTTCCATACACTTGCAATCTGAAAGTGAAATTAAGAAAACAATTTAATTTATAATAGCATCAAAAGAATAAAAGACTTAGAAATAAACCCAACAAAAGAGGTGCAAAGTCTATGCCTTGAAAAACAACAAAACATTACTGAAATACACTTAAAATAACCTAAATAAATAGAAGCACAGCCTATGTTCCTGGATGTGAAGGCAACAGTGCTCCTCCACATTTGATCTACAGATTCAACACAATTGACAAGAAAAGCATTTAGAGAGGTTAGAAGGGATGCACTAATTTATATTTTTGGATCAATTTAGAATTCAGAAGCATTTGTAGCTTATTGATCTTGACTTTTTGGATCCATTAAGATGTAAAGATGGTCAGTTTTATAAATTAATATGGATCGTGAGGACTTCTCGATTTCTTTTTTCTTAGAATTCTATTAAATGATATTTAAACCAAGAAGACAACGCTTATATTTTCTTTATTCAACTGGACACTTAAAATAAAACTGTTCAAGATACATCTCGGACTGATTTTTAGATTGTAGCCCTGATACGCTCAGCCTTCTGCTTCTCAGGCCTCTGCAAGGGGCCTAAAATGACCTTTCATTGGCCTGGTTCTTCTGATGAATAAACTCAGCACATTTTTGACAGAGATGAAGGCTGGCTTTTTTAAGGCTTTCTTTAGGGAGATATAAATCTCTTGCTGCTTTAGAGCTGCAAACTGTTTATAAACCAAACTTTATGCTCCCAAAATGAGAAAACTTTCCTCCTTCTAGTCTTGCAGGGCCTCACAAGGATCACTGGGCATGTTTATCAGCATTTAAAAGGAATAGCTAATTATGAGGAATGATCTACATAATTGGGCAAAGGTCTCAGGTATATGTTTAGCTCTTATTTTTTATCTCTAACTTGCTTTGTACAATAGGAAAACAGATTAATGTTTTTCTTTCCTAATTCAACTTACAGAAAATGTAGGGTCAGATTAGCTCACAAGATCCTGTATCCCAGTTCATAAGTCCTTTCCAATAACAAGCCCTCCTATATACTGGGCTTCTTTAATATTTCCTAAGGCACTGACCATCAGCCATCCTTACTTCTTGTTGCATTCATGCTCCTTGGGTAATGCATTCATTTTCATGACCCCAAACATATACCTCATTGACCCACAAATGTGTATCTCATGATCTCTGTGTATTTCTTGACCTGCAAGTCTATGTTTTCAACTGACTGTTAGATAATTCCACCAGGATTTCCTTCAGGAACTTCCAAGTTTAACAGAAATCATTATCATTATCATTCTTGTGTCAACAGCACCTGTCGCTGCCTCTGCAATTTTTTCTCTTAATATATTTTCCTTCTTGGTTTATAATGTGGTAATCTTACCCAGTTTGGCCAACTGAAGTACCTTAGATAAATTCTCAGCTCTTCCTTCTTGCTACATATTTGACAGGTCATTAAATATGCCTTCTGGGTACTTTTTATTGAAATATTAACATATTTATACATACACACAAATTTTAAGTGTGCGATTCATTCAATGATCACAAAATGAACACACCTGCAACCAGTAACTAAATTATTTGCACTCTTAAACTCCCTTTGCTCCACTGTCTCCATTATGTCTGCCCATCAAATGCACTTCTTACTTAGCATTTAATACAATAGAATAATTGTCCTGTTTTGGAACTTTATGTAAATGGAACCATACTGTATGTATTCTTGGTGTCTGGATTCTTTGGGCCAAAATTACATTTATAAAATTCATCCATGTTGTTGTTTGTAGCAGTACTTTGTTCATTCTGATTGTCTAGCATATGCTGAATGAATATATCACACTTCATTGATTCATTCTACTGTTGATGATAGGCATTTGATTTGTTTCCAGTGTGGGGCTATAGTTATGTTGCAAAGAACATTGTTGGACCTGTCATTTAGTGCATATGCATATATATATATATATATATATATATATATATATATATATATATCCTTGCTGAGAAAACACATAGGAGTGGTCTTGCTTCTGCATAGAATATGCATTTGTTCAACTTTAGTAGATGTGGCCAGATAGTTTTTTAAAGTGGTTGTACCAGTTCATATTATTCAATTCAATTCAGCAATTATTCAATACCAATTCAGCAGCATATGAGAATTTTCAGTTTCTCCGAATTCTCACCAATACTGGGTATTATGAGCCTTGCTAATTTTTGGGATAATATTCCATATGAAATGGTAGCTCATCATCATTCTCATTTGCATTTTTTCCAGTTGACTGATGAACAAGCTTTCATATATCTCATGACCATTTGAATATCCTCTATTGTGAAATGGATTTTCAGTCTTTGTTCATTTTTAAAAATTGAATTATCTTACTATATGCTAGTTTCAAGTTCTGTGTCAGATTGTGAATTGTAGTTTTTTCCTTCCCACATTGTAGCTTGTATTTCATTCCCTTAATAGTGTATTTTGATGAACAGAAGTTCTTAATTTTAATGTAGCACAATTTATCATTGCTCCTTAATGATGAGTGTTTTTAATGATCTGTTTAAGAAATATTAGCTATGTTTTACAACATTTAAAACATCGTCTCATGGTAGTATACAGACAGTGACACTCTGATGGGTGAAAGGCAGAACTCTTTGTCACTTGCAGCTCCAAATCAGAGAAGGCTGCCAGGCAGGGTCCCACAGGGGATTGCACCCGAAACAAGGATAAAAACAAGCTGGAACTACATCGGGCAGCTTATGGCAAGCAGGATGTGTTTAGCTAGGTCTTCCAAGCCAAAGCTTCTCATGAATTGAGTAATTTGAATAATTTCCATGGCTACAATGTATAGGGATATCACTAATTGTTTCCTACCTGGTTCTGTGGTAAGGGGGAAGGCACATAGTAGCCTTGGTGTGTGAGAGCAAAATGAGAGAAATAGTTGAAGTGTGACTTTAATCAGCTACCTAGAAAGGAGAACTGATTGTCCTCTAGCTAGGGCCTCAGGACTGGGTCAGAAAAGCATTTTAAAAAATAGCAAATTTATGGACTGCCGCAAGCAACATTACTTTATTTTCCATATTTAGGTCTAGAGTTAATCTGAAGCTAACTTTTATGTGAACTGAGTTCAGGATTTATTATTGTCCACATGTATAGCTACTTGATTTAGTACAATTTATTGGAAAAAAATTCCTTTTGCAACCACAATGCAGTTGTTTATTTACCTCTCTTTCTGCCAAAACCATGCCATAGTAATTACTATAGCTTTATAGCTATAGCATCTGTAGGGATCTTTTATTTTATTTTATTTTATTTTATTTTATTTTATTTTATTTTTTTATTGCATTTTAGGTTTTGGGGTACATGTGATGAACATGCAAGATTGTTGCATAGGTACACACATGGCAGTGTGGTTTGCTGCCTCCCGTCCCCTCACCTGTATCTGTCATTTCTCCCCATGCTGTCTCCTCCCACCTCCCCACCCCCCGCCCCTCCCCCATTTCCCCCCAACGGACCCCAGTGTGTAGTGCTCCCCTCCCTGTGTCCATGTGTTCTCATTGTTCAACACCCGCCTATGAGTGAGAATATGCGGTGTTTGATTTTCTGCTCTTGTGTCAGTTTGCTGAGAATGATGGTTTCCAGGTTCATCCATGTACACCATGGAATATTACGCAGCCATCTGTAGGGATCTTGATGCCTTAACATCTATTCGTGTTAGTCCTTTGACTGCTATTGTACCTCTGCTGTTTTCATTGTCATATACTCTTCCTCCTCCTCTTTCCTCATTCCCATTCCCTTCTTTTTTCTGCCCTTTCCTCCTTTTCTTTCTTCTTCTCTTCTTCATCCTTTTTCTACTTCCTTTCCTTCTCCTTATCATTCACTTCCTCCTCTTCCATCTTATCTTCCTTCTCTTTCTTCTTCCCTCTCTTTATACTTGTCATTTCTTCTCTTCCAACTTTTCCTTAACTGTTTTAGGAATTCTTTAGAAGTTCTTTGCCTTTCTATATAAATCATAAGAGACATTTCTCAAAATTCCAACATTTTAATTAGGGTAGCAATGAAATAATAGAGCAATTCGGGGGAGAAATGATATCTTTATAATACTGAGTCTTTCAGTCCATGGACATGATATGGTTTTCTGTTGATTTGGTCATCTTCTATTTTCTCCCTTGGTGCTTGGTAGTTTTCAACATAGAATCCTGTATGTGTTTTCTTTGATTTCTACTTCAATATTTTTGAGGCATTTAAATGATACTGCTTTTATAACTATTTCTGACTTTTAATTTCTACTGTTGTACAAATAAAATTGACTTTTGCATAATGATCTTGAATCCATGATTCTGTTAAAAATCATTTGTGTGTGTGTATGTGTGTCTGTGTGTGTGTGTCTGTGTGTGTGTGTCTGTGTATATATAGAAACTTTACGTTCTGGGGTACATGTGCAAAACATGTAGGGTTGTTGGAAAGATACATACGTGGCAATGTGATTTGCTGCCTCCAACCCCACATCACCTATATCTGGCATTTCTACCCCTGTTATCCTTCTTCAACCTCCCTACACCTCACTGTCCCTCCCCTATTCCCCACCAACAGACCCCAGTGTGTGATGCTCCCCCTCCCTGTGTCCATGTGTTCTCATTGTTCAACCCCTGCCTATGAGTGAGAATATGCAGTGTTTGTTTTTCTGTTCTTGGTGAGTTTGCTGAGAATGATGGTTTCCAGATTCATCCATATCCTTACAAAGGACATGAACTCATCATTTGAATATGGCTGCATAGTATTCCATGATGTCTATGTGCCATATTTTTCTTGTCCAGTCTATCATCAGTGGGCATTTGCGTTGGTTCCAGGTCTTTGCTATTGTAAACAGTGCAGCAATGAGCATGTGTCTTTATAATAGAACTATTTATAATCCTTTGGATATATACCCAGGAATGGAATTGCTGGGTCAAATGGAATTTCTATTTCTAGGTCCTTGAGGAATCACCACACTGTCTTCCACAATGGTTGAACTAATTTACATTCCCACCAGCAGTGTAAAAGTGTTCCTATTTCTCCACATCCTCTCCAGCACCTGTTGTCTCCAGATTTTTTAATGATTGCCATTCTAACTGGTGTGAGATGGTATCTCAATGTGGTTTTGATTTTCATTTCTCTAATAACCAGTGATGATGAGCATATTTTTCATAAGTTTGTTGGCCTCATAAATGTCTTCTTTTGAAAAACGTCTGTTCATGTCCTTCGCTCACTTTTGAATGGGTTTTTTTTTTTTTTGTTTTTTTTTTTTCTTGTAAATCTGTTTTAGTTCTTTATAGATTCTGGATGTTAGCCCTTTGCAGATGGGTAGATTGCAAAAATTTTTTCCCATTCTGTTGGTTGCTTGTTCATTCTAATGATTGTTTCTTTTGCTGTACAGAAGCTCTGGAGTTTAATTAGATCTCATTTGTCTACTTTGGCTTTTGTTGCCAATGCTTTTGGTGTTTTAGTCATGAAGTCCTTGCCTATGCCTCTGTCCTGAATGGTTTTGCCTAGGTTTTCTTCTAGGTTTTATGGTGTTAGGACTTATGTTTAAGTCTTTAATCCATCTGGAGTTAATTTTAGTGTAAGGTGTCAGAAAGGGGTCCAGTTTCTGCTTTCTGCACATGGCTAGCCAGTTTTCCCGACATCATTTATTAAACAGGGAATCCTTTCCCCATTGCTTGTTTTTGTCAGGTTTGTGAAAGATCAGTTGGTTGTAGACGTGTGTTGTTGCCGCCAAGGCCTCTGTTCTCTTCCATTGGTCTATATCTCTGTTTTGGTACCAGTACTATGCTGTTTTGATTACCATAGCCTTGTAGTATAGTTTGAAGTCAGGTATCATGATACCTTGGCTTCGTCATTTTTGCTTAGGATTGTCTTGGCTAGGTGAGCTCTCTTTTGGTTCCATATGAAGTTTAAGCTGTTTTTTTCTGGTTCTGTGAAGAGGGTCATAGGTAGGTTGATGGGGATAGCATATAATCTATAAATTACTATGGACAGTATGGCCATTTTCACAATATTGATTCTTCTCAACCATGAGCATGGAATGTTTTTCCATCTGTTTTTGTCCTTTCTTATTGCCTTGAGCAGTGGTTTGTAGTTATCCTGGAAGAGGTCCTTTACATCCTTTGTTAGTTGTATTCCCAGGTATTTTAGTTTCTTTGTAGCAACTGTGAATGGCAGTTCATTCTTGATTTGGCTCTCTTTAAGTCTGTTATTGGTGTATAGGAATGCTTGCGATTTCTGCACATTGATTTTGTATCCTAAGACTTTGCTGAAGTTGCTTATCAGTTTAAGGAGATTTTGGGCTGAGATGATAGGGTCTTCTAAATATCCAATCATGTCATCTGCAAATAGAGACAGTTTGACTTCCTCTTTTCATAATTGAATACCCTTTATTATTTTTTCTCACCTGATTGCTCTGGCTGGAACTTCCAATACTATATTGAGTAGGAGTGGTAGCAGAAGACATCCTTGTCTAGTGCTGGATTTGAAAGAGAATGCTTCCTGGTTTTGCCCATTCAGTATGATGTTGGCTGTTGGTTTGTCATAAGTAGCGTTTGTTATTTTGAGATACATTCCTTTGATGCCTAGTTTATTGAGAGTTTTTTAGTATAAAGGACTGTTCAATTTTGTCGAAGACCTTCTCTGCATCTATTGAGATACTCAAGTGGTTTTTGTCTTTGGTTCTGTTTATGTGGTGAATTATGTTTACGGACTTGTGTATGTTGAACCAGCCTTGGATCCCTGGGATGAAGCCTATTGATCGTGATATATAAGCTTTTTGATGTGCTGTTGCAATTGGTTTGCCAGTATTTTATTGAAGATTTTTGCATCTATGTTCATCATGGATATTGGCCTCACATTTTCTTTTTTTGTTGTGTCTCTGCTGGGTTTTGGTATCAGGATGATGATGTTGTTCTCATAAAATAATTCCTTCTTTTTGGATTCCCTCTTTTTGGATTGTTTGGAATAGTCTCAGAAGGAGTGGTACCAGCTCCTCTTTGTATGTCTGATAGTATTCGTCTTTGAACTCATCTGGACCTGGGCTTTTTTTGGTGTGTAGGCTATTAATTGCTGCCTCAACTTTAGCCCTTGTTATTGGTCTATTCAGGGTTTTGACATCTTCTTGGTTTATGCTTGGGAGGGTTCAAGTGTCCAGGAATTTATCCATTTCTTCCAGGTTTACTAGTTTGTGTGCACAGAGTTCTTTGTAGTAATCTCTGATTGTAGTTTGTTTTTCTGTGGAATCTGTGGTGATACCCCCTTTATCTTTTTTATTGCATCTATTTGGCTCTTCTCTCTTTTTTATTAATCTGGCTAGCGATCTATTTTGTTGATCTTTTCAAAAAACCACCTCCTGGACTTACTGATTTCTTGAAGGGTTTTTTGTGTCTCTATCTCCTTCATTTCTGCTCTGATCTTAGTTATTTCTTGTCTTCTGCTAGATTTTGAATGTTTTTGATTTTGCTCCTTTAGCTCTTTGAATTTTTTTTTTTTGCAAGGGGATTCATGTTTTGTTATTTTCAACAGAGAGCTGCCCTACACCATCATTCTCAGCTCTTTGAATTTTGATGTTTTTTTAGCTCTTCCCTTGATTCTCATGTGGGCATTTATTGCTAAAAATTTCCTCTAGAAACTGCTTTAAACGTGTCCCAAAGATTCTGGTATGTTGCCTTCATTCTCGTTAGTTTCAAAGAACATCTTTATTTCTGTCTTCATTGCATTGTTTATCCAGTCAACATTCAAGAACCAGTTGCTCAGTTTCCATGAGGTTGTGCAGTTCTGAGTGATTTTCTTAATTCTGAGTTCTAATTTGATTGCACTGTGATCTGAGAGACTGTTTGTTATGATTTCTGTTCTTTTGCATTTGGTGAGGAGTGATTTACTTCTAATTATGTCGTCAATTTTAGAGTAGGTGTGATGTGGTGCTGAGAAGAATGTATATTCTGTGGATTTGAGCTAGAGAGTTCTGTAGTTGTCTATTAGGTTTGCTTGGTCCATATCTGAGTTCTAGACCTGGATATCTTTGTGAATTTTCTGTCTCACTGATCTGTCTAATAATGACAGTGGAGTGTTAGATTCCCACACAATAATAGTGGGAGACTTTAAGTTGTTAAGAAATTGCTTTATGTATCTGGGTGCTCCTGTATTGGGTGCGTATATATTTAGGATCATTAGCTCTTCTTGTTGCATTGATCCTTTTACCATTATGTAATATCCTTCTTTGTCTCTTTTGATCTTTGTTGGTTTAAAGTCCATTTTATCAGAGACTAGGATTCCAACTCCTTTTTTTTTTTTTTTTCTGCTCTCTATTTGCTTGGTAACTCATCCTCCATCCCTTTATTTTGAGCCTATGGGTGTCCTTGCATGTGAAATGCATTTCCTGGATACAGCACACTGATGGGTTTTGACTTTTTATCCAATTTCTCAGTCTGTGTCTTTTGATTGGGGTATTTAGCCCATTTGCATTTAAGGTTAATATTGTTATGTGTGAATTTGATCCTGCCATTTTGATACTAGCTGGTTGTTGTGCCTATTAGTTGATGCAGTTTCTTCATTGTGTCGATGCTTTTTACCATTTGTTAGGTTTTTGAAGTGATTGGTACAGGTTGTTCCCCTCTATGTTTAGTGCTGCTTTCAGGAACTCTTGTAAGGCAGGCCTGGTGGTGACAAAATCTCTCAGCAATTGCTTGTTTGTAAAGGATTTTATTTCTCCTTCACTTATGAAACTTAGTTTGGCTGGATGTGAAATCCTAGGTTGAAAGCTCTTTTCTTTAAGGATGTTGAATATTGGCCCCCAGTCTCCTCTGGCTTGTAGGTTTTCTGCTGAGAGATCCACTGTGAGTCTGACGGCTTTCCTTTGTGGGTAACCCGACCTTTCACTCTGGCTGCTCTTAGCATTTTTTCCTTCATTTCAACCCTGGTGAAATCTGATGATTATGTTCCTTGGGGTTGCTGTTCTTGAGGAATACCTTTGTAGTGTTCTCTGTATTTTCTGGACTTGACTATTGGCCTGCCTTCCTAGGTTGGGAAAGCTCTCCTGGATAATATCCTGAAGAGTGTTTTCCAGCTTGGATTCATTCTCCCTGTCACATTCAGGTATACTGACCAAATGTAGATTAGGTCTTTTCACATAATCCCATATTTCTTGGAGATTTTGTTCATTTATTTTCACTCTTTTTCTCTCTAATCTTTCCTCTCATTTTATTTCATCGAGTTGATCTTCAATCTCTGATATCCTTTCTTCTGCTTGATCAATTTGACTATGGAAACTTGGGTATGCTTTGCGAACTTCATGTGTTGTGTTTTTCAGCTCCATCAGTTCATTTACATTCTTCTCTAAACTGTTCATTCTGTTAGCATTTTGTCAAACCTTTTTTCAAGGTTCTTAGTTTCTTTGCATTGGGTTAGAACATGCTCTTTTAGCTCAGAGAATTTTGTTATTACCCACCTTCTGAAGCCTGTTTCTGTCAATTCTCAGAATCATTCTCCATCCAGCTTTGTTCCTTTGCTGGCGATGAGTTGTGATCCCTTGGAGGAGGAGAGGTGTTCTGGCTTGGAGTGTTTTCATTTTTTTTGCACTGGTTTCTTCCCATCTGTAGATTTATCTACCTGTGGTCTTTGTAGTTGGTGACTTTTGGATGGGGTCTTTGAGTGGACGTTCTTTGTGTTGATGATAAAGTTACTTCTTACTGTTTTTTAGTTTTCCTTCTAACATTCAGGCCCCTCTGCTGTAGGACTGCTGGAGTTCTACTCCATACCCTGCTTGCCTGGGGATCACATGCAGCTGCTGCAGAACAGTAAGGGTTGCTGCCAGTTTCTTCTGTTATCTTTGTCCCAGAAGGATACCTGCCAGATGTCAGCCTGAGCTCTCCTTTATGAGGTGATTCTTTCAATATACAGGGGTCAGGGAGCTCCTGGAGGAGAAAGTCTGTCCCTTATAGAAGCTCAAGTGCTGAGCTTAAGCTCTTTTGTTCTGTTCAGAGCTGCTGGGCAGATAGGCTTAAGTCTGCTACAGTGGAACTCATAACTGCCTTTTTTCCCAGGTGCTCTGTCCTGGGAAGGTGGGGTTTTATTTATAAGTTCCTGACATGCTGCTGCCTTTTTTCAGAATTGCCCTGCTCAGCAAGGAGGTAGCCTAGTCACAGTCTGCCAGCAGAGGCATTGCTGAGCTGCTGTGGGCTCTGCCCAGTGGCTGTGTGAACTTCCTTGTGATTTTGTTTATAGAGGTATAGTTAGAACTGCGTGGTTAATGGCGGTCTGCCTCAGTAATGGTGGACTGCCCCAGTAATGGTGGACTGCCTCAGTAATGGCAGAGTGCCTCAGTAATGGCGCACTGCCTCGGTAGTGGCAGACTGCCTCAGTAATGGTGGATGCCCTTCCCCCAACCCTGGGTCCAGCTGTGCTTGGACCCTTCCCATCCTGGGTCCAGCTGTGCTTGCTGTGAAAGATTGCTAGTCTGTGGAGGTGGGACCCTCCAAGCCAGATTGACTGGCCCCCTGTTTCATCCCCCTTTTTTTCAGTTGAATGGGCAGCTCTGTCACCCAGGCATTCCAGGCACCAGTTGAAATGGCCACCCAGATTTATATGAGTTTTTGTGTGGAGACCTGCTGTGCTGGCTGAAACAGCTGTGCTGGAAACTCATGCCACTTTTCAGCCCAAGAATCTCCTGGTCTATGGGTAGGAATAACTTGTTTGGAAATACCGTGTTCGCTCACCCTGTGCATTGTTCTTGCTGGGAACTACTCTGCAGAGCTGATCCTATTTAGCCATATTTTATCAATTGTTTTAGTTGTATGTAGTTTTCTGTAAATTCTGTTAGGTTATCTATATAGACAATCACGTCATATGCAGATAGAGACATTTTATATCTAACTATAGTTGGATTTGTTTATTTCTATTTCTATTTATTTCTTCTTGCAGTCTTAGCACTTATTGCTTCATCTATTTTGTTGTCAGGTGCATATATGATAAGTATTCCTACACTTTTTTGTAGAATTCACTCTTTTACTATTGTATAATGTCCCTCTTTATCTCTGATAATTTTCCTTTACTAAAATTAGCTTTGTCTGAAATTAATATATCTAGTACAGCTTTCCTTTATTCCCATAGTATATGTTTACATATTCCATTTTCAAACTATCTCTGAATTTACATTTAAAATAGTTTTCTTATAGACCACATGTAATTGGGTTTTTTTCAAAATCCACTTTGATAATCTTTCTTTTCTTTTCTCTTCTCTTTCTTTTCTCCTCCCTCCCCTCCTTCTTTTCTTTTCTTTCTTTTGACAGGGTTTCCCTCTGTTACCAGGCTAGAGTGCAATCTCAGCTAACTGCAACCTCTGTCTCCTGGGTTCAAGTGATTCTCCTGCCTCAGTCTCCCAAATAGCTGAGACTACAGGCATGTGCCACCATGCCCAGCTAACTTTTTTTTTTTTTGTATTTTTAGTTGAAATGGGGTTTCACTATGTTCACCAAGATGGCCTCAATCTCCTGACCTCATGATCCACTCACCTTGGCCTCCCAAAGTGCTGGGATTACAGGCATGAGCCACCATGCCTGGGTGATAATTCCTTTCTTGTAATTGGCATATTTAGGCTATTCTCATTTGAAGTGATTACTGATATAGTTGGATTAAGATCTACTGTTTGTAACTTTTCCACTTCCTGAACTTGTTCTCTTTTTCCCCTCTTTTTCTGCCCGCTCTATTTTTGATTCAGCATTTTATATGATTCTGTATATCTCCTCTTTTGTCTTATTAACTATATTTCTTTAAAGATTTTTTGTACTGGTTGACTTTTGTAAAGTTTGTGATATACATTTACAGCTATTCTAAGTTCAACTGAAAATAGCATTATGGATAGTGTGCATACCATGTAACAGAATATTCATAATTATTCCACTTATTCTTTATGAAATTGCTCATTCATTTAACTTATCCATAAACTATCATCACCAAATACAGTGCTACTATTATTACATTAATCAAGGAATTATCTTTTAGATCAATTAATTTTTTTAAAAAAAATATTTAATTTACCTTTGTTTATTCCTTCTCCAACACTCTTCCTTTCTTCTTGTCTATCTGGATTTTTGGCATTTGTCATTTCTTTTTCCTAAAATACTTCTTTTAAAATTTCTCATAGAATAAGTTTACTGGCAATGAATTTTTCAATTTGTTTGTGAGAGTCTTTATTGTTTCTTTACTATTGAAGGATAATGCCACTGAATATAGAAGTACCTCTTTTTGCTTGCATAGATTCTGATGAGACATCAATTGTGATTCTTATTCTGTTTCTCTCTATGGGCTTTTTACCACTGCATCTGTTAGAAGTTTTAGTTTGGGACTGCTGTAGCTCCCAAGCTAGGATGTATAAAGGGCAAAAACAATACAAACGGAAAAAGCCAAACAGGGAGCTGACTGAATCTTTCTTTGAGTATTGAGATCCTTATTCACTTATCCTGTTGTGATCCCTTTCAGAATTTTCTGGCAGATGCTTCATTATGCATTTTACTCCAGAGTTTTTGGTTACAGATATGGCGGAAATAGAGTGACATGTGCTTACTCCATCTTGTTTGAAACCAGAGGTGACATTTTTGTACCATGTGTGTGAGGCTAAGTTTCTTGTTAATATCCTCTGATATGCAGAATGTTTGTTAAATCAGGCAATCCACCCAATGAGATTCATACCACAAGTTCTGTTTTGCCTTCTGTAGGTGGTGGTTCCAATATCAATTGAGTTTGCAGAGCCTTTGTTATATTCCCTGAAGCTGCCCAGTGTATGCATCAGTCAAGACTTAGTCTAGGACTTGGGCCATGGATTATATTGTGGGTCATTCTGGATACCTTCACTGCAGTGGTTTTTGTTTTATTTGTTTTGTTTTTTGGCTCTGTGCTGCACATACATAGATAAAGTTTGATTCTGCATCTTATGCCATATCATACACAAAATTAGAGGACCCTGTTATCTAGCTCTCTCTTGGGAGTCCTAAACTGTAGGAGAAAGCTAAGAGTCCTTTTTTCTGATGATTTTGGCTAAAAATTGGGTTTATTTCAGGGTTTTAGTCCCCTACACTGTCACACAGTGGGTACCTTCTTTAGATTCTTACTTGGACCTTGTTTGGGGAGATGTAGTGGGAATTAAAAAAGAGAAAAGTAATGGATACTCTCTTCTCACTCTTTGGACAACAGAAGCTACTTTCCTAGTAACTCTATCTAAAAATACAAGTCCTCTTTCTGGGTTTTATGCCATTATGCAGGTGCCACAGCCACACCTGCCATGGAAGCTCAGGTCTCAGGATGACACTGGCCTTGAGAGAGGTCTAGAAGGGAAAAGAAGAGAAGACAAATTCTTTCGTTTTGGGGGGCTCCCAGATACAGTTTTAACTAATTCTACTTGGACATCTAATAAAGATGCTAAAGTTGAACAGGTCATTATTCTGTTGCTAGATATGTAGATTAAGGGCAATTTACTCCTACTTAAACTTTAGATAAGATGGAAAGTTTTCTTTCTTGGGCAATAATAACATTAAGAACAGTCATGGTGAAAGTGCGGTGCATGATCCAGCTGCATCGAATCCTTCTGTGAAGGATGTTGAATGTGAATGTTTCTAGGCCTTAACTTTGGCCTCTTGAATCTTGATTTCTAGGTTTGAATTCTATATTCCTATATCCACTAAAGATTTAAGACATTACTTATAGATGGTGATGAATCCCTAAGTCATGAAAGTTAAAGAGACCAGTAGATAATTACATTATTGTAAGCAAAAGATATCAGGTGCTTGAAGTTGGGCCAAGGCAATAGAAATGAAAATTACAGAGGAAATAAAGGAGATATTGTAGAGGTAAGGAGGCCACCTGGGAACAGATTAGCCCTGAAAGTTGAAGAAGGGGTATGTTTAAAGATGAGTCAGAGGAAGTATTTTGGATGCATGTGAAGATGATGATACCATAACAAGATAAAGGAATACCAAAGTAAACTGCAGATGATTTAATTAGACTGGATTTGAGTAATTCTGGCATGTCTGTATGGGGCTTTTGAGAATCTGTTATGTTTAAGGTAGGGTCAATATAAGACACATCTTCCAAGAATTTACAATTTGTTAGTGGGATTGTGAAGTGAGGGAAAAAACAAAAAAAACTAAAACTAACTTCCACTGAGTTTTTTCTATATGCCAAACACAAATAGTATTCTAAATGTTTTACATAGGTAGGTTAAGCAACTTCCCCAAGATCACACAGCTACTAAGTGAAAGAGCTGGGATTTAAAACCCTGTGCTCTGGACTCTATTCTCTTAATGTCTACACTGTTAATATTACTAAATTTATGGTAACTTGACCTCTCTAGCCATCAGTTTCCTTATTTCTAAATTAAGGATGATAATCAAGTAGATTGTGTTTGATAACAAAATGACACCATATACAGAACCTAGGAATAGTAGGTGTTCGAACTGCGTGCTTACTTCTCATTTCTCTAAGTTATTCACAGTTTTTAAAATGCTATTTGAAAATACTGTATCTGTAACTACAAGTCGAGTTTTCTGAACTTTCACTTATTTTTGGAGATACTCATGGTGCTTCAATAAAAATTGTATAACAGAAGAAAAAAATTACCTGGTTTTCTCTTCTTTTTCTCTAGCTATGTAGAACTATTACTGAAAGACAAACTACACATATTTACAGCAGACAATTGAATAAAATTGGACATATTATATATATGAGAAATTATCCCCCTCCAAGTTTCCCTAAGGCCCCTTGAAATTACTTACTCCTTCCAAGCCTGCCTGTCTCTTGAGAAATCACTAATCTGACTTATCTTGTTATAGATTATTTCACATTTTCTAGACTATTATATAAAAAATACTATATATACTATTTGTTCTGGCTTCTTTCAATATAATTATTTTGTGATTCAGCCATGTTGTGTGTGTCAATAGTTCATTTAAAAATATTGCTGACATATTCTGTTATGTAGATATACAATAGCTTGTGTCTTCACATTTTGATGGGCATTTATGACAGTCCAATTTTTAACTTTTTTAAAAAGCAGCCATGAATGTTAGTATACAAATGCTTTCACATGGTACTTTTACATTTAATTTTTTTAAATACTGCTGAACTATTTTCTAAAGGAAGTGTACCATTCTATATTTCCATCAGCAGTGTCTTAAGAGTTGCAGTTGCTCCAAATCCTCACCAATACTTGGTTTGGTCAGTCTTTTTGATGATCATATTGGTTTGTATATGTTGAACCATCCTTGAATCCATGAGACAGATCCTATTTGGTCATGATGAATGACGTTTTTCATGTGTTCTTGAATTTGGTTTGCGGTATTTTGTTGAGGATTTTCACCTAGATATTCGTCAGGGATATTGGCATATAGTTTTCTTTTTTTAATGTGTCTTCATCTGGTTTTGGTATCAGGGTAAGTCTGATAACAGAATTAGCATAGCATGTGTTTGGAAGTATTCCTTCCTCTATTTTTTGTAATAGTGTGAATAAGATTGGTATTTCTTCTTCTTTCAACGTTTGATAGAATTCAACAGTAAAGCCATCAGGTCCCAGACCTGTCTTTGCTGGGAGACATTTTATCATAGCTTCTATTGTGTTACTTGTTACTGGTCTGTTCAGACATTTATTTCTTCATGATTCAACTTTGGTAGGTGGTATATATCTAGAAATTTGTTGATTACTTTTAGACTTTCCAATTTATTGACATATAGTTGCTCATAGTAGCCATTAATTATCCTTTAAATTACTGCAGTATCAATAGTAATATCTCATTTTTCATCTCTGATTTTATTTATTTTGGTCTTTCCTCTTTCTTTTTTTTTAGTCTGGCTAAAGGTTTGTCCATTTTTTTTACCTTTTCAAAAAAAAAACACAAAAATTGTAATTTCATTGATCTTTTATATTGATTTTGCATTTCAATTTTACTTATTTCTGCTCTGATCTTTATTGTTTATTTTCTTCTCCTGATTTTAAGTTTTACTGCTCTTGTTCTTCTAGTTTCTTTCAGATGCATTCTTAGGTTATTCATTTGAAGTTTTTCTTCTTTTTTGACATAGGAGCTTATAGCTATATCTTCCCTGTTAGTACTGCTCTCACAGTATCTCATAGATTTTACTATGTTGTGCTTACATTATCATTCGTTTAAAAAATGTTTAAGTTATACTGCTTAGGTGATGGATGCACCAAAATCTCACAAATCACCACTAAAGAACTCATGTAACCAAACACTGTCTGTTCCCCAATAATATACATATTATATATATTCATTCATCTTTCAGTTTTCCTACTTAAAATAAGAATAGTTTACTCACCACAATTGCAGTGTTACAATATTCTGTGTTTTTCTGTGTACTTAGTATGACTAGTGAGTTGTAAGGTACAAAATTCACTGGTCATACTAGGTACACAGAGAATATATATATTCTCTCTGTGTGTATATATATATTCTCTGTATACCTAGTATGACCATATATATATTCATATGAATATATGTGAATATGTATATGAATATATATATTGATATATATATTTGTATATATATATCCATATAAATATATATGTGGGCTTCCCTCTTCACGTGGCAGTTATTCTCTCTCCTGCTGCCCTGTGAAGAGGTGCCCTCTGCCATGATTATACGTTTCCTGAGGCCTCCCAAGCCATGCAGAACTGTGAGTTAATTAAACCTCTTTCCTTTATACCCAGTCTCAGGTATTTCTTGACACTAAAAATACAATAAATTTATTTCTTAATTTATTCCTTGACCCATTGGTCATTCCAGGAGCATATTATTCAATTTCTATGTGTTTGCATAGTTTCCATAATTCTTCTTTTTATTGATTTCTAGTTTTATTCCATTGTGTCAGAGAAGATGCTTGATATTAGTTCAATATTTTGAGTGTTTTAAGGCTAATTTTGTGACCTAACATATGATTTGTCCTTGAGAATGATATGTGTTCTGAGAAGAATGTATATTCTGCAGCTGGTAGATGAAATATTCTGTAAATATCTGTTAGAATCATTTGGTCTATAGTCCAATGCTTCTTTGTTAATTTTCTGCCTGGAAGATCTGTCCAATGCTGAAAGTGAGGTGCTAAAGTCTCCAGCTATCATTGTATTAGGGTCTCTCTCTCTCTGTCTCTTTAGCTCTAGTATTTGCTTCATGTATCTGTGTACTCCAGTGTTCAGCACATACATATTTAAAATTGTTATGTCCTCTTGCTGAGTTGATTCTTTTTCATTATAGTGACCTTTGTCTCTTCTTACAGTCTTTGTCTTAAAATCTATTTTATCTAATATAAGTAAAGCTACTCCTGCTCATTTTTGGTTTCCATTGGCATAGGATATCTTTTTCCATACCTTTATTTTCAGTCTAAGTGTGTCTTTATGGCTGAAGTATATTTTCTGTAGACAACATATTATTATTATTATTTTAATCTATTCAGCCACTCTGTCTTTCGATTGGAGAATTCAGTCCGTTTACATGTATTATTATTGATAAGTGGAGACTTGCTCCTGGCATTTTGTGATTTGTTTTCTGGTTGTTTTGTGGTCCTCTCATCTTTCTTTCCTTTTCTTACTGTCTTTTAGTGAAGGTGATTTTCTCTTTTGATATAATTTAACATCTTGCTTTTTATTTTTTTGTGTCTGTTGTATATTTTTTCATGTGAGGTTACAAATACTATGAGGCTTGCAAATATTTTAAACTGATGACAACTTAACACTGATTGCATAAACAAACAAAAGGAAAACAAATAAAAATGCAGCACATTAACTTTTCCCCTCTGCTTTTTAATTTTTTGTTGCTTCTATGTATGTTGTATTGTACTATCTATGTCTTGAAAAGTTGTTGTAATTATTTTTGGTTCATTCTTCTTTCAGTCTTCCTACATATAATAAGAATAGTTTACACACCACAATTTCAGTGTTATAATATGCTGTGTTTTCTTTGTGTACTTAGTATGACCAGTGAGTTTTGGACCTTAATATGATTTCTTATTGTTTATTGGCAGCCTTTTTTTTCCTGACTGAAGAACTCCTTTTAGCATTTCTTGTAGGACAGTCTGGTGTTGACGAAATCCCTGAGGTTTTTTTTTTAGAAAGTCTTCAGTTCGCCTTCATGTGAAGGACATTTTCACCAGATATACTATTCTAGTGTAAAAGTTTTTATTTTTCCTTTGACACGTTAAATTAATGTTAGGCCACTCTCTCCTGACTTGTAAAGGTTTCTGCTGAAAAGTCTTTTGCCAGATGTATTGCAGATCCATGGTGTGTTATTTTTTTCTTTTATCTTGCTACTTTTAGGATCCTTTCTTCATCCTTGGCCTTCGGGGTTTTAATTATTAAATGTCTTGAGGTAGTCTTCTTTGGGTTAAACCTTCTTAGTGTTCTGTAACCTTCTTCTACTTGAATATTGATAGCTTTCTCTAGTTTGGGGAAGTCCTCTGTTGTTATTTTTTTGAGTAAACTTTCTACTCTAGTCTCTTTCTCTACCTCCCCTTTAAGACCAATTACTCTTACATTAGCTTTTTTGAGGCTATTTTCTAGATTTTATAGGTGTGCTTCATTATTTTTAATTTTTTTCTTTTATCTTCTCTGTATATTTCTAAATGGCCTGTCTTCAAGCTCACTGATTCTCTTTTCTGCTTGATCCGCTCTGCTGATAGAAGACTCCGATGCATTCTTCCATATGTCATTTACATTTTTCTACTCCAGAATTTCTGCTTTTAAGGTATTTCAATTTCTTTGTTAAATTTATCTGATAGAATTCTCAATTCCTTCTCTTTGTTATCTTGAATTTCTTTGGGCTTCCTTGAAACAGCTCTTTTGAATTCTCTGTCTGAAAGGTCACATATCTCTGTTTCTCCAGAATTGATCCTTAATGGTTTATTAAGTTCATTTTGTGGGGTCATGTTTTCCTGGAATGTCTCAATCCTTGTGGATGTTAGTCATTGTCTGGGCATTGGAGTGGTAGATATTTATCATAGTCTTCATAGTCTGGGCTTGTTTGTACCCATCCTTCTTGGATAGGCTTTCCAGGTATTTGATGAGATTTGAGTGGTGTGATCTAAGCCATATCTACATTAAGGGACATGCCAAGCCCATAACACTGCTTCTTGCGGACTCATAGAGATTAAGATGGTCTTGAGTAAGAGCTGGAAGGATTTTCTGATTTACTAGGCAAAGACTCTTGTTCTCTTCCCTTCCTTTTTCCCCAAACAAATGGAATGTCTCTATGTATATGCTGAGCCACCACAACCCCTGGAACTGTGCTGGGTTAGACCTTGTATTAGTTTGTTTTTATACTGCTATAAAGAAATACCTGCAACTGGGTAATTTATAAAGGAAAGAGGTTTAATTGACTCACAATTCTGCATGGATGGGGAGGCCTCAGGAAACTTAAAATCATTGCAGAAGGTGCCTCTTCACAGGGCAGAAGGAGAGAGAATGAGTGCCAAGTGAAGAAGGAAGCTCTTTATATGCCATCAGATCTTGTAAGAACTAATTCACTGTCATGAGAAACAGCATGGGGGAAACCACCCCCATAATTCTATTATTTCTATCTGGTCCTGCCCTTGACATGTGGAAATTATTACAATTCAAGGTGAGATTTGAGTAGGGACACAGCCAAACCATATCAGACTTGAAGCCAGCACAGCACTGAGTCTCACCGAACGTCCCCTGTAGCCACCACCTGGTTACCACCTGTGTTTGTTCAAGGCCCTAGGGCTCTATAATAAGCAAGTGTAAAGCCAACCTGACTCATGATCTTCCATGTCACAGATGGGTCCAGAGATGCCATCTGGGAGTCAGTGATTAGAATAAAAAACCTTAGAAATCTACCTGGTGCTTTATGTACTGCACCCAAGCTGGCACTCAAACCATGAAACAGAGTTGTTTCCACTCTTCCCTTCCCTTTTCACGGGCAGATGAACCTCTCCCAATTGTCACCATTACTACAGGCCCGTGAGGAGTACTGCCAGTTTACCACTGATATTCACTTAAGGCTCAAGGGCTCTTTGGTCAGCTTGTGGTGAATGCTGCCAGGCCTGGGACCCATTCTTCAGGGCAATGAGTTTCCACTCTGGCTCAGGGCAGGTCGAGAAATGCCATCAAGGAGCCAAGGCCTAGAATCAGGAATGGTCCCATTTTTAAAAAGATTATCATTTGCCTATTGAATTGCCTTGACATCTTGGTAAAATGCTATTCAATTATATACATATACATGTGAGTATATTTCTAGATGTTCTATTTCATTAACCTATATTTCTATCTTAATGCCAATAGCACATAGTCATCATTTTTATAGCTTTATTTTTAGTCTTAAATAAATCAGAGTAAGTTCTCCAAGTTGTTCAATGTTTTCGAAGTTGTCTCAGCTATTTTAGATCCCTTGCATTTCTACAGCAATTTTGGAATCGATTTGCCAATGTCTAAAAAAAAATTCCAGCTAGAATTTTGATTGGGATTGTGTTAGTTAAACTTATAGAAAAATTTGGATAATATTAAAATATTAATTATATTTGTTTTTCTAATTGATTCACACAGTATATGTCCTTGTTTTTAGATTTATTTCTCTCAGCAACATTTTATAGCATTTGGGTTATACATTGATTCCTTAATTTCATATTTCTATGCTGTTCTTTGATTTCTGATACTGTATTGGTTTTATATGTAGATTTAATGGATTTTTATATGGTGATTTTGTATTATGTTACTTTAAGAAATTCATTTGGTAGTTCTAGTAGATTCTTTTTTACATTTGGTGTGATTTTTCTGTATAGCTGATCATGCAAATAGTAGCAGTTCTATTTCTTTCCAATGTAGTTGTCTTTTGTTACTGTTTATTTCCTTATGGCACTGGTTTAAATCTCCAGTTATATGTTGAACAGAAGTGGGAAAGTGGCCATTCTTGTCATCTTTCTGATTGTAGGTAGGATTTTCAACCAATTTTTTTTTATGTACATGATATTACACAGGCTACACAGTTTTTGTGAATGAATATTGGTGTTTTGTAATTTTAAAAAAATTGTCAATTACCTTATTAGTTGTTAAAATTATTGACATGAAATTGTTTACAGTGTTCCCTTATTACCTCTTAAATTTCCATAGAATGATGGCACCTCATTCATTCCTGATATTGATAATTTACCTATTTTCTTATTTTTTTCGATTGAGTCTGGCTAAAGTTATATGTTGTTTTAAATTTTTCTCAAGGCCAACTTTGGTTTCATAAATCTTTCTTTTTTGTTCTCACTATTATGGATTTTTATACTTTATTATTATTTCTCCATCACTTAGTGTTTAATTTCCTCTTTTATAGTTTATAAAGGTGGAAATGCAATCATTGATTTGGGATCTTTCTTTTTATTTCTATTATGACCGCTAATAATAAAAGTTTTCTCTGAGTAATATTTTGTTGCATCCCACAATTTTGATATGTTATGTTTTAATTTGGAATTCATTTAAAATATTTTCTAATTTAAGTTTTTTGGACTTAGAGTTATCTTTCCATTTAATATTTTGTTTCTAAATATTTTGGGATTTGCAGTTACTTTTCTGTCACTGACTTCTAACTTTATTTTGGCCCAGAAAATATTCTTTGTCTTTGTATCTTTCTTAACAATGTCACAGTATCTTTCATATAGTAAGTGGATAATCTCTTGTGCTAAAATTGTATGAAGTGTGAGGTTTAGATGTAGGTTCTTTTAATTTCTTATCTTACGTTTTCTTTTGTTCTGCTGATGAATGTCCAGTTGCCCCAGCATAATTTATTGTAAAGTCTCTTTCTCTTCCATTGAATTGTTTGTTCTTTTATTAAAAAATAATTGACCATATTTGTGTAGAACTTTTTGGGGTTCTATATACTGCTTCATTGACTAATGTATCTATCTTGCCACCAATACTATACTCTTATTAGACATAAATAATAAGCCATGACTTTGAGAAGAGAGATTTCTCCCACTTGATTCTTCCTTTTCTTTCTCATATAAATTCAAGAATGTTTTTTCATGTCTATAAAGAATCTTGTTGAGATTTTGATAGACATTGCATTAAGCCTATAAATCTTATAGGAAAAATATTTTTCTATGACAATTTGACAGTATATTGAGTCTTGCAAATCATGAACATGGTATGTCTCTTTTAGTATTTAGGTCTTTTAAAATTAATTTCACTTAAAATTATAAAATTTCAGAATTTTGTAATTTTTAATATAAATTCCATATGTGCTTTATTAGATTTATACCTAAGTGTTTTATGTATTTTTGATAATTATAAATGGTATTACATTAGTTATTTCAGATTCCACCTTTCCATTTCCAGTATATAGAAAATATAATCGATGTGTTTGTGTTAATTTGTGTCCTGACACCTTACTGAACTTTCTTATTAATTTTAGGAGTTCTTTTATCAACTCCTTGAAGTGTTTTATATAGACAATTATGCTGCCTGCTAACAGAGACTGTTTTTTTTTTCTTTTCCAGTTTACCTGCCTTTTATTTTACTTATTTACTTTTTAACTTACTGCCTTTCAAGACTTGTTAGTTGGAACAGAACAGCCTTAATATACAGCTAATTTTGCCCCCACTATATAGAGCCAATATACCCTTCTGGATCTTGTACTCAATGCACCATGGTTTACTAGATTTTCCACTCTAGGTGGTGGGAATATGAACTATTCCCAGGTCTGTATAATGTCTGAGGATTGTTTCCTCTGGTCCTTTCAGGTAGTTTTCTTCTAGCTCTTTTCTAAAGGCTCGTGTAATTGCCTCACATATATCCCCTGACTAGTACGCAGCTGAAGACTTGCAGGAACTCTCGGCAACTTTCCAGAGCTTTTTTGATATAGCTCTATCTGCTCCAGTAATCGGCCTATTGAGTTTAGTCATCTAACCCTCCCAGCTCTGTCTTCTCAATTCAGAGAGACTAAGCTCCACCTGGGTCCCCCTGTTCTGTGTTGTCACCTAGAAATTCTCTCCAGGCAACAAACTAAAGCAATGCTTGAGAATATCTTATTTGTTTTCCCTATATTAGGACACACTGTCCTATGTTGCTGTATATACAATGTCTTTCATATATTTTGTTCAATGTTTTAGTTGTTTCATTTGGGTGGAGGAGGGTATGAAAGTGATTCCTGTTTATCTGGTTGGAATCGAAAGTATTATAAAACTCTATTCTGATTCAGTGTGTTTTTGAAGCTTTTTGGGTCTTGATTATTACATTTCAAACTCTAGTGTTTGTAAGCAAAAGAGACATAGGCAAAGTTATCCTTGTAAAGAAGTCAAGAATTTTCTGAGTTACCAGGCTGATGCTTTCTTTGGGGACATTGCCTTTTGGATCATATGGGTGTTGGGGTATTTATCACACCAAGAAGAATTTGCATGTATGACTAATAAGTCAGCGTTTCAAAAGGTCTGGCTATACTCTGCTAAAAGTGAAAGAGCACTGGATTGGCAGGCATAACAAGGAGAAGGTGGTATTGATATTGTCATAATGACTTTTTAATGGTCTAAAATAAAGATTCCCTCTCTTCTTTAACTGTGTATTGGTGGTAGGGTGTTATGTAGGTTTCTTGTCTTCCAAGGCAATGAACAGACTCAAATGGTCAGTTTTGTGGATTATAATAGGGAAAATGATGATTTGAAGGAAAGTTAAAAGTCATATAATAATGAGAATTGTATTAGCTTTCAAATATCTATTTTTCCTTCACCTACTTCCTTGTCATCTCTTCACTGAGGGGATGTGCTTCCATGGCCCTCACCTTTATTTTCCCCTCTCTTAAAAATATTTCAAACTTTCTTTTTATATATTTCTCTTATATATTTTAAGCAAACAGAAGAATCCCAGTGTTGTCCACATTTGTGTAGTTTATGTGTGCCCAGGTCTATATGACTAGTGTTTTGATAATGCAGAATCGTGCTCTGGTTTGACATTCCAAAATTATGGAGGAGAAGTGCCATTCTTTTTCCTTGTTTTCTTGTAGGACCACTAAAGACTAATATGAAAATATTTGCCCTTCTCAAGACAATTAACACCCCCTCTTCTTCAGGTAATGTCTGCCACCAGGCCCACCACTTCAGCTTAAGTATACCCCACTGACTGTTTAATAGAGAGATGGTGAAGGTGCGAAATTGTATTTTCTTCCTCCTACTTCAGTTATATTTTTGATGAGGAAACCAACCAACCAACAAGTTTATATCTTGAAATGGCTATTTGTAAGATATTTATAGCTAGGACTAAGTCCTAGTGCTTTCTTAATAAAAACCACACATGTAAATAGAGTCAGCTCTTGGGATGACATTGCATTTGAGTTAAAATCTGGCATCTTCACATCATTGACAAGTCTAACAGCTGGAGAAGCAGTCACCTCATCATAATTCTCAGTTGTGTCTCTCCTGGTCTTTGGCATCCTTCCTGTCTAAATTTTTATCAGATGAGTGCTTCTCCTTGGCAAGTACTTTAAATACTTTCAACTTGTTTTATCTCTGAACTGTAGCCCTTTGCCCTCAGATGTCATATCTCACATGTATGACTGGAGGATATTCAGAACAAATTAGTTAAGAATGAAGCGCCAGAGTGCAATTTCATTTGATCTTCTCCCTACTCCGTCTCCTCCCAAAATATCAAAGCTTCCTCTTGAAGAGACCTTTATGGCATTTATTAATTTCATAGAAGCTATGTAAAGGTCTTGCAAATTGGAACAGTTGTTGTAAGTTTTGATTGTGACACTACAGGGCTAACTCCACCTGTGCTCAGCCTTCAGCATCATTTTCTTTGGCTTTGCTTCATTCACAATAATCAGGGACTTGGGGTCATTACCAACATTAGCAAGCCTCAAAGGCCTCTCATAAATCCAAGCCGAATACTGTGTTAGGAGGTTCTTTAGATTAATGGCAGCCCTGGTCCTCTGAGCCTATGTTGACATCTGAGAGAAGGTAATGTTCACTCGGCTTCAGCGTTTCTACTTGTAGTTCAAAGCCAAACCTGGTGGTACAGGATGATCTGCAAGCAACAAGGAATAGAATTTGGGCTTGCACAAGGTACCACCTATATATGTGATAAGCTCTTCCTTCCTGGCATGCAAAGACCTTTAGAGTTTTCCTCAGGCCTTTTTCTATGAAAACTCTCAAGTTTTGTCAGCCTGGTCAATCTGTTACCTTTCCAACACACCTGCAGTATTTCTTCCTTGATGAATTGAGGGCTAAAGAAGGATGCGTGGCAGGAGTGAAACCCTTTGAAAATTGAAAAAATAAATCTTAATTGGTCATTTAATAAGTAGAAAGACAAAATCAATCTACAAAAGTTAGATTCATTTCTCATTTCAGGGTCATACTTTGCCTTTGTTTTCTAGCATCTTCACTGGTGATTACAACTGAAATGGGTCTTCTTTTGACTTTTGGCCTTTCCTTAGTTAAGGTTGAGGGAGACTTTTTGGTTCTCCAGCGGACAGAAGAAGACAGTTAACAAATAATTCATTCTTTCTCCCATGGCCTATTTTTAAGCTTTACAAGTTAATGCTGGAAAAGCCAGTGAGAAGAAAACTAAAGCAACAGTAGTGGTAGTACTAACGATTATGACATCATCATCATTGGCCACATTTTTAGAGGATTTGCTATGCACCAGGCACTGTTAAAAAGAAACACAACTTTAATGGGGTATAATACACACAATAAAATTTATCCACTTAATGTATAGCAGCTAAGAAGTTTTTAGTATATTTATTTACAGGCTAATATAACTGTCACCACTATCTAATCTGAGAACTTTTTTGTCAACCTCATAAGCCAACTCATATCCATGAGCAGTCACTCTCCATTCCCCTTGAGCCCCAACCCCTGTCAAGTACTAATCTACTTTCTCTATATATGTATTGGTCCATTCTGGGTACTTCACATAAATGCAATCATACAGTGTGATCTTTTGTGCCTGGGGTCTTTCATGTAGCATGTTTTCAAGGTTTATCATATTATAGCCTATGCCAATACTTCGCTTCTTTTTAGAGATGAGCACCATTCTGTTAGTTATTCATCTCCAAAAAGGATCTATAGTAGGTAAGGACATGCTCTATTTTGTTAATTGCCATCAGTTGATGAACATTTTGATTATTACACGGTAGAGTTTTACTAGACTTCAGGCACTATTATTTTTAAACTTTCGTTTTGAATTAATTTCATACTGTTGGAAAATTAGTACAATTATTTCTTATACGTCCTTCTCCCAGATGTTCTATGTATTAACAGCTTATATAATCAAAGTACAATGATCAGACATTGATACAATACTGTTATCTCATCTGAAGACCTTATTCAAATTTCTCCCTTTGTTGTACTAACGTTCTTTTTCTAGCAAAGGATCCAACCCAGGATCACAAATTGCATTTAATTATCATGTCTCCTTTGCCTTTTAAAATCTGGAACATTTCCTCATTTTTTTAACTTTGGGACTTTACATTTTTAACTTTATATATTTATTATTATGTATTTTTTAGAGACAGGGTCTCATTCTGTAAACTAGACTGAAGGGCGCTGGCTTGATTGTAGCTCACTACAGCCCCAAACTCCCGGATTTAAGTGATCCTTCTGCCTTAGCCTTCTGAGTAGCTAGGACTACAGGCACATGATACGGCACCTGGCTAAAATTTAAAATTTTTTTGTAGAGTCAGGATCTTGTTTTGTTGCTGAAGCTGATCTCAGACTCCTTGCTTTAAGCAATCCTCCTGCCCCAGCCTCCCAAAATGCTGGAATTACAGGTGTGAGCCTCTGGGCCTGGCCTTAGTTTTATATTTTAACAGCTAAGCATGCTTACTGCAGAAGAATATATAAAACATGTAAGAGAGAACGAATAGAAATCACCCTTATTTCATTACTTTTAGATGGTTACTATTGACATTTTGATCTATTTCTGTCCTTCTATTCATATTATTGAAAATATAATTTATATTCTCTTTTAAACTAGCATTATATCATAACCATTTTCCATGCATTAAGAACTCTTAAAAAACATAACAGTTTCGTAATGGCCCATCTTGTGGTTAATAGATACTGCCCTCAAGCATATCTGTGATATTAAACATTTAGGTTTTCTCTGGTGAAACAAAATGGAACTAGTCAATGTATATGAACTGTTTTAAGGTTACTAATTTGTATTGCTAAAATGACTTCCAAAATGATGATATCAGTATAAATTCCCTTAGGACTCTGTGAAAGCCTGTTTCACCACAACATCCTCAGCACTGGGGAAGCTCATCCTTTTCCAATGTTAGAAAATTAATCTCCACTGTGTCTTTAATTTGCATTTCTTTATTAGTAATGATAACTTTAAAAAAAGGTATCAATTTGCTTTTTTTTTTTTAGTGAATTGTCTCTTGCAAAATATAAATTTTTAATTATAAAAGAAATCAAGGAAAAGGTATGTTTTACACATTATGCTTATTTTCTGCCTGCTTTTTTTAAAATAAAAACTTCACCATTTATTTTAGATTCGGAGGGGTACATGTGCAGGTTTGCTTACATGGGTCTATTGCGTGAAGCTGAGGTTTGGGGTATAGATGATCTCATCACCTAGGTGGTGAACATAGTACCCAGTAGGTAGTTTTTCAGCCCACACCATTCTTCCCCTCACCTCTTTAGTAGTCCCCAGTGTTGATCGTTGTTTCTATCTTTATGTCTATGTGTACTCAGTTCTTAGCTCCAACTTATAAGTAAAAGCATGTAATATTTGGTTTTCTGGTCCTATATTATTTTGTTTAAGATAATGGCCTCCTGCTGTATCCATGTTGCTGCAAATAACATGATTTCATTATTTTTACAGCTGTGTAGCATTCTAAGGTAAAGATACACCACATTTTCCTTATCCAGTTTACCATGGATGGGCACCTGGGTTGATTCCATCTCTTTACTCTTGTGAATAGCACAGCAATGAACATACAAGTACCTGTGTCATTTTAGTAGAACAATTAATTTGTTCTGGGTATATACCCAGGAATGGGATTACTGGGTTGACTGGTAGCTCTGCTTTATGTTCTTTGAGAAATCTACAGACTGCTTTCCACAATGGCTGGACTAATTTTCATTTTCACAGTGGTTGCTTTTCTCCACAGCCTCGCAGGCTTTTTTTTTTTTTTTTTTGACTTTGTAATAATAATAGCCATTCTGACTCGTGTGAGATGGTTTTCCATTGTGATTTTCATTTGAATTTCTGTAATGATTAGTGATGGTGAACATTTTCTCATATGTTTGTTGTATGTTGTCTTTTGAGACATGTCTGTTCATGTCCTTTTCCAATTTTTAAATGAGTTTATTTGTTTATTGCTTGTTGATATTTTTAAGTTCCCTATAGATTCTGGATATTAGGTCTTTGTTGGATGCATAGTTCACGAATATCTGCCTCCATTCTTTAGGTAGGTAGTTTACTCTGTTGATAGTTTCTTTGTTGTACAGAAGCTCTTACGTTTAATTAGTTCTCAGTTGTCTATTTTTGTTTTTGTTGCAATTGTTTTTGGGGACATAATCAAAAATTCTCTGCCAAGGCTATGTCATGAAGAATATTTTCTAGGTTGTCTTTTAGGATTTTTATAGTGTGAGGTTTTACATTTAAATATTTAATTCATTTTGAGTTAATATCTTACATGTAGTGAAGAGTAGTGGTCTAGCTTCAGTTTTCTACATATGGCTAGACAGTTATCCCCGCGCCATTTATTGAATAGAAAGTCCTTTTCCCATTTCTTATTTTTATCAGCCATGTCAAAAATCAGATGGTTGTAGTTGTGCCACTTTATGTCTATATTTTCTTTTCTCTTCCATTTATGTGTATGATTTTGTACCAGCAACAAGCTGTTTTGGGTACTGTGGCTTTACAATATAGTTTAAGGTCTGGTAGTGTGGTGCCTCCAGTTTTGTTCTTTTTGCTTAGGATTGTTTTGGCTATTTGAGCTCTTTTTTGGTTTCATGTGAATTTTAGAATAGTTTCTTCTAATTCTGTGAAGAATGATAATGGCAGTTTGATAGAAATAGCATTGAATCTATAAATTGCTTTGGGCACTATGACCATTTTTATGTTGCTTATTCTAATCCATGAGCATGGAATGTTTTTTCATTTATTCATGTCATCTCTAATTTCCTTCAACCATGTTTTGAATTTCTCCTTGTAGAGATTTTTCACCCCCTTAGTTAGCTGGTTTACTAGGTATTTTATTTTCTTTGTAGTGATTATAAAGAAATCATACAAAGTGGGATTGTTTTCTTGATTTCACTCTCAGCCTGGACATTGTTTGTAGAAACGCTGCTGATTTTTGTACATTGATTTTTCCTCCTGAAACTTTACTAAAATCCCTGCCTCGCCACACTTTTTTTTTGGTAAGTTGTTTATGAATTTTTTGAAACTTTTGGCAGTGTCTTTAGGGTTTTCCAGGTGTAGAATCATTTCGTCAGAGAAGATAGTTTGACTCCGTCTTTGTCTATTGGGATGCCTTTTGTTTCCTTCCCTTGACTGATTGCTCTGGTTAGGACTTCCAGTACTATTTTGAATAGAAGTGGTGAGAGTGGACATATTTGTCTTGTTCCAGTTCTCTGGGAGAATGCCTTCAGTTTTTCTCTCTTTAGTATGATGTTGGCTATGGTTTTGTCATAGATGGCTCTTATTATTTTGAAGTATGTTCTTTCAGTACCTAGTCTGTTGAGTGTTTTTTATCGTGAAGAGATGTTGGATTTTATCTAAAGCTTTTTCTGCATGTATTGAGATGATCCTATGGCTCTTGGTTTTAATTCTGTTTATGTGATGAATCACATTTATTGATTTACATATATGGAACAAACCTCATGTCATAGGAATAAAGCCTATTTGATCTTGATGAATTAGCTTTTTGATGTTCATTCACCAAGATTAAGTAGACTTTATTCTGGAGGCTACAGGCTGGTACTGGCATTGTAGAATGAGTAAGGCAATAGCCCCTTCTCCTTGATTTTTTTGGAATAGTTTCAGTAGGATTGGTACCCATTTTTCTTTGTATGCCTGGTAAAATTTGCCTGAGAATCTACCAAATCTGGAGCTTTCTTTGGTTGGTAGTTTTTGTTTGTTTGTTTGTTTTTTAATTCAATTTGAATGTGTTACTAAAACAGTAACAGTTCAGGTTTTCACTTTCTTCTTGTTCAGTCTTGGGAGATTGCATATTTCCATGAATTTGTCCATTTCCTGTAGATTTTCTAATTTCTGTGCATCAAGGTGTTCACGATAGTCTCTGAGGATCTTTTGCATTTCTGTGGTATCAGTTGTAATGTTATCTTTGTCACTTTTGATTTTGCTTATTTACATCTTTTTTTTTTCATGATTAGATAGAGGTCTATCAATTTTTTTTATTCTTTTGAAGAAACAGGTCTTGGTTTCATTGATCTTTTGCTTGGATTTTTACATCTCAATTTCATTTAGATTTTCTCTAAATTTAATTATTTATTTCTCTGCTAGCTTGTTTGTTTTTTTTTTTTTTTTTTGAGACGGAGTTTCACTCTTGTTACCCAGGCTGGAGTGCAATGGCGCGATCTCGGCTCCCCGCAACCTCCGCCTCCTGGGTTCAGGCAATTCTCCTGCCTCAGCCTCCTGAGTAGCTCGGATTACAGGCATGTGCCACCATGCCCAGCTACTTTTTTGTTTGTTTGTTTTAATTTCCTTTAGGTATGGTGTTAGACTGTTAACTTGAGGTCTTTCTAGCTTCTTAATGAAGGCGTTTAGCACTATAAGTTTTCTCCTTTTAACACCGTTTTAGCTATATCCCAAAGATTTTGGTTAAGTTATGTCTCCATTTTCATTAATTTCAAAAAATGTTTTAATTTCTGTCTTAATTTTATTGTTTATGCAAGAGATACTCAGGAGCAAGTTGTTTAGTTTTCATGTATTTATCTAATTTTGAGAGATCTTCCTGGTATTGATTTTTAGTTTTATTATGATGTTGTCCAAGGGTGTGCATGGTATGATTTCAACTTTTTGGAATTTATTGCGACATCCTTTATGACTGAGCATGTGGTTGACCTTAGAATATATTTCATGTGCATATGAGAAGAATATATTCTATTGGTGTTGGGTGCAGTATTCTGTAAATGTCTATTAGGTCCAATTGGTTGAGCATCGTGTTTAAATCCAGATTTTTGTTGTTTGTTTTCTGCCTTGATGATATGTCAGTAGAGTCTGTCAGTGGAGTGTTAAAGTCTTATATTATTATTGTATGGGTCTTTCTGTAGTTGTTTTATGAATCTGAGTGCTCCAATGTTGGGTACATATATGTTTATGATGGTTAAATCTTCTTGTTGAATTGAAACCTTTATCATTATGTTGTTGATAGTTTGAAGTTTGCTTTATCTGATATAAGAATAGTGACTAGTGCTCTTTTTCCTTTCCTGTTTGCATGATTGATCCCTTTGCTTTTAGCCTGTGGATGCCATTACATGTGAGATGGATCCCTCAAAAATGGCAGAGTTGGACCTTATCTTTTTATCCAGTTGGATAAGTGGGGTGCCTTTTAAGTTGGGTGTTTAGACTGTTTACATTCAGGGTTATTATTGATATGTGAGATTTTGACCCTGTCATCATGTTGTTAGCTGGTTATTTTGTAGAATTGATTGTGTAATTGCTTTAGAGTGTCTGTGGGCTATGTGCTTAAGTGTGTTTTGGTGATAGCGGGTATCATTCTTTTGTTTCCATGTATAGCGCTCTGTTAAAGACCTTTTATAAGGTTGGCCTAGTGGTAACGAATTCCCTTAGTATTTACTTGCCTGAGAAGGACTTTATTTCTTCTTTATTTATTAAGCTTAGTTTGGCAGAACATGAAATTCTTGGTATAAATTTCTTTTTTTTTTTTTAAAGGATATTGGAAAGAGGATCCCTATGTCTGTTGGCTTGTAAGGTTTCTGCTGAGAAATCCATTGCTTTGGGATTCCCTTTGTAAATGAACTGGTCCTTCTCTCTAGCTGCCTTTAAGATTTTATTTTTTAATTTTGCATTAACTTGATGATTCTGATAACTATGTTCCTTGGGATTGTCATCTTGTATTTTGCAGGGGTTCTTGATATTTCTTGAATTTGCATGCCAACGTCTCTTAGGAGATTGGATAAATGTTCCTGGATTCATGATAATGCCAATGACTTGTAGGTTTGGTCTCTTTACATAATCTTATATTTCTCAGAGGTTTTGTTCATTAAAAAAAAATTCTTTTTTAAAAAAATTTATCTGACTAATTCAAAGAACTGGTCTTTAAGCTCTGAGATTCCTTCTATGACTTGGTCTATTCTGCTGTTAATACTTCTGATTGTATTATGAAATTCTTGTAGCGAATTTTTCAATTATATAAATTTCAGTTTGATTCTTTCTTAAATGGCTATTTTGTATTTTAGCTCTTGGATCATTTTATTATATTCCTTGAATTCCTGGATTGGGTTTGAATGTTCTTCTTCATCTCAATGAGCTTTCTTGCCATCTATAATAATTTCTGTATCTGTCATTTTAGTCATTTCAAACTGATTGGATACCATTGCTTGGAAGGTAGGGTGCTCATTTGGTAGGAAGGGGACATTCTGACTTTTGAATTGTCAGATTTCTTGCATGAATTCTTTCTCATCTGAAAGGGCTGCTGTTTCTTTAACTGTAGCATAAGTTGAGTGTAGTCAATTGGCTTTGATTTTGGGTGCTTTTAGGGGGCCAGTGCCCTGTACAGTATCTGTACTTGTGGATGGATTTTTGCCTCTTCTCTAGGAGCCATTTGGGGCCAGGAATTGTCCCTGGCACTTGGCAAATCTATGCAGGGTTCCCAGCTTCCTCCTAATTCAGCCTTGGTGTCTGCCTCACCTCTTTTTTGACTCTTGGTGTTTTCTCTTTGAAGATCTGTTCAAAGTATGTTAGTTTACTCAATCTTTGGTTGTTCTTGGAGACAGCAGTGCTTCCTGGCTGTGTCTAGTTGGCCATCTTGTCCAGAACCCCTGGTAATTATTTTTTAAATTGAGCTTTACTGTAGCACTCTTGACCAATTTAATGTAATGTCCTTTTTTTCTCCTTTATAAGTTAACCTTCATGTTTCCAGTCCACACCTAGACATTCAAGTCCTAAATATTACCTTTGCATATTCAGCATACATCAGCTCCATGCACAGCTGAATACTTCACCAGGTTCCTAATTCCTGAAAGAACTGAAGCTGTGTCTGTGTCCCAGGCAGTTGGGGAGACAAGGTGGTGGATCTCCCCTTATTTTCTTTTTATACATTTTTTAACCAAAATTTGACTTGTATTTGTAGCTATTTGCTATCAAACACTAGAAGTTAGTCTATATAACTATATTTTTGTAGCTATCAGCCAACTTTTCTTCATCCTTTTCTCCTCTCTACCATTCTCAACCCCTGTTAACCACTATTCTACTTTTTAGCTTCATGGCATAAGTATTTTAGTTCCCACATACGAATTATAACATGCAGTATTTGTCTTTTGTGCCTGGGTTATTTAAGTTAACATAGTATCCTCCAGTTCCATCTATGTTGCTGCAGAATGACAGGACTTTATCCTTTTTATGGCTGAATAATATTCCATTGTGTATCTAGAACACATTAACCATTCATCTGTTGGTGGACATTTAGCTTGATTCCACATCTTGGCTATGGTGAATAGTTCTGCAACAAACATGGGAGTGCAGACATCTCTGCATGTATTCGTTTCCTTTCTTTTAGATGTATACCTAGCAGTCCTAGCAGTGGGATTTCTGGATCATATGGTAGTTCTATTGTTTATAACTTTTTTTTATAGTGGCTGTGCTAATTTTAATTCCCACCATAAATGCATGAATGTTCCCCTTTCCCTGCATTTTTACCAGCATCTGTTATTTTGCATCTTTTTGATAATAGCCATTTTAACTGAGGCAAGTTGATCATTCATCGAAATTTTGATTTGCAGTTCCTTGATGATTAGCAATGCTGAACATTTTTTTCATATATCTATTGGCCATTTGTATGTCTTCTTTTGAGAAATATCTATTCAGATCTTTTGCCCATTAAAAAATCTGATTATTAATAATATTATTTTTTCTATTGAGTTCCTTATATATTTTGGTTGTTAATCTCTTGCCATATGGATCATTTGTACATAATTTTCTCTTATTTTGTAGGTTATGGCTTTATTTGTTTATTGTTTTTGTTTTTTGCTATACAAAAGGCTTTTAGTGTGATATAATTCTATTTGTCAAATTTTGCTTTTGTTGCCTGTTATTTTGAGGTCTTTTTCAGTACATATTTGCTAAGATTAATGTCCTGAAGTATTTCCTCATTGTTTTCCTCTAGTAGTTTCATAGTTTCAGTTCTTATATTTAGGTTTTTAATCCATTTTTGGTTTTTTTAATGTGCTAGGAGATAGGGGTCTAATTTTATTCTTCTGCCTATGGATGTCCAGTTTTCCCCACAATATTCATTGATCAGATTGTCCTTTCCCCAGTGTACGTTCTTGATGCCTCTGTCAGAAATGAGTTGGTTATAAATGCCTGGGTTTATTTCTGGATTCTCTATTTTTTTCTATTGGTTTATGTATCTGTTTTTGTGTCAGTACTACATTACTTTCATTACTATAGCTTTATAGTACATTTTGAAATCAGGCAGTTGCCTGATTGCTCTGTTGCCCAGAGCAAAATGATAAAATTTTTAGAAGAAAACATAGGAGTCAGTCTTCATGACCTTGGCCTAACCTTCTAAGCAATGATACCAAAAGCAAAGCAACCAAGACAAAAAAAAAAATAGTGACCCTTAGAATCACCGTTAAATAGGAAGATAGTACCTCTTGTATTATGGGCCTTAATTTCTGTAGCCTTTGTTTAATCTATATTAGGACATATTAACTGTTTTAACCAGGGGTGGATGATTCCATTTTAGGCTCATGGTGTTCCATTTTTTCAAGGTGATTTTAAATGACAGATATTTAATTTTATTTAAATTTATTACTCATTGGGTTAGGTAATATCTACTATTTATATATGTTAAAGCAATAGGTGCTAAGGCCATGGAAGATTTAGACAACAAAAGTATACCAGTTGTCAAGGTGAGACATACCTGTCTGCCATCTATTTTGCATTTGGTAACCATCCTGAGAGTGTGGTAACTCTGTTACATATAGAGCAATTTAACACATTTATGATAAACTCTTAGGGGAGTTACCAAATGCAAAATAGAGGTCAATTCAAATTTGGTGTGATCCCCAAACATAACTCTAATTTGGGCCTCAGAATTAGCCAAGACCATGAAGGTTTGCCACTTCTTTTGAGCTTAACAGATACTAGAGTTATTTTAGAATCTGTGTTTTAAAACACAAAGGCTAATTGGCATCCTTTTAACTTTTCAATTGTTGTTATATATTTTTAGCACATTTTAGATTTCTAATTGGGTCAAATTATCGGTCTCTGTTTTAGTTTCCCCATCACTCACTTTTATTTACTTATTTTTAAATTTGATGGTTGCTGGATACACTTTAAAGGAGTTGTGTGTTCTTTGCTAAGACATATGCATATATATTTTCCCTTCAGAGAGTAACAATTCATTATCATCAAGGTGAGGGACCTCCCCCATGGCAGTCGTTTTATTGGATAGGGTACTGGCTTAAGTAGAATTTGATTTTGCCCTTTGATACGTTGATAAGCCACATCACTCAATGAACACAGTGTCTTTGTTGGTCAATTTTATATGTAATAGTTATCTGCTGGAGTGATGATGTCCTCTGGCTTCTTAAGTGGGGAAGAGTCTCATAAAGATCTGTGCTTTGAGAGTCATGGATACTCTTCCCCTCTAACTATGAGGATCAGGTCTTCTTTTGGTGGCAGAGGGATAGGCAGGTCATGTATGTGTGAATGACCTGTTTCCAGGAGTGTAGACCTCGGTATGCCACATGGTGACTGTTCTTGACATAATGGCACACAAGGGGCCCATGTACTACATAGCTTATTAGTATCAGTCTTTTCTGTCATTACTGAATAGGGTCCTTTTCTGGTTAAGACACACAATAAATAGTAGTAGGGTAAGAATCGTTTACCTGAACCTATCATAAACCATAGCTTATGCTAGAAAGAGATTTAATCTAAGGCACAAAGATAGACCCAGGCTGAGGCATATGACCTAAAGCAACTTTAAGTAGCACCTCAACCACATACTCTTGTCCCTAAATGCCAATCTTGAAACTTCAACTTAGGTTGATTAAATCTATAGAAGAGGCACAGTAGGACTCAGCAAATGCAGCTCAAAGTGCATGCTAACCTGCAGGCTTTCAAAGTGCTTATTTGCCAGCCAGAAGCAGAGCCTGTTAGCCTGCCAAAAACAGAGGACAAAAGCTCCCCAGGTGATAGTGGCCATCACCTAGATCATCCTCATCACAGGGCCAGTTGTCAGGTGGTTGCTTAGCAGAGAAGTAGAATCAATCACACCTTCCCAAAATTGGTTCAGATATCAAGAGTGACAATGCCACAAAAGCACCAGGAGAGTATGAAAATGTTCATTACATCATGAAGCTTTGTGGAGAGAGCAGGGCAGGCATCCAAGTCAGTCTGTTTGGCTTGAGTGAAGGAAGGGGCAAAGGGCTTTGGTTTTTTATTGGGCTTAGGGAATAGCATTGGGGAGAATGTTCCCACATGTGTGCCAGTGTTTGCATGATTTGAATTTCCCTACTGGTGCCAAGGGTGGGAACATGCTGGCTTTCTTACCAACCTGCCCAGATGTGGGGCTGAGGAAAAAGTGAAGGAGTGCAGCCTGAAAGCTGTCAATGGTCAAATATTAAAACTGGAATCACATACTTGATTACACAATTTAAAGTAATGCCATGGTAACATGCTGGTGCACACATCATCATGGGATCCTTGAAGAAATGGGCTTTCTAGAAAGCTAGAAGTATGAAGATAGAGCTTTTGCTCAAGTACAGTTACATACTGATTACTACCTCTACCTGCACAAGAACCAAGAAAGTTCTTTCCTATAAAACTTCTAAAAACAGATGTGCATATATAATTGTAATACGTTCTTCTGGCATGATTATGCAAGCTTTGAGTATAAAGGGAAGTTATATTGAAAAAAGCATGAGTTGTCCATTACTTTGCAAAGACAGGTCCCAACCTACTCAACATTCCTTTTAGGGACTTTGAGAACTAAGAAATACTATGCTGTGCTGTGATGTGCTGTATCTGCTTCTGTTCTGTGTGGCCACTTCACTTATGGGACTTAATCTAATCTGAAAATGTGGAAGTATGTGGAAAATGTTTTTTCTTGTAACTCCATAGTCCATCTGAACTTAAATTTAAAGCATTTCTGAATTAGCTAAATGTTCTTCAGCTAAATGCCCAGAAAATAAATTTAAAGGCCAAACAGTATATCTATCAAAAGAAGGTTTTGGAAACTTTCATTAGTTAAATATGATTATTGGGGCAAATTGAACCTTGAATTTCGTGGTGTAATTTCACTAACTTGGGTATTTAAGCCATTAAAAAAATAATGAATGTATATTAGAAAGTATGATAGAATAGACACTCTGAATACGAGTCCCCTCCCCCCACTTTTTTTTCTGACACAAAGTCTCTTTCTGTCACCCATGCTGGAGTGCAGTGGCATGATCTTGGTTTACGGTAACCTCTGCCTCCCAGGCTCCAGCAATCCTCCCTGCTGAGTAGTTGCGACTACAGGCATGCACCACCACACCCAGCTAATTTTTCTATTTTTTGTAGAGTAGTTTTTGCATATTGCCCAGGCTGGTCTTGAACTCCTGGACTCAAGCAATCTGCCTGCCTTGGCCTCCCAAAGTGTTCGGATTGCAGCCACGAGGCACTGTGCCCAGCCCCCATACTCTTAAATAGATCTTATTTCTAGATAAATGTTAATATATTTCTGGATCAGCTAGAAATAGGAGCTATCGGGGGGGGGGTTGGGAGAGAAGAAAAACACCAAGCTGAAATCAGAGAAATAAGTATTTTCCCCAAATTTAGACATTGAAATATAAAGACAGAGCCTTGGACCCACTATACACTGGGGATAGGAATCAAAAACTCCTTTGTTAGATCTGGATCCTTGAAGTTTAATCAAGTGGTTTCATATCTGTAGCTCAGATCCTTTCTAAAAGAAAGCTTCATTAGCTTAGGCTGTCAAGATTTCCACAGGTTGATAAAAGGCATATATGAGCTCACAATCAGAAATTTAGCAAACAGTTAAGGTAATCTCAAAAGAAAGAGTTAGCAAAAGAAACATATTTGAATTCATCAAAATGGTATCAGATACTGGAATTACCACAATCAGAGCATAAATTTGTATGAAATCATTAAAAAATAAAGGTGGGTTAAAACAGAGAGAGCAATAAGAGTTTTAAAAAATTAACCAATTTGAAAAATAGCCAAGTAAAACTTTCAGTATGAAAATAATATTATGTGAGCCAGAAAGCCAGAGTTCCAGAGTGCCAGGAAAAGTTCCTAATGGCTTCCCTTGGCTAGGAGAGGGAGTTCTTCAGCCCCTTGGGCTTCCCGGGTGAGGCGACAACCCACCCTGTTTGGGCTCACCCTACTTGGGTTGCACCCACTGTCTAACCAATCCCAGCCAGATGAAACAGGTGACTCAGTTGGAAACGTGGAGATCACCCGCCTTCTGCATCACTCTTACTCGGAGCTGTGCACCAGAGCTGTTCCTATTCAGCCATCTTGTGGGAATCAGCAAACCACCATGACGTGTGTATACCTATGTAACAAACTTGCACTTTCTGCACATATACCCCAGAACGTAAAGTATAATAAAAAATATTACGTATATTTTAAAACCTACAGTTAAATAGATTATAATGAAGACAGATTAGTTGTAAACTATAAGTTGCTCTAAAGATGTATATAAAATGCAACACAGAAATAATCAGAAATGGAAATTTTGAGAGGTTAGATGATACAGAGGCTTGAATGAGAAGATTTTCCATTCAACAAATCAAAGTTTCAGGAAGAGACAATAGGGAAAAGATAGGAGAGCCATACTTGAAGAGGTGGCAGCTGAGAAGTCTTCAAAATGATGAAAATCATAAAAATATATAGGAAACATATGGTAGAGCATGAAGATAAACTTAAAAGCCCTACCTAATCAAAAATATTAAAACTACAGAGCACCAAAGACAAAGAGAAGATTGTATAAGTAGCCAGAGAGAAGATAAAAGTCATCTACAGAGAAATGACAAGGCACAGGCAGATTTCTCAGCATCATAATAGAAGCAGGGAAGCCATGGAATTATATTTTCACAGTACTGAGAGAAAAATAAATATTAGCTTGGAATTGTGTTAGAAATAAAGCTCTCTCTCAAGAAGGAGTGCAAAATAAGAAATGTTGGTATGGCAAAAATGGAAAGAATTTACTACCTGTATATTCAACTAAAAGAACTTCTGAAGTGAGTACCTGTGAAAAGGAATAAATTATCTTGGAAAGTGTGAAATGATTTATAGGAATCATGAGAAAAAAATGGCAAACATGTAAGTAAATCTAAACAAACATTTTCTTTATGAAAACATAATTTGTGGATTTTCACAAAAGGCCAGAAGGAAATCACTGTCAAATGTAATATCTAAGTCAGGAGGGAATTATCAGAGTTTAAGTATTAGGCAAAGGGTTTAAGATGTTAATGTGAGATTTTTTAGATCAGCAATGTGTGATACATTTTAACAAATAACCAGCAAAAAAAAAAAAGTATATAAATCTCAAACTAGTGAAGGGGGAAATATATATATAAATATATAAAATATAATATACATATACACATTTTAAAGCAAGAAAAGAGAAAAAGCAGCTTAGAAGTGGAATAAATACAAATTCCTAAGTAATATGCTAGAAATATGTCTAAAGGGATCAACAATCATAATCACTAAATGCATTGAACTCGCAAGTGAACTACAGACATTGTCCTACTAGATGATAAAATAAACCCAACTAGATATCCTTTGCAATATACATACCAAAATATAAGGACACAAGTGTTGGAAGATATACCAGGTAATGGCAATGAAAACAAAACAAAGTGAGAATATCTATCTATCTGTCTATGTATCCATCTATCTGTCTATCTATCTATCCATCTATCTATCTGTCTGTCTGTCTGTCTGTCTGTCTATCTACCTCAAATAGAATATATCTCTCATATGTAGAATTCAAGACAGAAAGTATTACTGGGAATGGAGAGAACCTCATACAATGATAGACCTTTTAATTCACCAAAAAGATTTTTTAAAGTCTAAGTTTGTAGGTACCTGTTAAAATATTGTATTTCATCATATCTAAGATACCAACATTTGTAAGACATGCTATTATTTTATCTACCACTATGAACAGTAAAAATCTCCTGTAATTAAACTATGAAATAATGGTTTCATATTATATCAATTGTAATAGAACTTCATTTTGGGATGTTAAATGTGAAAAAACTGTCTTAGAATTAATGAATTATGATGGCTTCACACCGCTTAATGCAAATATATATATAACAGAAAAATATATAAAAATCTACATAACCATAAAAGATTTCAAAATATTTCTTGCAATTGTGATAAGTCAGGCAAAAAAGAGATAAAAGAGATTAATAACAAGCTGATTTAAATGGACATATGTAGCGAACACACATTCTTTTCAAGCATATATGGAATGGACAGTTAGAAAGCACACATTCTTCTCAAGCATATATGGAACATTTTTAAATTTGACTACATCTTAAGCTATAAAAGCAAATTTTAACAAATTTCAAAAACTAAGAATCACATGTTCTCTGATCATAATAAATTTTTAATTTAGAAATTTATACTAAAAAGTTAACTAGAGGCCGGGCGCGGTGGCTCAAGCCTGTAATCCCAGCACTTTGGGAGGCCGAGGCGGGTGGATCACGAGGTCGAGAGATCGAGACCGTCCTGGTCAACATAGTGAAACCCCATCTCTACTAAAAATACTAAAAAAAAATTAGCTGGGTATGGTGGCGCGTGCCTGCAATCCCACCCACTCAGGAGGCTGAGGCAGGAGAATTGCCTGAACCCAGGAGGCGGAGGTTGCGGTGAGCCGAGATCGCGCCATTGCACTCCAGCCTGGGTAACAAGAGGAAAACTCTGTCTCAAAAAAAAAAAAAAAAAAAAAAAAAAAGTTAACTAGAAAACCCCCATCTCTGGGCCTGGTGTAGTGGCTCACATGTGTAATCTCAGCACTTTGGGAGTCTGAGAAGGGCAGATTGCTGGAGAGCAGGAGTTCAAGACCAGTCTAGGCAATGTACGAAACCCTGTATTTTTTTTTATAAAAATATAAAAATTAGCCAGTTTTATAACCCAGTCTCAAAAACAATATATTTTTTTTAAATTGAAACTCATCTGTTTAGATATTTTTTAAAAAGTTATAACACATGGCTCATCAAAAATAATGAAAATTTAAAATCCTGAGTTGGACATTTGTGAAAATACTGCATATTGAAAAAGTGGCATGCATTCATTTATAATGAAAATCTCTCAGGGAACAAGGAGTTGAATGGAACTTTTTAGCTAAATAAGGAGTATCTACCTAAAACAAACAAAACCTATAGCATACTTTGTTCTTAATGGTAAAAAAAATTAGAAGCATTTCTTGTAAAGTCAAAAGTATATTCAAAACAGAGTAAATTTTCCCTTCCATCCAGACTGTCCTGCAGAGACAAAAACCCATTCATATTTGTTAAGCAGGGGGAAGGACATAAAGACAAAGATTTTGCTTTGGTTTGGCTTGTTTTAAGATTTTTTGAAGGTATTTGATATACATTGACAGATTTCCCACAAAGCTGTACTAAGTGAAACGTCTACCAGCAGAGCATGAGAGGATTCATTTTACTACATGATCACAAATGTTATATATTACCATTTTTTTAAAATAGCAAAATGCCTCTTTAAAAAATTTCTCTGATGCCTTGCAGGACACAACTTGCTCAGTGAGTTTATTGACTATTTTTATATTTATGTTATAAACAGCTTTTCTTATGGAGCTGTTAATAATTTTTGCTTTTATTTATAAGAAATATTTACTCAAGTAGATAATAATCCTTCAGCTGTCATAGATGATAAAAAGCATACTTTTTTTTAAGTTTGCAATTTGGATCTTAGTCTTTTATGGTGTTTTACCATAGCAGAGGAAAACTCTTTACATGGCTAGACCCAACAATGGTTTCTGGTGATATTTCTTCCTTTGCTTTTATGCATAGCCCTTTGGAGAGTCTCTAATCATTTGTGGTGATTGTTGTCTAAGTTACTTTTCTTGTCTTAGACTATCTGGTTGGGCTTGCAAATTCATTTAGTTCTAACATTTGTTAAACAGCACTTCATTTCCTCACTGACTGAAAATATCAGCTTTATCATAGTATAAATTATTTTGTAATAGAATCTTGTTCTTTTTCTTCTCTTTTGTACCATTAATTTCTTTCAGTTTTTTTTTTTTTTTTTTTTTTTTTAGGTTTCATATTGCTTAACTATTGCAGCATTATTTGTGAGATCATGTTAATTCTTACCACCCATCCTGATTATTCTTTTTTCTTCTTTTTATTGGTTACTTTTTTAAAAATTAGAAACATTATCTACCCTCTTCTATTTCAAAATGATGTCAACTATTCTTTTTAAATATATTAACTAAGAGGAATGCAGAATCATTTTCTGAAGTTAAAAATAAAAACTTGAGCCGGGCGCGGTGGCTCAAGCCTGTAATCCCAGCACTTTGGGAGGCCGAGGCGGGTGGATCACGAGGTCAAGAGATCGAGACCAGCCTGGTCAACATGGTGAAACCCCGTCTCTACTAAAAATACTAAAAAAAATTAACTGGGCATGGTGGCACGTGCCTGTAATCCCAGCTACTCAGGAGGCTGAGGCAGGAGAATTGCCTGAACCCAGCAGGCGGAGGTTGCGGTGAGCCGAGATCGCGCCATTGCACTCCAGCCTGGGTAACAAGAGTGAAACTCCGCCTCAAAATAAATAAATAAATAAATAAATAAATAAAATAAAAACTTGACCAATCTCTGGTATATTTTTAAAAAGTGTTTGACCCATAAAATTAGGGAGAGCTAAAGTAGGATTCTAAAGTAAGAAATATACCTGTTAGTTTGGAAAGGTAGAAAGGAAATGGTTACATTCTCACATAAGCAAAGTTTTAAAAAATTAGTGTTATTTATTTGACATTATTTCTCTAAAGTGCCTCATCAACTCGAGCCAGACAAATCTCTTCATTATTCCTGCTTCAGGCCATGCACATTTCAAATTCTGAGGCTTTGCTGAGAATATCATTTGCCAGGGATATTCTTTCTCTTTCTTTCTGTTTATTAAAATTTGTTTCTTTAAGGCCTCTTTAAGGCCAAACGCTAGCTCTTTCATCATGAAGCTTCTTTTAGTATCTGTTCCACGGAGTTTAAACATTGTAGAACTTTTTTCTAATTACAAAATCCGTAAAACAACCTCATAGAACATTTGGTAAAAAATGGAGACATATTTTGTATAATATTAACTCCCTATTATGAATTATATATATTCCTTGCAGTATTTCGTATGAATACATGGTTGTAACTCTAGTGAACTTACAGTTTCACATGTGATGTTATCATAGTTTCATGCTTTTCTCTGTTTCTCCATTCTACTTATTATTGCCATTTGAATGACTGTCCAAAGGTCCATAGAGTCAATACATAATTATTTACATAATCTTTGCTTTACTACCTGTTCCTTATGATAAAAAGCTCTGCAGAGAAAATCTTTGTTGTGTAGCTCTCCTTTCTTTGAGGAATTAGTTCCTTGGAATAAACATCAAGAACTGGAATTTAGGGGAGAGAAGGGAAAAGCATTTTCAGGCTCTTAAAATATGTTTTTTTCAGGTGACTATCATCCACCAATTTTATGTGTGAGAGTTCTAGTACTCCAGTTGCCTTGATTACATGAGATATAATTTGTTTTCATTACTTAATTAAGAGGAAAAATGCATGTAAACATTTTGCCCCTAATTCTCTGCGTATTAGCTCTTATGTGTTAATTTTGTTTCTCCAAAGAGACTGTAAAGTTCTTGCATGAGACTAGAGATAAATAATTTATATTTATTCTTTATACCCCAATATCTCCCCCAAAGTGGGGTAGACATAGTTGTCATCAGTTTTTGCTTCTTAAGTGATTGAAACCTTCAAAAAATTCATTTTTGTTCCTCTAAACAAGGTCAATTATGATAGAAAATTTGGCAAGTAGCATATTGTGAGGTGTCAGCTCCAAAAATAAACCTTTACTCTAACCTTACTTTCAGAGGTTAAACTTATGCTTAGAATCGAGGTTATCTGAAATTTTCAATAAATGTGTGTATATTGAGTTTTTCTTGAATTTCAGACTCATTTTATTCTAGCTCTTATCCAATTAATTCATAAAACAAGCTATTTAACCCTCACCATTCTCAGGGATTGCTCATAGAAAGACCAAAGCACTTACCCCTTGTCCTCTAAAACTGATGTTCTAGGACACGAGAAAGTCCCTTGCCTCCATGGGAAAGCAAAAGGCAGCTATAACAGAACTACCCTATTGCAATCCGTTTTCAGCTACACTTGTTTGCCACTTTAACCTAGTTCTAGAACAGTGCCAGAGATGTGATAGACAGTCAGTAAATATTTGTTGAATGGTTGAATAAATGAATCTGTGTGGATAGGTTGTATGAAATAGTCACTCTGCAAATATGTATTGAGCTCTTGTGAGATGCAAAGCCCAGTGTACTAGTTACTAGAAAAATATATAATGTTGATGGATCTTACACATGGCAAGAGGCTGGATCTAATGACCTTGAGGTTTCATCCAGTGCATTTTCCTACAATTCATGTGCATTTCTTTTGAAACTTACAGGTCACATCCACAAGCCAAATAAAACTCCCCAGGTTGAATTTCCAGGATGATCTCCCACCACATCTCCCTGAGGGCCTGAAAAGTTGTATACTGCTGATTTTTGGTGTGGGTAATTCTGGACTGGGACAAGGATGGCTCCAGATGGATGGATGCCTTTGTGGAGGGCTCCCTTTTATCCTTACTTGTAAGCCGCCTGCGCAGTTATATTATAAATGGGTAATTTACCGCCTCATCCCCAAGGCCTTTTCTGTGGACTCCTTCACGGACACTGTTACCAAAGGTTACCAATGTGCCTGGTGCTTTTGATGTTTGTGGGCACTGCAGACCAGAGAAAAGCAGTTGCTGCCTTGTATAGCTCCATACTGGCTTTCATATGTCCTGCAAATGGGTACTTGCTAGCCATCCTCCCCAGATGGTATCCTGACCATTGATTTTTTTTTTTCTGATCACTATGGCAGTTATTAACTACGGTGAGGCCTGGGCACTTAGCTCTCCACTTTAATTATTCATCCTTATGAAGAAAAATTTCCCCTGTGTGCTTTATTCTCCTCCAGCCCCGACCTGAGCACACGCGGACTCTTCCTTCTTTCCCTCCCCAAAGTGGCTTGTGTGTCGAAGGGCCTTTCACTGGGGTGCTTATTCCATTTATGCCTTTAATATGCATTTTGTGTTCTGCCAGCGGGGTCAGGAGGGCACGTGGAGAAGCCAGATGGCTTACCTCTTCCCTCAGGAAACACGCCGCTATTTAGCTGGGCACCTTCCCAACTCAAGGCGGGGTGAGATTCCACTGTTGGAGGGAGAGTTGGTTCAAATGCCACTGTCCCTGAGATCACAGCTCCAAGTTCCTCTAGGCTATGCACTTTTCTACTTCTCTGCCGCTCGCTGGAGTTTTCTGCCAGAAACAGCATTTTAGGAGAGATTAGAAAGGGGGGTGGGAAGGGAGGAATGGGAAAAAGCTACCCGTGTTATTTATGGCCCTTGTTCAGGCACAAGTTTCTGTTATTTTAATCCCCTGAAATAAGAAACCATAATCCAAGGATGAAAAGATGGTGGACAAACTCAGTTAAATCGTGAGTACCCTGAGGATGTGTGTCTTTCCCATTTCTGGTTCTTAATGTTCCTTCCCTTCTGCCATTTCCCAACTTTAACTTTTGAAAAGCCAAGCAGTTTAGCTGGCCAGGCCCGGGGAACTTATTTGTATGCAGCACAAATTTCAGAATCTGTTCTCAGCCTGTGCCGAGTGAAAAATGGCCTGCATTTTCTTGATAGCCCATGTGGTTGTAAAGAATAAATGGCTAATGAATTACAGATGAACATTGACGCAAATTAATCTTCCCGCTGTCCCTGGGTTATATGGCAGCCATTTAAAAGTTTAATCAATACACTAAAGTTGAAAACATGCAGGCACTGCAGTTGTTTGGATGTAATAAACATCAGAGGGAACCGGGAGGTTTGCACCCAGTCCATGTATCATAATGACAGGTATTTATGTTTAATGGACTAAATATTTTTTATTGGAAGGGAGCAAATGTCAGCTTAACTTTGTGAGCCCCGCATTCAACTTTCCTTTGAGGTTGGTGAAAGACGGCTGACGTGTCATTGGAAATGAAATGTTAACGGGGAAAAAAAGCACAACGGAGACAAAGCAAGGATGGGAGCTGTTTGGAGACGTGGTGCAGCGCTCACATTCTGCAGCAATTCATTAACAAAAATGTAAACTCTGATATTTCTAATGTTGCTGTAAAACGGTTTACTAGGAACAACTTTAATGGTTATTAGTGAAAACAAGTACCCAGATCTGCCAGATATCCTTTTCAGTGCAAGCTTTTGTTTGAAAACTCTTTACCAGGTCATATTTGCTGGAGATTTATAATTAGTCTTTCTCCTTAATGTGAGAAATGGAGGAGAAACAGCGTGACGGCTCTCAGCTCTTGTGTTTCGTAGATCTTTCCTTTTGAATGGTGTCCAATGACTTCAAATAACCATGTGTTCTCTTCTGGAATACTTATATCTTAATGACTTTTCAAGTCAATATTTTGTACCTCTGCCATGAGTGTGGAAGGACCAGGGTGGCTCAAGGAGAAAGGACATAACTAGTGGAAGTGCTGTCTCACTGGACAGAAACAGGCTGAGACTACAGGAGAGCAATGGCTTCATCCGAACAGAAAAATGCAGACATAGTTCAGCTTTTCATTTTTTTTTTCCTCTCTAAATGAAATAGACAAACTATGTCTGTGGAGCATGGGGTCTTAGAAAATAACACACACTTTATAAAAATCATTAGAAACATTTTAGACAAAGGAGATTGTGTTTTTAATGTCCGTCTGTAGCCAGTTGTCTCAAGTCCTCTTCGGTGTCTGAGAGCACACTCAGTGGCAGGGCTTGGAAGAAAATTATTCAGTAGATAATGAGGTGGGGCTGAAGGATGAGACAAAGGGGCAGGGGTTGAGATATTTAGTTTTCTAGTGTTCAGATCTTGCACATGATAAGAATTGCATCTTTTTATATGTTAAATAATTTTTTTTAATCACAAGAATTTGTGTTCTAATGCCGTAAGCTTTAGAGGTAATCAGCATTATGTGATACTCAATTACTCAATCATACCGATGGGTTCGTTGGTCTTTCATCATTCCATAAGCAAAATGGGGAGAAAATTCTTGTTATGAAGACCAAAGCATGGCTCACTGTTAACCATAATGACATCCCACCCACTGCTGCCCCTGAAGTCCTGAACTCCTCTTTATTTTTCTTCCTAGCCCTTTCTACCCTCTTAGAGAATTGAGTCCTTTACCTGTTTGTTCACTTTGTGTTTCCACCATGTGAGTATAAGCTCCATAGTACAGGATAGGAGGATAGGAGGCAAGAACCTGATTTTCTTCTTTGCTTCTAGAACCTGTGGCCTGGCCTATGACAGGTGCTTGTAAATGGCAGGTAAGTGAATGGAGAGCTACTATTTCTTATGGTCTTTAGTAATCATAACTTCAGCTATTTTTTTGGTTACTGTTATGATTTCTAGTCACTGTGTTAGTTGTTTTACATATAATATGATACCGATTTTAGTGGTTAACTCTAGAAGGTAAGGGTTATTATCTTTATTTTATAGAGGCAAAAACTGATGTCAAGAGAATCGAAGCTAATTATTTGTGGTCACTCTTAGTATGTAGCAGTTCTAGAATCTGAGTCCTGGCCAGTTTGTCTCTATATGAGCTATATAGTACTCCCCAAATTCCTGTCCCTCATCTTGTCATTGGTGATTAAAATCTCATTAAGTGACCCCAACATTTAATTCTAGACTATAACTAGCCAGCTCCCCAACTGGCTGATAATGAACAGAAGTATTAGATTCACAGTCTGCCACCTAAACCTGGTGTCCTGAGTCCTACCTATAGAAAGCAATGTTTGACTCTACAAAAGTAGACATTGGCTGTTTGATGATGGGTGATATGTCCCTCAGATATGTATGTTCTGTGGTCTAGGGAAATACAAGGAACTCTGGCAAATGATGAGAAAAGTATTCAGCTGTAAGCAACAAAAATATAACAAATAGTGACCGAAATGTGTAGGCATTAATTTCCTCACTCAGGAGGCAGGCAGCCTCGGACTGTGACAGCGGCTGAAAGAGCAGATCAGTAGGCATCGAGGCCCTTTCTGTCTTTCTGTCCCACTACCTCTTTAGCATGTACCTTTTATCCTCACCATCTCAAAACAGTTGCTACTGCTCTTGGCATCATTCCATCACCCGAGGCAAGGTAAAGAGGGATGTCTTTCCCTTATGAGAAATTCACTTTTCATTGGTGGAGAGACAGCTTCCTAAATATATCTGTCTCTTTCTCATTACCCAGATCATGTCATTGGGAGGCTACAAAATCAAGGGTTTTGGTTTTCATGCACTTACAATAGAGGAAGGCAGGATAAAAGGGAGCCAATCCATAGTGTCTGTTATGTAAGATAAGTCACATTTTTTGTGTTCCTACTAAAGACTTGAAACTTCACTAGATGCTGTATACATGCCAACTTACATCATGTTTACAACCACCTTGTTACAGAAGCGTGTATATTCCCATTACACTAGGAAGTGGGGAGCTGGGATTTGAACCTACATTTGTCTGTTTCCATCAGAGATCTTTTCTCTTAATGCCATGTTTCTTTGGCCGCCATTTTGATGTCGTAGTGAAGGATGATTTCATAGTGAAGGCCATTCCCAGTTGTTCCAGCTCGTGGTGAATGTGCTGTCTTTTGAGGGCACTTAACACTTCGGTCTGCCTCTTTGATAATTAAGTATGCACTGCCATGTGCCAACTTTTATCTTTGTGTATTCTATACAAAGTGCTTAAGCAGGTGGGTCAGAGACTCACTGTCCAGATCAAATTCTTGGCTCCATAAGTTACCACCAGTATAAGCTCACACAAATTATACACCCTGTCTACAGATTGAACTTTTGGATATCAGGGCCATGATATTTTTCCCTCTTGATATTCTCCTAAAACACTTAGAAGATTCTATTTCACATTAGAGACACTGAGTAAAATCTCATTCTAGAATCATTTTGAATCCTTGTTCCATTGATTTAATGTCAATGAAACATTGATTTAATATCAATTTCATTGATTTTTGCCTTAGCTTCTGAATCCTAAAATAGGGAGACTAATACATCTACTTCATAGGGTTGTTGTAATGGTTTAACAAGATAATGCACCTACTTAAAGTTTTTAGGACAGTATGTGATGCATAGGAAAAGTTCAATGTTAGCTATCATTATTATAATCATTCATGGACTGCCAGTATTCAAGCTCTAAAACTCCATGGGATATAAAACAATCTGTAAAGTATACAAAAGCAATTCTTAGGCCATCTCAGGTATACTGCAATTAAAGATAACCATATCCTTCTGGTGAAAACATATTGAGTATCTTCTGCAATCCAGGGAGAATGGTATATGTTAGAGATACAAAAATTGCATAAAACACAGTGAGATACGTAATGAACATCATAAGCCATGTTCACTCTTGATAATAATAAAATGCTTAAAAAGTATAGCAATGCTTGGATATAATATTTCCACTTATTAAACTAGCAAAGATGATTCAATAGCCATACTTGGAGCTATAGAGTGGATTGGGTACATATTAATATGTTTCTGAAAAGCATTTTGGTGCTGTGAATTGAGACTAGATGAATTCATTTAGGAATCTATTCTAAAGAAAAGAATCCAAGATACATAAACGGAGGATCTTTATACACTAAAATATTCACTATAGTAATGCTTGTAGCATCAAAATACACACAAAAAGTCATTATCCAACTAGATAAGAAAGCTAAATAAATTATGGCACATTCACAGAACACAGTGTTATACAGCGTGGTTAGATTAGATTTAATATGATAGGCAGATACTTAAGTAATAAACTAAATGAAGAAGGATATATGTGAACACATCCGTACAACATGTGGAAATAAAAGAGACCAGAAAGCAAAATATCCAAATGCTAACTGTGGTTAGTTTTGGGCAGTGGAATTATACATGATTATTATTTTTTAAATTTACACTTAATTTTTTTTACAATGAACATAAAAATATAAGAAAAAAATTAAACCCCCAAACAACAATATAGTCTTTAGGAAAATAGTTTCAGAGAGAAGAGGAGTGATAATAACAAAAAGGGTTTATGTGAGTTAGTTAAGAATTGTGTTCTGCTACAACTAACCCCAAATACCAGTAGCTTTAAGAAAATCCTCTCCTATAACATGAATTTCAGATGTAGGCAGTCCATAGCTGTTAGGATTTTACCAGGAACACAGGCTTCTTTGATTTTGGTTCTACCTTCCAACAGACTGTCTCCCATCCTCAAGTTTGATTTTACGGTCACCATGTTATTGCTGTTACACCAGCTCTTCTTTCCAAGTTCCAAGTAGCAGGAAGGAAGAAAAGGCAAGGTGAGCACGGCCATGCTCAACAGCATAAGGGCTCTGTGTACAAGATGAAGAGGAATATAGATATTGGGTAGCTGGCCCTACCTTCAGATTTTAATAACAACTCCCACTCAACAGCAGGTTGACTTTAACAAAGGCTAGCATGTCAGTGACACCAAGGAAGCCTCCAGAATCTCCTCAATATAGTGCCAAATGCAACCACTATCACCTCCTGTGCTTGATCACCTCTTTGCCATTCCAGGTGTCTGTTACCTCCTGTGCTTTTGTTTTCTTCCCTTTAAAATAGGCATAATGAAAATTTCACTGCCTTTTATGATTGTGGTGAGGATAATATGATTTTATAGTTGTAAAGATCTTTTGGAAAGGCTTAGTATGCTATGCAAATTAATTTTTGTAAGATTTATGGCAGCCAACAGGAATCAAGGGATTACCACATGCTATTAATAGTCACTGTTGAACTCTTTATGTGCAGAATTTCATTTAATTTGAGGAATGAGACATTATGAGTGTTCCCATTTTACGGGTGCAGATATTGAGAGACAAATGAATTTGCACCCAAGTTATCTGCCTCTTGAGTCCATGACATTTGTTCTTAATCTTAAGTGTGCTCAAGAATCACAGTAAACTTGTTAAAAATGTAGATGTCTAGGATCAGAAATTAGATTCTGCTGCAGGTGGCCTGCAAACTACACTACGCTCAGTTCTACCAACTCTAAACTCTTTTAATTATCCAGCAGTGTGGCAAAGAACATGTTCCTCAGACAGCGCTCCTCAAGTCTCCTGAATTCTACTTTGACTTTTCTTTGGTCTTCTCTGCAGCCCTTTTGGGTAGGAAATTTTAGTAGCTTGCCAGTTATTTGGGAGGCTTTGTCATCTTACATGGAAAAATGTCACTAATTTCTGAAGCTACCTCTTGTACAATAGTATGAGGATCTTTAGAAGTGAGAAGATTTGGGCCAACAGATTTAATTTTATTGGCTGGATTTTCATTATTTTCCAAAGAGAAAGTCTTTGAGGCCAAGCCTAAGGGCTGATTTGCCAATGGGACTTAGTTTCCAGTAAGATCAAGAGTGTCTACCACACACCTGACTTTTGAACTTTCCTCTTGGCCCACTAATAGCAGAGGTGCAATGGGGAGGTCTCCCAAAACAGAAATCATGAGTGTGCCATTTAAAAGTCCCAGGAGACTCATTTCCAACTGGAATGCAGGAAGAGTCTAAGAGTAACTGAATTTTGGAAATAACTGCTAGTTCTTTTTAAGACTGCTCTTTCTTTAAATGGATCAGAACCAATAGAACAAACCATAGGTTGTGATAGATTTATGCACTGAGGAATGTAGGGAGAGAAAGTAAAAACTATGGACAAGGATTTTCATGAACTGCATCATAAGTTGATTGGGTGAGCCCCAGGGAGAACATAAACACTACCCCAAAGGACTCAGGGATTTGAATTTTGTTTAGATACATTTTACAGGCAATAAGGAAAAACAGGTAAAAATAATATTAGTTACCTCATAAGGTTGTTTAAAAATCAATTGATGAGAAAGTTTATTTAAAATACTTATCACAGTGCCTATGCATAGGAAGCTTAATAAAGTTACCTATGATGATGATGGTGATGACGAGGAAGAGGAGAGGGAGGAATAGGAGAGAGGCAGGAAATCTGCTAATGCTTTGCTCCATGAAATATCTTTCAGTTGAAAGTTCTCATTGAAACAGAGAAGCTTTGTGTTTATAACTAGAAAATGCAGTTTGAATATTGTATCATGAAATGAAACACAAAACATTTTTCATTCCGTAAAAGAACCAGACCGTACTCCACATAGTATTCTGCACACAGGAGGGGATCAAATAAATAACTGATTCTGTGAAGGGCTGAGGGAGATCTTTAGAATGTGCCATGCTTCTGGGAGACCATTGGCCTTCTGCTGCCATCTCCATGCTGATGTAGAAGACAATGCTATGAAAAGATCATTAGAACCCAGAACTTCTCTTTTTCCTTGTTAATGTTTAAATAGCCAGAGGACTTAGTCCAGGTTTGTGGGCAGATATTTTGCTATGCCTTTCCTGTTAGAGTTAGAAAGAAAATCCTCACCCCTACTCTGCTGCTGTCACAATACTATAACACTGTTCAATGTGTCCTTAGCACTTCCTGCTCTTGGGAGTCTGCCTACTGCTTCTTCAGCATGGGAGAGACCAGCCCCTGTGCTGAAATAGTTAGGGACTGTAATTACCTTATTTCCCAAGAGTGGATTGTTAGGATCATGCCACATACTCCCTACAGTACAAGAGACTGGGAATTCAAAATGGGAAGATGGGCTATGTGATTCGAATGACATGGGTGAGAGTAAATTTCCCATCTTGTATTTGGTAGAGGAAATGCATTCAGTCTTTTGATACTAAAGATGACGTTAGCTATAGTTTTTGTTTGTAGATGACTTTTATCAATTTGAGGAGCTTTCCCTTTTTCCCTGTGTTTCTGAGAGTTTTATCATAAAAATATTAATGCAGAATTTTGACATTTTCTTATGCATCAACTGAGATGATTTTTTCATTCAGTTGTTATGGTGAGTTATATTTACTTTTGAATATTGAACCAACCTTGTATTTCTAGGATAAAGTATACTTGGTCATGATGTACTCTAAATTTTATATATTGCTTGATCTTATTTGCTGTATTTATTATGGATTTTTGCATATATGTTCATGAGGAATATTGTTCAGTACTTTATTTTTAATATATTTGCCTATTTTTGGTATCAGTGTAATGCTGGTTTCATGGCAAGTATTTCTACCTCTTCAATTTTTTGAAAAAGTTTGTGTAGAATTGCTGTTATTCTTTGTTACATCATTGGTTAAATTTGTCATTAAAACCATTTGGGCCTGGAGTTATCTTCGTGAGCCAATAGTCAACTCTCTGTGTGCAGTTTCTTTAATAGATAGAAGATTCTTTAGGTAATTGACTTCTTCTTTAGTACCTAAACTTTTTTTTTTTTTTTAAGATATATTTCACCTCCTTCAAACCTCCCCTTTTAATCATTGTGGGCATCAGATAACCAAAGTGTTATTCACAGCTTAACTGCAAATTCTTCTCATAACCTTCTGGACCTTCTGGTTTGTAGACAGATAACGTTAGTTCCTTTATACATTCCTTTATTCACTCAGCAAAGATTTAAACCACATTTTGATTTTTAGGACCTGCAGTAGAGATTTTAGATTCAAAGATAAATATGACAGTATCCCTGGGTTTAAGTAAATTACTTTTAAGAGGTAGTATAGTAATAAAATGCTTGACTGTGCTGCGGTGGGATATGTGTGATGGTTGTGTGATGGGTAGTGCATAGAAAAAGAAAACAAGGAATTCTGCCAAGGGGAAATCAGGGAAGTCTTTTAAGAAGAGATGGCATTTTATTTAGGCCTTGAAAGACAAGGCAAATTTTATCCGGCAAAGATAAGTATTGTCATGTGACTTGTCATGGGATGTTTGGGGGAACAAACCGTTTCAGCTTTTCCTAGGATAAGAACATTTACTTTAGGAATGTATTTTTTTCTTCTTTTGATTGGGAAGCACAAAATCTAAATGGTAAATTTAAAAGTTATGTTGCTTTAGTTATCACAGTTCTTCTAATTGTGTGTTTCTCAGATGAACATGACATGCCTCTTACGATCTTGCTACAAGAGTGGATTTATGTAAAATTATTGCTTCCTGGTGATTCTCACAGTTTTATATCCCATTTTTATTTAAATTATTTTCATATTTGTATGATAAATATCTTATTCAAAGATGTGGGCTTCGAAATTGATCCTAATTTAAGTGTTGACATTCTAGTAACAAAACAAGAGTAACCACTCGTAGATGAAGAACTAGAGAGACATGAGCGACACAGAGAGAATGAATCACAAACACCTATAAAATGTAAATGTTATTTTCACATAGGATATTATTGAATCTCTCCTAAAACCAGTTGGTTGTGATTATTCTCAATTTTACCTCGTGTATGTTGACCTTGTCAGGCCAATTTAAGTTGCTATATCCAGATTCAACTGGATTCATTGTCCTTTGATTCTACCATGAAAAACAATGTCTTTGTATAAATTCATGAACACTTCTTTCGCTTATTGGTTAACTGTGTTTAGATCTTTTTCATATAATACCTGAATTTATGTTCATTGTTGAAATTGCTGCTGGTTTCTTTTACTCTTACATACCCATGCTGGCCTTCAACAGCAACTTGCTGTCATTCAGGAGCTTGCAAACTCATTGCTTTAATTAATTAATGGAAGCTCTTTGGAAGTTAGGGTTGTTTTTAATTTTCAATTAAAGACATGTACTGATTTCTATTTTAAGAATAGATACTGTCTACTTGCTTATTATGCTTTGGTACTAAAATATAGCTGTAATGGTTCTGCAGCATTATCACTTATTTAAGTGTTCCTTAGTATTTAGATAAAGCCTGAATGGCTTGGAACTGTTCTAACATGGCAAAGTGTGTCATCAAAGTTTTTGCTCCAAGAGAATCCTGTAATGCATATGCTCAATTTGAGAAACAAAATATAATTTTCGGTTTCAAAACATAAATTCTTAACATATTTACTGGTTACTACATGCTGGGCACAGTGCTAGGCTCTTAATTGACTACAGTAGACAGTAGACAGATCAGACTTCTTGTTCTCATGAAGCTTAGAATCTAGTGGGATGCTCATTCATTGACCTATGAATACATATGGTGTTATGTACCAGGCACCGTGATAGATCCTGTGCTTTGCCCCACAAGTCAAGGCACCAATATAGTATCATGTCTTACCCATAGTTGCCCACAGCTCACTGTAAAATTACCCTTTTTATTCTCTATAACATATTACATTATTCCACATTAAGGAATAATGTGAAAAAACATTTTAATCATAGGATCAGAAATTGCTTTTTGCCCACAAAAATCCACATTTTCTCCTGCTTTTGGGCTATCAAGCGAGACTTCATTTCATTCTCCTTTGCAGTTATGAGAGATCACATGAGTGTGTCACACTTGTGCAAGATATGGTCACATGAATGTGTTTTAGCCAATGAAATGTTTGTGGAAGGGATGTGTGTCAGTTTATGACCAAGGCTTTTGAGAAATGGCCGTGCCTCTTCCGCATTCTCTCCCCTTTCACTGGCATGATGCAAATGAGAGGACTTGATAGGAGAAGACAGAGCCACAAAAATCACACCTGGAAGAAGCTGCCTGCATTGGCCTTTTGAGTAAGAAAGATGTAAGCTTCTATTGTTTTGGGCCACTGAAATTTGGGGGCTTGTTACAGCACCTTATACAATCCTTATTAATACAGTAACAGGATAGTTATATGATGGATCCTTATTATAAAAATTATGACCAATTATCAAGGCATATTCCAAAAAATATTATCATTTGACAAAGATAATACATGTCATTCAGAAGCTTAAGTTTCTCATTGTCATCTGTGGGGGGGCTACATTGGCAAAGTTTATTATTCCCATTTAAAATATAAACACTGGGGTTCACATAAGTCATGTTTCCTGCCAAAATTTGCAAACCTGAACTCCAAAGGAGCTAGTACCAGCGTCTAGGTATTCCGTTTCTTAGGTCTATCCTCCAGCCCCATTTTACGACCTCCATGATATTTGTATCTAAAATTTATTATAGTTGTTTGTTTCTAAATTTTGTCTACTTGCTTGTCTTGCCTGCTTTCCACCAGTAGATTATAGTGTCCTTGAGCTTAGACTAGACTTTGCTATGTGCCAGGCCAATAGCCTTACATATCCTCACACAGGGATACACTGCTGTATCACTGTCCACCAGGATATTCTCTGGCATGTCACAGAATCTTAACAAATAGTTGTGTAATGAGCACTTTGGGAGGCTAAGGTGGGCAGATCACAGGGTCAAGAGATTGAGACCATACTGACCAACATGGTGAAACCCCGTCTCTACTGAAAATACAAAAATTAGCTGGGCGTGGTGGCATGCACTTGTAGTCCCAGCTACTTGGGAGGGTGAGGCAGGAGAATTGCTTGAACCCGGGAGGCGGAGGTTGCAGTGAGCCGAGATTGTGCCATTGCACTCCAGCCTGGCGACAGAGTAAGACTCTGTCTCAAAAAAAAAAAAAAAAAAAAAAGTCATGAGCCCATGACCAGAAAAAAACTTTTCAAGTCAGGCATTTTGTAATGCAGGTTAAACATGGGTCTTATGCGTTTTTGTGAAAGAAGGAAGGAATAAAAGAAGAATAGATTACTTATATGGAATATATGCTCTTGAGGGGGTTGGAAGAACAGGAAAGCAGAGGGTTGATGGGATTGAGGGGGAGGGGCAAATAATTGTTCATTTTAAACTAAATTTTTTAAGACACTGATTGCTGTTTGTGGAAGATGCATTGGCCTAAAATGATCATAATCATTGTTAGCTAGTAATACTTAAATAGGTCACTTCTATAGGTCTCTTTTGATAGAAGAGAAGGCAATTATAATACAGATTAATAAAAATTAGTAGATTTGAAAACTGCTCATGGAGTCGGTAATCTCCAACTAAAAGTGTCACATGCTAAGAAAAACAAGGTTTTTCCTCTTAAATTATTACTGTGAAAATTTTGAACCTATAGAAAAGTTGGAAGAATAGTACATTATACATGCATATATTATCTACCTCAATTCACTGTTAATATTGGGCCATATTTGCCATTTCTCTATGTCTCTAAGTCTGCCTGTGTATTGTATATACCATTTTATTTTATTATATTTTGAGATGGAGTTTCATTCTTGTCACCCAGGCTGGAGTGCAGTGGCATGATCTTGGCTCACTGCAATCTATGCCTCCCTGGCTCAAGTGATTCCCCTGTCTCAGCCTCCCAAGAAGCTGGGAATATAGGCATGTACCACAAAGCCCAGCTAATTTTCTATTTTTAGAAGAGATGGGGTTTCTTCATGTTGGCCAGGCTGGTCTCAAACTCTTGACCTCAGGTGATCCACCCGCCTTGGCCTCCCAAAGTCCCAGGATTACAGATTGCCTGAGCCACTGTGCCTGGCCTGTATGTACCATTTTAAATGAGATATTTAAATAAATTACTGACATCATCATACTTCGTCCCTAAATACTTCAGCATGGGTCTCCTATGCATAAGGGCATTTTTTCTGTGAAACAATAATACAATACCATTATCATACCTAAGAAAATTAACATTAATTCAACATTGTTACCTAATATAGGCAGTTCATGGTAAAATTTCCTCAGTTTTTCCAATGGTGTCTCTTATAATTCTTTTTGTTTTAATCCAGTACTTAATCAAAGTTTATACCTTGCATTTGATGATTAAGGCTTTTGAGTGTTTTAAATCTAGGGCATGGTTCTCAAGGGTGGTCTCCAGACCAGCGGTATTACATCACTGGGGTCACTGGGGGTTGATCCAGCAATCTTCTGTGGAAAGAAGCCCTCCAGGTGATTCTGATGAAACTGAAGGCCCATTGATCTAGAGTATATTTCCACTTTTCCTGCTTTTCATGACATGTCATCATTATTGAAAGCCGAGGTCAATTTTATTTAGAATGTCCCATGTTCTGAATTTTTCTGAACATTCTCTCATGGTTTGATTCATGTTTAACATTTTGGCAGGCCTAGGTGATATTGGGTATATTTTACTGCATCATGTTGTGAGGCACATGATAGTGATCCCTTTTCCCTTTCTTAGTGATGCTAAGATTGATCATTTGGCTAACGTGGTTACCACCAGATGGATCCCCTCTAAAGGATAAGTTCCCCCTTTTAATTAATAAATAACCCAAAGAGTGACAATCTAAGGCTGTGTCAATATTTTCTTTCCCAATAAACTTTTACCCAATAGTTGTAACAGCCATTGATAATACTTACCTGAATTACTATGTTGGCATATGGTGATTTTCCTAATTTTGTCACTCCTTCTATATGAATTAGCTGTCATTCTTTAAATAAGAGATTTCCCTCTTCCCTTGCATTTATTTGTCTTTATATTTGTTTAAATATCATTATGGACTGATTCTTTTAAAAAAATCCAATGTATCAAATAATTGCTATCATCATTCTTTCTGATATTCAAATAGTGCCAAATTTGGCGACGAGAGAGCTTCTTCAAACTTCCTTCTGTGCTCTTTCCCTGCTTTCTGGCACAACAAGATATTTTAGGATCACTGTTTACATTCCCTGGCCCACAACACGACTCAGCCATTTCTTCCAGAAGCCCTTGTTATTTTGGAAACCAGTATGTGGATGCTAGATGCCCTATACACATGCATGACTTGTGCACATGCATGTGTATACACAGTCATATGTGTATATTTTAATAATTTCTTACTCAAATTCAAATTTGCAGAGCTGTTGTCACCTTCTTCTTATCTTTATCCTTTCTTTCTTTTTCTACCTTGCTTTCTAGGGCTGCCATAACAAAATATCATAAACTTAATAGCTTAAAACAACACAAATTTATCTTACTGTTCCAAAGGTCAGAAGTCTGACCTAGGTCTTCAGTGAGCTAAAATTCAGTCAGTGGGGCTGCAGTTCTTCATCTTCTTGCCTTTCCCAGCTTCTAGAGGGTGTACACATTCCTTGGCTACTGGCCCCTTCCTTTATTTTCAGAGCCAGCAACATTGCACCTCTCTGACCACTGTTCCATGGTCACCTGTCCCTCTCTTATGACGGTCTTAAAAGCTTCTTTTTAAGGGAGTGATGTGATCAGATTGAGCCCATCCAGATAGTCCAGGATAATATCCCCATCTGCAAAGTGTCTCTTGCCATGTCAGGTAACATATTCACAGGTTCCAGGGATTTGAGTGTGGACATCTTGAGTTATTCTGTCTACGTACCTCATTTTCCCTCATTTTTAGTTTTATTTCTCTTCTCTCCGAAAATCCTGACTTTTAACAACCTCAGTATATGTATGTATTTTCTCTGTTCTACAGCATACACAAAATAATTTGAGAAGGAAAATAGCAATAACACTAACAACAATAAGCCTCCTAAGTTAAAGCTCAAGATTTCCTTGTAGTTTTCTGTTACTCGAAATGTGTTCAGGCATGTAGCAGAAGGACTGTGTTCCAAAATTACTTTAATTAATTTCTTTGTATAGTCGTACTATAGATGTAATATACAAACAGGTTCATTTTTTTCTGTTTGTATTCAGACTTACAGTTTGCATTTTCCATCCTTTTCAATGTATTTTAATTTCTGAGTATGTAAACTATATGACTATAAAAAGAGACATATTCAGAGAAGTCTCAGCCCCATTCGTATCCCCTTTACTGTATTTCTACTCACCTGCTACACATTGGTCATTCTTAGTCTCTGGTCTATCCTTCCTATATTCTTTTGAAAAGCATAGAGGGACATATGTGTGTGAACTTTTCATTTTGTTTTGTTGTTGATTTTTTTGAGTCTGAGTCTTGCTCTGTTACCAGGCTGGAGTGCAGTGGCACAGTCTCGGCTCTCTGCAACCTGTGCCTCCTCAATTCAAGCGATTCTCCTGCTTCAACCTCTAGAGTAGCTGGGACTACAGGTGTGTGCCACCAGGCCCAGCTAATATTTGTATTTTTAGTAGAGACAGAGTTTCACTATGTTGACCAGGATGATCTCAGTCTCTTTACCTTGTGATCCACCAGGCTCGGCCTCCCAAAATGTGTGTTCTTTAAATCTTATTTTTACTTCTTTCTTACCAAAAAGTAGCTGAGTTGATTTATGTTTTTTTGCTTTTTGGATTTTTACTTAACAGGGTATCTTGCATATATATGTATATTTATGTACAGTTACATATGTACACAAACATATACATATGTATCTGTACACACACACACACATATACCATATATCCTGGGAATCACTCTATATGAGGTATTCATGGAAATCTTGAAATTAGTAATTATTAAATTCTTAAATACTTCTTCTGTATTGTTTAACTTGTTACAAGTCTGTATAATATTTGTGACTTAACACAACTATGAAAAGACATGCATTGAGAGAAAACATCTTGTGTGCCTTCTGCCCACCTCTTGCCTCCCTGAGGCAGAGCTAATTTTTTCCCCATGTTTGCATAACATTTTGTATATTAAAGTATTATAGCAATTTTTATTGCAGTTACTTTTATTTGACAAATAATCTCCCTTTCTGGTGTGCTAGTTCCTCAAATGTACAAAGAATTTCTCTCTTTTCTTTTTTTCTTTCTTTTCGGAGGTGGGAGTGAGTAGCAATGATTATGGCTGGCATATGGTGTTTCTCCAGTTACTTATTTTGCCTGAAATTCCATTAGGGATTTAGTCAGTTGGTCTATTTTTATAATAATGTCTATCTTAAAAAAAAAAAGGCATAACATCCTAACATGTATTAACATATTAGGGACTAGGCACTTCTTAGAAAAGGTATGAAAGGTCAGATGGGAAAAAAGGACAGTGATGTTTGGATTCTGTCTGTGATAGAATCCTCAAGGAAGGCAAGAGGGAGTGCAAGGGTTATAGATATTCTAGGAAGAAGAGAAGATGAATCAAGGAAAGGAAAAGAGGAGACAGAAAGAAAAAGGGCTGTATAATGATGTTCACTATGTGAGCTACTCACAGCACAGGAAATTGGCCTAGATGATAATAAGGTTGATGTTCATTAGGACAGAAGTAGCCCCAAGGAGCATTTTCTCTGCATGCTAAGAAGCAGAGGCACAGAGAGATGGAACAGGTTACCCAAGGCAATAGCACTAGGAACTGGAACCTCAGACTTTTGACTCCACCACACCCCCTAGAGGTGAGGTGACCTTCCTTGTAGTCCCAGGAGAGCACCTTTGAAATCAAGCAGGCACCCCCACTTCTCTGGGGGTTGAGCAGAGGGCCTAAATCATCCCTTTTTTTTTTTTTAGAGCACTTTGCAGCTGGGCTACTCATCTCAAGATTGAAATATGCACGTCCATCCGTCCTGACCTTCGGTCAAGTCAGCTGTATTTGTGGAGGTGCATTGTTCAGTCTCAGACCTTTGTTTAAATTTAAAATCAATAGAGAAAAGTGAGCCAGCGAGAGGCACGGACTGATTAAGTGCTGTCTATATGAAGAGGTTTATCCTCTGCCACATTTCTGTTGAAATCCTGAGAAACGTGAAGAGGATGGAGCAAAGGGAAAACAGATTAAAAATTATGTCAGATACCAAAATTCAGTAAAGCAACTGTATCTGTGACAGGTAATCAAGAATTGGGTGACTTTGAGTTCTGATTTGGCATAATGATATCAGCGTGTTCACACACACACACACACACACACACATTCCTTGTATCCACATAACACACACAAGATACACAAGGTAGATACACACCATGTACTATGTGTATTATATAACACAGCTTACCTAAAGACACACAGAAGACAGATACAATACACACAAAAATGCCCACATGGCAACATTCAACACACATGTGCACAAAACACAACACATTAGTGCCTGCACATGTGTACACACGTGAAGTTGAGCAACACAATAAAGATGTAACTTTTCCATCTCCCAATTCATTCTGCAGTTTTATTTTGATGAAAAGATAGCAGTAGAGGGGGAAATCTCTTCATAGAAAATACACTGAAAAAAATTCCCAAGACATTGTCATGTATTACTGGTTATTTTTGGTGGTTAAGAGAATTATTTGAAAACAAAGAAGCCTTTCACAAAGCCTCTAAAATACAAAAGATTTAATAACATTTACATCTGTGTATCAGCCATGTCTGTAATACGAGTCATGAATAACACATAAACCAGAGCACGGAAAGAACAGAAGTGCTCACACATCATTTAAAATCCAACCCACCCCGTCGTCGGAGGAATCAAATACACAGCAGGGGCAGTTCCAGTTGCTACACACACAATAGAGTCATTGGAAATGAAAACATATTAATTATGTTCCTTAAGGTTAGGAAAGAAATAGCAAGATTCACTAAACCTTTCCAACTTGCCTGTTGAAAATTTGTATCGAAGAGTACATCCTGGGTTGCCTCTTTATTTTTCTTAAGGCACTGCAGAATGAGCATGTGGATTTGTTCTGTTGTACTGTTTATTCGAGTGTGTGCTTTGGGCTCAGACTTGCCTCATTGTTGTGCTGAAAATGGAAGAAAGTTGGCTTGGGAAGATGGATCTTTGTTACGAGTGAATAACTTGCAAAAAAAAATTACTTGTTTTAAATGCTCCGCAATACCTGCACAATTCCCAGTGGTATATGATTCACGCTGCTATGAGATGTGGTACCCAGACCTAGAGCCCATGGAGCGACATGTTTGACAATGAAGGAAATCCCTTCTTAGTCTGATGTGGATAAATTTCTGTGGCTCAAATTTGGAATCGTATGCTCCTAGGTCCATTCACATGGCTCTTATGTGTTTCCGGGGATCTCCTACTCTGGTGAGAGATCCTCAAACTCTGCTGGGAGGAAACTGCTGGTGCCCTAATAGAGAAGGATGAGGCTGGGAATGGGGGCTCACACCTGTAATCCAAGCATTTAGGAAGACCAAGTTGGGCGGGTTATTTGAGGTCAGGAGTTCAAGTCCAGCCTAGCTAATGTGACGAAACCTCATCTCTACTAAAAATATAAAAATTAGCCAGGCCTTGTGGTACACGCCTGTGATCCCAGCTACTCAGGAGGCTGATGCAGGAGAAGCGCTTGAACCCGAGTGGCAGAGACTGCAGTGAGCCCAGATTACGCCACTGCTCCAGCTTGGGTGACAGAGTGAGACTCTATCTCAAGAAAGAGAAGGATAAGTTCAAGGAGAATCGAACCGATTATTTTTGTGTGAGCATTTACATTTGACATTTGTTCATATTTATTCTTTAAGTTAGTATTGGTTTTTGTTTCTAGGGGTCAGAAAATGTTCACATAATGCTAATGTTAGATGAGCACGTTTTGTTTGCAGGATTTTGTTCTGGCATTTATTTTTCCTCCTCCTTCTGCTCACTGTGTCACCTTCTACCACTAGGCCTCTTAGTGGTGTCAGACCACGGCATGCCAGTCCAGAATAGTTTAAAACGAACTCTGTACATGTCATGGAACCCCTGCCTCTGCCTCCCCTATGTGTCACATTTCAGTGTGAAACTTCAAGCACTTCCCAGTCCTTACTGCTGCAAAAGGTTAATAGTCGTCTTTTTTTTTTTTTTTTTTTTTTTAATGTACTGTAAATGCTCAGTTCCTAAGGATAGTGTTTCAGGGCAAGTTGAGTGTCATTGCTAAATAATATAGTCATTCTCTTTTTAAATGAGTAATACTTGCATTGTTCCAGATGCTCCTGCATGCTTTTGTGTGCATGCACGTGTGTGTGCGTGCGCGTGTGTGTGTGTGTGTGTGTGTGTGTGTAGGCCTCCACTTGGGGGAAGTCATAGCCATCCCATAGGAGTTTGCACATTTACACATTTGGGTTTTAAATGTTGTGCTGTATCCTGGGCTTTTAGGTGCTGCAGATTATATATAATAGATGACCTGCATTTACAGAGATGTGTGCTATACAGATGTAAATGTTATTATAGCTTTTATATTTTATGTTCTTGTTGAAAGATCATTTTGTCTTTGAATAATATGGCTGTTCAATTTTTTTTGGAGGGGAGGGGGTTATCTTTAAAAGAGAATATGAAATGGATATTGCACATCATATATTTCTTAAAAGTAATTTGGAATTTTAGGGTCTGGGATTGGGGCTGACTGATACACTGCCGTGATGAGATATAACCCCTGGAAAATAACAGCACCAGCACATGCCTGCATCTGTCTAACCTCATAATTCACTTTCACATTGGATTATGGATGTCTGCGTTCAGTGAGTCTATCTTCCCTTTAGGTATTATTTCAGCCCTTTGAGATAATAAGGAAAGTTTAATTGCGTTGTTAATTGATTTTTTGCACAACATTATTACCTTGATTGATTGCAGAGTTGATGAAAATGTTAGACACAGGCAGTGTGGAGTATCAGCCAGGCAAGGAGTGGGAGCCTTGTGGAGAATAGATAACCTTGATGTTAAGAGCTATATCCTTCAGATATGTCTTCCCTTGACATATTGATGGCCCTTGAAAAGGGAAAAGCTGATTGTATGCAGAATGCAATCATTAAACCCACTTCAGCTCGCTGTTGATTAATTTGTTTTTTCCTGAAGGATCTAGTTATAGGGAAGGCCTCACTTGTACCAACCGCAGCCATTTTCCAGGTTCCAGACGGTGCTTAACCCTCTAGGTGAAGAGAAGCATGGAAGCTGGCTTGCCTGAGACCATAAGATTATCTTAAGATGTGCAGGGTGATTGCATGAGGCTGACAAGGTGTCTGCATGTTCCAGAACACTCTACTTCCTTCATCATAGTGCTTATTTTCTTGAAATTGCTGATTCTTTAAAATGCCAATAGCAAGGAACCCTTCACTGAGACTAGTGCAGAATGAAACTATAACTTGGGGATGCTCAGGAAGGTGTTCACCGGCTCAGAGGTGTTGGAAGAGACATGGCACTCAGGAGCTCTTATCATGCATTTGGTAAAACCCTGCATGAGCTTGCCCCCGTGATTGGAGAATTTAGTTGTTATTGGGGTGTGCATGTGTGTCTGTGTAGAGGGTGACGATAAGAAGGGATTTCCGTAGACAGTTTCCAATATTTTCAATTACTCCTCCTCCTGGCCCTATGTGACGCTTTCTAAGAAAAGTTTCTTGAAAGCCATCATCATTTTTTTCCTGTGTCCAGGGCCATATTTATGGTAGCAAAAAACAGGTGGATTGATCAGTTGGTTTACTGATTGAGTCATAGGACTTCTTCTGTCCTGTTTGCCTCCCCTCAACTCACACCACTTCATTTGCAACTGCCCAACCCTGCACAGAGACTTAGTGAGCTGACTTTATGGACAAAGAAGTTGCGCCTCTAGAAGAATCCTAGCTCTTATACATGCAGTAATCCTGGAGTGCCTCATCTGCTAGGGAGAATAGATCGCTTCCCCTGCCACCCCCTTGCCAGCCTCCATGCTTATTACTCATGAAACATTCTGGATTATTTTCTCCTCTTCTTCCCTTTGTGGCTGTGCCCAATATTCATTCAAAGGAAATTTCAATTGTATAGCATTGCTGGAGGCCTACCAATAGTAACATCACCTTCCTGGAGTCCTGAGTACCCCAGGAGAGGTCGTGTGGACTTCTCTCTGCACCACAGCTCACCCTGTAGATGGAATCCTCTGTATGATGCAAAGCACAGTTTCTCCTCAGGCTGCCCCACCCCCTGCATTATGAGTCTTTCTTCTCCTGAACTCACCACTGGCGCTCAGGGAGTCTAATATTCATGGAGTCTTGGCCCTCAATTACCGTAATGGCTTATAATGAGATTTTGGCCAAGTAGCAGGTAGCAGGTTATTACTTCCTGCTCAGCGTGGGCAATGTCTACGCTGTTAATTTGTGTTGTCGAGTGTGGCTTAGAGCTGGGCATCAAACTGTCGGAGCCAGATGTATTCTATTAGGTGTGAGGCTCACATTGGCCCATGGGTAATTTTTTCCCCCAATATGGAAGCATGTTAACTCACCACAGGGTGAATCCTGACAAATTCAAGCCAGCCAAATAAAAGAGGTAATATCCCAAGCCATCAAAGTAGTATATTCTAGGGACAGATAACCCCTGGTACCACCCACTGTCAGCAGTGTCTGTCTGATTAGGGCATTCTATTGATAGGCAAAAAACACACCCATCTTTATATTGCTGGAGAGACTCTAGTGCCTTCATTAAGTTTTAATAAGCCTGACCCTAATGAAAGCCCTTATAATGTGCTCTTCTGCTATTTTCCTTGTCTTTATCTTGGGCAGAAAAAAAATGTACAGAGGTTCACATAACTCTTGTAACCTGCTTTCTATTATTCTTCCTTAACCTGCAGTTTCTTGCATTAACACTTACATAGATACACACATTTGCATACACACACACACACACACACACACACACACACACACAGTTTTTTCCCAAAGCAGGTTAGAGGATGAGGAGTTGAAGATCAGAAATAATGAACATATTTTAGCATTTGGCACTGGAATGAGCTAGAGTCCAAGAATTATGCTGTGCTTTCTGCAACAACAGGCATTGGGTCATTTTTTATAAAGCAGACTTCTTTCGGTTAGATTATATGCCATCAGTTTCCCTTTGTTTTCTTGTGGGAGAAAGCAATTTAGGGCATGCTGGAATTAGGAAAGATTATGGTGATAGCAGTACAGGAGAAGTTTGTTTGGATTCTAATGAAGGGCAGGTGGAGGCTGGACCAATGGGCCCAAGTAAGGAAGGCCTTTTCCCCAATCCTTGCAGGGTTTGAATTATGACAAACCTAGTTGTTAAAGGGTCTGCTTAATTTTATTTGAAAGATTCTTTTTTCTTTTCTTTTCTTTCGTAGCTTGAATAATTAGGAAAACAAAAAAGCAACTTGTCTTTATTTTCAATGAGTCTCTTGAGAAATTTCAGCCTACAGAACCAGACAGAACTGCGGATGTTCCCCTGCTTTTGATGCAAGCTCTCTAATAGGAACAGATCTGAAGCCCAAAAGCAAATTTCTGCTTGAGAGCAAAGCCAAAATTCCCATTCAGACTCTGCAGAAGGACCCCCACTGCTCAGGTTTCTTCATACAAGATTCTGTCAGTTTAGGGGAAGTCTAAAGACTTTCAGTGAAATTTTTCCTGCAAGATATTTTTTGGTTATACTTTATAAATTATTGTTCAGATTTATTCTTCTTCAAAGAAACATTTTTCTTCTTCTTTTTTTTTTCCTGTTAATGTAATTGCACATCACTTTAATTTGAAAGTTTATGGTTTTCATTTCAGATAAACGGCTGGAACAACCTTTTATTATTATTATTATTTAGATAATATTAGTTTTCAGACTGCGATTGGGGAGAATATAAAATCTCCATTCACCAAAACTCAAGATACTAGAATTCTCAATTAACCAGATTTTTTAATCTCTGATTTTGAATAATCTTGATTTTATAAAAATTACAAACTAATGTCATGAGTTTTAGTTTTTGGAAAGAAATAAGGGCCTCTTTTTAGGTTGTCCTCAGCATCAGCATCACCTAGGAACTTGCAAAAATACACACTCTTGGTCCCGACTCAGATCCACAGAATCAGAAACTCTTGGGAATGGGGCTTGGCAAGCTGTGTTTTAACATGCCTTCTCAGTGATTCTGATGCATGGGCAAGTCAGAGAACCACTGTCCCGGGGCCAGACTATACAGTTCTACCTATAAATGTCCAGGGATGTATAATAAATGCTAGGGTTCAGAATAAGTATGCTGAGATCTTTTCATCTATTCCACAGTTAAAAAAATATGTATTGCATACCTACTATGCCCTAGGCTTTATGATGCATGGGTGCAAAGGTGTCATATTCAATTTTTTGGCACTCATTTAAGCAGGAGATTCTAAGATCTTGAGGAATCTTTAGCCTGCAGTCTTCCTACCCCAGCTAAACTCCTACCTGTACTATCCTCACTAAACATACTCAAAGAAATACTCAGTTGTGGGCACTATGATTACCTACTAAGACAGTGAAACTGGCTTTGGTTTTAGCATTTTACGCACAAAAATTCAAAAAGTTTTCTAGCTAACCGTGAGTTAATGAGCGAATTTAATTAATGAGGACCCAGCATTCCCCTGGTGGCTAGTTAGTCACATGACTGTTATGTTAGGAAAGTTAAGAAGATGTGTGAGGGCCATTTTATACTCGCCTCACTGACCACTTGAGAGGCCTCTTGGCGGAAATGGAGAGTGACACCTGGACCCAGCTCTGGTTTCTCCTGCCTAGGAGGCCAGTAACTCCAATTCGTGTTTACCCTTCTCGGATTGAATCCACTCATGTATTTTTATCCTATAAAATTAATGCCATTCCCTAGAATGTTACACCATTATTGCTCTTTCCAAAAAACGATATGTTTAACATCTCTAGAAGCTCACCAATACCTCCTTCTCCTAAAGGGAGGTGATCATCTGTTGTTCCAGGAGTGAAAATAGTTACTTGGCCCATGTATCAGAGATCAGTGATGGGCTCAGATGAAGATCAGACAGCAGCTGGAGTTACTGTTATATTTTTGAGTAGCTTCTGCCTCTCTTTTTTGGTGACACTGGGACCAGGTACCCTGAGAGGGAAGACAATGGCTGTGTGGACTTGGGGGGAAGGAGAGCACTAAAAGAAGCTAGCTCTGCATGTATTGATTCATTTTTCATTTTTATTTATTTTTATGTTTTTTACTTTTTTGGGATGGCATTGGTTGGTATATGTTTTTGAACTTCTATAGTAAAAATGATTTTTTCCCCCTTAAGAAATGCAGGAAATCTTCGCTCATTAGTTCAAATGCTTCTTTATCATTGTGGAGGTGATATGCAAAAATCCCCAACCTCTGAGCCTGGAAGATTTATTAGAACAATTGATGGTAAAGAAAATCAGTCCCTGAAATTGAGGCAAGAATCACCCCAAAATGGGGGGCGAGGAGTGTCTGTCTGATAGTCCCATCCCTGAAAGCCCTCAGCACAGATTGAGCAAACATGACATACTGATCATTAAGGAACCTATAATTGGTGACCAAAAGCACAGTGTGGCTTTCATGGCTCTCCCGGAGTCGTTGCCGCCATTCATTTATTTTTTTAAAGCGAGCGGCTGCTTTCCTAAATGCATGCTGCCCTCTAGTGGTGATGCGCCCGACTTCAGCTAGAAGGTGGAAAGGATGAATGTAGAGGTAATGGTGGGGACGGGGTGGCTTTTTCCTTTCTTTCTTTTTAATCTCCTGTCCGAAAGCTGTCTGACTTCCTCACTCACACATGGAGACATACACGTGAGGCCAGAGCACTTGACCGCTGCCCGCTTTGACTGACAGCCTGGTTGATGGGACATCCATCAGCGAGCCGGACTGAAGGGCGCTTCCCAAATCTTGGCAGACTCGCATCCCGTCTCGGCGTGCACTTTGGAAGGCGGCCCATCGCGAATGCATTAAGCCCCACTTAGAATACAGACACAGGAGAGAGGGGAAACACACTCACACCCAACCGGTCGTGCGGTTCAAGATTCTCTCTGAGAAAAAGCAAGTAGCAACGAGCCTACTAAGTCAAGACGTGGGTTGATCTTTGATGTTCTCGGGAGACCCCTGGTTCCTGTGAGCAGGACTGAACAAATAAATAATAAATTTGAAAAATAAGCAGAAAAGCAAAATTTATATTCCTGTCGCCAAGGTAGTGTCTTATAATTCAGGGATATTTCTGGACTAGATGGAGTTATATGGGTGCCTTGCGTGGTTCTGTCACTTCCAAAAGCCAGTTGGAACCCTATTTTTCTCCTCTGTTGAATGAAAATATTTACCTGAAATGATGTCTTTAAATTCTTTCTCAGCTTAAGAATTCTCAAATACAGTTAAAGAAACACTTATAAAGAAAAGTTTAGCGTTCTGTATTGAAGCTTACTAAGCAGTTCAGCAAATCATACAGAATCTTTATAGGAGAGTGTAAATAAATCATTGTTTAGGAAGTCAAGAGTAAAAATTGTTTCAGGCTTCATCTTTGGGTGGGAGAAACAAACAAAAAAAAGTAACCTGAGGCTAAAAAACAAAATTGGGACTGCTAAGAAGATTTAGCAGTTTAGTTGGGGGTTGGGAAGGAGAGGGGTTAAGTAAGAAAATAGTTACCATGGAGTTTGACCTCTCGTATTTATAATATGTTTCTGTTTGATTAAAATACAACATGCATAGGGTAGAAGCCAAAAAAGGGAGCTCCAAATGCAGAGCGCCAGTGAGCCCACCCTCCGACCTGAGAATCTCCCCCGTCGGTTTGTCCTCACCCATTACTACCCCCAATACAAAAATTAGGAAATTAAAAGGCATTGACATCTAAGCATAAGCACGTTGACTGTTTCCTTTCCAGGATTCACATAATGGAAATATTCACTGCCAGATAATTTTTAATCTGTCAGCCTAATATTTCTTTCATGTGGAGAGGACCGAATGGCCCACTTAGTCTGGAAAGAGCCACAGTGTCTGTAACCTAAGGGTGGGGCCCCGGGCCCAAGGTGGGACAGTGGAGACTGTCACCGGGGATCCCCTTAAAGATGCAGTTATTTCTCAGACTTGGACCGGCTTTTCCGTCTTCCACTGACAGATTGTATGAGGGAAGAACTTGCCCTGCATTTTTTTCTCCTCTCTTTCTTTCCCCACCTCCTCTTCTTCTTCTCAAATGACAAGCCTCGTTTCGGCTGTCCTGGGAGCCCAGGGTGTGTCTTCCAGAGCCTCTGGTTTGTTACATGACAACAAGCCTGCCCACTTTGTGACCGTCTGTGCAGCTTCCCTGTCTTCCCTGTCTAGCCCCTCAGCCTGGCCTGCTGGTCACTTTCACAACGTATTTGGCCAAGATCCTTCCCTGCTGACTGGCTTTCTTCCCCTCCCTTTCCTTCTCTACAAACACGGGGGTGAGACTTGACAAGGACCAGCATTTGTCTGAGCAGGCTGTGTAATCTGTCCTCTCTCAGTGGAAAGCCGCAATGGTTGGGTCTGAGCATTGGAGTCAGATGCCCTCTTCTCAAAGGGATAGGTTGCCTGGCATTTTTGTCAGTTTCCTGTCCAGGTACAGATGCGTCCTAACCCTTGAATCGGTGCTCCACACTCTCATTTTCTGCCTGGCATCTGGTAGAAGACAGCATATCAGAGCCCCACAATTTGGACCCTGTCATGCACTCGGTATTCACCTTTGTCCTTCATACTCTTTGTGCTGAGAAATGAATAAAAACGAATGTTTATTCTACTTTATGGAAACAGTGCTGGTAGAAATAATCAACCTGGGGAAAAAATGACAGCAACTAATCCTGTACATAATTTATGATGAATGAAAAATGGAACCAAGATTTATAGCTTGTTGATATATTGAAAACCACACGAATGCATGGGGAGGAATGAGCCTTGGTAGAAATAATGAAAACAAAATAAAATTGAAATGAGCTAAAACTACACACAATAAAATTTGTTGACTAAACTTTAACAGCAGACTCAAGTCTCATCACAATTTAGATCTGTATTATTTTACTTCAAGAAATGGGACTTTGGAAAAATAAATGACTAAAAGAGATTTAGAAGATGTAACCAGCACAATTTAATATTTGGCCAGTGCTGATTGAGGAATTTGACCTTAATATAAAAATTACATAATAGAGTATCGATCCCATTGAAAATAAATTCAGTAAACTAGAAATGAAAATGTCAAAAATAGAAATGGTTTAACATTTAACCATTTAAATACATCCATACAATGTATTTAAAAATTGATTAGGAATTAAATTGGCTAAATGGATTTTGCTGTGAATAATTCATGCTTTCTCAAAGAAAAATTACTAGACAAATTTACATGTTTTGTATTTATAAATGTGAAGTGAAAGCATCCCTGGAGTCAGAGTTGAAGAATTCAAATGTCTACCAGTGCGAGACATCAGCGTCAGTGTATCAGGGTAGGAATACCCCTTGTGGGGTTACTTTCATACAATAAAAGTGAAACAGAGGTGGTCACTGTGGTATTCAGCAAGGATGGTGTGCAATATGCCCCCACCTATGGTGCAGGAGCCCTAACAGATGTTTTTGGGGGTTAGCATGCATTGTTGCAACTGCAGTACCCAATTCCAACCCAAGATACAGATGGTAAACTAAGACACTTGCCTGAATTCACGCTCAGCTAAGTTGGGAAGCAAGTCTCACACTGCTTTTTTTTTTTGCCTTTTCCACCCTTTCCTGGGTAAGATGGAGAGCCTTTTTTAATTTGATCTTCAACCTGAGGCATCTCAGATGTGCCGCAGGTGAAGGAAAAATACACTGGGTGGAGAGGAAGGTCTTTGTACTCCTTCCTCGAAAACTGCTCCCACACAATCCCTTCCCTTAAGACCTTTTAAAGTCTCTCTTCTTTATTTTGTCTTAGTATTTAAGTAGCTTACACTGAAGTAGGATGTTGCGCTAGGAGCCTGTCATTTCCTAGGCTCCGCTAAATCCTGTGTGATAGCCACAGCAGAGCTGATAGCGCATCACACGGGCTGACCTCAGGGTATTGCTCCAGCTACTTCTCAAGATCATAAAACATGGGTGTTTATTCCTTTCCAGTTCCCTGTGTATTCACGGCTCTGCATGTAACAAAGACCAAGGAATGTGCTTTCTGGGGAATGTCCCTTTCCAGTGTATGATGTTTACAGTGCTTTAGGCCGGATGATAATGTTCACTGCGCTTCTGCTTCTCTCTTTTCAACTAGACTTGTGATTGCTTTGTTTTCGTGGGAGAAAAGTGTTTGGGTAAAAACAACAGCAGAATTTAGGAGCTGAGGCTGTTGCCTCCTATTACTTTTTCTTCTTCGATGGGACAAATATTTAATCTGCATATATTTTCAGAGTATTTCAAATGTCTGAAATCATACCAGAGGTTAAAGGGAGAGTGTCTGGCAATTGACATTCCTTACTTTGTGGATTCTGTGTAAAATTTATATACATGATCAATTTAAATAAATATTTATTGAACATCTCCTCTGTACCAAGTGCAGATGCTCTCCAACTTAAAAGGGTCTAACCTACAGTTGTTTAACTTTACAAAGCCCCACGTTTTTGACAGAAGCTGTAACCCCATTGTAAGTTGAAGGGCTTACAACTTCAGATAGTTTCAATTAATGATGCATTTTTGATTGACAATAATTTCAATTTGCAATAGGTTTATTGGGACGTAGCTCCATGGTAAACAAGCCGCTTCTGTATGGTTTTAGGTACTGACTGTTAGAAATTGTGAAGGAGGGAGAAAACGTGTGTGGACATATATAGAGTCCCATAGAAACATTGTTCTAGAGCTTTCTGCAATGGACCACAGCCCTCTTGATCCCCTTTTTATCTGTCACTTGGCCCATCCACCTCTTCACAACACTGTCATCACTTTTTTCAGAGAGGCCATGGGTTGTAGTTTCTTCCTTTCTCATACAGATTACAGAACAGGAGTTCCATCCTAGTACAGATTATAAACTCCTAGTATCACAATGGGATTGAGATATGTTTGCCATTCCATAGCTACATTTATAAACGCATGTGAAATAGCATTTAAAATAATGATCCCTAAAGTGATGACTGCCAAAACTAACAATGGTGATAATTAATATTCTATTTTACCAATGTAAATGTGGCCATCTAACCTGCGCTCCAATACCAAATTGATTTTTGTATTTTTACATGCAGATTCTTTTTTTAAACCACAAAAATGTTAATGACAGACCACTTGCTTTGATGGCTAGGCTTTAGTTCTGTTGAATACAGTTATGACACTCAGGCCAAAGCCTAGTTGACACCAAAGCCAGTGGAACACAGCCTAGTTAGTGGTCAGCACTTCTAGCTGTGAGTATGAAATACAGGTTGCAGGAAGGTTAATGAAAACCCTTTCCTCGGGGATTTTTGGTCTTCCAGAGGCTCCGTTCTATCCAGGTTATACTCTGGAGATACAGGCTGGATGGATTTCAAGGGCTGACTTAATCTAAATCAATTTTTTTATTGACTGACCTGTTGAATTTGTCTCCTGCCTAAAGGCAGTATTGGACCTGATATTCTCATCTTTATAAGGAAAACATTGGAAAATGCCAAATCACTTCAGAACAAAAATGAATCTCTGAGATTATCTGGCCTGTTGCCCTTGTTTTACAAATAGGGAAACCAGCCCAGTGAGAGAAAGGGACATGTACCTGGTCACATGACTGTTAGAGCAGAGCTGGATCTCAATGCAGGTCTTCCTCCACCTCCGCTTACTAAATAGAATATCAAACTGCAGCTGGAAGTGTGAGGCTGTCCAGGAATCAGAGAGTCCAGGAGGCTAGATGCATGGGTGCATAAGAATTCTCTCCCCTGGACTGGACTCTCAAAGCCTCCCGCAGCGAAATCTCTGGTACTGACCCTGCCATCCCAGGCTTACATCCAAGAGGCTGATTCCCACTCCCTTAGACAGCCCTAAGGTTATAATTTAACCTGCAAAATTAGGACATCCATTCCAGAGGGGGAAAACATGGAAAAGATAAAGAACCTCTTTAAAACAGATTCTTCCTGATACATTTTTTTTTTTCATAATTATAGCTTTAACAGCTTATGGTGATGGGAAAGCTGGCTACTTAAGAAAAATTAGGAGTCTCATTTGGCAGGAGAGAATTCCCCAGGGCATGATGCACTGTCATTTTTCAGGGTCCTTCGAAAAGAAATCCCACACAGACAGTTGCATGTCAGCCTGACGCAGGGCAAGCCTCCTTCACTTACTATGGCCAAAGCCAGACCTTTTAATTAAAAACACTGCATATGCCATTAAATGTGTTGTTCTCCCTCCAGTCCCAAGACGTTGCAGTTTGAGGAGATACAGGCAAATGAATCCATTGCAGATGTGCAGGGAAACCATTGCCTACTGAGTCACAAACCAGCGGGTTCCCAAATTCCAGCCTCAGAATGCCTCCCCATCAAAATGTTCTTTGCAAGCAAACTGTTGGCTCTGTAATTTTCACAGTTTATGGCAGTTGCCATGACTGGAGAAGGAGGGCCACGGGGAGGGCGAGGGAGAAACACAATGCCACCTCACTTAATTTATGAGCAGAGCCTCATATCTTACAAACAACCTTCATGATAAATAAAGGCCTGTGGCCACACATGGGACTGTGCTGTTTTTGTGTGTATTTGCTTTTCCTGGTTAATTTTATTTATTTATTTTTGAACACAAAAGTCACTTATTGAGGGTAATCACATCCCGACTCTGAGCTCTGGGAGGAGACTCACAGAGGCTATGCTCACCGAATTTCAGCCGCTGGAGATGGTTTGAGTGTGATGATTTCAGCCCGTTCTTACCATGGCTAACCGGAGCACCTTTCTCCCCGGGCAAGCACCGGCAGCTGGATCTCATTTTCAACTGCCAGGCCGTCTCCAGGCCTTCCTGGAGCAGCCAGCCCACAGACTGAGTGCCATCCTTTCCAGGAGTTTATTCAAAGTGACAGCTCCTCACACACTGGCCTTCTCATCACCTCAAGTAGCCGAGATATCGGTGGGGATGGGCGAACTCCTCCTACAGAGTCCAAATTTAGATTGACTGAGGTTATCCTTAGGCCCCTTGACCCCACTGCTCCGACAGAACAGGACTGCCAGGACCTTCACAGCTGCAGCGAGTTTTGTAATGATGTCTTGAGAGAGATGTTCTGCAGGGGCAGGCAGAGAAGACCCCAAGTGATGGGGAGTGATGTCAGCTTTCGTTAGAGGGGCAGACAGCGTTAGAATATCCTTGGCATAATATGGCGCTGGTATCTTTGTCAGCAACTCTGTTTTCTGTCACCACACACAACCCTGGGCCTGTCTGCAGCCCTGACGGTGTCTTTTCAGATCAGGCTGTTGCCAGCACAGAGACTAGCTCCGCTCTTCACCACACAGCCCCTTTGTTTGAAGTCTGCCCTTTTATCATTAGTGCACTTGATGTCTCTTTAAATCTGACAGTGAATGTGGTATCTGTTTTCCCGTCAAGAGATCATTGACAATATTAATACCTCATGTCCTCGCCTCATCTTCCAAGCGCTGACACCTAGCCACAGTCTCCTGCATTCATCAAACAGCCTTCTCTCACAAGGATGTCTATAAACATTCTTGCTTCCAGGCCCAAAGCAACAGGGTAGGCCTTAAAAAAGATTTTTATCAGTGCCAGCCAGAAAGAAGGCCCGGGAATGTGGCACAGAACACGTTACAGCCCACGTTCCAGGAGCATCCAGCCTGTTTCCAGGGCAGCACCTGCTGCCCAAGTTGCATCTAGGTGAAATCTGGAGTTGAAGTTTACCATGGAGAGAGGGCAGAAAAAAAGCAGTTGAATCCCTGAATGTACTGAAAAGTTTACTGGAGATTTTACTGGAGAAGGGGCACTCATGGTGAGTGGTGTGTGTGTGTGTGTCTGTGTGTGTGTGCGTGTGTGTGTGTGTGTCTGCCTTTCATCCTTTTGCTCAAGAGAAAGATTGTATTCTTTATGACATCTGACAGCCCTATCCATTCCTTTTTTATTAAAATTCATGTTGTCCTAGTGCTGTAGAAAGAAAGTAGCATCCTTCGGCCCCATCCTTCCAGATCCTTCAGGGTTTATTTGAATCAGTTATGTTTAGGGAAGCCCTCTTTGGATGCCTGGCAGAGAACTGAGGCACTCCCACCCAGGCCTGTAGTGGATGCTATTCCTGGAGCACAGCCTGACCAGCCAAGCCCACAGACCAGTGGGATCCTGGCATGGGTGACAACATTAGCACAATGCTGGTTGCTACATAATTCAGAACGATAAAGGAAACAGCTCAGTGCCAACAACTAAAAGAATAATTTAGGTCCCGAGAAGGGTCTCAGTGAGGTTCCATCCAAGCTCAAAGTTTCCAGGCACCAGACAAATACTGAAAACCAGAAACTGGGGATCGGGGGCCAAGGAGAAAGCGTGACCAAGAGGGAGGAATGATCCACAGTAAACTTGTTCATGAGAACATGGCAGGAAATAAAACTAATGAGAGTGAGCCCAAGGCCAGCTTTGAGGCCATGGAACATTGTCACGCTCTCTCCATTGCCAACTCTGAGAGACTCTTTGACCCAAGCAATTTCTAGCTTTGATCCAAACCATCTACACCAGGAGCATCTGCTCTGTCCTTCAAAGTTTCTAAAAGTCCTTCTGATGCTTATATAAGAACAAGGTTTAAAGCTTTGTGGTGTAGAAACGTCTCCTTTACAGTTGCAAAAATATTTATTACTTAGAACTTCTGATGTGAAGAACCTGGTTTATTTCAAGTGCTAATTTATCCCAAATTAACCAAAACAAATGGGCTTGTTGGTTTCACACTATCACACTGATGGAAAAAAAAAATCATCATGCCCCTAGGTAGCTATTTTCACAGGCAGATTTGTGGCTCCTGAATGAATGTTTTATGGATATTTCCTTTCTTTGCTTTTTTCTCGTTGCGTGTAGTTCAGAGACTCAAGTTTGATTAGTGCTAAGACAACTCTGTGCAACTGAATTTAAAATAGGTTTTTCTAAAAATGGAAAAAAATAATGCAGGTGGCAAAAACAAAACAGATTTTGCCTTGATAATCCTGCAGAGCTTTCACAATAACTATGGCAGGTGATTTCTTATGGGTGTTTTGAATAAATAATGAGTTGATTAAAAAGTTTGACCCTATTCTAGGGGCATTTTTCATTGTTAAGTCTCCTACAGTCTCCTTGAATTAGAGAAGAGCCTTATATGGAGTCAAAGAATTACTTAAAGTAAAGCTGAAAATGGAAATCAAATGCATTCTGACCTGAAATAGAGAGTTCAAGATGCCTGTAAGAAGCTGTTTAATGTCGGAGGTTCTTGTTCCTGTCCATGTGGTATTTTGTCAATACCACCTCTTCCCTGATCATCCCATGTGTGCTCGATGCCTGATGCCTCATGCCTGCCAGGATTTGGAATATTATCTCTGGAAGTTAACAATGTTGATTCATGATAAAGGACTTCAAAAATAGTCACGTTCTGGGAAGATTGTTCTAAGTCTTTTGCTTGGACTGGGTTCATCTTTAAACTCTTCATTTTTCATTCTTCAAAACTCTGCTAAGGGAAACTGGGATGAGGAGAGGCTATATTTTGGGGAATAATTGGCCAAATTAGAAAAGTACCTAACGTGTGGAGGAGAAGTCGTGCAGAAAACAATATTCCTAGGAACTTGTAGCGACATTTTATCTCCATGTTAACTCTGAGGTTGACAGAACCTTCTTTTCTGTGAGGACAAGAAGGTAGAGTTCTTGGTTTGATCCGCTTGGGGCTTGATCCGGTTTCTGCTGCCCATTGGATCTGGGCGTTGCATGTCTGGTTTTCAGCACCTATGTTTCCCTGCCATGTTAATTGTGCTACCTGTAATGAAGTGTGTCTTTTTATTTGCAGGTGTCCTGGGGAAGTGTCGCTACGTTTACTATGGGAAAAACTCAGAAGGCAACAGGTTTATCCGAGATGACCAGCTCTGAAGCCAAGTTCTGTATAGCTTCACCCATTTCATGAAAATAAAATCAAAAGGGAAATCAAAAATAAACGCTAAAGAAAACACAATAGCCCACATTGCCTCTCTTTGAGAAAGGCTGTGACTTTAGCTTTTGGTACCTTCTGCTGACTTTGCCAGGCCTGTCAAGATCATCCTTCTGCCTTAGACTGAGTGGTCACATAGAGATTGACATGATTGCCCTTAAGCAGGTCTCATCCACCAGGGTGACAGACAGCGGTTGTGAAGCAACGGGGCTGACAGCATGAACACCATGATAGATTGCCTGGTCCTGCCACTGCTCACAGGGGAGCAGAGGTCACACCTGGGGCCTCCCTGGGCATGTTCAGTGGCTGCATTCAAGTGAGAAAGACTGTCTTCAGCTCGCCTATTGAGTTGAAATCTCTCTGATATCATCGTGCTGCAGGCTTATTTTTAGTGAAATAATCACAGTTTAGGGGAAAGCCACTCTCCCTCACTCCCTTTAAATCTTAACCTCTGCATTCTGCATATACATAGCTCCTGTCTCTTCCCTTCCACCTTCCTTTAGCATCATTTTTATGACAGGTGGTGCATTTTGGTTTGCAGCTTTTCAGAGAACAAGGTATAACTTCCCAGCCGGGTCATACATTTATGGCTGGCTTCATGTTGCTACAATCCCCTTATTGGAGTAAATAGCTTTCCCTAAATCCCTGACTACAAAAGCATGGACTTTTATCTTGTTTCATTCATCTCTAAATCCACTTCTTGCCCTGAATATGATGCAGTGTGAGGCAGTAAGGCATCTTTCTCAGTACGAGGGTTTGGTTGCACCAGGGACTCTTATTTTTTTTTTTTTAACCGTATACACTTCCAGCAATGCCTGTGGCCATACTTGTGCATGGGGCTGGCTTGCTCCTTTGGGTGCTATTTAAAGGTAGTGAGGTGATTAACGATAGAGTGATGGGTCAGGAGGTTAAAAAACAAAATTAAGACTATAGAGAACACCCACCAGACCACAGAGTTTTTATAGAAGGCACAAACCTTTTGGATTTCGTATCTTTCTCATGACCTCTTGGAAATCAAATCCATAGGTTCTGAGACGGTGCTATGTCTTCCTATATCCTTGGCCGTGCACTAATGTCACAAGGAACATAAGTATGATCATTGCTAGTTGGGTGGCTATAAGCTTACCTAACTCACTGGTGCTCCAGTCAAATCACTCTAGAAGATATTCAAAAGGCTGATTGTTCTTGACATGATAGTGTTTATTTTTCTGCTTTTCTTTAGACCCAGTGCTCATTGTCCTCGCAGTATTAGGTCAGTTTGATGACAACAAAACCTGAAAGAGAATCCCTCCAAGTTATAGATACTGAGGGACTAGGGAACTGCTATTGTAAATCTCTGGGGACTCGGAATCCCTAAGCTGCCCAAAAAGAACCTACTTTCTCAGCTGTAGCCCATTTATATAGCTTCTGGCCTGCTGAGTCAACACGAGCCTTGAATGACATGTATTGAGGCTGGCGGGAGTCCCACTTACAGATTATGCAACCTTTGTTAATCAGTTTTTGAGACAAGTTAAGATTAAAATCCTCAAAACCACGAATAATTGGAGAAAGCTGAATGTCTGCCTCTATCTCTCAAATCCATTCATAACTGGAGTACTTTTTCTCGTTTGATCTATAAAACGGCACTGGAATAATGCTTTAAATGATCTGCATTCGGTTCCTCCCCGGGTTGTTGTTTAGAAGCATCAACAAATGTTTTCTTCTTGGCATAATGTGGGCAGCCAGAGTTCTGTGCAAGAGCCGCTAGACGAGTCCGATGTCATATCCAATCCAGCAGCACATATATCCTTGTCTTTATAAAATGCTTTAACCCTGCCTCAAACAATAAAAAAGCACTTGTGAACTGACCACAGAATTTTTCCATCTTTATTTTTCTTACTTGTTTACTTTTTTTAATGTCAGAACCATTTGTATTATGCGCAGGAGTGTCTCCCTCAATGTGAGCTTTGGAGGCAACACATATTTTTGGAGTGAGTTATTGACCACACTGTTTCCCTCTCTTTGGGTTGTTTATTTCCTTCCAAAATGGTGCAATGACTTTAATTAAGATTAGCTTCAATTATAAATTACCTAAAGGCCATCACGAAGGTATATTCATCTTACTGATGGAATTATAGTGAATTTTGTTTCTCTTAAGGAGGGATAATGATAATGAATTAGTGCTGGGTTGCTTACAGTTCCACTGGCATGTTAACCAAAATTTGCTAGATTAGAGATAGATTTTGGTCTGAAGTGGCAGAGGTAGAAGCCATGTTGCATGTTTATCTTAAATCTGTAGGAATTTCCCAAACCTTGTTTTTCGAAGTTGAGAAGAAGAAAGTAATAAATTCAATCAGGGCCCAGACATGTTTTGTACTTTCTCTACCCTTTGGTCTTTCTTCCTTTTATCCCATTCCACTGAGCTTGTTCTTTGGGGATTGTGGTGCCTGACATCCCTGTCTTCCCCCTCCCAGGACACTGACCTGAGTGGAGAGACCTCGGCAATTCACGGCTGTCCTGCAGCTCTCTGTGGCCTCAGCAATGTCAGGGCGACTGTCTTTTTCCTAAGTAATATAATTTTAAAGAACAATTTGTTCCTTAGAGAATAATGTCTTGGATTGTGGGGAATCCTATTAAAAGTACAACTATTGCAATCATTTGCTTTTACTTTCACCAGCCTTGCTCATAAACCTCCATCTGTTTGTTGCTTTAAATAGAAGCACATTATAAGAGATTATCACTTGATCAGGCTGCGTGTCTGAGTGTTGTGTGTTTTCACATATTCATGTACATGAAGGAATAAAAGAAAGCAAACCACAGATTTTGGATGAAAGGATTTTTTTGTTTGTTTATTTGTGTGTGTGTGTGTGTGTATGTGTGTGTGTGTGTGTGTGCATGTGCATGTATGTGTTTCCAGTAGAGATGTATCTTGCACATTTTCAAGGGAAAAATGTCTTTCTTGCTGTTTGGAAGAAATAACTTGGCTGTCTTTCTTTTCTTTGTTAATATGCACACCAAAAACAATCCACAGGGCTTTCATAAAAAAAATAATGGTGTTCTGTACTTGGTACTTGCAAGGGCAGCCTAAGTCAGGTCTGTGTGGCTGCGACACAGGTAACGCCCAGTGTGGACACAATGGTACCCATTGGGACTCTTCCATGTTGTCCATCATTATAGCTGATCCAATGTGACCTTTTTCCACCTGCTTCTTTCAATTCTGTTTCCAGGCAGAAACCTTTGCTGAAGAAGGGTGCTACCACTACTAGATTCTCTCTAACTTGTTCAAATACCATGCAGAAAACTGACTGACTGTGTTGATTACTTGTTTATGTGACAACCAGACCATCAGCTCGTGGTGCAGTGTTATATGTTACTTCATCTAATGCATCAGCCACCACTCAAGCTACCTGAAGAACACTGAAAGGCACAGTCACTGTTTTTTCAGGTAAACTTAATATTCCTGAAGTTTACCTAAAAGTTCCCAGCATTGGTGATTCTCATCCTTTGGGCAGTTATAATGCTAAGGGTACATTTGTCACTTTGCAGCTGGGGTAGGTCATAAGTTGTATTATTTGTGCATATTATCATATAAGCATGTGATAATTCTTCTAGAGTAGCATGGAATATGGCCCAGAGAACAAGCAACCTGTGACAAGGGAGTTTTGCTAAGAAACAGTAGGGGAAATTCTAAGTATGGAATGTGTATGGGGGAGAGTTGCTAGAGTAGGAATGATATAAATGGCAATAAATGGGATTATGCCAAGAGACAGAATGCAGCAGAATTAAAATGTGGAATCTTCATGGATAGGAGTAAATTGAGAACTGAGGAAATGAGAAAAAAAGGGAAAAGCTAGTTTTCTGCCATCGAAAAGGTTTGCTGATATTCAGCACTAACGTGATGTTTAGGGATATTTTATCCTCAAAATGGAATCGTCTTTGATGTAAATGGGTGTCCACCCACTTAATGTTTTACAAGCTTCTCTGCCAAAGACAATGAAACAGCGTGGAAAAGATGGTTCATGGAGCACTGTGGGAACAAATCATCATATGCGTGATGGCTGCATATGGACAGACATGACTGTGGCTGGTACCTGATATTCTACAAACTCAGCATCCTAAGGCGAGTGCCTCAGCTCTGGACTGGCTAAAAAATACAAGGTAAACTTAATGATGTGAGCAGTCATATGAAAGAGAAAATAGTTTTATGGTCATGGGAAGTCTTCATATATTCATTAAGTTCAGAGGTACACGGGCACCTTGACAAGATAACAAAAAAATATATATTTAAAGAAAAAGATGAATGCCTCTATCTGGGGCAGAAGATGCTGGCAATAAAATTTGACTGTTCTTGGTGTACAGGCAGTGAATGAGCGCTCAGCTCATAGGAGCTGTGAATAACATCTTAGTTCAGGTTGATTACCTGGATTAACATGCAGAACATTCTAGAAACAATGTTTCTGTTTTGTCACATCAATTACTTTAAATCAACTTTTCCTCCTCCATATTGGAAATAATTCTCTCAACGTTGTAAATAGGAATTAATTTTGAAAGCTCTGGGGATAGTTTCCTTTAGACATGAACTTTCCAATTTAGGTGTTTGTGATGAGAGGGAAAAAGTCCTGGCTGTGGGCTTAAGTACAATATTTAGGGTATTCTAGTTATGGAGTATCAAGATAGGTAAGAATTAATGTGTATTATTTATTCACTAAGGCTAAATTTAGTAAATCATAATAATTGCTACTATAAAAGAAATTCCCTGTGAAGAAAGATACAAATGAAATTTAACACCCAGGTGGAATATGGTGTTTTAATTTTTATGTTATTACCATTTAATGTAATATTTTATGAAAAATATACTCTGGCTTTCACACCACATTTAGTTTTTCTGGCTGTGATTATGATAGAAACAGCTTTTGGGGGCAACATGTAACTTAGAACAATAACAATGACAGCTACAAAGTCTTCTAAAATTTTTAATTAATTACTTGCCTTATTAGAGAAAGAAAGAGAAAATGTATATGATAGAGTTTAGGATCTGTTACTGACATAAATTTTCTAAGTTTTGCATGGACTCCAAAATAGGTCAGCAATTATCCTGTTACCATGTTACATAGAAAAAAATACATCTATTTCATACCCAATTAATTAATATATACTCTGTGTCCTCCTTTCATATGAATTGCTGATGTACATTTTATGACGTCAGTCATAAAGTTCTCAGGCCCTAGTATGATAATGTCATGATGTTTTTGCTTTTGCCCCTCTTGGCCTTTTAAGCAGGATCATTGTTCAAAGGATAACATAGAGCAAGTTTGTTTTAATTAAGAGAGATCTTTGATGCTCAAAGAAGAATAGGTTACATGAGTTATCTCCAAAAGTTACTATTTAAACCCAGGTTTCATTTATAGACTATCAATATTCCTCTATCTTTTTACATTCATGCACAATAGCCATATTCCTTTATTTGCATCCAAAGGTTGTCTTTCCCAAAATAACTCCATTTTCTACAGCACTATAGCGTAACATTCACATCCTGTAGCCACATTGGCTGTATTCTCAAACACAATAAATGACTGAATGCCTCCAGTTAGAACATTTATCTCCCTTTCTCCCTTTCTCTTTTAAAAACTTTATTTGGTATGCTTACTCAGAATGATCCACTTTCAAAGGATCACAGTAGAATATAAAAATATTTGGACTTAATGGTCAACACCTTCCTTGAAGGTCTAGAGTGAATGATAATGAAGACTACTATCACCAGAAAAGGGTCATATTTTGGTGTAGATATTTTGATAAGTTAGGTTTAACCATTGCTTGGAAAATTACATTTAGCTGAAAAAATTAGGATCTCAACTCTAATTTATTAGAGAAATCTTACAGATTTACACTTATAAATATTTGTGTATATAATATAGATACAGGGTATTGGCTTACCAAATACTAAAATGGAATTTGCAACTCTATTTCAGCTAGTTTGGTCTATGGACCACTTTAGTGAACAATATTATGGGCCTCTTTGCTCTGGTTCATTTATGATGCACACATGCACATACTAATAAACACATAAATAATGGTTACTACAATTATTTTGTAATATCAACATTAAACCAAGCACTAAAGCTGTCATTTTACTAAAATGTGTTGGTCAAGAAACTACTAGCTGTAGAAGTACATGCTACTAGAAGTATCCATTTACTTCATGCAGATCAGTAATGTGTATATATACATGAAATACTCTTAGTTGGCTATAAATAATTAAAAACTCTAACATTTGTCATTACTTCTGATTTTCTCCCACCACACTGTTGGGCCACTTCTTTAGAAATATTTTCCAAGTAATGCTGTGGTTTACATGGTTCTCTTAGGTTTTGAAGCTTTTTAAAAAGCAGTGATAATTTTTATCTATAAGGATGCATACTCATGCACTCATTTCACAAATATTCATTGGGTACCCTTAGTATGCTAGAAAGTTACAAATACAAGGGGATAATAAGAGGATGTCCTGCTTTTTGACTAATTTCTGTCTGGAGTAGACATATATATATTATATATTATAATTCTGAATTATAATAGGCATGTATATTATATATATATATATATTATATATAAATTATACATAAATTATTATATGCTAGGATAGGTATTTATATAAATTATACATAAATTATATGCTGGGATTGATATTATATGTGTTATATATATATATATATATAAATTATTATATGCTGGGATAGGTATTAAGTTAGAAATTACACGAAAGAAATGGATTAAGGCACCAGAAATGATGGTGGGAAGTTAATTTCAAATGTAGCCATAATCTAACCATATCTACAGTTACCGTCTTGACCCAAGACACCAATATTTCTTAACCTGGATTATTGATTACATCCACCTTCCTACCAGTCTCCTGATTCTACTCTTACCTTTGTACAACCTATTCTTTACAGGAAAGTGAGTGTGATCCTCTAAAAATGCTCAGTCACATCCTGTGGTTCTGTTACCCATTTCCTATCAGTGGTTTCCCATCTCACTTGGAGTAAAAGTTAGAGTCCTTTCAAGACCCTATATGGCCCAACATAATTGGTTTTAGAGAAATCAGGAAATCAGTGACCTAATAGCTGTGAGAATGAAACAGAAATAAATGCCCACACCAACCCCCACAGCACTCCACTCCAGCCACATTAGACAACAAGGAGCGCATTGCAGCTCTAGGACTTTGCCCTTGCCATTCCCTCTCCCTGTAATGTTCTTCCCCTACTTCAGATCATCCAGGTTTTTGCTCTCATGCAACCTCACTAGAGAGTCCTTCTTGGACTACCCTCCCACTTACCACACTCTACCTACCTTGCTTTGTTTTCCTCTGTTGCACTTACCGCTACTTCACTATTAGATATTTATTTGCTTTTTCATTTATTATTCAAAAAATGGGATGGCTTGAGGGTGCCTTGGCATATAGCAGCCACTCAATAAATCATTTGTGAATGAATGAAAGAATGGTTCTAATTCACAGAGGTCTATTAGGCTATGTTTACAAACACAGGGTTGCATATTGAACAGGATGAGTCTCTTTTATCAAAGAAGTTTTCATTGGGAAGTTTTCCACTCCTTTCTTTAACCTAAATCAGGCAAACAAACACTTCATTTCATTCCAGAACAATGTACAAGGAGGAAGCATGAAACAATGAAAATGGGTTAAGATTGAAACAGTAAAGAAAATGAATGTCAAAAAGCAGAATAACTAGGTGATCTGCAACTTGACATTGGATGGATTTGAGATGCAGGGTAAGCTTGATAGGGGTGCTTTTCCAATTATTTCTCATGCAGCCAGCAGGCTGTGTAGAATTGGTTGTGGATATTATCAGTAATATAGATCAGAGATTATATTTGTAGAAGCAGAGGCTCTTTTCATTCAATTAAAAATTATTCAAATGTATACATTCCTTATTATAACTCTTAACACCATTATACTGATAAGATACACACAAAGCACAATTTAAGGAGAAATCTAAGGGAAGTATAATATTTATAAAACAAACTCTTCTTAGACATTATTAAATTACAGTTTTATCTCAAGATATGAATAGAATGAACTCATTTTAAGTTGGTAACTTAGCACCTAGACTTTCTCAAAACTTCTGATTGGTGATGGTAAAATAATGAAGTTTTTTTTCCTGCTCTGTGGGAACCGAATTTATTAGTCTAGTTAAGTAATGATAATTTTACACAAATGCTATTATAAACTCATTACGGGCATCAACTAATTTTCTTATCCCATAGCTCCATGAAGTAAGTGCTATTATTATCTCCATTTTAAAGAAAAGAAAAGTAAGGCCTTGCAAGGCTCAATACCATGGACTGAATACTCACAGGGGTGGATGTGGAAGCCAGGATCTTAGCCCAGAGCGCCTGGGCCTAGAGTCAATACTCTTCATCACTGCAATATCTCTATGACAGGCATCCCTTATTTGTAAAGCTGCAGATTTTTCTGATGATGGAAATAGTGCTCAAGATATTTTTGAAGCTTCTTTGATGGAACAAACCTTTAAAACTCAAAGTCATTCATAAAATGAGGATTCATAGTAACAAAAGGGAAAAAATGGCGTTATATAACTCTGCAACCCAGTCATTCTCTGGAATCAATTCCAAAAATAAAAACAACATACTATGTATAAATCCAAGCTACCCCAAAATGAAAAATATTTTCTGACATTTAAGACCTGAAGATTTTCTATGAACACATAGTGTGATGAAAGAATCAATAGCTTGGAAATCCCATATTCTGATCTCTATTTCTGCTAGTTGGTCAATGGGCAATCATTTGTTATGTTGAAAATTTGGAGAAAACCCATCTTGGTGGATGGTTATGAATGTTGCATCAGAGTCAACAGAGCTGGACTCTCTTTCTGCTCTGCTCCTCCCTGACTTCACTCATCTCTTCGGTCTTCAAATTCTGTGCTGTTTAAAGAGGATCCGGAGCCTGTCGAAAGGCAGGTGGGGCTAACATCTTCGAAAATAATTGCCAGTGTTCCCCCAGACTTGCAGTTGAGTGACTTTGTGAGACATAATGCATGTGAACGTGCTCTGCAAAACAGTGCCGCCCAGGCATAAATGGTTTTATGCTAGACTGCAAACTCTGAAGGCATTTTCAAAAAGGAAGTTTTGGAAATATTTTAGGTGATCAGGTTCTTTCTTGAAATTCAGGCATAGTCTCTCAAGGTGACTACTATGAAGCAGACCAAACCACAAAATTTTGCATCATTCCTGGAGGGGGGGGATTCTAAGATTAGTCACCATTTTATAGCTAAGTCTTACATACTCAGTTATTTACACTTTAGTGGTTTTTAGACTTTATGTGTGGTGTTTTTCATATGCCATGTTTTCATTTGGTGATAATTATTCATGGCTTTTTCCCAACTTTATGTATTCCTCATAATTAGAAAGTCTGCATTTAAAACTTCTGGCTTTTGTTTATTCACTAGGGCCAGACTAGGGTAAGGTGAGTGAGGCAATCACCTTGGGAGCAATTGTAAAACACCACAGATCTCACTAACCAGGATAATAATGCTTTAATAAAATATTTTTAAAACCCAAATTAATGCAAAAAATTAGGAACAAAATATCAAATGTTAAATAAAAATTTTTCCTTTTGCCCCAGGCTCTAGCCACTGTGACTCAACACAGCACTAGATTCACCTGTTCAGTTCTCTTGTTAAAAAACATCAAAGTCAACAATCCTACCTTGTGTCCCACATTCCATACGTTAGTTTCTACTTGTATGCTAAAAATATCAGCATATTTTCCTGATAAAAAACTCATAATTCCCTCTTTGCCTTCTTGCTCCCAATTTGTTTTATGGGTTCTCATCTCACTGAAGGGACCCTGTATTCCTTGTTCTATGTCTGATTTTAGTGCTACTTCCAAGTTTGGCCGTTCATTCTCTTTTGGTTTTAGTAATTTTTCAGACATTCCTCTTGACCTGTTGGGCCTTGACGCTTCTACCCAGACTTTTCTTTCCTCAATCTTTGGATGTCCCCAGTTACCTTGAGTAGGAAACTCCATGTCAAGCCACTGTAAGCCCAACCCTAACTGGGTCACACTCCTTGTGGGTAAATGGGGGAAATTTGAAGATCACTTATTTGGTGGATATATTAAAATCCTTGGGCCTGTCAACACTCAACATTGGTTTAATTTACAGCTAAAAATCCTAAACTGTCATTTGTAGCTAGCTTCTTTACTGAAGACTGAGTCTTATCTGTGATGGTTTATTTTTGTGTGTTCCTCGTTTTGCTATTAAATCAATTTTCAGTGGTTTTTACTTCTTCTCTTGGACATTGTTTTCTTTTTCTACACAGTTTGGCAGACAACTGAGAGAGACTGATGTCTTCTATTTGTCAATGCCTGCATATGAGAAGAATGAGCTCCATATTTGTCTAGCAGTCTTTCTTTCCACCTTAGAAGAACTGGCAAACTGTATGTGTATACATATATATATATATATTTTTTAAGTAGACTTTACTTTTTAGAGCAGTTTTAGCAAAATTTAGAAGAAGATACAGAGATTCCCATATCCCTTCTTTTTATAGAAATGGATGCCTATGCCTATGCAATGCCCACATCTCCTCCTTTTTCCTTAACACTCCCTAAAGAACCAAGATGGATAACAATATTGTTAAAAGAAATACTAAACCAAAAAGATACTATGATTATGATGCATATACATCTATCAGTGTAGGCTCAAATATGTATGAAACAACTGGTAGAACAGTGTGGAGAAAAAGAAAAATTAGCAATTTTAATTGGAAGTTTGTAGACATTCATTATGCAGAGTGTTTCACAATCTTAGTGAAATTTTAAGTTTTTATGATTCTATCTTCAAATGCTACAAAATTACAAAAATACTGTTTGACCATATGATTGCTATTCTACTTACTTTGTGGCTTTTGGAAAGGAAATTTTTAATTTTAATTTCTTCAGTGCCCGGGTTTCTGAATGACATTTTCTCAGAGAATGGGCCAGTGGAGGAAGACCTATTGCTGTGCCTAGGTCACCTGGTCTGTCTTTGCATGGGGTCACATCCAAACTTTCTATCATGTGTTCACTGAAACCTGTTTCTTTCTTTCTTTCCTTTCTTTGCATTCTTTCCTTTCTCTCTTTCTTCTTTCTTTTTGAGACAGAGTCTCTCTCTCTGTCACCTGGGATGGATTCCAGTGGTACAATCTCAACTCACTGCAATCTCTGCCTCCTGGGTTCAAGCAATTCTCCTGCCTCAGCCTCCTGAGGAGCTGGGATTACAGGTGTGCACCATCATACTCAGCTAATTTTTGTATTTTTAATAGAGACAGGGTTTCACCATGTTGGCCAGGCTGTCTCGAACTCCTGACTTCAAGTGATCTGCTCATCTCCGTCTCCCAAAGTGCTGGGATTACAGGCATGAGCCACTGTGTGTGGCCGAAACTTCATTCTTTGGAGGATTTTGAGGCCAGGATTATACATGCAATTATTCTTATAATTGAGCAGCAGCTGAGGAAACTTTTAATGAAGTTTGAAAATCAACTAGAATGATGTGTAGCAGAGGCCATGTTTATGTTGAATTTTAATAAGTAACATATCAAATTTTAAAATATAAGGAGTCAACTTTTCAAATATATTTGATATAAGTTAGTAGCACTTATAATTTGAAACGATTAAGGTTTAAAACTGCACCTAGACTCTTGAGGCTCCTTGAATAATCTAGATACTAAATTTTCATTTTAATGCGTGAACAAATATCTTCTGTAATACTGTGGTTTACCATTTAAAGTTATTTATTGTCTTTTGGGGGATATTTACAATTTTGATCTGATCAAATTTTTAAATTTTTATGATACATGTATGAGGAAGGTACAGTGACTGATGTCTTAGGAAATTCTTCAATATATTGAAATCACAAAGTTATTCTATATTTTCCTCTAAAAGCTGTGAATTTCTTTTCCTGCATACTTAGGTGTTTGATCCCCCTGGAACTTACTGATGGTGTGATGTGGGGATAGAAGTAAACTTATTGACTACATAATAGTCTGTTGTTCTAGTAATCTTTTCTCTCCTTTTCAATGCAATTTCTGTCATTGTGAAGTTCAAGTATATATGTAGATTTCTGGCCTATCTGTTATATACTTAGTATGCATTTTTTTCTTGTGCCAATATTACCCTATTCTAATTGCTATAGCTATATAATTTTCTTCCTCCCTTCTTCCCACTCTTCTTCCCACTCTTCTTCACTTCCTGCTTCCTTCCTTCCTTCCATTTTTAATTGGCATGTAGATCTTCTGATTGAAGCAAGAGAATTTCTTTATATATATTCTTAATATAAATCTTCATCAGATGTATTTGTTGCAAATATTTCCTCCTGATTGGGAGCTTGCCTTTTTAATTTCTTTCTTTCTTTCTTTTTTTTTTTTTTTTTGAGACAGAGTCTTACTCTGTCACAAGGGTCTAGGCTGGAGTGCAGTGGTGCAATCTCAGCTCACTGCAACCTCCGCCTCCTGAGTTCAAGCAATTCTCCTGCCTCAGCCTCCCGAGTAGCTGGGACTACAGGTGCACGCCACACACCCAGCTAATTTTTGTATTTTTAGTAGAGATGGGGCTTCACCATGTTGGCCAGGATGGTCTAGAACTCTTGACCTCGTGATCCACCCGCCTCGGCCTCCCAAAGTGCTGGAATTATAGGCGTGAGCCACTGCGCCCAGCCTTAATTTCTTAATAGAGTCTTTCAAAAAGCAGAGATTCTTCTCCTATTTTAGAAATTTCTGTTATTTTAAAAAGAGGTCTAGTTTTGAAACAATTTCAGGTTTACAAAAATGTTTCCAAAAATAGTGCAAAGAGTTTTTGTATACCCTTGATCCAACTTCCCAAAATATTAACATCTTAAAAAAAACCTAATACACTTAGCAAAATTAGAAAATATTGAATAATATTCTTAATCTACAGAATTTCCTCAAATTATATTGACTGTCCTGCAAGTGTCTTTTTGCTAATCTATGATCCAAGCAGTTTATTAGAAGTTCACTAGTTTTTCTTACCTTTTCTGATAACCAGGTTTTCATTTTACTGATTTTTTCCTCTCTTGTGTTTTTACTATTAATTTCTATTCCTATTTTGTATTTTTTCTCCCTTTCACTTGCTTTGAGTAACTTTCTAGTTTACTAGTAGAACTTCAGAAATTCATTACTGTACTGTCTTCTAATATAAGCTTTTAAAGCAATAAATTTCTTTTCTAAATATTGCTTTAGCTTTCTCCAATACATTGTGATATATAATAATTTCTATGTTATTCAGTTGAAAATATTTAATAATTTTTGTGATATGTACTTTGATATATGGATTATTTAGAAGTGCCTTACTTAATTTCTAAATATTTGAGAGCTGTTCCAGATTCAGGGTGTGGGGGGTATGGTATTTATTTCCTGATTTTGATCGTTCTAAATGTGAGAGTTTAGCTTATTATTTAGCTTGGTCAATGTTTAATGTGCCCTGGAAAAGCATATGTATACTGTCATTGTTGGGTATATTGACCTATAAGTGTCAACTAACAAAAGTTGGTTTTTACTTTTTTTCAAGTTTTTCTATGTCCTTATTGACTCTATGTATACATTTTGATTAATTGCTAAGAGATGTGTGTTGAAATTTCTGACAGCAATTCTGAACTTTTTAATTTTTTCATTTAGTCTACGTTTCAGCTTTATGTATTTTTAGGCTTTGTTGTTAGATGCCTTTTACTCATTTAGTATTATTATATATTCTTGATGCATTTGTCATTATAAAATGTGAAATGTCTTTTCATAGTTAATGTAATTTTCCCCATTCTGAAATCTACATTTTTATAATATAACCTTTTTAGTATTCATAGGATTTATTCTTTTCCATCCTTTTACCTTTAACCTATCTTCATATTTATTTTCTTAATTTTTTAAATTAGAGTCAGAGTCTGTCTGTGTTGCCTAGGCTGGTCTTAAACTCCTGGGCTCAAGCAGTCTACCTGTCTTGGCCTCCCAAAGTGCTGGGATTATAAGTGTGAGCCACCAAGTACTGTCTTGGAAAGACAAGATAGCCCTGTCATTATATCTAAAATTATCTTCCTATTTATAGCCTGTAGCTGCTTTTCCTTTTAAAAATTCATCTGAACAATCTCTGCCTTCAAATGGAGGGTTTAGACCATTTATATGTAATAAAATTATTAACATTTGGGTTTAATTCCACATTTACCTGTTTGTGTTCTATTAATCCTGTCTGGTTCCTGTTCTTATGTCTTCTTTTTCTAGCTTCCTATTGATTAATTTAGTATTCCTGTTTGACTTTTTGGTATGTGTGGTTGCTGTAGGGTTTATAATATGTATCTTCAACATATCACATCAATATCTTTAATTAAAATTTGCTTCCTAGGCATTGTACTGCTGTATAACAAGGATGCCTCCATTTTCCCCTTCTATTGTCTATGCTATTACTGTCCTGTATTTCATTTCTACATCCTTATAAAATGCATAATATATTTTTATTATTTTGTTTAAACAGCCAAGTATCTGCTAACTAACTTTTTAAAATAAGGAAAAAGATTTACACACACACACACACACACACATTTTTCCAGTTCCCATAGTTACCATTTCCAGTATTCATTTTTTTGTGTAAATCTGATTTTTCATTTTGGAAACATTGTTCTTTAGCATAAAAATTTTCCTTTAACATTTTTTTAGTGTGGTTTTGCTTCCAATAAATTTTCTCAGCTTCTGCTTGCTTAGAAATGACCTTATTTCATCTTTACTTTTGAAGGATATTTTCACTGGAGATGGAGTTTTAGGTTGACACTTTTTTCCTTTAAGCACATTAAATATGTCATTTCACTGTGTTCTGTCTTGCATCATTTCTGATCTGTGGTCATTCTAATCTCCTTTCTCTGTTCATAATGTGGCTATTCTTTTTCTGGAAGTATTTAAAACTTTATCTCTGGTTTTCAGCAGTTTGATTATTGTGTACCATGGTGTGGTTTCTTTTTGTTTATTCTGTTTGGGGTTTGTTGAGTTACTCAAACATGTGGGCTTATAGTTCTCATTAAATTTGGAAACTTTTAGCTATGTTTTTCATTTTTATAAATTAGAATTTTTTTCTGATTTGCCTTTTAAAAATTTTTCTTTCAACTTATTTTATTACCTGTTTACTTTTCCTATATATTGTGCCTGCTGTTGCTCTTCCTCTTTCTCCTCCTCCTCCTCTTCCTCCCCTTCCTCTTCCTCCTCTTCCTCTTGTTCTTTCTGAGAGTTGTTTTCCAAGACAGTATTTGATGCTGTATGCTATAGTAGTATCTCTATTGGGCACCTTCAAATGTGCTTTTCCTAAGACCCTGTAGGCATCACTAATCCTAGACCAGCTATTTATCCATTTTATGCTTATAATTTCTTCCCTAGGAGTGGGGTACAAATGTAAACTTTGTATCTCCCACTGTTTAGATTTGGGCTGCCAACATCTTGTAGATGAATCTTTTATCATATATTGCTCAGACTGGTTGCTTGGATTCTAGGCTGTATCCTGCCAGGCTCGGAGTATTATTTAGGGCCTCAGTTTCAGTTCATGGTGCTTCAGGGTGAGGATCCTAAAACTCCTCCCTTAGGCATTTATACTTATATCCACATCTGATTTCCCTGCAGGCCACTTGCCTTGTGGTTTTGGACTCCACTATGACTCTGGGTTTACTTTTTATTTTTGAATGGTACAGATTTTTTTTTCTTACTTTCAAGCTCAAGTGCGTGTGTGTGTGTGTGTGTGTGTGTGTGTGTGTGTGTGTGTGTGTTTCAATATGTAGAACATTTTCAGTGATAGGAGTTTCTTTCAAAAACTATACTAACTTAAATTCTTATATGAATTCTTCATTCTTAAATATGAATTGGAAAACCAAGAATCACTAAATAGTTGAAGGATAAAATACAACATAAGATTGATTCTAAGACAAAAAAACATGAAAAAAATGACACAAAAGGAAATAGGGATATTCAAGAATAGTGGGGAAATGTCTTTATTAATATCCTCTGACACATGTGAGCTAACATTGAATCCAGAAAGTAACAAGGTAATGAAAAGGCAAGAGTCAGAAAATAAGAATGAGATCTTGATGTGCAAAATATTATGGATAAAATGAAACATTCAGTAGAAGAATTAGGTTGAAGGATTCAAAGAAAACATTCCAGGATGCCCTCCTCCATAAAATAACACAGAAAGGAGACAGACATGAAAATATGATAGAAAAACTAAGTGACAGAAGACCAATGCAGGAGCTCTAATAGTTAATTGATAGAAGTTACACAAAGAAAAAAAAAGAAAATGAATGAAAGAAAATATTCAAATAAATAATGGAATATAGTTTTGAAGAATAAAAGCCATAAAATATTCAGCATGATAAATAGATATAACAGGAAAAAATAATTGTGATTTTAGAACATTAAGGGTAAATAACGCTTTCTGAGACTGAAAAACCAATAAATCAGTTAGATATAGTACCTCTGTAGGACTGACCTATTATTGTGATGCCAGATCATGGCAGCGAAATGCTTTCAAAGTTCTGATGAAAATGATTTCAACTAGAAATTCTATACTTTGTCAAAATATGAAATAAATGTGAGATAAAAGCAAATGTATTTACAGACATGAAAGAGATAGAAATCTATTCCTCAGAATGATCCATCTTTTCTCATGCTCAGCAATAGAAAACAATTTTTACTGAGACACATCCTAGCTAGCTAAAATTTAAATTTTTCTGACTCCCTTGCAGCTATGCAACCATGTTTTTGCCAATTATTTGTAGTGGCTGTGTTATGAGCAGGGCTTCATGGAAATATCTTTAAAAGGAAGGGGATGGTCTGCTATCATTCCTTATAATTTCCTGAAATGTAGATATGGTAACCAGGGCTCTGACATTCATTTTGGTACATGGTTTCCATGAGAATGAAAGCCATAGTCAGAGAATAATGAAAAATAGAGAAACTATGTTCCTACGACAATATGAGTTCACCGTATCAGGTTTGTACTTCAGGTTTGTACTGCCTACCTTCAAATTTCTGTTTGTGATAGAGAATGAATATATATATATATATATAAAATTTAAGTTTTTATTATTCTTATAGGCACCTGAACCTATTCCAAACTGACACAGAAAGCTATATGAGGATATTTATTAATTACTGAGTTATTTTATTTTATTTTTGCATTCACCTGGCCACATGACCATGGTCTGGGCAATAATCTGTAGTGGAAGTATGGAGGCTTCCACTTTGTATTTGTATGAAGGTTTCAAAGTAGCAGTGGATTAAACCTAAGAGAATTGTCAAAGGAAAAATCAGAAAGATTTCCATGCACAATCTTAAGGAAGATGAAAAAACATATTTCAAAATTAAAATAAAAGCAACTAGAAACTCCAGGGAAAACATAAGACACTTATAAATGTTATCACTTTGTTCTATAATTAGCAATAATTACAAAATCAAACTCATTTAACTAATAAGCCTCCTTTGGAGAGGACACTTTCTTCTAAAAATGATCAGTGTTTGCTTCTCCTAGGAATTTTTATCCAAACTAAGAAAACTACTTAAAAAAATTAATTTCTTCAGGATTTATTTAAGTTTTGGCCTCTTTTCATGAATTTACCTGATATGTGGTGAGTTCTTTGTAGGCTCACTCTTATTCACCATAGGAAAGTTTCTTATTATACCTGTGATTGTCATACATTCCAACAATTATTTTATTTTAAATTCTGAGATACATGTGCAGCATGTGTAGGTTTGTTACAAAGGTAAATGCGTGCCATGTTGCTTTGCTGCACCTATCAACCCATCACCTGGGTATTAAGCCCCACATGTATTAGCTATTTATTATGGTGATCTCCCTCACCCTGCTGCTCCAACAAGCCCCAGCATGTGTTGTTCCCCTCCCTGTGTCAATGTACTCACATTGTTCAGCTCCCACTTATAAGTGAGAACATGTGATGTTTGGTTTTCTATTTCTGTGTCAGCTTGCTGAGAATAGTGGCTTCTAGCTCCATCCATGTCCCTACAAATGATATGATCTCATACCTTTTTATGGCTACATAGTATCCCATGGCATATATGTACCACATTTTCTTTATTTAGTCTACCATTGATGAACATATGAGTTGATTCCATGTCTTGGCTATTGTGAATAGTGTTGCAGTGAGCATATGTGTGCATGTATCTTTATAACAGAATGATTTATCTTCCTTTGGATATATATCCAATAATTAGATATTTTGGTCAAATAGTATTTCTGGTTCTAAGTCTTTGAGGAACTGCCACACTGTCTTCCACAATGGTCAGATTAATTTAAACTTCCACCAACTGTGTAAAAGCATTCTGCTTTCTCCACAGACTTGCCAGCATCTGCTGTTTTGACTTTTTAATAATTGCCAATCTGATTGGCATCAGATGGTGTCTCATCGTTTTGATTTGCATTTCTCTAATCATCAGTTGTTGAGCTTTTTTACGTTTGTTAGCCACGTAAATGTCTTCTTTGTAGAAGTGTCTGTTCATGTCCTTTGCCTACTTTTTAATGTGGTTGTGACATTCCACCAGTTCTTCAGAAATACCAATTATAGCATCTTGCAAACACCTCAATAATAGTACTAATAGCTCTTTATTTTACTTGTTTACCAAATCTTTATCTTTCTCATTAGATTGTGACTCATTTATTGCATGAACAATATTTTTTACTTCTGTATTCATAGAACATAGTCAAGCATCAGGCAAATCACAGGTACTCATGCTTATTAAATGAATTAATGTGAGAAAACTTCATATGATAAATATAAGAACCTGTTCACTTTTGGCTATTTCCTCAAGAAAGAAGAAAAAGAAAACAGTGGAAGAAGATGTGATTGAGGAGGAGAATACTGAACACACTGAGTAGACTTACCTTTTTAAAGCACTTACGCAGTAGTATACATACCCTCAGAGCATGTCTCATGATATTCCGGGGCCTCTTTTCACAGATCACCTTGCAATCCCAGGTCACAAGGTGGGAGCTGCCAGCAGTCCTGGTATGAAACTACTGCACCAGCTTCCAGTCCTTCTTTAAGTGAGGTGGCTTGCAATGGACTAGCCTAGGGTAATTGTGCCAAGCTACAGCTGCCCTGTCCCTGCCTTCCTGCCAAACAGACTCAGACTTCAAGTGAATAGTTTCACAAGCCTGCAAGGAATGGATATTTATAAAGACAAGTTATGTTGTGGTCATGTTCACATAGCATCACCATCAGCTCAGCATTCAGGCAAACCAGAGCCATCTTCTCTGTAAACAAGCAGTTTTACTGCATGCAGAGTTCTAGGAAGGGAGACACATGGGTAAATGAGGCATAGGGGAGTCTGACCAACTTGTCCATGTGGAAGCCCACAGCCTTTTCTCTCTTCACATGGGGCCTTTGCCAGAGGCATTTGACACGTGGTAGAAAGGTCATGTGACTTAAGAATTAATAGACCTTGTTCCTGGCTCAGGTTCTGCTACTTACTGTTTTTATCCTTGAACATGGGTCCTTCCCCATGTCTGGGCCTTAGTTTTCTCATCGGGAAAATTTCAACTTCATAGAGTTGTTTTGCAGGTTACAAAAAGATAATGAATGGAAGCACCCTTTATTAAATGTTTTTAAATGCTCTTTTTTAAACTGAGAAATCCCTCAGTGCTGTGCAGTCTATTGTGTTCAGCCCTTATGTAAAGAATTGTTCAAGAGAAATGTTACTAAATCAGAAAGAATTACTTGCATCAATACACAGTATTAAAGAAAAATAACTTTGCTAATATTTAACATCCTTGTTTATTAATCCATTAGTCAAATATTATTGAGGATATTATCACCATCATCAAGAATATTTGAGAATCTACTATTCACTTGTTCAGTAAACAATTCTCAAGTGCTCAAGTGCAAGACACTAGTTTAGTCCTCATGAATGAACTCATAAATGAAAAGGAGAAGAGAATCCACATAAGGAATGAGGCTGGTATAATAATTCAAGGCTGTGCTGGATAAGGTTCTTATGAGTAATTTCTAGAATCAGAGAATATCAGACCTGGACACCTATATGATACTCCAGCTTGTTCAGCTCTTACCTAATACATGAATTCGGTCTCCACTACACTCATAACTAAGAACTTACCATGTGGCAGGGAGGGGTATATTCTATTTCAATTAGACCTAATTGCTTAAAAAAAAATTGCTCTCTTCTCTTTACCACTTGGTTCTCTTTCAGCCACACACAGTAAGGTAGCTTTCTCTGCCATGGGACCACCCCTTGGATGTTTAAAGATGGCCATTGTGCCTCCTTCTCCTGTGTCTCCTTTCTCTAGGAGATACAGCACTGTGGCATAGTTCACATGGTTCTGCCCCTCACCATGCCATTTTGTCTCTTTGGGCCTGCTCCAGTTGTTCTTGTGTCCTACTCAGAGTGTCACATTCTGCTTCATTTCAAAACTCCAGGAGTCGTTCCATGAAGGCAGAATAGGAAGGGATTCTAATTGCCCCTGTTTAGAGTTCTCACTGGCATTCACATTTATAATCCTAGAGATTACTGCCAAACTCAAATTTCCTTTACATACGATATGTCTCCCTTTATTTATAACTACACTCCCAGAAATTGTATATTTCTGAAGTTTGACTTTTGGAACTAAGTTCACAGCTTCACAATGATATTTTACTCAATTTTATTTTAAGATGGTGGCATAAGCTCCTACCTCTAACACAAGTCATGTCCATTGTAGTACAGTCCCTACTAGAATAATGGGGAGAATGATTCAAGGGTCAATGCATAGTTTATAACTCATGCATTACCTCTGAGAGCTTACCTGTGATTCACTTGTAATCATTTCCCATGGTTCTATTTATGATATTGATGTTCTCCCACTTCAGGATTTACCAGCAAGAATCTCCCGTGAAGATTTTGAATAAGTCTTCCCTCCAGGAGTTAAAAAAAAATAAAAATAGATACAGAAACCTGATATTAACACAAATATCATCTTCATTGTTGATAAGTGTGTGGTATGGCCCCAGTAGAACTTGTGCAGCCTGTTTGCCAGTTGCATGGTTAGAATCTCTGCTCTTCTGAGTTTACCCTTACCTTTTGGCAATTGGAACAAAATGTAAAATTAAAACCTGCAGGCAGGCAGGTGGGCAGCAGAGACCCCAGAGGGCCAGAGTGGCACATACTAAGGCCAGAGTTTCTCACATCAGATACATTCCTCCCTTAGGGTGGGCATATACAAATAGTTGCTGTGTCCTGTTACTGTGTTAGCTGCAGGAGAAGGCTGCCTTGTGGGTGCAGATGTCTCTTCCAAGGCAACCTGCAAGTCCTCGTTTACACACAGGCCCTATGGTCATGTCACTTTCTTCACAGCCTTGTAAGTTTTTATTAGAGTGGCAAAGGACACAGACCTCAGCCTGGAAACTGCTCAATCCTTCCCCAGCACGTCCTTCCCTGTCCTTGAAATTTCACACCCTGGAAGGGCTAATGGTACTTGATGTTGTACACCTGGATGTAGAGGCAGGTGCCTGCTTCATGGGTATTTTCTCTCTGCAAAGCCCCAGTTTTCAAAGTTGTATTGCCCTGGGATGTGAACTAGAGAAGTGAGCTGTCAGGAGAAGATGAACATTGCTTTGGTATGTCCCTTGATCCCACTACTTGGGTTGTGGCAGAGTAGCAATACATATTTATGTTTCCTCTCTCAATTTCCTCTTTAGTCTTAAGATGAGGTCTGGAGAGTCTTCATGCCTTACCCTATTACCCACTATGATCTTCTTATCTTTTTGTTTCTGGGTACAACTAATTCCCCTAATTTACACAAATAACTTGGAAGCTTTTACAGCCTCCTGTCCCAACATAGAATAATGAAGGGATGCTGGACACTTCTTATAGTCTTTGCTACTTCAGCTATGTATCTCTCCTTCTCCCTCATCTTCCTGGGTTAGTGGGTAGCCCTCCTGACAAACGGGGCTCTGGCCTCCATTTGCTGCTTATGTGTGGTGGTTATAGAAAATTCAGGTAACAGAATTCATCACATTATTAGGGAGATATATGTGTACAAATTTTGTGAACCCACCCCTTTTTTGTGCTAATATCTTTATTCTTTTCAAAGTAATTTCATAATTATTATCTCATTTGGGCCTCAAAGCAGTCCCATGAGCAAGGACAATTATGTTCCTATCTTCTCATTTTATACCCAGAGACACAAGCAGAAAATGGAGAAGCCATTTGCCTAAGGTTTAGAAGACAGCTGGTGGCAGAACTGGGCTCAGACTCTGTGTGGGACTCCACAGCTGTGGTGTCTCCTGCTGAGTCTGGCTGCACAGACCTCAGGACAGGTGGGCCACCACCAGGACTCCAGTAGGGTGGACAAAGTGCTGTCCTATGAGGAACCAGACAACTCAGTCTCAGCTGAATTCCCTGCTTGAGTGTCATTTCATGAGAAGAAATATGCCCTGAAGTAATGGAAAGAATTATTGTGGAGTTAAAAATATGTATGTAATATATTTTATTATATATCTATGAAATATATATAAACCTGTGTGTGTGTGTGTGTGTGTGTGTGTGTGTGTGTGTGTATATATATATATAATCTTAAGAACTTGGAGATACACACACACTATACACACACTGTATTGGTCTTTTTTCATGCTGCTGATACAGACATATCCGAGACTGGGTAATTCATAAAGAAAAAGATTCTTAATGAACTCACAGTTCCTCATAGCTGGGGAGGCCCCCACAATCACGGCGGAAGGTGAAAGACATATCTTACATGACGGTAGGCAAGAGAGAATGACAGCCAAGCAAAAAGGGTTTCCCCTTATAAAACCATCAGATCTCATGAGATTTATTCACTATCGTGAGAAAAGAATGGGAGAAACGCCCCTGTGATTCAGTTAACTCCTACCGCGTTTCTCCCACAACACGTGGGAATTACAGGAGCTATGATTCAAGATGAGATTTGTGTGGGGAAACAGCCAAACCATATCACCATAACATCACACACACACACACACACACACACACACGCAGATGTGTGTATATATTTACATTTACATATAAATGTAAATGTATATTTAATTTACATATAAATGTAAATTTGAAAGCAGCACAGAAGATTTGGGTGGCATTTTGGTGGCAAGAACCAGAGTTTAAGCCCACTGGAAAATGGTTGGAAGATAGGAGATGAGTGACACAGTTTAACTGAGAAACCTCTTTGGAACGGTATAAGAGCTTAGGTGGACTAAAGGAAAGATGAAACACTCACTTTGTTCTGGTAAAACGTCAGCAAAGGAACTATGGAATGATCCATTAAAGTGACTAGGAAAAGTTTGCACTTTTCCAGAAGCAGCACTTCCTCATCTATATATTTATCCAAATTATGTTCTAGGGAGAGTGAATTCCAGACCTGAACCCATACTGAGTTTGTGACACTGAAAGTTTAGCTATAATTAAGACCCACGTGTTTGCCCCAATCCTTTATTAAAATGAAAGCATTATTAAAAGGAAGAAAAGGAAGAACAGTAGACAACTAAAACCTCCCACCAAGAAAACCTCTGCTGTTTTGGATAAGACGTATGCCAAATTATTCCACTTTGATGGAAAGATCAAAGAAATGCAAAGGAATTCATGTGTATGGATGGCTTGAGTGCATCCACCCATCTCCCAAAGCAGCATGTTTCCAAAGGGCAGAGATAGCCTCATGCCATACCTCTTTTGTTTAATTTCCTCGAGATGCATCGTTCTCCAAGGAGATGTGCTCAAGTTCCCTCTCTCTCCCACATTGTTTTCAAATCTGGTTACCACTGAATGCATTTCTAAATGACAAGGCAACTGGATTTAAATCTTGATATGTTGAGAGAAAACCCAAACTGACAGTTGGAGGAGGCAGAAAGAGGAAAGCACTTCCCATCGTTCCTGCATCCCAAATGTCATCCCTGCCTTGCTCAGGCTGTGCAGGCAATCCTGATGAAGAAACGAGCAGGCACTTGAAAGTTTCTGACAGGTGTCGTGGGCACAGCCACTGAGTGGCCACAAGGGATGAAGCTTGACATGACAATGGCAGAGCCATTGAGGCTGGCTCCAGGACATGCAGAGTTTGGTGGCTGTCAATTCTAATCCTTGTCACACCCCAACTCCAGAATGGTATCTACAGTGGACAGAGCCAGTGGAAGTGTTTGGGAAACTTCAAAATATCCATTCCTGATCAAGCGATGCTGCCAAGCCACGATAACATAGGGTCGGCCACCCAAACCACATGCATTCCAGCTGGGGAGAGTCAGGGGAGTGGGAGTCCAGGGCTGGCCACACTGGCTTGCTATGAGTTTGTTTGCTGTCTTTATTTTTCTCTGCCTCACTCTCCAAGTCAACGCTTTCAGTCTGCCAGTTTTTTCCCACATTTCTGTGTGTAATTTTTGTGCTGACAGAATTTTCCCCACCAACAACTTCTGATAATTTTTATTCTTTTAGTATAATGATCTCTGCTGCATATCCTCCAGGATCTAAATATTTGGCAAACCTGTTCTTCTGATTTGGCTGGAGACTGATTTATATGGGAGAGGATAGCTAGCTTCTCAGTTACACTGTGCAAATAGTTTCATAAATATTGCTCTCAGGCATTATTTTGATATATTACTTCTCTTAACAGTCTGCCAAAGTCAAATATTTCTTGTAAATAAAAATCCATGGCCAGTCCTTTCATCCAGTGAAAGTAACAGGTGGTAATGAAGCTCACCTGGTGGGGGAACCTGGCTTGATTAGCTCCGGCCCAGAAATGAAGGTTAACTGGCATTAGACATGATGGATGACAGTGGGTGTGTGGGTGTGATCTTTAATCCAGTCTTCCAGCCTACTAACGGGAGACATATGCATTTAATAACTCTTAATACATTGGCTTGTAGTTAAACATTTTCAAATAACATAAGACTTGATAAGTGCATTCATTTTAAAGATCTGAAAAAAAATTATTAGGTAAAGAAGTCAGTGGCACATACAGGCTCTGAGTGTGGTTCCCACTGAAAATTGCTTGGAGCCCCTGGCAGGGTGATAAATCAACTATGGTATTGGTCTCCCTCTCCAAATGCCGTGAGTCAATACTAAAATGGAAGGAGAATTCTGGTGTCACAGTGACCCACATTGAGTCTGAAATTTGAAAATGGCAGGGCCCAGAGTAGGTGTTTTTGTGGTAACCTCCACTGGGGAACGTTGAGATAAGTTTGGGCCACATATGTGGCTCCATCTTGGCTCCAGCCATTTTCTGCTTTAGTTTTGTGTTTGGTGACTGGAAATGACCATTTCAATAGAATATCTCCTTTTGGGGGGCCTGCCTGAATGCAATGATGGTGTCAGCTTATGTCAGGACCCATGGGCCCTCCCCATGCACACAGCACTCTTGGAATCTCATCCTTTTCCATAACTCTGGCTCACATTTCCTCACCATTTACTCCTAAACATGTTTTTCTAACTGGTGCTGCCTCATACACAGATAGTAACAGCTGAAATGTGTATATCCCAGGCTGAAGGAACCTGCTTTATGTCTGTCAGTCCTATTCTCTGCTGGGTTCTGTATTCTGTCCATGGTTCTGCTGTTCTCTTGGAGGCTCAGCCTCTAAATCTCAGCATGACTTTGACTTCTTTTTCTTTTGCTTCCCATAACCAGCAGTCAGCAAGACCTGTTCTTACATAAGATCTCTTACATTTGTCCTCCACCTTTATTTTTCAATAATATTTCTATAATTTATTGTTTGTTTTGAGACAGTCTTTCTTTGCAGCCCAGGCTGGAGTGTAGTAGTGCCATCTCGGCTCACTGCAGCCTCCACCTCCTGGGTTTAAATGATTCCCGAGTAGCTGGGATTACAAGCCTGTGCCATCATGCCCAGCCAATTTTTGTATTTTTAGCACATATAGGGATTTGCCATGTTGGCCAGGCTGGTCTCCAACTCCTGAACTCAAGTGGTCGACCTGTGTTGGTCTCCCAAAATGCTGGAATTAACATGTGTGGGCCATTATGCCTGGTCATTTTTTTTTTTAATTACACATGATCCTAATACAATTTTCAAGCATTTTGCAAGGTATAAAGGAAAAAAAAAATACAACCCAAACAGGTAATTTAAAAATACCCAGCCATCAAAAACGATGAGTTCACGTCCTTTGTAGGGACATGGATGAACCTGGAAACCATCATTCTCAGCAAACTGACACAAGAGCAGAAAATCAAACACCATATATTCTCGCTCATAGGCGGGTGTTGAACAATGAGAACACATGGACACAGGGAGGGGAGCACTACACACTGGCGTCCGTTGGGGGGAAATGGGGGAGGGGCGGGGGGGTGGGGAGGTGGGAAGAGATATCATGGGGAGAAATGACAGATACAGGTGAGGGGACGGAAGGCAGCAAAGCACACTGCCATGTGTGTACCTATGCAACAATCTTGCATGTTCATCACATGTACCCCAAAACCTAAAATGCAATAAAAAAAAAAGAAAAAAAATACCCAAATCATATTGCCCATAAATATTTTATAAAATTAGATGTCATTCTTCCAGACTTATCTTGATGTACAAATACAGATGGATGGAAAAATGGATGGGGGAAAGAAAAAATAGTATATAACATGATTATGGTATTTTTTTAATAAAAACAATGTTTTAACAGGAAAAAATAAAAATGAAGAGAGCTGCTTAACTTTAGCTGTTTCTTTACCGCAATATATATAAATGCCTAAATTATCCATGGTTAGAAAAATATGAACTTCCAACTTTAAAAAACTGTGAAAGTATACTTTTTTTATGATTGGCAGGGGTGGAAATTATGTTTAAAATTTTTGCTGTGCTACTGTCTTTTTTATTTATTTATTTTACTTCAAGTGCATACTATACCTGGCATTTCTCCCCATGTTATCCCTTCCCTCCCTCCCCACCCTCCCACTGTCTCTCCCCTACCCCTCCCCAACTGCCCCCAGTGTGTGATGTTCCCCTCCCTGAGTCCATGTGTTCTAGTTGTTCAACATCCACCTATGAGTGAGAACATACAGTGTTTGGCTTTCTGTTCTTATGTCAGTTTGCTGAGAATAATGGTTTCCAGATTCATCCAAGTCCCTACAAAGTACATGAACTCATTGCTTTTTATGGCTGCATAGTATTCCATGATATATATGTACCACATTTTCTTTGTCCAGTCTATCATCGATAGGCATTTGGGTTGATTCCAAGTCTTTACTCTTGTGAACAGTGCTGCAGTTAATATTCATGTGCATATGTCCTTATAATAGAATGATTTATAATCTTTGGATATATACCCAGTAACGGGATTGCTGGATCAAATGAATTTCTATTTCTAGGTCTTGGGGAATCACCACACTGTCTTCCACAATGGTTGAACTAATTTACACTCCTACCAACAGTGTAAAAGTGTTACTATTTTTCCACACCCTCTCCAGCATCTGTTGTCTCCAGATTTTTTAATGATCACCATTCTAACTGGTGTGAGATGGTATCTCAGTGTGGTTTTGATTTGCATTTCTCTAATGACCAGTGATAAGGAGCATTTTTTAAATTTTATTTATTTATTTTTTATTGCATTTTAGGTTTTGGGGTACATGTGAAGAACATGCAAGATTGTTGCATAGGTACACACATAGCAGTGTGGTTTGCTGCCTTCCTTCCCCTCACCTGTATCTGTCATTTCTCCCCATGCTATCTCTTCCCACCTCCCCACCCCCTCATCCCTCCCCCATTTCCCCCCAATGGACCCCAGTGTGTAGTGCTCCCCTCCCTGTGTCCATCAACACCCATTTTTCGTATGTTTGTTGGCCTCATATATGTCTTCTTTTGAAGTGTCTCTTCATATCCTTCACCCACCTTTGAATGGGAAAGTATTGTACTTTAAAAAAAAAAAAATTCCACATTGATTTTAATCAGTGATGACTGGATTCATACTAAGAGAGATGGGTTAGTAGCCCTTTAAGTATCCTGCCTGTCAAGACACCTACCTCTACATTTCAAACATATTTATAAAGATTTATGACATCTACATTCTGTAATCATGATATCCCTAGTAGAACTGTCTTAGTTCTTTATTTACATTAACTAGTTGCTCACTAACAGTCATTTCTCTGGAGCGTCTCTATTTCTGAGTGTTTTGTTTTGATTCTTGCTGCTAACTTGGATTTGATCTTGGAGTACTTTTCTCAAAGAATTTCAGTCCTATAATCTGCGAGTGTTTTGCATGCCAAGGTCATACTTTCAAGGGTCTATCAGCAAGTTTTAGATATTGTAGCACTGGTTTCTACTGTCAGGTATGACATGCTTTTTAAATTACATAGTGCCATTCTTTTTCATTTTGCCAGATTTCATCATTGGTAGTTTTTGCCACCCCCCAGACTATCCATCCCCCAAAAAGAGCTAAAGGGTGCTATATGTCAAGTTCTGTTATATTTTAAATTGTCTTCATGTTTCTCCACTACTTGAATAACAACTTGGCTTATTGTTATGTTCTTACTTTTTATATTTTTCTGAAATACTTAAAGACACAGTTCCTTTATCTATTATAGAAATTAGAGATTCCTTTGTCTTTTGTTCACCCTCAATAGTTATTTATGTGTGTGTATATTTTACCACAAAATGTATTTCAAAAATAGGGAAAAACCCATCACATGTGTGTTATAATCAACACTCACATTTAGCAACTGTTAGTGTTTTGATTTGCTTTGACTATCTTTGTTCCATAAAACATTCAAAATACATAAAGGGGCTGGGCGCAGTTATCAGATGCCTGTAATCTCAGCACTTTGGGAGGCCGAGGCAGGCAGATCACCTGAGGTCAAGAGTTCAAGACCAATCTGGCCAACATGGTGAAACCCCATCTCTACTAAAAATACAAAATTAGCCAGGCATGGTGACACATGCCTGTAATCCCAGCTACCTGGGAAGCTGAGGCACAAGAATTGCTTCAACCTAGGAGGCGGAGGTTGCAGTGATCTGAAATTGTGCCATTGCATTCCAGCCTGGGCAACAGAGTGAGACTCCTTCAAAAAAATAAATTTAAAAAAGGCACTATAATAAGGGCACCTAAGATGGTGCATCTTCCTTTTTTTGTTGTTTTCATTTATTTTTTATTTATTTAATTTATTATACTTTAAGTTCTGGGGTACACGTGCAGAATGTGCAGGTTTGTTACATAGGTTTACACATGCCATGGTGGTTTGCTGCACTCAAACCCATCATCTACATTAGGTATTTCTCCTAATGCTGTCTCTCCCCAGCCCCCTACCCCACACCAGGCCCCAGTGTGTGATGTTCTCTTCCCTGTGTCCATGTGTTCTCACTGTTCAACTCCCACTTATGAGTTAGAATATGTGGTATTTAGTTTTCTGTTCTTGTGTTAAGTTTGTTGAGAATGATGGTTTCCAGCTTCATCCACGTCTGCAAAGAACATGAATGCATCCTTTTTCATGATTGCATAGTATCCCATGGTGTATATGGATGGTGTACCTTCTTAGGTGTACATAAGTACACAATCGTAGGTGCCCTTTTCTAATTTATTTCCCAATATTCCTCCAGAGAGGAATCTACTGTCCTTATTTTAGTGTTTGCAATTACTAAACATGACTTTAAGGCATTCTTATATATGTACGTATCCAGGAAATATATACTGTAATATTGCTGTTTGAAATTATTTAAATGCTATCTTACTGAACTTATATTCCACACCTTGCCTTGTTCATTGTAAAATGTGTTAATATCAATTAACAAATTTAACTGGAATTCAAAATTGTTCAAGTTTCTTCTATGAATGGATATTTTGTTGCCAGTTTTTCATTACTATTTGTTGCAGCAAGTAATGTTGTAGCCAATAATTTTGTTCATTCGTTATCCTTGATATGTTTGAGAATTTCTTCATGATACACATTCAGAGATGGATTTGAGGCCATATATGTACTGTTTGTGTCTTTAATTTTATTTAACATTGACAAATATCTAGAAAAATATTATACCACCACCAGGACTGTATGCTTCCCAGTATTTTGTATCTATACCAGCACTTCATACTTTTATACTTTTTCATACTTTCCCATCTAAAAGACATTAAATGGTACCTTAATACTAGTTTTCTATTTTTATATTTTCCTGAGTACTGAGATTGAAAATATTTTCGAATGTCTAGTGGTCCTCTAAAGTTATTTATGATTTATCTGATCATATCATTTGCCCACTTTTCTGCAGGGTGGGCTTTTGTCTTTTTCATCTTGATTCTTAAAGATAATTTATGTATGTTGGATTCCTAGTCATTGTTAGTTTAATGTGTTACAAATGTCTTTCTTAATTCTATATTTGATTGTTCAACATTTTGTGTGTTACCTTTGTAACATAGAAGCTTATTTATTTATTTAGAAAGGGTCTTACTCTATTGCCTAGGCTGGAGTACAGTGGCATGATCTCTGCTCACTGCAATCTGCCTCGTGCACTGAAGGGATCCTCCCACCTCAGCCTCCTGAGTAGCTAGGACCACAGATACCTGCTACCATGCCCAGCTAATTTTTATATTTTTTTGCAGTGATGCGTTTCCACCATGTTGCCCAGGGTGGTGTCCAACTCCTGGGTTCAAGCGATCTGCCCTCCTCAGCTTCCCAAAGTGCTGGGATTACAGGTATGCTGGCTGAATTTATCTTTTTTTTTTTTTGCCTTTTGTGATCTGTGCTTTTTGCATTCATCTTAAGAAATCATTTTGAACCATGAGATGTAAATATAGTCTAATATGTTCTTTTAAAGTTTGAAAACTGTGCTTTTTACTTTTATGTCATTAACTCATCATATGAATGTGATTATGGCAGATTGACACGAGATGCCAATTGCATTTTTTAAATATGGAAAAACAGTGGAAACTATTTTTCTTTCCCCACTAATTCTAGGCTCTTTATTCTGTTCCATTTGTTTGTTGATCCCTGGGCCAGCAGTTTTAATTACTGTTATTTTATTAAGTTTTCATATAGAATTGGGCAAATCTCTAACTTGTTTTTCAATATTCTATTAATTATTACTTACTTTGGCTGTTGCTGGTTTTACGTAATGCAAATACCTTCTCCCATTCTATGATTTGTCTCTTTACTCTCATAAGAATGTTTCTGGGTGAGCAAAAATCCTCAATTTTATGTACTAAAATTTGTAATCCTTTCTTTTGTTATTAGTGTTTTTTTCCTGTTTAAAACATCTGTGCTACCTCAATATGACAGATGTATTCTGTGATTTTTTTTTCTAAAGCATTATTTTGCCTTTTATATTTAGATCTATAATCTATCTTGAGAATCAAGACTATTCGTATGGTATAAGGTAGTGATCAAGTATGTTTTTTCTTTTAACACATGAATATTCAATAATTCAACACCATGTATTAAAGGCCATTCTGTCATGCCATCTTTGCCAGAGACAAATTACTCATATATGTGTGGGCTTGTCTTGGGCTTTTGATTGTGTTCCATCAGTCTCTCTGTTTTTAAATAAGACACATTATCTTAACTAATGTAACTGTATAAATACTTGATATTCATTAGAACAAGTTTTCTAATTCTGTTTTTTTCACTATTCGTAGCCCTTTGAAATTCCATGTTTATTTATTTAATTATGATTTTTAATTTTAATAGCTGTAGAGGTACAAGTGCTTTTTGGTTACATAGATGAATTGCATAGTGATGAAGTCTGGGTTTTTTTATACATATACATATATATGTATACATACACACACACACATACACACCGTGGTATATTATTATATATATACACAGACCATGGTATATTTCTATATCTTCCTAATTTAAGTTTAGGGGGTTGTGTGTTTCCAACAACTTATTCATTCCCTCTAAATTTTTATGCATATAGGTGTTCTTAGTGGTCTTGAATGACCTTTTGTATTTCTTTTGTATCAGTTGTAAAGTTGCCATTTTCATTTCTGTTTGAGCTTATTTGAATCTTTCTTTCTTTCTTGGTCAATCTAAGTAGTTGTCTATAAATTTGTTTATCTTTTCAAAGAAATGACTTATTTCATTGATTTTTATTTCATTTGAATTTTGCTTAGTTTTCTTTCTTTCTTTTTTTTTTTCTTTTCTTTTCTTTTTTTTTTTTGCCTGGATTTCAGTTTGGTTTATTCCTGGTTTTTGTTGTTGTTGTTGCTTTTCCTTGAGGTGTGACATTAGGTTGTCAGTTTGTGATTTTTTCTGTCTTTTTGATGTAGGCATTTAATCCTATATGCTTTCCTGTTGCTGTATCCTAGCGGTTTTGATAACTTTTATCACTGTCATCATGCATTTTGAAATGTTTTTAAATTTACATTTTGATTTCATTGTTGATTCAGGAGTAGACTGTTTAATTTCCATGTATTTGCATAGTTTTGAGGATTCCTCTTGGAATTGATTTCTAGTTTTATTTCACTCTGGCCTGAGAAGATGCTTGATATAATTTTGATTTTTATAAATATATTGAGACTTGTTTTGTGACTTATTATATCTTGGAAAATGTTTCATATGCTAATAATAATGATGCATATTCTGAAGTTTTTGGGTTGAATGTTCTGTAAATGTCTGTTAGGTCCATCTTTTTCTAGAGTCCAGTTTAAGTCCAGTGTTTCTTTGTTGACTTTCTGCCTTGATGACTGAAGTTCCCCTGTGTTGAAATTCCCCTCTATTTATTGTGCTGCTGTCTGTCTCTTTTCTTAGGTCTAGTAGTAATTGCTCTATGCATCTTGGAGCTCTGGAGTTAGATGCATATAAATTTAGGTTTCTTATAATCATCTTGTTGAATCAATCCCTTTATCATCATATAATGACATTTTTCTTTTATTTTCTCTTTCTCCCTCCCTCCTTCCCTCCTCCCTTCCTCCCTCCCTCCCTCTTTCCCTTTCTCTTTTCTTTTTTCTTTTTTCTCGTTACTTTAAAGTTGTCTTATTTGATACAAGAATAGCTACTCCTGCTTGCTTTTGGTTTTCATTTGTGTGAAATATTTTTTCCACCTCTTTACCTTGAGTCTCTAAGAATCTTGATATGATAGGTAGGTCTCCTGAAGACAGCAGACATTTATTTGGTTTATGTTTTTAAATCCATTCGTCAAATATATATTTTTAAAGTGTAGCATTCAGACCATTTACATTCAATGTTAATGTTGACATGTGAGGTGTTGCCCAGTCATCATATTGATTTTTATTAAGTTACTTTGTTTACTTTATTGTATCACTGTTTTATAAACTCTGTGAGTTGTATTATTTCAATTGTTTTTATTCTGGTGCACATCAACCTTTTGTTTCAATATTTAGGATTCATTTTATTATTTTTTTGTAGGGCTGTCTAGTGTTAACAGATTCTCTCAGCGTTCGATTGAGTGCGAAAGACTTAATTTCCCCTTCACTTATAAAACTTAGTTTTGCTTGTTACAAAATTTTTGGCTGACAGTTATTATGTTTGAGGAGACTAAAGGTAGGACCTTAATCCCTTCTGGCTTGTAAGATTTCTTCTGAGAATCTACTGTTGGTCTGATAGGTTTTCCTTTATAAGTTATCTAATGCTTTTGTCTTACTGCTCTTAGAATTTTTTCTTTCATGTTAACTTTAGGTAGACTGACAACCATACGTCTTGGTGATGTCCTTTTTGCAATGAATCTCCAGGACATTGAGTTTCTTATATTTGAATGTCTAAATCTCTAGCAAGACCAGGGAAGTTTTCCTCAACTATTGCTTCACATAGGGTTTCCAAACTTCTTGCTTTCTCTTCTCCCTCAAGAACAACCTATAAGTCTTAGGTTTGGAAAATTTATATAAACCTATGTTTCTGAGATACTTTTTTCACTTCTACTTTTTTTTCTTTATTTTTGTCTGATTGAATTCAAAATTCTTCCCTTTAAGCTCAGAAATTCTAAAATTCCTTAAAATCAGTTTATAAATTTCCTACAGAATCTGGACTTAACAAGACAGCCCCACAATCATATAAGCTATTTTTCTACAATTAATTAATTTAAATATCAGATCCCTGGTCCCGTTTCTCTGGTGTAACTCTGACTATATGTTACCCTAAAATGGGAAATAAGTGAATTAGAATTTTGCTGTATCCTCTTCCTTATGTGCTGATTGCATTTAATTATGTATCCTTCTTGGTGTTATTAAAGTTTAGTGAGTGTGTGAGGGTGTACTGAAAAACAAACTCATTTCTGTAAAATTTTCTTCTAAGTTTAACAGGCTTTTTAGAAAAACAGAGTTAACAGGAGACAATTCAAAAAAATATGCTACTTTATTAGAGCGAAACCAATTATAGACCCAACAAAACTCACCCAATTAAAAAATATTAAATTTGGAATGAATAAAGTAGTAAGCAGTACTTAAGAGTATTTTATTTATTTTACTTTTTATAGTTTAGAGGTAGGATCTTCCTACATTGCCCAGGCTAGCCTCAAACTCCTGGGCTTAAATGATCTTCCTGCCTCAGCCTCCTGAGTAACTAGGACTACAGGTACATGCCCCCATGTTCTGCAGTAATTATATTTCTTAAAATATGTATTTTATTGCATTTTAGGTTTTGGGGTACATGTCAAGAATATGCAAGATTGTTGCATAGGTACGTACATGGCATTGTGGTTTGCTGCCTTCCTCCCCATCACCTATATCAGGCATTTCTCCCAATGCCATCCCACCCCAACTCCCCACCCCCCACTGTCCCTCCCCTAGTTCCCCAACACAGACCCCAGTGTGTGATGCTCCCCTCCTTGTGTCCATATGTTCTCACTGTTCAACACCCATCTATGAATGAGAACATGCAGTGTTTGATTTTCTGGTCATGTGTCAGTTTGCTGAGAATGATGGTTTCCAGGTTCATCCATGTCCCTACAAAGGACACAAACTCATCATTTTTTATGGCTGTATAGTAGGTGTCCCCAAACTTTTTACACAGGGGGCCAGTTCCCTGTCCCTCAGACCGTTGGAGGGCCGCTGCATACTGTGCTCCTCTCACTGACCACCAATGAAAAAAGTGCCCCTTCCTGAAGTGCGGCGGGGGGCCAGATAAATGGCCTCAGGGGGCCACATGCAGCCCGTGGGCCGTAGTTTGGGGACGCCTGCTGTATAGTATTCCATTGTGTATATGTGCCATATTTTCCCTGTCCAGTCTATAGTCGATGGGCATTTTGGTTGGTTCCAGGTCTTTGCTATTGTAAACAGTGCTACAATGAACATTCATGTGCATGTATCCTTATAGTAGAACGATTTGTAATCCTTTGGATATATACCCAGTAATGGGATTTCTGGGTCAAATGGAATTTCTATTTCTAGGTCCTTGAGGAATCGCCACACTGTCTTCCACAATGGTTGAATTAATTTACACACCCACCAACAGTGTAAAAGAGTTCCTATTTCTCCACATCCTCTCCAGCATCTGTTGTCTCCAGATTTTTTAATGATCGCCATTCTAACTGGCATGAAATGGTATCTCAGTGTGGTTTTGATTTGCATTTCTCTAATGACCAGTGATAAGGAACATTTTTCATACGTTTTTGGCCTCATATATGTCTTCTTTTGTAACGTGTCTATTCATGTCCTTCACCCACTTTTGAATGGGCTTGTTTTTTCTTGTAAATCTGTTTTAGTTCTTTGTAGATTCTGGATGTTAGCCCTTTGTCAGATGGGTAGATTGCAAAAATTTTTCCCATTCTTTTTGTTGCTATTTCCCTGTAATGCTTGTTTCTTTTGCTGTGCAGAAGCTCTGGAGTTTAATTAGGTCCCATTTGTCTATTTTGGCTTTTGTTGCCAATGCTTTTGGTGTTTTGGTCATGAAGTCCTTGCCTATGCCTATATCCTGAATGGTTTTGCCTAGGTTTTCTTCTAGGGTTTTTATGGTGTTAGGTCTTATGTTTAAGTCAGGCGTCCCCAAACTTTTTACACAGGGGGCCAGTTCACTGTCCCTCAGACTGTTGGAGGGCTGCCATCTACTGTGCTTCTCTCACTGACCACCAATGAAAAAGGTGCCCCTTCCTGAAGTGTGGCAAGGGGCCGGATAAATGGCCTCAGGGGGCTGCATGTGGCTTGCGGGCCATAGTTTGGGGACGCCTGGTTTAAGTCTTTAATCCATCTGGAGTTAATTTTAGTGTAAGGTGTCATGAAGGGGTCCAGTTTCTGCTTTCTGCACATGGCTAGCCAGTTTTTCCAACACCATTTATTAAACAGGGAATCCTTTCCCCATTGCTTGTTTTTTTCAGGTTTGTCAAAGATCAGATGGTTGTAGATGTGTGGCGTTGCCTCTGAGGACTCTGTTCTGTTCTGTTGGTCTATATCTCTGTTTTGGTACCAGTACCATGCTGTTTTGATTACTGTAGCCTTGTAATGTAGTTTGAAGTCCAGTACTGTGATGCCTCCTGCTTTGTTCTTTTTGCTTAGAATTGACTTGGTTATGCAGGCTCTCTTTTGGTTTCATATGAAGTTTAAGGTGGTTTTTTCCAGTTCTGTAAAGAAGGTCATTGGTAGCTTGATATGGATAGCATTGAATCTATAAAGTACTTTGGGCAATATGGCCATTTTCATGATACTGATTCTTCCTAACCATGAGCATGGAATGTTTCTCCATCTGTTTGTGTCCTCTCTTATTTTGTTGAGCTGTGGTTTGTAGTTCTCCTTGAAGAGGTCCTTTACATTTTTTGTTAATTATATTCCTAGGTATTTTATTCTCTTTGTAGCAATTGTGAATGGCAGTTCGTTCTTGATTTGGCTCTCTTTAAGTCTGTTAGTGGTGTATAGGAAGTGCTTGTAACTTTTGCACATTGATTTTGTATCCTGAGACTTTGCTGAAGTTTCTTAACAGTTTCAGGAGATTTTGGGCTGAGATGATGGGGTCTTCTAAATATACAATCATGTCATATGCCAATAGAGATAATTTGACTTCCTCTTTTCCTAATTAAATATACTTTATTTCTTTTTCTTTCCTGATTGCTCTGACTAGAACTTTCAGTACTGTGTTGCATAGGAGTGGTAAGAGAGGGCATCCTTGTCTAGTGCCAGATTTCAAAGGGAATGCTTCCATTTTTTGCCTATTCAGTATGATATTGGCTGTGGGTTTGTAGCAAATAGCTTTTATTATTTTGAGATAAGTTCTGTCAATATCTAATTTATTCAGAGTTTTTAGCGTAAAGGGCTGTTACAGAGAAGGCCTTTGACAAAATTCATCTGTTGAGATAATCATGTGGTTTTTGTCTTTGGTTCTGTTTGTGTGGTGAATTACGTTTATAGACTTGCATATGTTGAACCAGGCTTGCATCCCCAGGATGAAGCCTACTTGATCGTGATGGATAAGCTTTTTGATGTGCTGTTGCAGTTGGTTTGCTAGTATTTTATTGAAGATTTTTACATCTATGTTCATCATGGATGTTGGCCTGAAATATTCTTTTCTTGCTGAGTCTCTGCCAGGGTTTGGTATCAGGCTGACGCTGGTCTCATAAAATGATTTGAGGATTGCCTCTTTTTCGACTGTTTGGAATAGTTTTTAGAAGGAGTGGTACCAGCTCCTCTTTGTATGTCTCATAGAATTCAGCTATGAACCCATCCAGACCTGGGCTCTTTTTGGTGTATAGGCTATTAATAATTGCTGCCTCAACTTCAGACCTTGTTATTGATCTATTCCAGGTTTTGACTTCTTCCTGGTTTAGGCTTGAAAGGATGCAGGCGTCCAGGAATTTATCCATTTCTTCCAGGTTTACTGGTTTATGTGCATAGAGTTGTTTGTAGTAATCTCTGATGGTTTGTATTTCTGTGGAATCAGTGGTGATATCCCCTTTATCATTTTTATTGCATCTATTTGATTCTTCTTTCTTTTCTTTTTTATTAATGTGGCTAGTGGTCTATTTTGTTTATGTTTAAAAAAAAAAAACACCTCCTGGATTATTGATTTTTTGAAGGGTTTTTGTGTGTGTGTGTGTGTGTGTGTGTCTCTATCTCCTTCAGTTCTGCTCTGATTTTATTTATTTCTTGTCTTCTGCTAGGTTTTGAGTTTTTTTTTTATCTTGATCCTCTAGCTCTTTCAATTTTGATGATCGGATGCTGATTTTAGATCTTTCCTTACTTCTTATGTGGGCATTTATTGCTATATATTTTCCTGTAGACACTGCTTTAAATGTGTCCCAGAGATTCTGGTACATTGTGTCTTCATTCTTGTTGGTTTCAAAGAACATCTTCACTTCGGCCTTCATTTCATTGTTTATTCAGTCAACATTTAAGAGCCAGTTGTTCAGTTTCCATGAAGTTGTGCGTTTCTGAGTTAATTTCTGAATTCTGAGTTCTAACTTGATTGCACTGTGGTCTGAGACTGCTTGTTATGATTTCCATTCTTTTGCATTTGCTGAAGAGTGATATACTTCCAATTATGTGGTCAGTTTTAGAGTAGGTGTTATGTGGTGCTGAGAAGAATGTATAGTCTATGGATTTGGGGCGGGAGTTCTTTAAATGTCTATTAGGTTTGCTTGTTCCAGGTCTGAGTTCAAGTCCTGGATATCCTTGTGAATTTTCTGTACCATTGATCTGTTTAATATTGACAGTGGAATGTTAAAGTCTCCCACTATTATCGTGTTGGAGTCTAAGTCTCTTTGTAAGTCATTAAGAACTTGCTTTATCTATCTAGGTGCTCCTGTATTGGGTATGTATATATTTAGGATTGTTAGCTCTTCTTGTTACATTGATCCTTTCACCATTATGTAATGTCCTTTTCTGTTTCTTTTTACTTTTGTTGGTTTAAAGTCTATTTTATCAGAGACTAGGATTGCAACTTCTTCTTTTTTATTCTCTCCATTTGCTTGGTAAATCTTCCTCCATCCATTTATTTTGAGCCTTTGTGTGTCCTTGCATGCGAGATGGGTTTTTTTGGATACAGAACACTGATGGGTTTTGGCTTTTTATCCAATTTGCCAGTCTGTGTCTTTTGATTGGGGCATTTAGCTCATTTACATTTAGGATTAATATTGTTATGTGTGAATTTGATCCTGCCATTTTGACACTAGCTGGTTGTTTTGCCTGTTAGTTGATGGAGTTTCTTCATTGTGTTGATGCTCTTTACCATTTGGTATGTTTTTGGAGTGGCTGGTACTGGTTGTTCCTTTCTATGTTTAGTGCTTCTTTCAGGAGCTCTTATAAGGCAGGCCTGGTGGTGACAGAATCTCTCAGCAATTGCTTGTTCATAAAGAATTTTATTTCTCCTTCACTTATGAAGCTTAGTTTGGCTGGATATGAAATCCCAGGTTGAAAGTTCTTTTCTTTAAGGATGTTGAATATTGGCCCCCACTCTCTTCTGTCTTGTAGGTTTTCTGCTGAGAGATCCACTGTGAGTATGATGGGCTTCCCGTTGTGGATTACTCGACCTTTCTCTCTGGCTGCCCTTAGCATTTTTTCCTTCATTTCGACCCTGATGATTCTGACGATTATGTGCCTTGGGGTTGCTCTTCTTGAGGAATACCTTTGTGGTGTTCTCTGTATTTCCTGGACTTGAATGTTGGCCTCCCTTGCTAGGTTGGGGAAGTTTTCCTGGATAATATCCTGAGGAGTGTTTTCCAGGTTGGATTCATTCTCTTCATCACATTCAGGTACACCTATCAAAGGTAGATTAGGTCTTTTCACATAATCCCATATTTCTTGGAGGCTTTGTTTGTTTCTTTTTACTCTTTTTTCTCTTGTTTTTCTTTGTTGTTTTATTTTATTGAAGTGATCTTTGACCTCTGATATCCTTTCTTCTGCTTGGTCAATTTGGCTATTGAAACTTGTGTATGCTTTGCGAAGCTCTCGTGTTGTGTTTTTCATCTCCATCAATTCATTTATGTTCCTCTCTAAGCTGTTTACTCCCATTAGCATTTCTTCAAACCTTTTTTCAAGGTTCTTAGTTTCTTTGCCTTGAGTTAGAACATGTTCTTTTAGCATAGATAAGTTTGTTATTACTCACTTTCTGAAGCCTATTTCTGTCAATTCATCAGATTCATTCTCCATCCAGCCTTGTTTCTTTGTTGGCGAGGGGTTGTGATCCCTTGGAGGAGGTGAGGTGTTCTGGTTTTGGGTGTTTTCTTCCTTTTGCGCTGGTTTCTTCCCATCTTTGTGGATTTATCTGTGGTCTTTGTAGTTGGTGACTTTCAGATGGGGTCTCTAAGTAGATGTTCCTTTTTTTGATGATGAAGTTATTTTTTTCTGTTTCTTAGTTTTCCTTCTAACATTCAGGCCCCTCTGCTATAGGACTGCTGGAGGTCCACTCCAGAACTTGGTTGCCTGGGGATCATCTGAAGTGGCTGCAGAACAGTGAGGGTTGCTGCCAGTTTCTTCTTCTCCTATCTGTCTTTGTCCCAGAATGATGTCAGTCTGAGCTCTCCTTTATGAGGTGACTCTTTGGATATATGGGTTCAGGGAGCTGGTTGAGGAGACAGTGTGTCCTTTATAGGAGCTCAAGTGCTGAGCTGTGCGCTCCATTGTTCCATTCAGAGCTGCTGGGCAGGTGTGTTTAAGTCTGCTGTAGCAGAACTTGTAACTGCTTTTTTTTCCCCCAGGGGCTCTGTCCCAGGAAGGTAGGACCTTATTTATATGTTTCTGTCATGCTGCTGCCTTTTTTCAGGGATGCCCTGCCCATTGAGGAGGCAGCCTAGTCACAGTCTGTCAGCAGAGACGTTGCTGAGCTGCTGTGGGCTCCGCCTAGCTGCTGTGTGAACTTCCCTGCAGTCTTGTTTATAGGGGTATAGTTAGAACTGCCTCGGCAATGGTGGCCCACCTCTGTAATGGTGGACTGCCTTGGTAATGGCGGGCACCCCTCCCCCACAGAGCGGGACCATCCCAGCCTGACCACCTGGCTCCCTGGCTCAGACCCCCTTTTTTAGCAGTAGAACTGGTGACTGTCTCCCAGGAATTCCAGTCACCAGTTGAAATGGCACCCAGATTTGTGTGAGTTCTTGTGCAGAGGCCTGCTGTGCTGGTTGAAATAGCCATGCTGGGGGCTCGTGGTGCCTTTTTGCCTGGGAATCTCCTGGCCTGGATCCCTGTTTCATTCCCTTTTCAGTTGAATGGGCAACTCTGTCCCCAGGCATTCCATTTGCCAGTTGAAAAGGCACCTGGATTTGTGTGAAATTTTGTGCAGAGACCCATTGTGCCAGCTGAAACAGCTGTGCTGGAGGCACTTTTCTGCCTAGGAATCTCCTGGCCCTCTATTTCAGTCCCCTTTTTTATCACTGAATGGAGACTCTGTCTCCCAGGCACTCCAGTTACCAGCTGAAATGGTGGCTGGAGAAGACTCACTGCACCGGCCAAAGCAGCCACACTGGAGACCCCTGGTGCTCCTCTGCTTGCGAATCTCCTGGTCTGTGGGAAATGGAAACGTAGTGATCACTCACCCTCCACACTCTCGCTGGGAGCTGGTATCCCGAGCTGCTCCTACTTGGCCATCTTAGATTGAGGACTTTATAATATTTTTAAAATAGAAAAATAAAGATAGAACAAAACACGACTGCTGGGAAGATGGCCAACTAAGAACAGCTTAGGATTTCAGCTCCCAGTGAAAGTGTAGAGCAGACTTCCCCAAACTTTTTACACAGGGGGCCAGTTCACTGTTCCTCAGACCGTTGGAAGGCCGCCACATACTGTGCTTCTCTCACTGACCACCAATGAAAGAGGTGCCCTTTCCTGATGTGCGGTGGGGGGCTGGATAAATGGCCTCAAGGGGCCGCATGCAGCCCACGGGCTGTAGTTTGGGGATGCCTGGTATAGAGGGTGAGTGGATGTCACATTTCCAGACGAATTTTTATTGCCCACAGACCTGGAGATTACCAGGCGGAGGAGTTGCCAGTGCGGCTGTTTTGGCCTGCGTGGCTGATTTGGCCCGGCGGCTGCTTTGACCGCGCCCTGCCATGGCAGTTCGCCATACAAAAGACACTGGTCTGGGAGCCCTCTTAGCTGGCGATTGGAGCACTGAGATGGCAGAGTTGCCCATTCATCTGAAATAGCAAGCCAGATCAGGAGATTCCTAGGCAAAAAAATCACCAGGAAGCTCAGCGCTGCTGTTTCACCTGGCTCAGTGAGTTGCGGCACAGGAGATCTCAGTGCCTTTTCAACAGGCAACTGGAATGCTGGGTCGGTCAACTGGAAAAAAAAGACTCTGAGTCTGGGAGCCAGGTGATCAGGTTGGTCCCCTCCCCCAAACAATAACAACAACAACAACAAAAAAACAGTAATTGAAAACGCTTTGGGTTGAGCATTTCACAGCAAGCACAGCTGAACCTGGGATGGTCCAGCTCTGTAGGGGAGGGTCGTCTGCCATTACTGAGACTCTCCACTACTATGGAAGCAGCCTACCATTGCTGAGGCAATCCGCTGTTGCTGAGGCAACCTGCCACTACAGAGAGAGTCCGCCATATCAGAGGTGGGCCACCATTGATGAGGCAGGTCTAACTACACCCATATAAACAGGACTGCAGGGAAGATCAAACAGCAGCTGGGCAGAGCCCATAGCAGCTGAGGATAGCCTCTGCAGGCAGACAGTAACTAGGCAGCAGCAGACCTAAATGTACCTGCCCAGCAGTTCTGAATGAACAACTGAGCTCACAGCTAAGGAACTGAGCCCCAGTAAAGGACAAACTGTCTCCCCAAGCAGCTCTCTGACCCCCACAGATCCAAAGAGTCACCTCATAAAGGAGAGAACAGACTGACATTTGGCAGGCATCCTTCTGGGACAAAGATAGCAGAAGAGGAAACTGGTAGCAACCTTTACTCTTCTGCAGCTGCTGCAGGTGATCCCCAGGCAAGCAGGGCCTGGAGTGGACCTCAGCAGTCCTACAGCAGAGGGGCCAGACTGTTAGAAGGAAAGCTAAGAAAAAGAAGTAACTTCAGCATCCACAAACTGGAAGCTCACTCAGAGACCCAATCTGAAAGACAGTAACTACAAAGACAACAGGTGGATAAACCCACAAAGATGGGAAGAAACCAGCACAAAAAGGATGAAAACTCCCAAAACCAGAACACCTCTCTTCCTAAAAGGGATCGCAACTCCTCACCAGCAAGAGAACAAGAATGGATGGAGAAGGAGGGTGACGAAATGACAGAATCAGACTTCAGAAAGCGGGTAGTAAGAAACTAGAGTGAGCTAAAAGAACATGTTCTAACCCAATGCAAAAAAAATAAGAACCTTGAAAAAAGATTAGACAAAATGCTAACGAGAATGGACAACATAGAGAGGAATATAAGTGAATTGATGGAGCTGAAAAACACAACACGAGAACTTCGTGAAGCATGCACAAGTTTCAACAGCCAAATTGACCGAGCAGACGAAAGGATATCAGAAGTCGAAGATCAACTCAATGAAATAAAATGAGAAGGCAAGAATAGAGAAAAAAGGGCAAAAACGAATGAACAAAATCTTCAAGAAATATGGGACTATGTGAAAAGACCTCATCTATTTTGATAGGTATACCTGAATGTGATAAAGAGAATGAGTCCAAGCTGGAAAATACTCTTCAGGATATTATCCAGGAAAACTTCCACAACCTAGCAAGGCAGGCCAATATTCAAGTCCAGGAAATACAGAGACCACAAAGATATTCCTCAAGAAAAGCAACCCCAAGGCACATAATCGTCAGATGCACCAGGGTTGAAATGAAAGAGAAAATGCTAAGGGCAGTCAGAGAGAAAGGTCGGGTTACCCACAAATGGAAGCCTATTAGACTCATAGCAGATCTCTCAGCAGAAACCCTACAAGCCAGAAGAGAGTGGGGGCCAATATTCAACATCCTTAAAGAAAAGAATTTTCAACTCAGAATCTCCTATCCAGCCAAACTAAGCTTCATAAGTGAAGGAAAAATAAAATCCTTTGTGAACAAGCAAGTCCTCAGAGATTTCATCACCACCACACCTGCTCTACAAGAACTCCTGAAAGAGGCTCTACACATATAAAGGAACAACGAGTACCAGCCACTCCAAAAACATACCAAATGGTAAAGAGCATCAACACAATCAAGAATCTGCATCAACTAACGAACAAAACAGCCAGCTAGCATCAAAATGGCAGTATCAAGCTCACACATAACAATACTATCCCTAAATGTCAATGGACTAAATGCCCCAATCAAAAGACACAGACTGGCAAATTGGATAAAACGCCAAAACCCATCAGTGTGCTGTATACAGAAAACCCATCTTACATGCAAGGATACACAAAGGCTCAAAATAAAGGGATGGAGGAAGATCTACCAAGCAAATGGAGAACAAAAAAAAAAACAGGAGTTGCAATTCTAATCTCTGATAAAATAGGCTTTAAAGCAACAAAGATCAAAAGAGACAAAGAAGGACATTACATAATGGTAAAAGGATCACTGCAAGAAGAAGAGCTAACGATCCTAAATATATACACACCCAATACAGGAGCACCTAAATACATAAGGCAAGTTCTTAATGACTTACAAAGAGACTTAGACTCCCACACAATAATAGTGGGATACTTTAACACCCCATTGTCAATATTAGACAGATCAACCAGACAGAAAATTAACAAGGATATCCAGGTCCTGAACTCAGACCTGGAACAAACAAACCTAATAGACAGTTACAGAACTCTCTATCCCAAATGCACAGAATATACATTCTTTTCAGCACCACATCACACCTACTTTAAAATTGACCACATAATTGGCAATAAATCACTCCTCAGCAAATACAAAAGAACGGAAATCATAACAAACAGTCTCTCAGACCACAGTGCAATCAAGTTAGAACTCAGAATGCAGAAACTAACTCAGAACCACACAGCTTCATGGAAACAACTGAACAACTTGCTCTTGAATGTTGACTAGATAAACAATGAAATGAAGGCAGAAATAAAGATGTTCTTTGAAACCAACGAGAACAAAGACAGAACATACCAGAATCTCTGGGACATATTTAAAGCAGTCTCTAGAGGAAAACATATAGCAATAAGTGCCCACATAAGAAGCAAGGAGAGATCTAATATTGAAACCCTAGCATCAAAATTGAAAGAGCTAGAGGAGCAAGATAAAAAAAACTCAAAGCCTAGAAGACAAGAAATAACTAAGAACATAGCAGAACTGAAGGCAATAGAGACACAAAAACCCTTCAAAAAATCAATAAATTCAGGACCTGGTTTTTTGAAAAGAATAACAAAATAGACCACTAGCCAGATTAACAGAAAAGAGAGAATAACCAAATTGATGCAATAAAAAATGATAAAGGGGATATCACCACAGATTCCACAGAAATCCAAACCATAATCAGAGATTATTACAAACAACTCTATGCACATAAACTAGTGAACCTGGAAGAAATGGATAAATTCCTGGACACCTGCATCCTCCCAAGCCTAAACCAGGAAGAAGTCAAACACTGAATAGACCAATAACAAGGTCTGAAGTTGAGGCAACAATTAAGAGCTTACCACTCAAAAAAAGCCCAGGTCCAGATGAGTTCACAGCAGAATTCTACCAGACATACAAAGAGGAGCTGGTACCATTCCTTCTGAAACTATTCCAGATAATCCAAAAAAGGGAATCCTTCCCAAATAATTTTATGAGACAAACATCACCCTGATACCAAAACCCGGTAGAGACTCAACAAGAAAAGAAAACTTCACTCCAATATCGATGATCAACATAGGTGCAAAAATCTTCAATAAAACACTGGCAAGCCAATTGCAACAGCACATCAAAAAGCTTATCCACCATGATCAGGTATGATTCATCCCAGGGATGCAAGGCTGGTTCAACATACACAAGTATATAAACGTAATTCACCACATAAACAGAACCAAAGACAAAAACCACATGATTATCTCAATTGATGCTGAGAAGGCCTTTGACAAAATTCAACAGCCCTTTATGCTAAAAACCCTGAATAAACTGGGTATTGATGGAATATATCTCCAAATAATAAAAGCTATTTACAACAAAATGTTTTTCTTGTTTAACTGGTAGTTGAACTTGGGTATTTAGATTTCTTCACTTTTTGGAATGTTTTGTATTAAAACTTAATAAAACTTTAACATGGCATCTTTAAAAAAAAAAAACAAAAAACTATTTACAACAAACCAACAGCCAACATCATACTGAATGCATTCCCTTTGAAATCTGGCACTAGACAAGGATGCCCTCTCTCACAACTCCTATTCAGTATACTACTGGAAGTTCTAGCCAGAGAAATCAGGCAAGAAAAAGAAATAAAGGGTATTCAAATAGGAAAGGAGGAAATCAAATTGTCTCTATTTGCAGATGACATGATTGTATATTTAGAAGACCCCGTCTCAGCCCAAAATCTCCTGAAACTGATAAACAACTTCAGCAAAGTCTCAGGATACAAAATCAATGTACAAAAATCACAGGCATTCCTATACACCAGTAACTGACTTAAAGAGAGCCAAATCAAGAACGAACTGCCATTCACAATTGCTACAAAGAGAATAAAATACATAGGAATACAACTAACAAGGAATGTAAAGGACCTCTTCAAGGAGAACTACAAACCACTGCTCAACAAAATAAGGGAGGACACAAACAGATGGAGAGACATTTCATATTCAGGGTTAGGAAGAATCAGCATCATGAAAATGGCCATACTGCCCAAAGTAATTTACAGATTCAATGCTGTTCCCATAAAGTTACCAATGACCTTCTTCACAGAACTCGAAAAAAAAAAAAAACACCTTAAACTTCATATGGAACAAAAGAGAGCCTGCATAGCCAAGTCAATTCTAAGCAAAAAGAACAAAGCAGGAGGCATCACACTACTGGACTTCAAACTACACTACAAGGCTACAGTAATCAAAACACCATGGTACTGGTACCAAAACAGAGATATAGACCAATGAAACAGAACAGAGGCCTCGGAGGAAACACAGCATATCTACAACCATCTGATCTTTGACAAACCTGAAAAAAACAAGCAATGGGGAAAGGATTCCCTGTTTAATAAATGGTGTTGGGAAAACTGGCTAGCCATGTGCAGAAAGCAGAAACTGGACCCCTTCCTGACACCTTACACTAAAATTAACTCCAGATGGAATAAAGACTTAAACATACGACCTAACACCATAAAAACTCTAGAAGAAAATCTAGGCAAAACCATTCAGGACATAGGCGTAGGCAAGGACTTCATGACCAAAATGCCAAAAGCATTGGCAACAAAAGCCAAAATAGACAAATGGGACCTAATCAAACTCCACAGCTTCTGCATGGCAAAAGAAACAGTCATTAGAGTGAATCGACAACCAACAGAATGGGGAAAAAATTTTGCAGTCTACCCATCTGACAAGGGACTGATATCCAGAATTTACAAAGAACTAAAACAGATCTACAAGAAAAAAACAAGCCCATTCAAAAGTGGGCGAAGGATATGAACAGAAACTTTATAAAAGAAGACATACAGGAGGCCAACAAACGTATGAAAAAATGCTCATCATCACTGGTCATTAGAGAAATGCAAATCAAAACCACATTGAGATACCATCTCACACCAGTTAGAATGGCGATCATTAAAAAATCTGGAGACAACAGATGCTGGAGAGGATGTGGAGAAATAGGAACACTTTTACACTGTTGGTGGGAGTGTAAATTAGTTCAACCATTGTGGAAGACAGTGTGGCGATTCCTCAAGGACCTAAAAATAGAAATCCCATTTGACCCAGCAATCCCATTACTGGGTATATATCCAAAGGATTATAAATCATTCTACTATAAGGACACATGCACACGAATGTTCATTGCAGCACTGTTTACAATAGCAAAGACCTGGAAGCAACCCAAATGCCCATCTATGATAGACTGGACAGGGAAAATGTAGCACATATAAACCATGGAATATTACACAGCCATCAAAAACGATGAGTTCACGTCCTTTGTAGGGACATGGATGAACCTGGAAACCATCATTCTCAGCAAACTGACACAAGAGCAGAAAATCAAACACCACATGTTCTCACTCATAGGCAGGTGTTGAACAATGAGAACACATGGACACAGGGAGGGGAGCACTACACACTGGGGTCCGTTGGGGGGAAATGGGGCAGGGAAGCGGGTGTGGGGAGGTGGGGAGAGATAGCATGGGGAGAAATGACAGATATAGGTGAGGGGATGGAAGGCAGCAAACCACACTGCCATGTGTGTACCTATGCATCAATCTTGCATATTCTTCACATGTACCCCAAAACCTAAAATCCAATAAAAAAAATTGAAAAAAAAGAAAGAATAATAAAGATAGTTTGAAGAGATGAAATATAAGAAAGTGCTGCAACTGCTGGCCCTCAAAGATAGTGCACAGGAACAAAGTGAGCTAAGAATAAAAATATGTAATGGCTTGGCATTGTGTACAGTCCTGTACATGGCTGTGGCTTGCAACATTCATCCATTATTCCTTGGTGACTTGGAATATTAGCATGCCAAGAAATATCACACATGAATCAAGTGACTTCCAAAGTATACCATCATCATCACTACTAATTAATTTCAAATCACATATGAGCTAATTCCTGTAACAGAAATATGCAATATTCATGACTATATTTGATTTAGTGGAACTCTTTGGTTTCCAGCTGTTAAAGATGAGGAAATCAGCATATTTTACCGCCTCTTTTTCCCTTCACTGCTTATTTTTTTATATTCTTGGAACATGTATTATTTGCATTTTGTACTATGACCCTAATCACCAATCTTGTTTTACTTTTAGTCGTAATTTTATAGTTTAATCTTTGCTATAAACTCAATACTTAGCTTTGGTATTACTGTTAGACAAATGGGAACATGTATTTGGCCACTATTTAGAAATCCCTGCTCTGACTTTCCTCTGATCGTGCCTGTCATGAACTGAATGTTTGTGTTCTCCACAAATTCATATGCTGAAGCTTTACCCCTCAATCTGTAGGAAAGGATGGAATCTCTTGGGCAGAAGCTGATGCTGTAGTCCACAGGTAAAATACCTTCTTCCTTAGAAAACCTCATGTTTTCTGCTTTTACGATTTTTCAGCTGATTGAATCAGGTCTACTAAAATTATCAATTTAAAAGTGAGGACTTTGGGAGATAAGTAGATGAGGTCATTAGGATAGGGCCCCCATGATAGGTTTGGTGACTTTTAAGATGAGGGAGAGAGACCAGTGCTCTATCTTTCAACCATGTGAGGACACAGTGAGGAAGCAGCCATTAGGAAGGCAGCCCTTACCAGGAACTAAATCTGCCAGCTCCTTGATCTTAGAATTCGCAGCCTCCAAAACAGTAAGAAACAAATATTTTTTTTAAGCCAACCCGTATATGGCATTTTCTTGTGGCAGCCTGATATGACTAAGACAGTGGCCCTCCTCATGGGGCAAAGAATCTACAAGGATCAAAAGGAAGTACCCACCCCAAACCCACAGAATCTCATCTACACCATGTTCTAATCACCAAATACACTAGCGCTGTGTGCCCAAATCACACTGAATGCACTTCTTGGGCTTGAAAGCAGCTAGTGTAAAAACACATAACCATCAAAAGAAACTAACAAGAAAGGTAACTGATATTCACAGAGAAATAATGGCAACCCACAAACAACAGAATGACATATTTAAAGTTTGAAAGAAACAACTGCCACCATATAACTTTATAACTCCCAAAAATATCCTTCAAAACTGAAAATAAAAATAAGGACAATTTTTAGAAAATGACTGAGAGAATTTGCAGCCAGTAAACCTAGGCTAAATAAATACTAAAAAATATTCTGGAAGAGGAAAAATATCCCAGACAGGATCAATGCAGGAAGAAATGAGCACAACACGGAAGATAAATTGATAGATAATGCAAAAGGCATATTGACTGATAAAATAATGTCTTCTGTGAATTTAAATACATATTCAGAATTAAAATGCATAACAGCTAACCCCAAAAACTCTAAAGATGCTAAAGAGCAAATAGAAGTTATCTAAACTCTTAGAATGATCTGGAAAGAGGTTAAAATGCTAACATACATTAGACTCTAATAACTCAAGGATGCATTTGTAATATTTAGGACAGTCACCAGCAGAATGGGGGGGGGGAATTTGTAACAAACAAGAAAATAAAGAGGAAAGAATAATAAACATATTTGATTAACCAATAAACTATGAAGAAAGAGACAAAGTAGGTGATAAATGAAAAATAGATGGTAGACATAAACCCAAATATATTAGTAACAATATTACTTATAACCAGCCTGGATATTTCAATTAAAAGAACAAATATTATTAGGCTGGATAAAAATCAAAATCTTATTATGCTTAGAAAACACAACTGAAGAAACTTAACAGGATGGAAAAAATATGGAAAGATTAACTATAAAACACCTGGTGTAATATTAGTTAAGGAAAGAAGCATTACTAGAGATAATTTCATAATGACAAACAAATGCTCTATTAGCCAGGAGGACAAGTAGATTTACATTTGTTTGAATCTAAAAATTACTTCAAAATACGTAAAGCAATAGTTAACAGAATTAAAAAGAGAAATTCTGTAAGCAAAATTGGAGAATTTACCATACCTTTCTTAGTAACTAACAGGACAAGAGGCAAAAAAATAGTAACCATATAGAATCCATTAACAACATGATTAACAAATACGAGTGTAAGAGAGGTTCCTCCACAAACAGTGACAGAACCACATTCTTTCCAGTTAGATGTGGAACATTTACCAAATTGTAACTAGTGAACCTTAAGGTTAGTCTCAATAAATTTCAGAGTTTCTCATTCTTGGCACATTTGACATTTGGGTTAGATAATTATTTGTTGCAGGAGTGTGTCTTGTGCATTAGTGGACTTTTAGCAACATCCCTGGCCTCTCTTCAGTAGATGCCAGTATCAGCTCCTGTTTCACAGTTGTGACAACAAATGTCTCCAGATATTGCCAAATGTCATCTGGTGGGCAAAATCATTGATTTAGAGTATGTTCATTTAAAATAGTTTAATGAAGCCAGTAATCAATAATCATGATAATAATAAACACTAAAAACATCCCACAATGTGCAATTAAGGAATACAAATATAAATGACCTATGATGCAAAGAATCAAAATGGAAACTATAATTTATTTCAAATTGAATTATAAAATACCAAACTTGTATAGCAAGCCTTAAACTGTTCTTAGAAGGAAATACGTAGAATTACGTGAATACATTTTTAAAAAGTAAGTATAAGATTCAAGTCTATGAAGCTTAGGACTTTTAAAATGCTGTGTCCAAGTAAGATCTGCAAATTCTCTCTCCAAAAGGTAACTATAAAGTTGACCAAAAATATGTCATTATTCTATAGTTGTACTAAAGTCATGCAACAATCTGAACTTAAGAGTAAGAACATGGGAGTCCTACAGTATTTAGGCCTGGGTCTGGGGCTTCTCCCATCATCCACCTCCCCAGTGGCTGATATGGAGGTTCTCCAAGGGGGGCGCAGGCTGTGAAGACTAACAGCTTCTCTGACACAGTTGGAGAAGCCCCTAACAAAACTATTTGAGTCAGCAGGTAATGTCCATGTTCAATGGAAGTGACTTACCTGAGGCAAACAAGTAGGAAAGCCAATGAGTCCATTCTTTTAACCTGAGGTTTGTAGTCCTCATTGGGACAAGCTTACTCCTGGCTGAGTCTACCTGTCCTTACTGGACAGAGAGAACCTCCAAGCTAGTTTCACATGCCTGGCTTACCCTGTCGCTACACTCATGGCATAAGACTCAAAAGGAACTGGAAGACAACAAAACCCAGGGCAGGCTGAAACATTCTGGATTTGTAAAGCCTTGAACTTAGGATATGCAAATAACTCCTACAACTCAATAATAACATAATAAAATTAAAATATGGGTAAAATATTTGAATACTTTTTCAAAGGATATATAGAAATGGCTAATAAGCACACAAAAAGATAGCTAATATCATTAATTATTATTGAAATGAACATTTAAGTTACAATGAACTATTACTACACACCTGCTAGAATGGATATAATCAAAGATAAAGTTAATTCCAGGTATTGGTAAAAATGTGGAGAAACTGGAACTCTTGTGCATTTTTTAAGATAATAAAATAGTACAGAAACTTTGTAAAACGATTTGATGCTTTCTTAAAAACTTTAAATTTACTACGTGACCCAATATTTGTACCTTAGTAATTTACCAAAGAGTAATGAAAACATATGTTCACACAAAGACATATTCATTGCTATTTGGGTACATATTTGTCATTAATTTGTATGATGTTTGTAATTTATGTATTTTTTTTTTCTTGAGACATCTCTAGGAGACTAATCAAGAGAAAAGAAATGGCACAAATTAAAAATATCAGGAATGAATAAGGGGATGAAAAATCAGATCCAGTATCTATTAGGAGGAGGATATTCTGAATATGACAATAAATTTGAATAGCTGGATGAAACATTTGGTTTTTCTTTAAAAAGCAACTCACTAAAACACAAAACATAGAAAATATGATTATTAATATATCTAATAAACATATTGAATTTTTAATTAAAATCTTTTCCAAACTCATTAAGTCCACATGGCTTAACTGGATAATTCTTTCAAAATGTGGCCATAATATTTGGCATTAGCTACAATATTTTGTTAAAAGATCTTACCATATTTAAACATTTTTCTTCTCCTTATTGAATTGATTTTGAATGCTGAACCAAACTTGCATCCTATTCATAAACCCAAATTGGCTGTGATAAATTATGGTTTTAGATTTAGATATTATCTTTAGATTCAACTTATTAATATTTTGTTTAGTTTGTATTTTTCTTATGTGATATTAATCTGTATTTTTTCACATACACTGTTTTTTTAAACATAAACCTGCAAATTAGAAGCAGCAACAATCTTGCATAAACTTTTCAAGATAAGAGAAAAAGTAGGTATGGTTTCAAACTCATTTTATGTTGCAAGCACAATCTTGACACAAAAACATAACAGTGATTCTATGAGTAAATAAATACAGATTAATCTCATTCATAAGAAAAATATTACCATGTTGAATCTAAAGATGAAATCTAAATCTAGAAACAGAACTTACAGGCAATTTGGGTTTATGCACGGAAAGCAAGTTTGGTTCAGCATTCAAAATCAAAAAGTGGAAGGAATCGCTATACTATTAACAAAATAGTATAGCTAATGCCAAACATTATGGTCAAATGTTAAAATATCACCCCTGAGTTCAGAAACAAGACACAAATATCAGCTATTGCCATTTCAGTTAGGTAGGTAAAGTTCTGGCCAACTCAACAATGGAGGTAAACTAAATATATAAGAAGATTAGAAATTAGGAAATAAAACTGTATGATGACATTATTTTATAAAGAAAAACTTTATTTATAGAAATACATTAGTATTAATAAGTGAATTAAATAATGCAAGGAACAGGTTGATATTAAAAATTGTATTACAGTATACCAGCAACAAGCATTTAGAAAATGAAATTTTAAAAATATCCATTTAAAACAGCATCATAAAACATCAAATACTGAGGAATAAGTCTAAGGAGTTGTATAAAGGTTCTCTACAGTGAAAAGTATAAAGAAATATTGAGAGAATTTAAATAGGTTTAAATAAAGGAAGCAACATATTGTATTCATATATGGGAAGATGTAATAATGTAAAAATGAGAATTCCCTCCAAATTGGTCTACAGATTAAAAAAAGTAGAAAACCTATATATGCAGGTTCCAGTTTGAGGTTACATAGAGTAAACACACTCCATGCCATCTCTCTTACTAACTACAACAATAAAGGAAGAGCAATAGAAATGGTAAATATCTGGGTAAATATAGTGTATTATGCATTCCCTACTGAGTTCTTTGATAATATTTGTCCATTAAAGATGAAAACTTAATACATTGTCTCAGAAAGTTTTCAATATATAGAGACATAATACACAAGACAAATGTAACACTAAGAGAGAAAGTGTAAAAGGATGGCGGCACACTTTCCACATTCTACCTAAGTTGTAAAATATTGATTCTAAGTAGACTGTTAAAAGTTACAGCTGTATTTTGAAATTCCTGGAGCAACAACCAAAAAATATATATAAAGAAATATATTAAAAAACAGAATAGATAAAATCAAATACTGAAAAATACTCAAATGGCCAAAAGCCAGAAATAAGAACGAACAACAACAACAAACCAATAAAATGATAGGCTTGAGCCTAAGCATGTCAATTCTACAACTATTAATGGTATAAATGTATCAATTAAAAGAGAGATTATCAGAATTGATTAAAATATATAAGAAACTAAAGAAACTCACAAGAAGTATAATGATATAGATAGGTTAAAAGTAAAACAATGTTGGTGAGAATATAAGTTAGTACAACCACTATCGAAAACAGTTTGGAGGTTCCTCAAAAAACTAAAACTAGAGTCACCATACAATCTAGCAATCCTACTCTGAGGTATACACCCAAAAGAAAGGAAAACAATATATAGAAGAGATATCTGCACTCCTGTGTTTATTGCAGCACTATTCACAATAGCCAGGATATGAAAACAACATATATGTCCTTCAGCAGATGAATGGATAAAATGTGATACACATCCACAATAGAGTGCTATTTAGCCATGAGAAAGAAGGAAATCCTGTCATTTGCAACAACATGGATGGACCTGGAGGGCATTATGTTAAGTGAAATAAGCCAGACACAGAAAGACAAACTTCAAATGTTCTCACTTATTTGTAGCAGTTAAAAATTAAAACAACTGAACTCATGAAGAAAAGAGTAAAAGTATGGTTACCAGAGGCTGGAAAGGATAGTGAATGTGTAGGGGAAAGTGGGGATGGTAAATGGGTACAAAAAAGATAGAATGAATAATACCTAGTATTTGCCAGAACAGTAGGGTGACTATAGTAAAAAATAATTATACATTTTAAAGTAACTAAATAGTATAATTGGATTGTTTGTAAAACAAAGGATAATTGCTTGAGGTAATGGATACCCCATTTACACTTATATGATTATTGTACATTGTGTGTTTGTATCTCAAATATCCCATAAACATAAAACAAAAAATTTTTAAATGTACCTTGAAAACACTAATCAAAAGATATCTGGAGTGTCTATATTAATATCAGATAAAGTAAAATTTAGAGCAAATAAAAATTACCAAGGGTAAAGATGAATAATGCCCGATGATGAAGGGGTTAATTTATGAGGAAGACAACAATCACATATAGATAGGCAACTAATCACAGAGTTTTAAAATGGACCATTATGGCTTTAATTAATTTTCCAAAACGTGTTCAGTGATCTGTGATCTAATACTAATAGGGGTATTAAAAGAGGAGAATGTATACAGACAGGAAGATCACCATATGGTGATAGTGACAGAGTTTGGAGTGAAGTTTCTACAAACCAAGGATTGCTGGCAACACTGGAAGCTGAGAGAAAGGTATAATTCTCCCTTTGGAAATTTCAGACAGAGAGAACATCACTGCTAGCATCCCACTCCTACTTCATATAGTTCCTTTAAAGTGATTAATGAGCATTCTTAGAGCCAATTTTGGCATCCAATGCCATTCTTCAAACAAGTAAATACATAGGTTATGATGGAAAGATTAGATAGCTAGATGGGTTGCATAGATACATAGATATAGAAATATATATAGATAGATGATAGACAGGATGCCCAGAGTACTCATTACATGTTTGGAGCAGGAGAGAATAACAAAGCAAGAACATCTTCAGCAGTTCCTGGGAATAGTGTTAAGAATAATAGTGATCAGCGTGAAAAGAATATTTCCTAGTTTTCCTGTAGTAACAGTTGGAGACTTCATAAAATACAAAAGCTTATTACAATTGTTAAAATTTGTTAACCTTTTATAATGCATTGAAGGTTTGTATCCCTACTCCCTAAATTCGTATGTTGAAATCCTAACCATCAATGTGATGGTATTAAGAGGTGGGACTTTTGGGAGGTAATACGTTCATGAGGATGGAGCCCTCATAAATGGAATTGGTGTCCTTAATCCCTAGAGATCCCAGAGAGCTTTCTTGTTCTTTTTTGCACCATGCGAGGATGCAACAGGATGGCTACCTGCAATCTGAAAGACAGCCTTTACCAAAACCCAACCATACTGATATCAGATTCCTAACCTCTAGAATTTGAGAATAAGTGTTTTCTGTTAAGCCACCCAGTCTATGGTACTTCATTATAGCAGCCCAAATGGACTATAAGACACCAGTGAAATATTGTCATTCTTCTGAGGATTATTGATCCTCAAAAGGGCCATATAAAATAAAGTACACTGATGAAATACTCACAAGAAAGAACAAAGTATTCAACTGATAAAATAATTTATTGTCCTAATACTGTACTTTTCCCTCATTTTGTATTTTAAGTGGTAATTATAGACAGCCCATAATAAAAAAAAAATGTTTTAAAAAGGCAAAACAGAACAATTTAAAACAAAATAATTTCAATAAATAATGAAATTTGTTAAATGATGCTGCAAGAATATGACTTCAGCATATCATAATCATCATCAACAACAGAGTGAACAGATGAGCCTCATAGTGTGAGAAAATGTTTACAAACTATGGATCCAATAGGTGACTAATATCAAGAACCTACAAGGAGCTCAACAAAAAGGAAACAACCCTACTGAAAAGTGGGCAAGGTATATGAGTAGACATTTCTCAAAAGACAACAAACAAATGGCCAAACATGCATATGAAAAAATGCTCAATGTCACTAATCATCAGAGAAATCCAAATTGAAGCCACAATGAGTTATCATCTTATGTCAGTGAGAATGACTATTACTAAAAACTAAGAAAAAACAAACAACATGGACATTGGTGTTGATGTAGAAAAAAGGGAATTCTTATACACTCTTCTTGGGCATGTAATTTAATACAACCTCTATGGAAAACTGTGAAGTTTTCTCAAAAAACTAAAAATAGAACTACTGTTTGAAATCCAAGATGACTGAATAGGAACAGCTCTGGAGTGCAGTTCCCAGTGAGAACAACACAGAGGATGAGTGATCACTGCATTTCAAACAAGTTATAATTGCCCACAGACCAGCAGATTCCCAGGCTGAAAAGCACCATGAGTTTCCACAGCTGTTTCAGCCAGCACAGCGGGTCTCCACACAAAAACTCACACAAATCTGGGCAGCCATTTCAACTGGTGCCTGGAACACCTGGGAGACAGAGCCGTTCATTCAACCAAAAAAAAGGAGGCTGAAACAGGAAGCCAGGTGATCTAGCTCGGCGGGTCCCACCCCCACAAAGACCAGCAATAGGAAACGCTCTAGATTGAGAGTTTCACAGCAAGCACAGCTGGATCCAGGATAGTCCAGCTCTGTTGGGGCAAGAGTGTCCACCATTACTAAGGCAGTCCACCACTACTGAGACAGTCCACCATTACTGAGGCAGTCAGCCATTACCAAGGTAGATCACAATTACCAAGGCAGTTCTAACTATACCTCTATAGACAAAACCACAAGGACGTTCACAGAGCAACTGGGCAGAGCTTACAGCAGCTCAGCAATGCCTCTGCTGGTAGACTGTGACTAGTCTACCTCCTCGCTGCATCTCTGAAAAAAGGCAGCAGTATGTCAGGAACTTATAAATAAAGCCCCACCTTCCCAGGACAGATCACCTGGGGAAAAAAGGCAATTATGAGTTACACTGCAGCCGACTTAATCATACCTGCCCAGAAGCTCTGAATGGAACAATGGAGCTCACAGCTCAGCACTTGAACTCCTATAAGGGACAGACTGTCTCATCAAGCAGCTTCCCAACCCCCATATATCCAAAGAGATACCTCATAAAGGAAAGCTCAGGCTGACATCTAGCAGGTATCCTTCTGGGATGAAGATAACAGAAGAAGAAACTGGCAGCAACCCTCACTGTTCTGTAGCCACTGCAGATGATCCCAGGCAAGCAGGGTCTGGAGTGGATCTCCAGCAGTCCTACAACAAACAGGCCTATTAGAAGGAAAACTAAAAAAGAGAAAGAAATAACTTCATCGCTGGGCACAGTGTCTCAAGCCTGTAATCCCAGCACTTTGGGAGGCCGAGGCGGGTGGATCACGAGGGCAAGAGATCGAGACCATCCTGGTCAACATTGTGAAACCCCGTCTCTACTAAAAATACAAAAAGTTAGCTGGGCATGGTGGCACATACCTGTAATCCCAGCTACTCAGGAGGCTGAGGCAGGAGAATTGCCTGAACCCAGGAGGCAGAGGCTGCAGTGAGCCAAGATCACGCCATTACACTCCAGCCTGGGTAACAAGAGTGAAACTCCGTCTCAAAAAAAAAGAAAGAAAGAAATAACTTCATCAATGAAAAGGACATCCACTCAGAGACCCCATCCAAAAGTCACCAATTACAAAGACCACAGGTAGATACATCCACAAAGATGGGAAGAAATCCACAAAAAAATGAAGAAAACACTCAACACCAGAACGCTTCTCCTCCTCCAAGGGATCACAACTCATCATCAGCAAAGGAACAAAGCTGGATGGAGAGTGAACCTGATGAATTGACAGAAACAGGCTTCAGAAGGTGGGTAATAACAAACTTCTTTGAGCTAAAAGAACATGTTCTAACCCAAGGAAAAGAAACTAAGAACCTTGAAAAAAGGTTTGATGAAATGCTAATGAGAATAAGCAGCTTAGAGAAGAATATAAATGATTTAATGGACCTGAAAAACAAAACATGAGAACTTTGCAAAGCATACGCAAGTTTCAGTAACTGAACTGACCAAGCAGAAGAAAGGATATCAGAGATTGAAGATCAACACAATGAAATAAAATAAGAAGTCAAGATTGGAGAAAAAAGAGTGAAAATAAATTAACAAAGCCTCCAAGAAATATGGGATTATGCGAAAAGACCTAATCTACTTTTGATAGGTGTACCTGAATGTGACAGAGAGAATGAATCCAAGCTGGAAAACATTCTTCAGGATATTTTCCAGAACTTTCCCAACCTAGCAAGGCAGACCAATAGACAAGTCCAGGAAATACAGAGAACACCACAAAGATATCCTTAAGAAAATCAGCCCCAAGGCACATAATCATCAGATTCACCAGGGTTGAAATGAAAGAAAAAATGCTAAGGGCAGCCAGATAGAAAGGTCAGGTTACCCACAAAGGAAGCCCATCAGACTCACAGTGGATCTCTCCACAGAAACCCTACAAGCCAGAAGAGAATCGGGGCCAATATTCAACGTCCTTAAAGAAAAGAACTTTCAACCTAGAATTTCATATCCAGCCAAACTAAGTTTCATAAGTGAAAGAGAAATAAAATTCTGTATGAACAAGCAATTGCTGAGAGCTTTCGTCACCACCAGGCCTGCCTTACAAGAGCTCCTGAAAGAAGCACTAAAGATAGAAAGGAACAACCAGTACTAACCATTCCAAAAACCTACCAAATGGTAAAGAGCATCGACACAATGGAGAAACTGCATCAACTAACAGGCGAAACAACCAGCTAGAGTCAAAACGGCAGGATCAAATTCACACGTAACAATATTAGCCTTAAATGTAAATGGGCTAAATGCCCCAATCAAAAAACAGAGACTGGCAAATTGGATAAAAAGTCAAAAACCATCACTGTGCTGTATCCAGGAAACCCATCTCACATTCAAGAACACAAACCGTCTCAAAATAATGGGATGGAGGAAGGTTTACCAAGCAAATGGAGAGAATAAAAAAGGAGGAGTTGCAATCCTAGTCTCTGATCAAATAGACTTTAAATCAACAAAGATCAAAAAAGACAGAAAGGGCATTACATAATGGTAAAGGGATCAATGCAACAAGAAGAGCAAATGGGCCTAAATATATACGTGCCCAGTACAGGAGCATTGGGATACATAAAGTATGTTCTTAATGACCTACAAAGAGACACAGACTCCCACACAATAATAGTGGGAGACTTTAACACTCCACTGTCAATCTTAGAAAAATCAAAGATACAGAAAATTCACAAGGATATCCAGGACTTGAACTCAGATCTGGACCAAGCAAATCTAATAGACATCTACAGAACTACCCACCCCAAAACCACGGAATATACATTCTTCTCAGCGCCACCTGAGCTACTCTAAAATTGACCACATAATTGGAAGTACATCACTCCTCAGCAAATGGCAAAGAATGGAAATTATAACAAACAGTCTCTCAGACCAGAGGGCAATCAAGTTAAAACTCAGGACTAAGAAACTCACTCAGGACCACACAACTTCATGGAAACCGAACAACTGGCTCTTGAATGTTGACTGGATAAACAATGAAATGAAGGCAGAGGTAAAAATGTTATTTGAAACCAATGAGAATGAAGACATGATGTACCAGAATCTCTGTGACACATTTAAAGCAGTGTCTAGAGAGAAATTTATAGCAATAAATGCCTATATGAGAAGCAAGGAAAGGTCTAAAATCAACACCCTATGATCAAAATTGAAAGAGCTAGAGGAGCACGATCGAAAAAACTCAAAAGCTAGCAGAAGACAGGAAATAACTAAGATCAGAGCAGAACTGAAAGAGAGTGAGACACAAAAAACCCTTCAATAAATCAATAAAGCCAGGAGCAGGTTTTTTGTAAAGATCAACAAAATAGACTACTACCCAGATTAATAAAGAGAATAATCAAATAGATGCAATAAAAAATTATAAAAGGGATATCACCACTGATTCCACAAAAATACAGACTACCATCAGAGATTATTACAAACAACTCTGTGCACACAAACCAGCAAACCCAGAAGAAGTGGATAAATTTCTGGATACTTTCACCCTCTCAAGCCTAATCCAGGAAGAAGTTGAAACCCTGAATAGACCAATAACAAGGGCTGAAGTTGAGGCAGCAATTAATAGCCTACACACCAAAAGAAGCCCAGGTCCAGATGAGTTCACAGCCGAATTCTACCAGACACACAAAGAGGAGCTGGTATCACTCCTTCTGAAAATATTCCAAACAATCCAAACAGAGGGAAATCTTCCCAAATCATTTTATAAGACCAACATCATCCTGATACCAAAACCCAGCAATGACTCAACTCGAAAAGAAAACTTTAGGCCAATATCCGTGATGAACATGATGCAAAAATCTTCAATAAAATACTGGCAAACAAATTGCAACAGCACATCAAAAAGCTTATCCATCATGATCAAGCAGGCTTCATCCTGGGGATGCAAGGCTAGTTCAACATACGCAAGTCTATAAACATAATCCACCACATAAACAGAACCAAAGACAAAAACCACATGATTACCTCAATTGATGCAGAGAAGGCTTTGACAAAATTCAACAGCCCTTTATGCTAAAAACTCTCAATAAACTAGGTATCAGTGGAACATATCTCAAAATAATAAAAGCTATTTATGACAAACCCATAGCCAATATCATACTGAATGTGCAAAAACTAGCAGCATTCCCTTTGAAATCTGGCACTAGACAAGGATGCCCTCTCTCACCACTGCTATGCAATATAGTATTGGAAGTTTTAGCCAGAGCAATCAGGCAAGAAAAAGAAATAAAGGGTATTCAATTAGGAAAGGAGGAAGATAAATTGTCTCTATTTGCAGACAACATGATTGCATATTTAGAAGACCCCATCATCTCAGCCCAAAATCTCCTGAAACTGATAAGCAACTTCAGCAAAGTCTCAGGATACAAAATCAGTGTGCAGAAATCACAAACATTCCTATACACCAATAACAGACTTAAAGAGAGCCAAATCAAGAATGAACTGCCATTCAAATTTGCTACAGAGAGAATAAGATGCCTAGGAATACAACTAACAAAGAATGTAAAGGACTTCTTCAAGGAGAACTACAAACTACCGTTCAATGAAATAAGAAAGGACACAAACAGATGGCAAAACATTCCATGCTCATGGTTGAGAAGAATCAATATTGTGAAAATGGCCATACTGCCCATAGTAATTTGTAGATTCAACACTATCCCCATCAAGCTACCTATGACCCTCTTCACAGACCTGGAAAAAAACATCTTAAATTTCATATGGAACCAAAAGAGAGCTCACATAGCCAAGACAATTCTAAACAAAAAGAATAAAGCTGAAGGCATCACCCTACTTCAAACTATACTACAAGGCTATGGTAATTAAAACGGCATGGTATTGATACCAAAACAGAGATGTAGACCAATTAAACAGAACAGAGGCCTCTAAGGCAATGCCACATATCTAGATCATTGACAAATCAGACAAAAACAAGAATGGATATAGGATTCCCTGTTTAATAAATTGTGTTGGGAAAACTGGCTAGCAGTGTGCAGAAAGCAGAAACTGGACCCCTTCCTGACACCTTACACTAAAATTAACTCCAGATGGATTAAAGATATAAACGTAAGACCTGACACCATAAAAATCCTAGAAGAAAACCTAGGCAAAACCATTCAGGACATAGGCATAGGCAAGGACTTTATGCCTAAAACACCAAAAGCATTGGTAACAAAAGCCAAAATAGACAAATGGGATCTAATTAAACCCCAGAGCTTCTGTACAGCAAAAGAAACAATCATTAAAGTGAACTAGCAACCAATAGAATTGGGAAAAATATTTTCAATCTACCCGTCTGACAAATGGCTAATATCCAGAATTTATAAAGAACTAAAACAAATTTACAAGAAACAAACAAACCATTCAAAAGTGGGTGAAGGATAGAAACAGACACTTTTCAGAAGAAAACATATGATTCCAACAAACATGAAAAAATGCTCATCACTGGTCATTAGAAATATGAAAATACCACACCGAGATACCATCTCACGCCAGTTAGAATGGTGATCATTAAAAAATCTGGAGACAACAGATGCTGGAGAGGATATGGAGAAATAAGAACACTTTTACATTGTTGGTGGGACTGTACATTAGTTCAACCATTGTGGAAGACAGTGCAGTGATTCCTCAAGGACCCAGAAATAGAAATTTCATTTGACCCAGCAATCTCATTACTGGGCATATACCCAACGGATTATAAATCATTCTATTATAAAGACACATGCACACAAATGTTCACTGCAGCATTGTTTACAATAGCAAAGACCTGGAACCAACCCAAATGCCCACTGATGATAGATTGGACAAGGAAAATGTGGCACATATACACCATGGAATACTATGCATCCATAAAAAATGATGAGGTTGTGTCCTTTGCAGGGACATGGATGAATCTGGAAACCATCATTCTCAGCAAACTGACACAACAGAAAATCAAACACCACATGTTCTCACTCATAGGCAGGTGTTGAACAATGAGAACGCATGGACACAGGGATGGGAGAATCACACACTGGGGTCTGTTGTGGGGGAATAGAGGAGTGACAGCAGTGGGTAGGGAGGTTGGGGATGCATAAATTGGGGAGAAATGCCAGATATAGGTGAGGGGGGATGGAGACAGCAAACCACATTCCTGTGTATGTACCTATGCAACAATCCTGCATGTTCTACACATGTACCCTAGAATCTAAAGTTAAAAAAAAAATTAAAATAGAACTACTGTTTGATACAACAATTTTACTATTAGGTATCTACCCAAAGGAAAAAATATATATCAAAAAGATACCTGCACATGTATGTTTATCACAATAGCCAACATATGGAATCAACGTGTTTTCATCAATAGGTGTTTGAATAAAGAAAATATTATATACAACCATAGAAAGGAAAGAGGCCATGTCTTTGGTGGGAACATTCATGGAGCTTGAGGCTACTGTCTTTAGCAAATGAATGCAGAAACAACTAAATACTGCATGTTCTCACTTATAAGTGGAAGCTAAATGATAAGACCTTATGAACACAAAGAAGGAAATAACAGACACTGGGGTCTACTTAAAGGTGGAGGGTGATAGGAGGGAAAGGATCAGGAAAGATAACTATTGGGTACTGGGTTTAAGACTTGGATGATTAAATAATCTGTACAACAAACTTGCATGACACAAGTTTAGGTAATAAACCTGCACTTCTACCCCTGAACCTAAAAGTTTAAAAAAGAAAATGTTATATTTTTATATTTGCAAACTATGCATTCAACAGGTTACTAAAATAAAAAAATCTATAAGAAACTCAAATAACAAAAAGAAAACTCCATTTAAAAGTGGGCAAGTACGTAGACAATTCTCAGAAGATATAGAAATGGCCAACCACATATGAAAAAATGCTCAACATCACCTATCAGAGAAATAATACAAATTAAAGATGAGCTGTTATCTTATGCCATATCACTATATTTGTGTACACACACACACACATACACACATACACCATAGAATAAATATTCTTCAAAGAATGAAATCATTTCTTTGCAGAACACGGGTGGAACTCAAAGTCATCATCTTAAGTGAAACAACTCAGAAACAACGTCAAATGCCACATGTTTTCATTTATAAGTGGGAACAAAATAATGTGCACACAAGAACAGAAAGTAAAAGAGACATTGGACACTTAGAATGGTGGGAATGTGGGAAGGGGTTGAGGGATGAGAAATTACTTACTATATACTATGTACATTATTCAGGTGATGGTTACACTAAAAACCCAGACATTACTACGTAATATATCTGTGTAACAAACTGCACTTGTACCCCTTAAATGTATATAAAAATATTTAAAAGAATGGACCTGCTATAATTCTCCATAGCTAGAAAATTAATCATTAATTGATCTAGTCTTGCAGTAAAGAGGAATGTGCTGGGATGATAACCATTCATCACTTGTGCCTGATGAGCAAACAAAAGCACATTCAGAGGATTTACATTAGACAGATAGGTTAGGTGATAGGGAGAGGCAGGAAGTTATTTTCAGAAATAGAAAAATGGCAAAGGCAAGTGTATAAGTCTGTTCTCATGCTGCTAATAAAGACATACCCAAGACTGGGTAATTTATAAAGGAAAGAGGTTTGATGAACTCACAGTTTCACATAGCTGGGACTCTGCAATATTGGCAGAAGGCAAAGGAGAAGTCAAGTCATGTCTTTCATGGCAGCAGGCAAAATAGTTTGTGCAGGGGAACTCCCTTTTGTAAAATCATTGGATCTCATGAGACTTATTCACTATCCCAATAGCATGAGAATACCCGCCCCTTGATTCAATTACCTCCCACTGGGTCTCTCCCAGGACACATGGCAATTATGGGAGCTACAGTTCAAGATGAAATTTAGGTGGGAACACAGGCAAACCATATCATTATGCCTCTGGCCCCTCCCAAATCTCATGTCCTCACATTCAAAAACCAATCATGCCTTTCCAACAGTCCCCCAAACCCTTATTTCAGCATTGACTCAAAAGTCCACAGTCCAAAGTCTCATTCAAGACAAGGCAAGTGCATTCTGCCTATAAGCCTGTAAAATAAAAAGCAAGTTACTTGCTTCCTAGATACAATGGGGATACAGGCATTGGGTAAATACGCCCATTCCAAATTGGAGAAATTGGCCAAAATGAAGGGGCTACGGGCCCCATGCAAGTCCAAAATCCAGTGGGACATTCAAATCTTAAATCTCCAAGATAATCTCCTTTGATTCCATGTCTCACATCCAGGTCATGCTGATGCAAGAGGTAGGTTCCCATGGTCTTGGGCAGCTCCACCCCTGTGGCTTTGCAGGGTACAGCCCCACTCTGGGATGCTTTCAAGGGGTGGTGTTGAGTGTCTGTGGCTTTTCCAGGTGCACAGTGCAAGCTGTTGGTCGATCTACCATCTGGGGTCTGGAGAATGGTGGCCCTCTTCTCATAGCTCCACTAGGCAGTGTACCAGTGGTGACTCTGTATAGGTGCTCCTACCCACATTTTCCTTCTGCACTGCCCTAGCAGAGGTTCTCAACGAAGGCTCTATCCCTGCAGCACACCTCTGCCTGGACATACAGGCATTTCTATACATCCTGTGAAATCTAGGCAAAGGTTTCCAAACCTCAATTCTCAACTTTGTGCCCTTGAAGGCCCAACATCACATGTAAGCCACCAAGGCTAAGGGCTTATATCCTCTGAAGCAACAGTCTAAGCTGAGCATTGGTCCCTTTTAGCCACAGCTGGGACACAGGGCAACAAGTCCAAAGAATACTGCACAAAGCAGCAAGGCCCAGGGCTCAGCCACCAGAACCATTTGTTCCTCCAGGTCTCTTGACCTGTGATAGATGGGGCTGCCATGAAGACTTCTGACATGCATGGGAAACATTTTCCCCATTGTCTTGAGGATAACATTTGGTTCCTCATTACTTAAAATGGATTTTTCTTTTCCATTGCATTGTTGAGCTACAAATTTTCTGAAATTTTTTGCTCTGCTTCCATTTTAAATGTAAGTTCCAATTCCAAATGATGTTGTTGTGAATAACTGAATGCTTTTAACAACACCCAAAATACCTCTTGAAATTTTTGCTGCTTAGAAATTTCTTCTGCCAGATACCTTAAATCATCTCTTTCAAGTTCAAAATTCCACAGATCTCTAGGGCAGGGGCAAAATACCACCAGTCTCTGCTAAAACAAGAGTCACCTTTGTTCCAGTTCCCAACAAGTTCTTCATCTCAAGACCACATCAGCCTGGACTCTGCTGTACACATCACTGTTGGTATTTTGGTCAAAGTCATTCAACGAGTATCCAGGAAGTTCCAGACTTTCCCACATTTTCCTGTTTTCTGAGCCCTCCAAGTTTCTAGGAAGTTCCAAACTTTCTCACATCTTCCTGTTTTCTGAGCCCTCCAAGTCTCTAGGAAGTTCCAAACTTTCACACATTTTCTTATCTTCTTCTGAGCCCTCCAAACTGTTCCAATCTTTGTGTGTTACTTCATTCCAAAGTTGCTTCCACATTTTCAGGTATCTTTACAATAGAACCCCACTCCTGGTATCAATTTACTGTATTAGTCTGTTCTCATGCTGCTAATAAAGGAATCCCCAAGTCTGGGTAACTTACAAAGGAAAGAGGTTTAATGGACTCACAGTTCTACAGGCTGGAGCAGCCTCACAATCATGACAGAAGGCAAAGGAGAAGGAAAGGCATGTCTTACATGGCAGCAAGCAAGATAGCTTGTGCAGGAAAATTCCCCTTTATAAAACCATCAGATCTCATGAGACTTATTCACTATCATGAAAACAGCACAGGAAAGACCCTCTCCCATGATTCAGTTATTTGCCATCAGTTCCTTGCTATGACAGGTGGGAATTATGGGAGCTACAATTCAAGATAAGATTCGGGTGAGCACGCAGCCAAACCATATCAGAAAGCTTCTTACAGCTGTCTGAATCTTCACTTTATTCAGTGTGAGCTGCTATTTCTGTGATAGACTTGGGAAACGATAAACTCCCTCCCTGTATCCAATACCTAGGAGCAAGCCATCATCTCATACTTGATGAGAACATTACCTCTTCTGTTTGACCATCAAAGAAACATACATCTTCTGACCATGGCTGTTGGTGTCTTTCACTCAGTCTTATTGTCCCTTTGAACAACCATGTGTGTAGAGACAAACTGTACAGGGTCTTACTGCCATATAGAAGTATTTCTCTACATTAAGTATAAGGGAGTTTGTTGAATGATTTTGTCTTGAGTGACATGGTCATATTTATGTTTTGCAGTGAGTACTGTGGCTACAGTGTGACATCAGATTGTTGGATCTTATAGGAAATGTGGGGCCTTTTATGAAGCTTTTGCAGTAGTCCAGAAAGAGATGGTGGGGGCTCAGACTAGGACAGAAGAGAGATAATCTTTTCCACAAAGAGCCAGTTAATAACTATTTTAGGATTTATCAGCAAAAGTCCCTATCAGAACTACTCAACTCTGCTGTTATAGTGTAAAAATAGCAATAGACAATATATTAATGAATGGGCATGACTATGGTTTAATAAAACTTTCTTTACAGAAACAAGAGGTGGGGTGGATTTGGTTTGCAGACTGTAGTTTGCCAGACCCTGTGCTAGGCTGATAGAAAGGGAGACAGAAGGCCAGGCGAGGTGGCTCAAGCCTGTAACCCCAGCACTTTGGGAGGCCGAGGCGGGCAGATCATGAAGTCAAGAGATTGAGACCATCCTGGCCAACATGGTAAAACCCCATCTCTACTAAAAATAAAAAAAAAATTAGCTGGGCGTGGTGGCGTGCACCTGTAGTCCCAATTACTTGGGAGGCTGAGGCAGAAGAATTGCTTGAACCCAGGAGGCGGAAGTTGCAGTGAGCCGAGATTGTGCCACTGCACTCCAGCCTGGCGGCTGGTGACAGAGTAAGACCGTATCAAAAAAAAAAAAAAAAAAAAAAGAAAGAAAAAAAAAAAAAGAAAGGGAGAGAGAATATTTTTAGAGAAGGTTATGAAGTGAGTCAGAAGGTCTTTCTCAGGAATTGGAATTAAGGCATGAGAGAGTGGAGTACAGCATAACCTTAAAGGTTGGTTAACTTACTAGGCTGTTATAAGAGACCCTTAAAGCCTCCTTTTCATGTGTAGTGGGCATTAGCTAATATTTTGGGTTGTTCATTACCTTTGAACACCTCTCCTAAGCTTTCAAGGTTCACCTATGAATCCACACCACCCTACAGTAGCAGCCAGATATGTGGTTTCCCAGTTTCTCTTGCAACATATACCTGATTTAGACTCTACCAGTCAGACGCCCACGTGCGAGACTGACTCACAAGTTTGTGACACAATGAAGCAGATGCCATACAGACTCCACTCTGACAGGTGGCATAAGAGAGGCCCCAGTACAGCAGTGACATTTCCTGACTCAGCATCACTGCTGTGTGTGAGCTGCAAAGTCCGGGCCAAGTGGCAGTGATGTCGCTACTGCCAATAGCCTATGAAGGAGGCTGTTTTCCTGAAAACCCTCCACACCTGATTCTCTCACTCTCCAAGATATTCTATTAATCATGCTATAGTTTCCAATAATTTTTTTCCCTCTTTAAGCTAGTTAGAAAAAGACAAGCTGTCTGTCACTAAGAACTCACACTCATACCCTATTTGATGAGCTAGGACTCCTTCAGTCCTATTTCCAGGTACAGAGAATTCTATAGAAAATCCTACACAGCCATAAAAAACAAGTTCGTGTCCTTCATAGGGACATGGATGAATCTGAAAACCATCATTCTCAGCAAACTGACACAATAACAGAAAATCAGACACTGCATGGTATCACTCATAGGTGGGTATTGAACAATTAGAACACATGGACACAGGGATGGGAACATCACACACTGTGGTCAGTTGTGGGGGACTAGGGGAGGGACAGTGGGGTGGGGAGAGAGAACATGGGGAGAAATACCAGATATAGGTGATGGAGGGAGGAAGGCAGCAAACCACCTTGCCATGTATGTACCTATGCAACAATCCTGCATGATCTGTACATGTACCACAGAACCTAAAGTACAATTTAAAAACTTTTTAAAAGAAAATCCTAAACAATTCTTTTCATGAAGCATCTTTTAGTCTCACCAGGGCTGTGAAGATTACACAGCAAAACATTTTTTAAATCTCAAAGGAGTATATGGTAGAAAATGATTAATAATAAAGGACTAAGTTGTAGGGAAATCATCAGCTTGGAATTAAGTTTTCAAAAACAATTACTGAGAATAGCAGATGATAGGAGAAGAGGAAGGCACTGTAGGCTGGAGGAAACTTGCAGTCAGGAACTCAGAGGCTATGGGAGACTGGTCTAGCTTGTGTACAGTTTGCGTGAGGAACCAGGTCAGGATGTGTGTGGATAGGCAAGACCAGGTCATACTATAGAGGATGTGGCATGTCAGTGTGAGCAGGATGACCCTCAGAACATCAGCCCCTCTGGCTTTCAATATTTCCCAGAATTTTCCCTCTCCAGGCCTTTGCACATGCTGTTTCCTCTGCTTGCAAAGCCAGCTCCCTATTCTTCCCACTGCTGGTCTCAGCTAAATATCACCTCTTGGTAAGGGCTGCATCCCAGGTCAAGTACTCAGGGAGCCAGTCTCTGAGATTTGCATGCAGGTATTTTGGAGAGCATCCTCTGATCAAGTATCTTCTCCTGTAAGAGTCAGGAGAGCAGGACTGGCCAGAAGAAGTTGAACTGTGATGCAGCTGCACCAGAGGCCTCAGCCAACCCCATCAGGAGCTCTGGGGGTGGGATGGTCTTCAGAGTTGTCCTGCCCTGAGGCAAGGGAGTCAGGCCTTCGTATCGCCATGTGGACCAACCATCTAATTTGACTGTTCCAGGAAGAGTGTGCTTTCTTGAGCGGAGCAGCTATTTTCAGCTGTGGGCAATGCCCCAAAATGGAGGCCGGGAGGATGAGCTCCATGGTCATGAAGTGAGGAATCTTCAGGCTGACTCCCACCAGCTCATCTCATGTACATTCCATGTTAATTTTTTATAGCATGCTATTGTTTTCTTTCCTGGAATCTATTGCAATTTTTAAATTCATCTTTTTATGTACTTGATTACTAAGTATCACCCCCAATGAACTCTAAGGCTCATGAATATAAGGGCCATGCAATCATAATCAGCATTTTATCCCTAGTATCTAGTAGGCTGCCTGACACATACTGGGTGGTCAACTGATATTTATCAAGTGAATGAATGAATAATTAAAAAATAAAGAAGCAACTCAAGAAACCAGACATGGCCGACGTTTATGGTTGGATTAGAGCAGGTCATCTGCTCTGATATGGCTTGGATCAAGGAAGGAGGGGCTGAGATTATGGTTCCCTAAAGTCCAGGAAGTGTAGAGAGAAACACTACATAGTGAATGGGGTACCAGAAGAGAGTGTTAGTCAAAGACACAGCTGACTTGCCTATGTTTTGTGAAAGATCAGCCCTGCCTTTGATTTTGCTGAGATTGAGGGACACAAACCAACTGGGTTTGAAGCAGGAACTCAGGACTTAGGTATGGTTTGGAGATGTCCAACAGGGACTGATACATCACCAACAAATCTCTAGGAAAGCTCAGAGCACTTGCTGTCAGAAGATGGTTTGTCTTTCAAATCATGGTGCAGACAAGTGGTAAAATTAAAATGGTAGTGAAAAACTCCTGTAAGGGCAAGTGGTTTTGCAAGCCATAATTCATGTTCACATAGTAATTCATTAAGGGTGAGATCTGATATCGAGACTAAGACATCAGGTAACTAATCAAAAAACTAGTTCATTTCCACAAACATATAGGCAATGTATTGGGCTGCACACTGTGGTTGATACAGGACTTTCTATTCAAATGGAACAGATATATATCTCAAGACATTATGACTTGAGACATTATGAGGCTGGAGTGTGAAAATAATGTCACGAAGAGAAAAATACCATGAAAACTCAGGCCAGAGGCATTATATCCCCATTTTACACAAGCTTGTGCTACAAATTACAGCTTCTACTTCCTACACAAGGACACGTTTTAAAAAAAGTTTCTAATGACAAATTGAACCAACCTCATAGACAAAGAAATATAAACTCTTAGCTACTATCAGTTTGGATAAAAAGCAAGGAATGGAAGCAGAGTCTCTCATTGAGCCCACAGCTCAAGTTACTGGGGAACAATTTGGGGGATGTAACCGAGGTCCATAGATTAGAGGCAGTGTCACCAGAATAGAGCATACACACTGTGGGTTGTTCTTCCACCTGTGGGAGCTTTGTGCATATGTGTCTTCAGGGCAACATCTATAACCCACCATCTTGGTATCATAAAAATAGATCCCAGGAGCATAATCATATTCCTATAAATTTACTTTTCTGTTTGCATTGACTTTCCAAGTATAGCTTTCCAGTGAGAAGAAAGCTCCAGCAGGTATGTGCTCCAGCAGATGTTGGGGGTGGGGGTGAGGAACTGTGTTGAAGAAAAAGTGAAAACATCCCAGTGAAAACTGAAAAAATGTCATTTTAGACTTTCAGAAGGGGATTCCAGGTAAAGCCAGGGCAAGGAGGAGCAGGCCTGGCAAGGTCAGGAATACTTCCTGGAAAAGAATCCATTGGAAGACTGTTCCTGTCTGAAGGTCTACACTGGGTCCTTTGGGCTTTGATGTCCCAGTAGGTCCCCTTATTCAGCCCCTGCAGTCATATCACTTCACCAGCCCTTCCTTGTCTTAAAAGTAAAAGGGTAACCTCTAGATCTCAGGTCACCTGGAATTTGTCATGCCTTCAAGAGTCTTGCTCTACTAATTAGATGAAATTTCAGAGAGTTGAAGACATAGGGAACCCTAGCTAAAAGCAGTAGTGATGCAGGACTTAAGTAACTTGACAAAATTGTAGGTGGGAGCCATGGTAAGTCATTTGCCTTATATGGGTTTTTGGTCTACCACACAGTGTCTCAGTGTCTCAGCCTAGAGAATTAGGGAACATATCAGGTACTCGGTGCTCCAGCTCCAAGTCAAGAGAAGGCCACAGGCTGACTCAAAGAGAAAGTCCTCCACCTACAATGAAGTCCTTGACTTGTTGGTTGCGTCCTCAAAGAACATTCACAATGACTTGTGTAGGTCTCACTTATGCAGACTCTACAGCTAATCCCCCAGAAATTTGATCCCCTCCCAGCTAGACCTCAGAGATACTCCATACGTTACTTCTGCAGAGGAATTCACTTCCCCCTTCCCTCCCCTTTCTCCCCCTTTCTGCCCTCCCACATTTAATTGGAGAGCAGGTCCTCAGAATAGACAGCGCACCCACCTCTAGCCATTGCTGCCTGTTATGGAAGGAGCTCTCGACATACCCATGTTTCTTATACTCGTTCCACCTTTGAATCCAGGTTCTTTGCTCTACCTGCCGTTTTTGCATCCTGGGATTCTGGTAACCCTGATAATGGATGAGTGGTTTCATGCCCCTCAGAATCTAGAAAACCAGTCATCACCCAGCTTTGGGTGTGGGAGGCAGTGGGCCACGGCTGAGTATGTAGCTGAAATCCCATGATTGGTTCCACAGGCAGAACTCACCCTCCCTCCATACCCTCAACATAGTCACATTGTCCGCATATTATAAAATGATAGAGTGCAACATGGTTAAATATATCACTGATTTGCCAATAATAGGTATTGGTGTATAAGTCTAACTGGTGGTACAGCCGCCTGAGGTATTGATTTTACTGTCTAATGGTTGAGAGAGATGTTATCTTGATTAATTAGAAGTCAAAAACAAATGCATCTTCTATTAGATCTCTTGTGGCATTCACCTGAAAAAATTTCTACATGTGTCCTGAAAATGTTGGAAGCCTAAAAGGACAAAGTGAGGAGGGAGCAAACCACCTCTTGGGCCACCTGTGCTGAGTGAAGATGTCTGTGAGTATCAGGCGAGCTGATGTGAGCTTATTGACAGAAAAAGAGGCTCCCATATTTTTCTTCCTTTCAACAGCAGCCTTAAATTCAGAAATTAAAAAAAGAGAAGGAACCACTGAATACAGAGTTTCAGCCAGAGTTCAGTACGGCAGCCTTTCTGTTCTTGGCTGGATGTAAAGATCCCCTCCTCCTGACATCCCAGAGACTGATATGCAATCAGGTACAGGATTTCCTCCACAAGAAGCAGTGCAGAAGCCTCTGAAGCTAGTTTCTACAATCCTTGGGAATAGTGCTATTATTCTTAAAAACAAAAGGCATATGTATATCATCTTCATGACTGCTAAATTTTGGTCAAAGCATACTTTTGCAGAAAATTCAGAAGAGTCCAGGAAAGAGAACTATTACTTGAACTCTAGAATAAAATTATTTCTTGACCTTAAAATACTAACCTGCACATGATAAGCCATACCACAACAAAATGCTATAATGAGAGTTTATATTCTTTTGGATTAGATTTTTTTTTCATATAAAACCATTTTCTTTGGCTTATTTTCCTATTTTTCTTTTCTTTTTTCTTTTTTTTTTTTTTTTTAAGATGGAGTCTCATTCTGTCACCAGACTGGAGTGCAGTGGCGCGTGGCAACCTCCAGTTCCCTGGTTCAAGTGATTCTCCTGCATCAGCCTCCCGAGTAGCTGGGACTACAGGTGTGCACCACCATGCTCAGCTAATTTTTGTATTGTTTTAGTAGAGACAGAATTTCACCATGTTGGCCAGGGTGGTCTCGATCTCTTGACCTCGTGATCTGCCCGCCTCGGCCTCCCAAAGTGCAGGGATTACAGGCGCGAGCCACCACACCTGGCCAACTTGTTATTTTTCTATATATATTTTTTATGATCAAAGACTTTCTTCAGTTCTTCAGTTTGAATATTCCCTGTACCAGTGAACCTGAAGGTGAAGCTATCTGCTATTGTGGGCTTCAGAAGAGGCCTGGAAAAGATTCTGAACTACTCATGCTAAAAATTAACTGCTGTATCATTTATGAACTATCATTTAGGAAACTTATATGACTTTTTAAGCCTTGGCATTCTATTAGCTGTCATAGATTTATTTGACAAATATTTATCAAAGCGAGAATACAGTGATAAGCAAAACGACTTGGTCCCTGTCCATGTTGGAGCTTACATTGTAATTGTGCTGTTCTAAATGGGATATTGTATGTGAAGGGCTTTGGGATAGATTATATGTTTAGTAACTCTAAGATACCACTGATATTTTTATTGCAATTGCTAGATGATTTCTGTCTTTGGGCTATGGTAAAGCCATCATTGTATTGTTTACTCGAAAGTCTAAGCTACAGATCTGAAAGACTGTTTGCCAAGTTCACTTTTTAAAAATAGATAGTTTCCCAGTTAGGAGAAAAGGTTTTACCTGCAGAGCTCAGATAAGAGAACAGTCACCTGGGTCAAGGTCACCTTGCTGAGGGCCCCAGGAGGCAGCCTTTTTCTGCAGCTTGACTGAGAATCTATATCTCTTGCCAAGAGTCAGGATGCTATTCTTTCCCTAAATGCTTTCCAATCTTCTTGCCATTTCTCAATTTCCACATTAGCCAGGTCAAATCAGATCAGATCTTGGCTTGAAGTTAATTTGTCCATCCAAGTGACATTCATCAGTTCCCATTTTGGGCCAGGCTGTGTGCCGTAAGTCAGAGGAGGCAGAGGGCTTCTCTGCCTTCCTGGGGCTCCCTGGTCTTGCTGAAAGTCCTCAGGGAAGTCCCAATTTCCTCCTTTTGTGACAATTGTGAGGGAAAAGCACAGAAATTAGCCCCTGGCTGCCTGGAGGGAAGTGGGGTGGGGACTTGCAATAGGAATCTTTCCTCATCTACCTATTTCACTGCTTCTCACACTTAGTGGAAAGAATGGCCTAAGAAAGCTGCCCTCAGCACCACACAATTTATAGGCAGAGTGGTTTAAAAGAACCAATTTTTAAAGCTTCATGTCAAATTTATGTGGATTTTTCCAAGAAGTTTACCAGGAGAGGAAATAAATAAATAAATAAATAAATAAATAAATAAATAAATAAACACACACACATATACATATATATATACATATATACATATACATATATATATATATACATATAAAATATATATTATATATAGAATAGAGAGTGAAATGTCCACTGTTTAGCCATTCAGTTATCCCTTTCCTTCTAGTGGTGAAGGGACTTCATAAAGGGAAACTCATTTTCTCTGACACACTGAAATGATTCACTGAAAATAAGAAGCATGAATTCCTCCTAGAAAGGCATCAGACACACTTCCTGGAGTCCTAATTGGCACCCTGAGCATCTATTCAAGTCTTCAGGACACCTTCTCCCTTTCAGTAAATGGGTGGTGCCTGCAGCAACCACAGTAACCAGGGCTTTCCCACCAGTCGCTGTGGGATAGTAGTGTGTGGCCTTGGCTAATGGCAAGCAGCTTTTGATCCTTCTGTGTTTATCCTCTTGGGCATATTCAATCCTATCAACATAATTCCTCTTTAGCATCCCTTAGTTGAAACTGATTAGTTCATGGAAGACAAAACTGAGGTCCAGTGACTGAAATAATTTCCCAGTATGAGGAAGGAATTCAAAGGCTATCCCCTGCTCCAAGAAATATTCTTTGAAACCTATTCTTTTCCCCTTCATGGGGCTGCTCTTTTTCCTACCCTGTGTCTGGCTGACTGCTTCCCAACTTTCAGGTGTCATCTCAATGACACTTTATCAGAGAACCTCTCTGATCACTCCATCTAAATTATGTCTGCTCCTAAATCTTCTCTGAGGGTACACAATTGTTTTCTCTCACAATACTCTTTTTATTTTTTTGCATGTGTTTTGTTTATATCTGACCCTCATAGTAGATTGAAAGCACCCTGAAGGTAGGAACCAATGTCTACTTGGTTCACCGAATTAAACTTGGTACTTTGCCTGGTGCCTATCATAGAGTGGGTGCTCCTGTTGAATGAATTAATCCAAGCATCTCCCACCCATCATGTTGTTTCTCCCCATAGACTCTGAGAGTGGCACATTTTCTGGATCACTTGATGCTTGGTACATCACATATGGATTTATTGTTATACTTTAACATATTAATTTGTTACCTTTTCTGATAATAGTATTTACTAATGAGTAATAGCTATTTATTTTGTGTTTGCTATTTTTCAAGAACTGTGGTATCTTACACATATTAAAACAGTTTACCGCAGTAAGAGGAGTGAAGTAATACGGTGTCACGCAATCAAAGGGCTCACAGCTACCCTAGATTTGAAGAAATGCTGTCCCTCATTTGAACATACCACTCTGCCAGCATTCTGCTCTTAGGGGAGGGAATGCTGGGAAGATGGCTGCCTAAGAACAGCTCAGGACTTCAGCTCCCAGTGAAAGTGCAGAGGGTGAGTGGACACCGCATTTCCAGATGAATTTTTATTGCCCACAGACAAGGAGATACCCAGGCAGAGGGGTCGCCAGCACTGCAGTCCCAGCCGGTGCGGCTGTTTTGGCCCCCGCGGGGCTGATTTGGCCCGCGCAGCTGCTTTGACCACACCCTGTTGCTGTAGTTCTCCGTACAAAAGCCACTGGTCTGGGAGCCCTCTTAGCTGGCGATCAGAGCCCTGAGACGGCAGAGTTGCCCATTCATCTGAAATAGCGAGCCAGGCCAGGAGATTCCTAGGCAAAAAATCCCCCAGGAGCCAGCTCCACTGTTTGAGCCGACTCAGTGAGTCGCAGCATGGGAGATCCCAGCGCCTTTTCAACAAGCAACTGAAACGCGGGGTCGTTCAACTTAAAAGAAAAGACTCTGAGTCAGGGAGCCAGGTGATCAGGCTCGGTTGGTCCCACCTCTCCACCCCCAACAACAACAAAAACAAAAACAGTAATTGGAAACCCTCTGGGTTGAGCCCTTCAAACCAAGCACAGCTGAACCTGGGGCAGTCTGGCTCGGTGGGGGAGGGGCTTCCGCCATTACTGAGACTCTCAACCGCTATGGAGGCAGGCCACCGTCGCCTAGGCAACCCGCCGTTGCCGAGGCAACCTGCCACAACAGAGAGAGTCCGCCATAACAGAGGTGGGGCCACCATTTCCGAGACAGTTCTAACTACACCCATATAAACAGGACTGAAGGGAAGAGCACAGGGCAGCTAGCTGGAGCCCACAGTGGCTCAGCAAAGCCTCTGTGGGCAGGCAGTGGTTAGGCTGGGGGCTAGCTGGGCGGGTCAGACCTGAAAGAAAAATAAAAAAAGTCAGTACTGCAACGGAAACTCATAAAGCTCCAACTCCCTGGGACAGAGCACCTGGGAACAAAAAGTGCTTTATGAGTTCAGCTGCAGCAGACCTAAACGTACCTGCCCAGCAGCTTTGAACCAACAACGGAGCTCACAACTCAGGACTTAAGCCCCAATAAAAGATAGACTGTCTCCTCAAGTAGCTCCCTGACTCCCATAGATCCAAAGACTCACCTCATAAAGGAGAGAACGGACTGACAGTAGGCGAGCATCCTTCTGGGACAAAGATAGCGGAAGAGGAAACTGGTAGCAATCCTAACTGTTCTGCAGCTGCTGCAGGTGATCCCCAGGCAAGCAGGGCCTGGAGAGGACCTCAGCAGTCCTACAGCAGAGGGGCCAGACTGTTAGAAGGAAAGCTTAAAAAAAAGAAGAAGAAGGAGAAGGAGAAGGAGAAGAGAAGGAGAAGGAGAAGGAGAAGAGAAGGAGAAGGAGAAGGAGAAGGAGAAGGAGAAGGAGAAGGAGAAGGAGAAGAAGGAGAAGGAGGAAGAAGTAACTTCAGCATCCATGAACTAGAAGCTCACTCAGAGACCCAATCTGAAAGACAGTAACTACAAAGACAACAGGTGGATAAACCCACAAAAATGGGAAGAAACCAGCGCAAAAAGGATGAAAACTCCTGAAAACCAGAACACCTCTCCTCCTAAAAGGGATCACAACTCCTCACCAGCAAGGGAACCAGACCGGATGGAGAAGGAGGGTGATGAAATGACAGAATCAGACTTCAGAAGGTGGATAGTAAGAAACTACAGTGAGCTAAAAGAACATGTTCTAATCCAATGCAAAGAAACTAGGAACCTTGAAAAAACATTGGATGAAATGTTAACGAGAATGGACAGGATAGAGAGGAATATAAGTGAATTGATGGAGCTGAAAAACACAACACGAGAACTTCGTGAAGCATGCACAAGCTTCAACAGCCGAATTGACCAAGCAGAAGAAAGGATATCAGAGATGGAAGATCAACTCAATGAAATAAAAAGAGAAGGCAAGAACAGAGAAAAAAGGGCAAAAAGGAATGAACAAAATCTTCAAGAAATGTGGGACTATGTGAAAAGACCTAATCTACGTCTGATAGGTGTACCTGAATGTGACGAAGAGAATGAATCCAAGCTGGAAAATACTCTTCAGGATATTATCCAGGAAAACTTCCCCAACCTAGCAAGGCAGACCAATATTCAAATCCAGGAAATACAGAGAACACCACAAAGATATTCCTCAAGAAGAGCAACCCCAAGGCACATAATCGTCAGATTCACCAGGGTTGAAATGAAAGAGAAAATGCTAAGGGCAGCCAGAGAGAAAGGTCGGGTTACCCACAAAGGGAAGCCCATTAGACTCACAGCAGATCTCTCAGCAGAAACCCTACAAGCCAGAAGAGAGTGGGGGCCAATATTCAACATCCTTAAAGAAAAGAACTTTCAACCCAGAATCTCCTATCCAGCCAAACTAAGCTTCATAAGTGAAGGAAAAGTAAAATCCTTTGTGAACAAGCAAGCACTCAGATATTTCATCACCACACCTGCTCTACAAGAACTCCTGAAAGAGGCTCTACACATATAAAGGAACAACCAGTACTAGCCACTCCAAAAACACACCAAATGGTAAAAGAGCATCAACACAATCAAAAATCTGCATCAACTAACCAACAAAACAGCAAGGTAGCAACAAAATGACAGTATCAAATTCACACATAACAATACTATCCCTAAATGTCAATGGACTAAATGCCCCAATCAAAAGACACAGACTGGCAAATTGGATAAAAAGCCAAAACCCATCAGTGTGCTGTATCCAGAAAACCCATCTTACATGCAAGGATACACAAAGGCTCAAAATAAAGGGATGGAGGAAGATCTACCAAGCAAATGGAGAGAAAAAAAAAAAAAAAAAAAAAAAAAAGCAGGAGTTGCAATTCTCATCGCTGATAAAATGACTTTAAAGCAACAAAGATCAAAAGAGACAAAGAAGGATATTACATAATGGTAAAACAATCACTGCAACAAGAAGAGCTAACGATCCTAAATATATATGCACCCAATATAGGAGCACCCAGATATATAAGGCAAGTTCTTCATGACTTACAAAGAGACTTAGACTCCCCCACAATAATAGTGGGAGACTTTAACACCCCATTGTCAATATTAGACAGATCAACTAGACAGAAAATCAACAAGCATATCCAGGATCTGAACTCAGACCTGGAACAAGCAAACCTAATAGACATTTACAGAACTCTCCACCCCAAATCCACAGAATATACATTCTTCTCAGCACCACATCACACCTACTCTAAAATTGACCACATAATTGGCAATAAATCACTCCTCAGCAAATGCAAAAGAATGGAAATCATAACAGTCTCTCAGACCACAGTGCAATCAAGTTAGAACTCAGAATGCAGAAGCTAACTCAGAACCGCACAGCTTCATGGAAACTGAACAACTTGCTCTTGAATGTTGACTGGATAAGCAATGAAATGAAGGCAGAAATAAAGATGTTCTTCAAAACCAATGAGAAGAAAGACACAACATACCAGAATCTCTGGGACACATTTAAATCAGTCTCTAGAGGAAAATATATAGAAATGAGTGCCCACATGAGAAGAAAGGAGAGATCTAAAATTGAAACCCTATCATCAAAATTGAAAGAGCTAGAGGAGCAAGATCAAAAAACCTCAAAACCTAGCAGAAGACAGCAAATAAGTAAGATCAGAGCAGAACTGAAGGAAACAGAGACACAATAAAACTCTTCAAAATATCAATAAATCCAGGAGCTGGTTTTTCAAAAAGATCAACAAAATAGACAGACCATTAGGCAGATTAATAAAAAAGAAAAGAGAGAATAACCAAATTGATGCAATAAAAAACGATAAAGGGGATATCACCACAGATTCCACAGAAATCCAAACCATCATCAGAGATTATTACAAACAACTCTATGCACATAAACTAGTGAACCTGGAAGAAATGGATAAATTCCTGGACGCCTGCATCCTCCCAAGCCTAAACCCGGAAGAAGCCGAAACCCCGAATAGACCAATAACAAGGTCTGAAGTTGAGGCAGCAATAAAGAGCCTACCACCCCAAAAAAGCCCAGGTCCAGATGGGTTCACAGCCGAATTCTACCAGACATACAAGAGGAGCTGTTACCATTCCTTCTGAAACTATTCCACACAATCCAAAAAGAGGGAATCCTTCCCAAATCATTTTATGAGACAAACATCATCCTGTTAGCAAAAGCCGGCAGACACTCAACAAGAAAAGAAAATTTCAGGCCAATATCCATGATGAACATAGATGCAAAAATCTTCAATAAAATACTGGCAAACCAATTGCAGCAGCATATCGAAAAGCTCATCCACCATGATCAAGTAGGATTCATCGCGGGGATGCAAGGCTGGTTCAACATATGCAAGTCCATAAACGTAATTCACCACATAAACAGAACCAAAGACAAAAACCACATGATTATCTCAATTGATGCAGAGAAGGCTTTTGACAAAATTCAACAGCCTTTATGCTAAAAACCCTCAATAAACTGGGTATTGACGGAACGTATCTCAAAACAATAAAAGCTATTTATGACAAACCAACAGCCAACATCATATTGAATGGGCAAAAACTGGAAGCATTCCCTTTGAAATCTGGCACTAGACAAGGATGCCCTCTCTCACCACTCCTATTCAATATAGTACTGGAAGTTCTAGCCAGAGCAATCAGGCAAGAAAAAGAAATAAAGGGTATCCAAATTGGAAAGGAGGAAATCAAATTGTCTCTATTTGCAGATGACATGATTGTATATCTGGAAGACCCCATCATCTCAGCCCAAAATCTCCTGAAACTGATAAACAACTTCAGCCAAGTCTCAGGATACAAAATCAACGTGCAAAAATCACAAGCATTCCTATACACCAGTAATAGACTTCAAGAGAGCCAAATCAAGAACGAACTGCCATTCACAATTGCTACAAAGAGAATAAAGTACCTAGGAATACAACTAACAAGGAACGTAAAGGACCTCTTCAAGGAGAACTACAAGCCATTGCTCAACGAAATAAGAGAGGACACAAACAGATGGAGAAACATTCCATGTTCATGGTTAGGAAGAATCAACATCGTGAAAATGGCCATACTGCCCAAAGTAATTTATAGATTCAACACTACTCCCATCAAGCTACCAATGACCTTCTTCACAGAACTGGAAAAAAACACCTTAAACTTCATATGGAACCAAAAGAGAGCCCGCATAGCCAAGTCATTTCTAAGCAAAAAGAACAAAGCAGAAGGCATCACACTACTGGACTTCAAACTATACTACAAGGCTACAGTAATCAAAACAGCATGGTACTGGTACCAAAACAGAGATATAGACCAATGGAACAGAACAGAGGCCTCAGAGGAAATATAACATACCCACAACTATCTGATCTTTGACAAACCTGACAAAAACAAACAATGGGGAAAGGATTCCCTGTTTAATAAATGGTGTTGGAAAAACTGGCCAGCCATGTGCAGAAAGTAGAAACAGGACCCCTTCCTGACACCTTACACCAAAATTAACTCCAGATGGATTAAAGACTTAAACATAAGACCTAACAACATAAAAACCCTAGAAGAAAACCTAGGCAAAACCATTCAGGACATAGGCGTAGGCAAGGACTTCATGACCAAAATGCCAAAAGCAATGGCAACAAAAGCCAAAATAGACAAATGGGACCTAATCAAACTCCACAGCTTCTGCACTGCAAAAGAAACAGTCAGTAGAGTGAGTCAGCAACCAACAGAATGGGAAAAAATTTTTGCAGTCTACCCATCTGACAACGGGCTGATATCCAGAATTTACAAATAACTAAAACAGATCTACAAGAAAAAACAAACAAGCCCATTCAAAAATGGGTGAAGGATATGAACAGATACTTTACAAAAGAAGACATGCAGGAGGCCAACAAACATATGAAAAAATGCTCATCATCACTGGTCATTAGAGAAATGCAAATCAAAACCACATTGAGATACCATCTCACACCAGTTAGAATGGTGATCATTAAAAAATCTGGAAACAACAGATGCTGGAGAGGATGTGGAGAAATAGGAACACTTTTACACTGTTGGTGGGAATGTAAATTAATTCAACCATTGTGGAAGACAGTGTGGCGATTCCTCAAGGACCTAAAAATAGAAATCCCATTTGACCCAGCAATCCCATTACTGGCTATATATCCAAAGGATTATAAGTCATTCTACTGTAAGGACATGTGCACACGAATGTTCATTGCAGCACTGTTTACAATAGCAAAGACCTGGAACCAACCCAAATGCCCATCGATGATAGACTGGATAGGGAAAATGTGGTACATATACACCATGGAATATTACGCAGCCATCAAAAATGATGAGTTCACGTTCTTTGTAGGGACATGGATGAACCTGGAAACCATCATTCTCAGCAAACTGACACAAGAGCAGAAAATCAAACACCGCATATTCTCACTCATAGGCAGGTGTTGAACAATGAGAACACATGGACACAGGGAGGGGAGCACTACACACTGGGGTCCGTTGGGGGGAAATGGGGAAGGGACGGGGGAGTGGGGAGGTGGGAAAAGATAGCGTGGGGAGAAATGACAGATACAGGTGAGGGGACGGAAGACAGCAAACCACACTGCCATGTGTGTACCTATGCAACAATCTTGCATGTTCTTCACATGCACCCCAAAACCTAAAATGCAATAAAAAAAAAAACAGTTTACCTTCAGGAAAACTATTTTAGAGGGGAGAAAACAGATTTAGAGAGATTAAAAACATATGAGCTAAAAACAAATTTGTTAGCTGAGCTTGCTAACAAATTTACGGCAGAAAATTGTTTTACACTTAGGGTAATCAGCTGTCTTAATGTGTCCAGGACTGTCCTGGTGTTTACAATGAAGATCCCATCCTGTGTCCCATGAAATCCCTCAATCTTGAGAAAACTGAGGTAGTTTCTTATCCTAGTTTATACTCCTTTGTAGAACAAGTTTCACTGTGCTATGCACTGGAGCAGAAACTTACATTTTTGGAATGTAAGTTTGACATTCCCCAGTTCCCATTTTGGGCCAGGCTGTGTGTCGTAAGTCAGAGGAGGCAGAGGGCTTCTCTGCCTTCCTGGTACTCCCTGGGTTTTGAAAGTCCTCAGAGAAGTCCTAATTTCCTCCTTTTGTGCCAATTGTGAGGGAGAAACCATCTGCATGAAAATATGCTTCATTTCTTAGTTATACAGTGTGTGGTGTTATGGAGAACATATTAGATGGTCTCTAGGTATTTGGGATTATAAAGATAGAGCTCACATTTTACAATTTTTCTTCGGTCATTTGCCTTATACTAACATGAAAGTTTGCTCTTGTGGGGCTTGCTCATGCCCATGTCATTTTGCACATAGTAGCTGACTCTCTCTCCCACATGCTCGGGTAGAGACTCTCTCTCCCACATTGCTCTGGACAATGAGTAATCTGGAGGCACATAATACTGCCCTAGGGACCTGATTCAGTCATTGTTTGATCAGAGAAGCAGAACCACTAGGAAACTTTATCCAGATAAAAATAAATACATACTGGGACTGAGGCCTGAAGTCCATAGCAGACAGCAAAGCAAAAAACACGGATCCAAAGTAGGGGAAACAAGGACAAGCCAGGACCTCCAAGGCCGGGCTGGAACTCAGGAGGGCCAGCTGGAACCCATGTTGGTTTCTTACCTCCTACAGTCGTCCAACTTTGAGGAGAAGCTGGTCCCATTTGTCCTGTCGGCTCCTGGGCCAGGCATTGGAAAAGCTGAGGCAGAAGATTCAGCAGGAGCTGGGGGAGCTCTGAGCCTGCCTGCTGCCCTGTGCCAAGAAGAAGAGTCAGAAGAGAACCATAATTACACAGAAGCTGCTTCCAATCACCTACTGAGAGTGAAGCAATTGGGCCACACCTCTATTTCTGCCTTCGAGATCTCACATAAATGTCTCCTGGGTCTTACATCAAGTTGAGAGTATTCAGAGAAGGGAATTGTGGGAAACGCAGTTCTAGTTAAACTAAGTGGCTATAATGCAAATCCACCACAGTCCACCTCTTGTTTACTCAGCATCTGTAAGCACCCCTTGCAGTTATAGATAAAAATAGTAAAAGTCTGTGAAGAATTCTGGTGTACTGACACTGCCCTGGTGATCTCGCAATCTCAGAGACCAAGAGCATTCTCAAAGCAAGCTTCATCCAGTAACTTCACTGATCCAAAGCCCCATTTTGCCCTTGTTCTCATCACTACACTTTGCAGCTGGATGGCAGCTTTCTTCTTTATTCTGTGTTTTTATAATTTTTCTAAATTGATTCCTACAGAATATTGCCGGGGAGGCAGGATGAGATGACTAAATTCCGTTACAGATTTGGATTTTGAGAGTTTGTGTCTTGCCCAAAGCTCAAGTAAGGGGACTTGAATTCCAGCCTCCTGACTTTTCTCCCAACTGGGTAATAGGTATCAGTGAAGCTTTCTTTTCTAAGGTGCCTTTATCATTTGAAAAAAGAATGATTTTGCTGACTTATTTTGGAAAACACAAAACAGTGCAAACACAAAAAAAGAAATTTATGGTAGAGAATAAACCAGGTGGTATTTTTAAAGGAGAGGTTTGTTTTTGTTATGTTTTCCATCATTCTTGTACACATCTGTTTATGTGCATACCTTGTCTACCAGACTACTCTTCATGCTTCTCAAACAAGAGAATCACATCATTTATTCTCGTGTGCCTCTTCCTAGTGTCCCATATACAGAGGTGCCCACTTTATAAAGCAATGCTTGATGGCATGCCATGCCCCCAAAATGGTATTCTAAGGTTACATGCAAGGAAAACCTTAAACACAGGAACCATCTGTACAATTCAATCACCAAGTGGCTCTTGGATAAAGCTGCAAGGTGGACAGAGAAGCTCCCCTCTTGGCCTCCCCAAAATGGGCCCCTGCATCAAGCAACCCCTAAATGCCCCTAAGAGCAGCAGCTGTGCAAAGCACAGAAGGCATTTCGCCAGCCTCCTTATCATCACCTGAGTCAGGCCCACGGACAGTAAAGAAGAGCTTGGCTAATTTCATGAGCTCAGCTCGGCTCTCTCTGCCCTGTTCTGACTGACAGGCCAGGCCCCTGCTCATCCCTGAAAACTAGCATCGGGGAATGACATACAGTTTGATAACATAAGATGCTTAGGTTTTTTGGCTCAAGTGAGATGTTCAGAGCTAATAGCCCTGTGAGCTGAGTTTTAGCTGTGATCTGCACCTTGAGATATCCGTTATGTCTGGCTCAGGAAAAAGGGAAAAGAATGAGAGCTTATTTCTAGAAAGGTTTCCGATGAGCAGCATTTGTCATTGAAGGGGAAGATGGGTATAATTAGCTTGTCAGTCTAGTTTGGGCTGAGCAGGCTGTCTCTGCTAAGAAAGATGGACTAACTGCCAGGGCCACTGACAGGCAGTCGATAGCGCAGCAATTAATGTCATAAATAATTCCAGAACCAATTACATCAAAATGGACTCAGAGCTTTAAAAAGGTACAGAATTCTCTTATTCTTCCTGCTAACAGCAAGAAACAGCTTTCATTTTTCTCTGTAATTACTTTTCATTGTATATAGCAATACAGCTGAGCTTTTCTGTCCATATTTAAGCCTTGTCTTTCTCCAGGCCTTTTCTCCCACCGCCAGCCTCCCTCCTTCACCCCACAGGACAAGGCTGTTAAAGTCGATCTTCCCTGCCAGAGCAGTGGGGTGAACGTATAATCTTTTAACTTGGCTGTTGCAGGAGAACTCTAGCTACACCTCAATGATTAAGAGCGAAGGTTTTGAAAATGTCATGGACAATGACAGCAGAGTGCCCCAAACAATGGCATTTGGAAATGAAGACATTTGTGAAATAAATGGATTTGTCTTATTATTTTAAAGGTTGCTGTTACTTTGCTTACACTGAATTTATCGATTTTCTTCCCTTCTCCTTCTTCTTCCTCTCCTTGTCCCCCCCTCCTTCTGTACAGTTGCAGGCATAGAAGCCAGGCCAACTATTCTCTCTACACTGCAACCACAATTCAATACTGCCCATGTGTGCTAATGGGTGTGTGGTTTTTTGTTTTTTGTTTTTTGTTTTTTTCCAAAGGAGGATCAGTCTCTTTAACATAGCGGTTTACTGAAAAGCTATTCTCTTGAGCTGTCTCAACTCTTCAGCTAGTTCTCTGTGCGTTACAGTACATATGTAGTTAACACAAAGGCTATTATACCTATAATAGCAGTGACATACCAGATGCCACTGGTGCTAATAGTCTCTTTCTCTCTCTTTTTTTTTGCTGTTTTTGCTCTAACCCATCAGTTGCCTCCGTGGCTATTTTAGGGAAAGGAGGGGATTGTGGGAAAGTAAATTACTGTAGTATTCATTCACAGCTTTGTTCCAGGCCTGAAAAACATTTCCAACTTTTCAACCACGGTGGCATTTACTCCAGAGGGACCACAGAAAATGGCTCATGAAGCTCCCACCGTTTGGAAACCAGAAACAGCTGCCGGTGTCGCTTGCAGTTTGCTGAGTGTGCTCTGGCTCTGAGCTCCTGCCGCTGACGGCTCTCCCTTTAGCACTAGGTGTCACTGCGGTGAGTGGTAATTACAGCGGAAGATTTTAGAGGACACGGGATAATTAGGCCAGCCCCGTGCAGGCATAAACACTGACATTTACTATATTAAAAACTGGAGATGTCGGCATTTTCCTCCCCCCATGCCTACCCCAGGCCACAACAATAGCAACCTCACCAACAAAGGCAAGTTTTCAAGGGAACAAAGGGTCTTTGCATTTGAGGGAGTTTGACTGGGCTCCTGGTGCTGTGTTATTTGTTGGTCCCGAGGGGGTTCTGCTCATCACGTGGGAAAGCATCCAGCTGAGTCTTTGTGGCCTATGCTCCTTCCTCTTGGACCCTGCAGAATGTCACAGCCTAGGTATGATAGCAGAGGGGGTGGTGGGGCATGATAAATTATACCATTCAGAGAGCACCTCTCCCCTTCCACTGTGGGCTGGGCACAAGGTGGAATCTCTCCATACCACCTTCTCCTGCACCTGGGTGATCCCATGGCAATACTAGCAGATATATTTCTTGATTCTCCAGCAAATGACAGGCAGCAGGAAGGTAGGTGAATACAAACACTAGTCGTACAAACACAAACTACCCCTTTATGGGCTTAAACTAAGGCAGTATCTTCTCATCCTCTGTCCCAAATAGAAATGGAACGAGTGTTTGCAAAAAGTTCAATAATGCCTAGGCTGCAGCAGCAACCTACTCAGGGAGTGTTTCTGAAGGATACTGGGGTGCTCAAATGAGATGCTATAGATCCAGAAGGACCTGGGTTTGAATTTCAGACTGGTCACTTTACCGTTAAGGGACCCTGGGTAACTTAGATCCTCAGTTTTCCCTTTTATAAAAGGAGAAAATGAAAGTGATTACTTCACACAGTTGTGAAAATAAAATAAAATAAAGGATATCAGAGGTTGAAGACCAAATTAATGAAATAAAATGAGAAGACAAGATTAGAGAAAAAAGGATAAAAAGGAATGAGCAGTCTCCAAGAAATGTGGGACTATGTGAATAGACCTAATCTACATTTGATAGGTGTACCTGAATGTGACGAACAGAATGAATCCAAGCTGGAAAATACTCTTCAGGATATTATTCAGGAAAACTTTCCCAACCTAGCAAGGCAGGGCAATATTCAACTCTAGGTAATACAGAGAACACCACAAAGATATTCCTCAAGAAAACCAACCTCAAGGCACATAATTGTCAGATTCACCAGGGTTGAAATGGAGGAGAAAATACTAAGGGCAGCCAGAGAGAAAGGTCAGGTTACCCACAAAGGGAAGCCTATCAGACTCACAGCAGATCTCTCAGCAGAAACCCTACAAGCCAGAAGAGAGTGGGGACCAATATTCAACATCCTTAAAGAAAAGAACTTTCAACTCAGAATCTCCTATCCAGCCAAACTAAGCTTCACAAGCGAAGGAAAAATAAAATCTTTTGTGAACAAGCAAGTACTCAGAGGTTTTATCACCACCAAGCCTGCTTTACAAGAGCTTCTGAAAGAGGCACTGCATATAGAAAGAAACAATCAGTATCAGCTTTTCCAAAATAAACCAAAAAGTAGAGAGCATCAACATAATGAAGAATTTACATCAACTAATGGGCAAAACAGCCAGCTAACATCAAATGGCAGTATTAAACTCACATATATTATTATCAATCCTAAATTTAAATCGACTAAATCCCCCAATCAAAAGACACAGCCAAAACCCATCAGTATGCTGCATCCAGACCCATCTCACATGCAAGGATACACAAAGACTCAAAACAAAGGGGGGATGGAGAAAGATTTACCAACCAAACAGAGTGCAAAAATAAATAAATAAAAAGCAGGAGTTGCAATTCTCACCTCTGATAAAATAGACTTTAAAGCAACAAAGATCAAAAGATGCAAAGAAGGACATTACATAATGATAAAATGATCAATGCAACAAGAAGAGCTAACAATTCTAAATACATATGCACCCAATACAGGAACACCCAGATACATAAGACTCATAAACTTAGACTCCCACACAATAGTAGTGGGAGATTTCAACATCAATATTAGGCACATCAACAAGACAGAAAATTAACAAGGATATCCAGGACTTGAACTCAGATCTGGAACAAGTAAACTCAATAAACACTTATAGAACTCTCCACTTTAAATACACAAAATATACACTCTTACCAGTACCACATCACACCTACTCACAGGTTTAAATAAAATATTGGTTGGCTGCTTGTTATTTTCTTCCCTTATTTTTTTTTCCTGTCTCCATTATTAAGCACAATTATTGGCATAAAAGAGGTTTTCAATAACCATTTTTAGACTGCATTCTAGCCTGGGCAATAAAGCAACACTCCTGTTCTCTCTCCCTCTCCCTTTCTTCCTCTTCTTTTTTTTTTTTTTTTTTTTTTTAATTCTTTTTTTTCTTTTTTTCTTTAAAAAAAAAAAGAAAATAAAATAAATACATACACTTAAAGTATTGAGCACGTAGGAGAATTATACCCATAATAGCAGTGATGATTAGACAAAAAGGTAAAATTCTTTCCCATTGCAGAAATTCATTTGCCCCAAGTGGGGGACTGTTTGAGGGTGATTTTCCCCAGAGAAGAAAGAAGGCTTGAGTCTCAGATCTCTATGAATAAGGAGATGACAATGATTAAGTAAGAAACCCTAGCTAGTCTCTGAAGGCAAGACCTCAGAGATGTTTGTGCTAAAGTGGGGTGGATCCACTCTCACCTTTGCTCCCTCACAGATGCTGCAGATACATAGGAGGCTTTCATAAGTGAGACCACACTTGGATGGGAACTCCTCAATATGGTCTGGGTTTAAAAACATCCTCCCAAACATGATACGTTCGTAGTATGCCCAAGCATTTGACTCCTCTGCAGTGAGGGCTCAGGGCCCTCATCCCATGATGCAGGTTGTTGAGCATGGGGTCGTAGAGCCTCATGGTCTGGGAGAGAAAGGCAGTGTGGACCCATGGAAAGATAGTGAAGCCTTTGATCCAGGTGGCTATGTACGACTTAGACGACCCTAGGAAAATTGCTTCACCTCTCTGAACCTGAATATCCTCACTTAGAAATGAGAGAAAATAACCCAATTCTACCCACCACTGCCAGCCCAGGTAAAGCATCTGTCATGAGATATGGAATCCCTTTCTTCCCTTTGAGTATTCCCTTTCTCATCAGTAAAGAAATTAGTCTCTTCATAAAAAGTTTGTCAGGATCTGATGTCAAGTGGTACACAAATAGGAAGGATCTCCTTGCTGTTATTATTCATGGTCCCCAAGGAGCTTTCTGGGCGTGGCTACTCCCAACCTCAGGATGCGGGGCTCTGAGTTCCCTGTCCTGAAAAGGGCAACAATGCAGCTCAACTAGGGAAGGGTCTCACTCTAGCAGCTATGTTTTCCAAATTAAAAATAAGCCCCAATTTGTTTCAACTATTTCTAGCTGAGAGAGTCTGCCTAACACAGTTCTGGACACAGAAAGGCCAGAATTTCTCAATTATTTCAGTGACTTATATAAGATTAGGACTATATATTTTAAACAGTAACCATCTGAACCATGTGGCTGCTCTGAAGATGTAGGTCTCCACGGCAGCCCTGAGAAGATGCTAAAACCATGATCTGTACAAACCAAGCTTTGCTTGAGGAGGAAGGGCCAAGGCAAGATTGGTGGTTAAGCCAACAGTAGGAGTGTGTGGCGCAGGATCAGCCTGCAGGCCTGGGGTGGTCGTTTTGGATAGTGTCTGAGATAGTTTCCAGAATCATTCTCCCTGTCCTCATTGCTGTGCTGAGAGTTTTTTTCTACTGTGTAAGGTCTTGGGAAGCCATCCTTCTGCCTCTCTTTTCCTTAGTCCTAAAGGAAGTGGATTCTTGTCTACCTGTACTATGGATTACTGGATAAGCACATAGGTTTTGGACAAAGAAACTTAGATTCAAATTCTAGTTTCACTACTTACTTGCCACAACCTTGGACAAACTACTAATTCTTAGACTTCATTTTGCTTTTTGTTTACTTTTTTCTTTTTTTTTCTTCTTGATATAATGTATATGTATCTACTTCATAAGGTTTTAGGGAGAATTATATAGCATTCAATGAGACAATCATCACAGCAGTAAAAAGAACAGTTGTAGAGCAGTAGCAGTAATGATACTAGTAGACGATACTATGTTTAAAACTTGTACTGAAGTCACAACTAAAAATGATCATAGCTGGAATTCCAACTCATGTTCTGACTTTAAAGCCCATGTTGAAAATACTATGTAATATGCACGAAGCACCTGGCAGACAGTCATCTGTGATTACTGGTTTCTTGATTGCTTGTGTTGGATGACAGTCCTAGGTTCTCTGATTGTATTTTGGATTCATTTGAGACATCTGTATCCTCTCTTGGGATCTGCTTCCTCCTAGGGCCTTTGCAGCAGGACACATGGGCTCTCAATACCACTGCCGATTTCAGGCTCTCTCTCATTGGAACATAAGGAAGTGGGTTTGGTTGGATGCTGGTTGTGGAATTTCTGCATAGAGGTTGGTAGAAGATCCCAAGGAACAGAGTCGAAGATGCTGTAGAGTATTGGACATTTAGTATTGCTGAACTCTTCAAAGTGTGTGTGTGTGTGTGTGTGTGTGTGTGTGTGTTTTCTGTATAATTCAGAAAGTCCCCAAAGCTCACTCCTATCCCCACACCAGCCAGATTCTCTCTCGTTATCTTCACTTTCCAGGCCTGTTCCTCTGACCTCTCTTGCTAGTAGAGGTGAGTATGCCAAGGTACGTCTTGTTATGTTCCAAGGTTGCCTTGGTTCATTTGACTGTAAGCTGCAAAAGGGTAGAAATTTCTACTAATTTTGTTGGTCAATGTATCATATCTCATAGAATAATGAATGGAACATGGGAACAACTCAGAAAACATTTGTTGAATAAATTAATAAATTTTATTTAACTTGAGCTCTTTGAAATTTCAGATGCTCAAAGAGCCTCTTATATCTGAATGAAGAAAACCGTGTTTTCTAGGACAAAGAAAAACCACACACACAAAAAAAAAAACCAACCTCTAAAATTTCAGGTTAAATTGAATTCTTTTAAATTGCTAAGCCCTGTTCTTAAGAAAGGAAGTTCAAATGCTTCTACCTGTTAGGGCTGCTACAAGCTCAGATTTCTGGTGACTGACTTAACACTACTTTCTTGGAAAGATGGAAAGAAAGGTAGGCATATCTCATTTCCATTTCGCTGTTTTGAAACCCCTTTCTGCACATTGTTTGTCATCTGAATTTTGAGTGTTGAGGACCAAACGAAAGAATGTTGATCCTTTATCAAAGGTTTGTGTCATCCATCAATTTGATAAGTGTTCCTTCATGCCTTCAATATCATCATTTGAGACTTCATATAAAAATAAATATCAATAAAAACACTTTTAAAAGTTGTCATCTTCTAACATATAATACTTATACATATACTTACATTAAATAAAAATATTGATTACTACTCACACACAGTTTCTCTATTTCTTGACTAGCAAAAAAATCCAATTCTGTGGGGTTATTAATTTGTTTAAGCTGGTACCCTTCTCCCAGTAACCTTCCAAAAATAATCTCATGATGGTCAACAGAAGTATATTTCTTTCTCCCCAGATAGAGTCAACTCTCTGAATAGAAACCCTAGATTAACTCCTGTGTTTATTAACAAATGAAAATATTATCAGGAGCAGCAACCCAGGAATGTGGGCTAGAAGATCACTGAGCAATGTACTTCATGAATGTGTACATGGTAAAGAAAAAAAAAATAATACCTCCTTTTTGGCCCATCATAAACAGAATGCAGAGTTGACTTCCGGATTTTCTATCAGTTTTCCTGTCAACTTTTTACTTGATCTGACTATGCCACTGCTCTTGGGTGTCAGCCTGAGTTGAACATGTATTTTCAAGACTTAAGGAGGCATCTCAAAAACAAAATTCAGAAATCATATATTTCTTATACTTAACCATCTGTGTCATGTGTGAAGAGTAAAGGAGAAGGATTTAGTTGGAAAAATCTATAAAATGAAGTACAGATGTAGGTGTACAGTGGAATGATCATTCCTCTGGTCTTGCAGTGAGCAGACATTGTAGATTCCTATGATGTCATATCAGCACTTAACCCAGAAGCATCTGAACACTGTGAGCCAATAAATTAACTTGGATTGGGTTTCTGTCTCTTTTAGCTGACAAAGACCTACCTCAGTAGCAAGTGGTTCCCTTTTTCATTAGTTACTTATTCTGTAAGTGACTTACTCTTCCTACCTATTTATTTTCACTTATCTTGACCAACTCAAGAGAACATATCGCTCTTTTCATCTGTAGAAAACTTCCAATCTTATTATTGAGAATAACTCATCTCATACTTTATAATATTGATTTTTAATGTATACATGTGGTTTTTATCAACAAATTGCAAGCTTGTGGAATGTATAATAATATGCATCTTTAAATTTCTTAACACCTAGCACAATTTCCTTGTACACAGTAGGTGCTCACTTAGCATTTAGAAATGATGATTAATGGCAGATTTATAAAAAGGTTCACCTGCCACAGTGGTAATGAAGTCTTCATTCATTAATTCAAATATGAATTAGATATTTACTATGTTTTTTGGTAGTGTGATAATGAAATTAGTCTGAAGATACGTGTGTTCTTCAGAACCTGTAATCCCAGCACTTTGGGAGGCCAATGCAGGAGCCTCCTTTGAGTCCATCATAAATTCCTAACATGGTTGTAGGATAAAACAGGGGAAAGAGACTTTGGAAGTACCAGTTCCTGGGATCATTTCAAGTTCAAATGCAGCAGATAGCTCAGTATTTCCTCTTGGAGGAAATACAGATGAGAATTCTCTGTGTTTAATATCTGTCATTAAAATGACAGCAATAAAGCCTAAAACCCAAAAAGGGAAAATCAGCTGGGTCCTTATAGATTGTCACAGCCAAGAGCAATAAAAACTAAATCAATCACAGATCATGGCAATAGATAATTTAGCTAGTACTGGAAATTAAATGAAAGGACATTTCCAGCACTTACCCCCCATTGTGGGAGAATGAACATGCCCTCAGAATTCAGATGGGCTTGTTGAACAGTCTAGGGTGAAAATGGGAGGAAGAAGTGAAAATTATTTAAATGAAATTTAAATTGCTTTGTTTCCTTATGCCTCTGAAGGTTGCCTTTGTTATTACATTGCAGTATTTTATCATCGACGTTTCCGACACGCCCTTGGTTTCTTGGTATTTCCACCCTTGTTCAAGGGGAGGAAAAGTGGTTCCCCTGAGAGTGGTGCCCCGTGGTCTGGGCAGCTGGAATTCAATGATCAGCTCATTGTTGGGGCCAGTTGTGGAGAAGGGTTTTCTGGAACAGAAGAAACATGGAGGGGGCAAAGAATACCTATAGGACCTAGGACATCTATATTTCAGGACTCTCTCTGACACTATCAATCACAAATCAACAAATCTGGGCTTCAGAATTCTTACTGGCAAAGGGAGAGGATTAGACTCAATGATCTTTCAGAACCTGTTTAGTACTAAAGCTCTGTTATTCTATTACAAATGATCAATGTGAAGAACAGAGTTCCAACATCATGGGTTTCATTGCTAGAAGAATTTGACTAAACTATAAAGTTTGGCTGTTAGGCAGAATGAATGCCTTGAATGTAGGAGTAACTTCCCCCACCCTAGCAAATTTAACATCTACAATTAATGGATGAATGAATAACCAGTGGGCAGTCTTCCATTGTTTTTTTTTTTTTTTTTTTTTTTTTTTTTTGAGACGGAGTTTTGCTCTTGTTACCCAGGCTGGAGTGCAATGGCGCAATCTCGGCTCACCGCAACCTCTGCCTCCTGGGTTCAGGCAATTCTCCTGCCTCAGCCTCCTGAGTAGCTGGGATTACAGGCACACACCACCATGCCCAGCTAATTTTTTGTATTTTTAGTAGAGACGGGGTTTCACCATGTTAACCAGGATGGTCTCGATCTCTTGACCTCGTGATCCACCCACCTCGGCCTCCCAAAGTGCTGGGATTACAGGCTTGAGCCACCGCGCCCGGCCAGTCTTCCATTCTTTATGGATTTGGTCTAAGTCAACTGTGGCTTCCCAGTGAGGAAAAGTTCTTCTTATTTCAAATAAAATAATGTGTACAGGTAGAGTGGCTTACACCTGTAATCCCAGCACTTTGGGAGGCTGGTGCAGGAGCCTCCTTTCAGTCTAGGAGTTTAAGACCAGCCTTCACAACATAGTGATACCCCATCTCTACAAAAAAGATGAAAAATTAGCCAGGCCTAATTTTTTTGCAATTTAGGAATAGAAAACAAAACATTCAATTTTTTTAATAGATAAGAATGATTTATTTTTTATTTTTTTATTGCATTTTAGGTTTTGGGGTACATGTGAAGAACATGCAAGATTGTTGCATAGGTACACACATGGCAGTGTGATTTGCTGCCTTCTTCCCCTTCACCTTTATCTGGCATTTCTCCCCATGCTGTCTCTTCCCAACTCCCCAACCCCCTGTCCCTCCCCCATTTCCCCCCAACGGACCCCAGTGTGTAGTGCTCCCCTCCCTGTGTCCATGTGTTCTCATTGTTCAACACCAGCCTACAAGTGAGAACATGCGGTGTTTGATTTTCTGCTCTTGTGTCAGTTTGCTGAGAATGATGGTTTCCAGGTTAATCCATGTCCCTACAAAGGACATGAACTCATCGTTTTTGATGGCTGTGTAATATTCCATGTTGTATATGTACCATATTTTCCCTGTCCAGTCTATCATCGATGGGCATTTGGGTTGGTTCCAGGTCTTTGCTATTGTAAACAGTGCTACAATGAACATTCATGTACATGTGTCCTTATAGTAGAATGATTTATAATCCTTTGGATATATAGCCAGTAATGGGATTGCTGGGTCAAATGGGATTTCTATTTTTAGGTCCTTGAGGAATCACCACACTGTCTTCCACAATGGTTGAACTAATTTACACTCCCATCGACAGTGTAAAAGTGTTCCTATTTCTCTACATCCTCTCCACCATCTGTTGTCTCCAGATTTTTTAATGATCGCCATTCTAACTGGTGTGAGATGATATCTCAATGTAGTTTTGATTTGCATTTCTCTAATGACCAGTGATGATGAGCATTTTTTCATACGTTTGTTGACCTCCTGTATGTCTTCTTTTGTAAAATGTCTGTTCATAACCTTTGCCCACTTCTGAATGGGCTTGTTTGTTTTTTTCTTGTAGATCTGCTTTAGTTATTTGTAAATTCTGGATATCAGCCCCTTGTCAGAGGGTAGACTACAAAAATTTTTTCCCATTCTTTTGGTTGTTGATTCACTCTAATGACTGTTTCTTTTGCCATGCAGAAGCTGTGGAGTTTGATTAGGTCCCATTTGTCTATTTTGGCTTTTGTTGCCAATGCTTTTGGCATTTTGGTCATGAAGTCCTTGCCTACGCCTATGTCCTGAATGGTTTTGCCTAGGTTTTCTTCTAGGGTTTTTATGGTGTCAGGTCTTATGTTTAAGTCTTTATTCCATCTGGAGTTAATTTTAGTGAAAGGTGTCAGGAAGGGGTCCAGTTTCTGCTTTCTGCACATGGCTAGCCAGTTTTTCCAACACCATTTATTAAACAGGGAATCCTTTCCCCATTGCTTGTTTTTGTCAGGTTTGTCAAAGATCGGATAGTTGTAGATATGTTGTGTTTTCTCCAAGGCCTCTGTTCTGTTCCATTGGTCTATATCTCTATTTTGGTACCAGCACCATGCTGTTTTGATTACTGTAGCCTTGTAGTATAAAGTCCAGTAGTGTGATGCCTCCTGCTTTGTTCTTTTTGCTTAGAATTGACTTGGCTATGCAGGCTCTCTTTTGGTTCCACATGAAGTTTAAGGTGTTTTTTTCCAGTTCTGGGAAGAAGGTCATTGGTAGCTTGATGGGAATAGCGTTGAATCTGTAAATTACTTTGGGCAGTATGGCCATTTTCACGATGTTGATTCTTCCTAACCATGAACATGGAATGTTTCTTCATCTGTTTGTGTCCTCTCTTATTTGGTTGAGCAGTGGCTTGTAGTTCTCCTTGAAGAGGTCCTTTACATTCTTTGTTAGTTGTATTCCTAGGTATTTTATTCTCTTTGGAGCAATTGTGAATGGCAGTTCGTTCTTGATTTGGCTCTCTTTAAGTCTGTTACTGGTGTATAGGAATGCTTGTGATTTTTGCACGTTGATTTTGTATCCTCAGACTTGGCTGAAGTTGTTTATCAGTTTCAGGAGATTTTGGGCTGAGACTATGGGGTCTTCTAGATATACTATCATGTCATCTGCAAATAGAGATAGGTTGATTTCCTCCTTTCCTATTTGAATACCCTTTATTTCTTTTTCTTGCCTGATTGCTCTGGCTAGAACTTCCAGTACTATATTGAATAGGAGTGGTGAGAGAGGGCATCCTTGTCTAGTACCAGATTTCAAAGGGAATGCTTCCAGTTTTTGCCCATTCAGTATGATGTTGGCTGTTGGTTTGTCGTAAATAACTTTTATTATTTTGAGATACATTCCATCAATACCTAGTTTATTCAGAGTTCTTAGCATAAAGAGCTGTTGAATTTTGTCAAAGGCCTTCTCTGCATCAATTGAGATAATCGTGTGGTTTTTGTCTTTGGTTTTTGTTTATGTGGTGAATTACATTTATGGACTTGCGTATGTTGAACCAGCCTTTCATCCCTGGGATGAATCCTACTTGATCATGGTGGATAAGCTTTTTGATATGCTGTTGCAATCTGCTTGCCAGTATTTTATTGAAGATTTTTGCATCTATGTTTATCATCGATATTGGCCTGAAGTTTTATTTTCTTATTGAGTCTCTGCCGGGTTTTAGTATCAGGATGATGTTTGTCTCATAAAATGATTTGGGAAGGATTCCCTCTTTTTGGATTATCTGGAATAGTTTCAGAAGGAATGGTAACAGATCCTCTTTGTATGTCTGGTAGAATTCGGTTGTGAACCCATCTGGACCTGGGCTTTTTTGGGGTGGTAGGCTCTTTATTGCTGCCTCGACTTCAGACCTTGTTATTGGTCTATTCAGGGTTTTGACTTCTTCCTGGTTTAGGCTTGGGAGGATGCTGGTGTCCAGGAATTTATCCGTTTCTTCCAGGTTTATTAGTTTATGTGCATAGAGTTGTTTGTAATAATCTCTGATGATGGTTTGGATTTCTGTGGAATCTGTGGTGATATCCCCTTTATCATTTTTTATTGCATCAATTTGGTTATTCTCTCTTTTCTTTTTTATTAATCTGGCTAATGGTCTATTTTGCTGATCTTTTCGAAAAACCAGCTCCAGGATTTATTGATTTTTGGAAGAGTTTTTTTTTGTCTCTGTTTCCTTCAGTTCTGCTCTGATCTTAGTTATTTCCTGTCTTCTGCTAGATTTTGAGTTTTTTTTTTTTTTTTGATCTTGCTCCTCTAGCTCTTTCAATTTTGATGATAGGGTGGCAATATTAGATCTCTCCTTTCTTCTCATGTGGGCACTTATTGCTATATATTTTCCTCTAGAGACTGCCTTAAATGTGTCCCAGAGATTCTGGTATGTTGTGTCTTCATTCTTGTTGGTTTCAAAGAACATCTTTATTTCTGCCTTCATTTCATTGTTTATCCAGTCAACATTCAAGAGCAGGTTGTTCAGTTTCCATGAAGCTGGGCATTTCTGGGTTTGTTTCTGCATTCTGAGTTCTAACTTGATTGCACTGTGGTCTGAGAGACTGTTATGATTTCCATTCTTTTGCATTTGCTGAGGAGTGATTTATTGCCAATTATGTGGTCAATTTTAGAGTAGGTGTGATGTGGTGCTGAGAAGAATGTATATTCTGTGCATTTGGGGTGAAGAGTTCTGTAAATGTCTATTAGGTTTGCTTGTTCCAGGTCTGAGTTCAGGTTCTGGATATCCTTGTTAATTTTCTGTCTGAATGATCTGTCTAATATTGACAATGGGGTGTTAAAGTCTCCCACTATTATTGTGTGGGAGTCTAAGTCTCTTTGTAAGTCATGAAGAACTTGTCTTATGTATCTGGGGGCTCCTGTATTGAGTGTGTATATATTTAGGATCGTTAGCTCTTCTTGTTGCAGTGATCCTTTTACCATTATGTAATATCCTTCTTTGTCTCTTGTGATCTTTGTTGCTTTAAAGCCTATTTTATCAGAGATGAGAATTGCAACTCCTGCTTTTTTTTGCTCTCCATTTGCTTGGTAGATCTTCCTCCATCCCTTTATTTTGGGCCTTTGTGTATCCTTGCATGTAAGATGGGTTTCCTGGATACAGCACACTGATGGGTTTTGGCGTTTTATCCAATTTGCCAGTCTGTGTCTTTTGATTGGGGCATTTAGTCCATTTACATTTAGGGATAGTATTGTTATGTGTGAATTTGATACTGTCATTTTGATGCTAGCTGGCTGTTTTGTTGGTTAGTTGATGCAGATTCTTGATTGTGTTGATGCTCTTTTACCATTTGGTGTGTTTTTGGAGTGGCTGGTACTGGTTGTTCCTTTATATGTGTAGAGCCTCTTTCAGGAGTTCTTATAGAGCAGGTGTGGTGGTGATGAAATCTCTGAGTACTTGCTTGTTCCCAAAGGATTTTATTTTTCCTTCACTTATGAAGCTTAGTTTGGCTGGATAGGAGATTCTGGGTTGAAAGTTCTTTTCTTTAAGAATGTTGAAATATTGGCCCCCAATCTCTTCTGGCTTGTAGGGTTTCTGCTGAGAGATCTGCTGTGAGTCTAATGGGCTTCCCTTTATGGGTAACCTGACCTTTCTCTCTGACTGCCCTTAGCATTTTCTCTTTCATTTCAACCCTGGTGAATCTGACGATTATGTGCCTTGAGGTTGCTCTTCTTGAGGAGTATCTTTGTGGTGTTCTCTTTATTTCCTGGACTTGAATATTGGCCTGCCTTGCTAGGTTGGGGAAGTTTTCCTGGATAATATCCTGAAGAGTATTTTCCAGCTTGGATTCATTCTCTTCATCACATTCAGGTACACCTATCAGACGTAGATTAGGTCTTTTCACATAGTTCCACATTTCTTGAAGATTTTGTTCATTCCTTTTTGCCCTTTTTTCTCTGTTCTTGCCTTCTTTTTTTTATTTCATTGAGTTGATCTTTGACCTCTGATATCCTTTCTTCTGCTTGGTCATTTCGGCTGTTGAATCTTGTGTATGCTACGTGAGGTTCTCATGTTGTGTTTTTCAGCTCCATCAATTCACTTATGTTCCTCTCTATGCTGTCCATTCTCGTCAGCATTTCATCCAATCTTTTTTCAGGGTTCTTAGTTTCTTTGCATTGTATTAGAACATGCTCTTTTAGCTCACTGTAGTTTCTTACTACCCACCTTCTGAAGTCTGATTCTGTCATTTCATCACACTCCTTCTCCATCTGGTTTTGTTCCCTTGCTGGTGAGAAGTTGTGATCCCTTTTAGGAGGAGAGGTGTTCTGGTTTCTGGAGTTTTCATCCTTTTTGTGCTGGTTTCTTCCCATCTTTGTGGGTTTATCCACCTGTTGTCTTTGTAGTTACTTTCAGATTGGGTCTCTGAGTGAGCTTCTAGTTTGTGGATGCTTAAGTTACTTCTTTTTTTTTTTTAAGCTTTCCTTCTAACAGTCTGGCCCCTCTGCTGTAGGACTGCTGAGGTCCACTCCAGGCTCCGCTTGCCTGGGTATCACCTGCAGCAGCTGCAGAACAGTAAGGGTTGCTACCAGTTTCCTCTTCTGCTATCTTTGTCCCAGAAGGATGCTCATCAAATGTCAGTCTGTTCTCTTCTTTATGAGGTAACTCTTTGGATCTATGGGGTCAGGGAGCTCCTTGAGGAGACAGTCTGTCTTTTATTGGGGCTCAAGTCCTGAGCTGTGAGCTCCGTTGTTCATTCAGAGCTGTTGGGCAGGTACATTTAGGTCTGAACTCATAAACTGCTTTTTGTTCCCAGGTGCTCTGTCCCGGGGAGTTAGGGCTTTATGAGTTTCCATTGTGCTGCTGTCCCCCTTTTTTTTTTCTTTCAGGGCTGCCCTGCAGTTAGGAGTCCTCCTATTCCCTGTCTGCCTGCAGAGGCTTTGTTCAGCTGCTGTGGGCTCCACCCAGCTGCCGTGTGATTTTCCCTGCAGTCCTGTTTATATGGGTGTAGTTAGAACTGCCTTGGCAATGGTGGCCTGCCTCTGTTATGGCAGACTCTCTCTGTAGTGCCAGGTTGCCTCGGCAATGGCAGGCTGCCTTAGCGATGGCAGGCTGCCTCCATGGTGGTGGAGAGTCTCAGTAATGGCAGACACCCCTCCCCCACAGAGCCAGACCATTCCGGGTTCAGCTGTGCTTGCTGTGAAACCCTCAACCCAGAGCATTTTCAATTACTGTTTTTGTTGTCATTGTTGTTGTCGTTGGGAAGGTGGGTGGGACCAACCGAGTCTGATCACACAGCTCCCTGTCTCAGAGTCTTTTTTTTTTTTTTAATTGAACGACCCAGCATTCCAGTCACCTGTCAAAAAGGTGCCGGGATGTCCCGTCCCGCGACTCACTGAGCCGGCTGAAACAGCGGCGTTGACGTTCCTGGCAGTTTTTTTGCCTAGGAATCTCCTGGCCTGGGTTGCTTTTCAGATAAATGGGCAACTCTGCCATCTCAGGGCTCCAATCGCCAGCTAAGAGGGCTCCCAGAGGAGTGGCTTTTGTACGGAGAACCGTCGCAACAGGGCATGGTCAAAGCAGCCGCGCGTGGGCCAAAAGAGCCACACCAGCCGAAACAGCCCCGCTGGCGACCCCTCTGCCTGGGAATCTCCTGGTCTGTGGGAAATAAAAATTCATCTGGAAATGCGGCTTCCACTCACCCTCTGCAATTTCACTGGGAGCTGAAGTCCTGAGCTGTTCTTAGTCGGCCATCTTCCCAGCAGTCCCCCAAAATTCAACTCTTAACCATTCTGACCTTTGTTGCTCTCCCCAGAGTTGCAATATGTTTCTGGCACCCAGCAGGCTTTTTTATTCTTGCAGAATCCAATTTTATCCACCAACAAACGTCATTGCTTTTGCCACTGGCAGATCAAGTCCCTTCTCAAACATGAAGATTGGCCAGCTGCTCTCAGCAATCTCTTTGCCATTTATTCACAGAACTTACAAAACTGGTGTACATTTGGTGAAGATACCAGTCCGTGTGCTAGGCACATTACATTTGTCATCTCAATGGACCCTCTCGGCAGCCTCAAGAGGTTGGTACCTTATTGTTGTTTTCATAAGAAAACTAGGGATTAAATAGATTAAATCAACTTGTACAGTGGATCTGGGATTCAGACTCATGCACCCTAATCTGGGCCTGTGACTTAAAGACATTTCACTGTGATACTGCATTACCTCTACAGTAATAATTAAAACTAGCCCCTTAGAAATTAATTACCCACTCATTGCTTTTAACATAGTTTTTATTTCCACATCACTGTAATGCCAGTTAGATCTTGTAACCTGGCTCCAAGCATATAGTGACAAAGCTCACGTCTCTCCCTTCTTCACCATCTCCCTCCTCTGGCATCCCCCACCTACCATCCACTACCATAGTGGGTCCTTCCAAGTCCATTCTTCCCTTGAAGTCCTAATTGCTCATCTAAGCCAAATTTCCTTCAGAATTGTCCTTTTGTCTGTATCTTTCTCTCCGCTGAGCTACAAGGAGCCCAGAAGGCAATGCAAAGTGATTATTCCCTGTCTATATACAGACACTCAGAGCAGCTGGGCTGAAAATCCAGTTTATTATCTTAAGAAGAGGATCTGGTTTAGCCTAAGTTTACATCTCATCTGCCTCCCATTCATTAGATGGGCTCCAGGGCTGAGCTTACATTGCATAAACTCAGCTGGTATGTATACAATGCCAGCAGTACAGAGGAGGCTAACATGTGTTGAATACATCTACTGTGTCTTAGGTCTCTGAAGGTCACTCACTAAAGAAATATATGGTGCTAGTGTTGGTGGCTGAAGGTCAAGTCATCTTGCTTTTCATAATGCATAAACCTGAAACTCACTCAGACACCAATCATATGACCTAAACCTTGGAACAAATATTTTACTAAGTAAATCAGTGAGCATGCTGGCATTTCTATTAACCTTCAATGCACTGCTGACAGAAAATGAATAATGATAAATAATAACTCAAGCCTTTAAATCATGCTTAGCATCAGAAGCAAAAAAAAAAAAAAAATGCTTGTGTGTGCTACCATCTGTTAGGGGGAGAACAGTGGGAACTTGAGGAGAGAGGTGAGAGAAGGGAGGGCGACTGCTGTTGGCTGGGGTAAGCACCTTTTGGATTCAATAAACTGACTAAGAAAGGGTAAGTCACTTCTGGACAGGATTGATGGCATGAGGAAAATCCCTTTTCCTCCTGTCTTCTGTTTGATGGGCATTAGCTTCTGACTTTCATCTTCCACTCATGCATGTTTCCTCTTTTCCTCATCTTCTGCCCCATTAAATCTGTTTCCACTCTATCCACAGGGTTTCTGGGTCATTTGGAAAGGGGTCCTCTAACTAAGCCAAACCCTCTTGGGGGCATTCTTCTCCTCTCCCTACCTCGTACTTGAAGCATTTTGTTCTTATTCCCCCAGTGATGGGGGTAGGAGCTGGATCACTGCCCTGGAGTTGCCACCCTTTCTCATAAACATCTCTACAAGGACCCAGGCAGAAGGACCCCCAGCACATTCAAGAATAATGCAATGGGATTCCAAACAGTATAACAAAACAGAAGTGATTCCCAGGTGTATAAATTGTGAGGGAAAGTGAAGTCTTGAAGGGAAGCTTCCCCTTAGAAGGAAACCCTTAGTGCCCTTGGGAAGTTCTAGAAGTTGATGCTTGACATTTAGGAGCATCTCCTTCTGGGATTGGAGCCTGCATTTGGTTTTTTTTTTTTTTTTTTTTTTTTTTTTTTTTTTTTTTTTTTTAATATCCTTTCTCATTCCTTCATTGGGGCCAAGTTGCGATTGCCTTCAGATGCATTCTAGTAAGAAACAGACAATATGTTTTATGGTCAAATTTCTTGGAATAAAACTTCATTCATAAGATTTTTTTTGTTGTTGATTTTATGAGCATGCCCAGTGCCAAGGCAGCCCTGGTTACTAGATTCATTGCAAAGTCTAACTGGAGGTCACACTGACCCTTTCTTTTTTCCAGATGACCCAGACAGCAGGCTGCTCAAGGGGAAGCCAGAGCTGTCAACCAGGCTTTCCATCTCAGAACCCTGTATCTGTTTCTCTGCAAGAAGTGGGGACCAGCCATCCCTGCAAGGGTGCCAGCTCACTGGCTGAAGGGAATATTATTGATTATAATGTGTAATTCTGGGGGTTCTGTCCATGCAGGCTACTTTGTGAGCTAAGTTATTCTTCTCCATGGGAATGATGCAGCTAAAGAGAGAATGCATTTCTTTAATGGTCTGTGACATGAACCTTCTTTGAATGCCAGTACTTCAAAGTCATTCTTCACCCTTCGACATCAGAGTTGTGCTAAGTAATGATAAGCCAGATAGCAGAAATGGGAGAAAAATAGATGGAGAAGCTCAAAGAAGATTTGGCTTTTGCCTTTTCTTTATTTGCTATTGGATCCATTTCCCCGTTTGGGATTTGGGGCCTCAACAAAGAATTGGTAAGAAAATGAAGCTGAAGATCCCTGAGTTTACAGTGGGAAGCTTACTGTAAGGCCACTCCTAAGCTGAGTAACCCCGGGCAAATTGAACCTCCCTCTTGACCTCAGTTTCCCCTTCCATAAAGTTGTCTGACATTGTAACTATGTGTGGTGTGCCTCCTCCCCGCATTGGCTTTCCCCACTCCCTTTCTCCCAAATTCTTTACCTTCACCACTTTTTTAATTAGAGGGGAAAACAGATGAAAAAATAAAGGAGAGGAAAAGCAGAAAATTAGCATTTTCTCAGCTGCACATTTCAGTTATTAATATTGCAATTTGAGGTAATGAAATTCAAAAAATGCAAAAGGTTTAAGGTTTTGCATTTTGGGTGGGTGAACTGGTTGGGTGAACTCAGCCACATGGTATATGGCTTGAATTTCAAGGTGAGGTTCATTATACAGAATTCACAACGTGGCCAAGCTAACAATGCCATAAACCCTTCACTTTTGCATTTCTTGACTTTGATGTTGCATTACTGTAGGTTTTAGGTTTTAATATGCTGTATAAATACAGAATACATATTTGTAAGTACAGGCACTGTGAAAGAGAGGATTTTTTTGTTTTAGATCTTGGGCTTTGAAAGCTCAGTTCTGTTTGCTCTCTGGTTGACTTTGTTAGAAAGCAGGTGGGAGAAAGTAGGGCAGGGTGAGTTACCTAGGAACAATCCTCATTTATGCTCAAATCCATTATGAAAGGCAGAGGCTTGCTTTTCACCCTCACTGCAGTTTGCAGAGGATTTAGTGATGGAGATTGAAGGCTGCTGGGAGAGGAAGCATCAGGATAAAGGAAAGATTTAGCTTGGCTCATCCCTGGCACCTGCCCAGGTTGGCCCTGCCGGGGCGCCGCAACACAGCCCTTCCTCTGCCTCTCGTGATCAGTGCCAGTCCTCTCTCTTGTTTTCTTTCAGATTCATGATGCAGCTCACACTGAGCAGTGTGGAAGTCTCTGAGCAACAGAAAAGATGTGAGTGGCTGTACAGTGTGTCTATAGCAGAGAACATAGCAAGTTTCCTGCTTCTAATAGGTATGGTCAGTAAACTATTAGATTCTTTCCTGGGGGAAAAGGTTGAGTCCTCATTGCCAAGAACTTTTCAGGCTCCCAGCCTGCCTGACCTGTTTCCCTCTATCATCAGAGGCAGCAAAGAGCTTGCTTTTTCCTCCCTTTGGAGTCATCATTGTCAGCCTCTGTACTCACAGTTGTCTGATGGGAGGCCCTTTGTCCATTTGCTAGGTCCCTAAAGGTCTTTCCACTGGTCAGAGATTCAGGACTGGATGGGAAAGGGTTTTGATATTGTAAGGAGACTAATATTATTGAAGAGGCAGGCTTGGGCAGAAAGGAAAAAACCACCTACTAGAATTCAAAGAGAAGATTCCTCCCTGAGCCTTCATGCAGAGCTCAGCCACCTGCATTCTAACCTGTGCCATGCCCTGGTATGAGCGCATCTCTGCATCTCAGAATAATAAATACTCAGAGCCCAGAGAGGCCCTCAACATAAAGCAACTCTTCTCAATTCATTCACCAGCTAAACTGCCATAAAGATACACACCTCTCTTAAGGGACTTGGCACTATCTTGCCTTGGAAATAGTCATATAATCTCTTATCTCCTTTACTTAACTTGCAGGGAAGATTCCATCACATTGTAGTTCATCCACTCAGCATTTATCAAGGACCTACTATGTGCTGAACTGTAGAAATCCATGATATCCATTTAATAATGCACATGACAATGGTCCCTTACCTCCAGGAGCTGAGTCATTGGGATGAGCACCATGATAAACAACCACACACAGGGGGAAGGGGGATTTCTTTCTGCCTCGGGAGCAGAAACCTTCATGCATGAAACATCCAGGGAATGTCAAATAGTTTGGTATGACTGTCACTTGGGACAAAAAAAGTGACTGTAGTTGAGGCCAGAAGGACAAGGGAATGTTTAAGTTCTTACCCAGGATTGCAGATTGGCATCTGGTGATCTCAGGACTGGATCTAAAGGCCAAAGAGGATTCACTTCTGAAGAAAATCTGTCTTCCTGAGACCAAACTCGGACTTCCTGGTGTCTTGAGTCATCCCTAGGACATGCAAACTATAGTTAGAATTACTTCGGGCTGTTGTGGTCTACTTGCTGGGTCTTGAAGAGCACACACATTCTCTCCTTTCCTGGTACCTTTCTGAGTTTATCTTAAAACTCAACATCTCCCCCATTAGTGCCATTCACATGGATTCAGTCATGGTGTTCTAAAGGCATGTTAAGTTCACAGTATTTTACTTGGTAAAGGCAGTGTGGTATGATGTTAATTTTCATGAAAACTTAAGAGGACTTCAGGATGACTGCCACAACAAAGCTACCAGATGACACATAGGCATGTATCTCGGGGCATCCAGAGAAACTAGAAGATACTACGTTCCCGGAAGGATGAAAGAAGCTCTCTTGAAAAAGGCATAAATGTGGTTCTAGAAGCAAAGCCTGCCATGCCTTCTGGCCTAGAACATCCTAAGTTTCCTCTGAGTCCTTCTTCCCCAAGACTGTACTCGGGACCTTCATTAAACCACCCTGGGGAGAGTGTTTGTGTGAGTATGTGCGCTAATAGGAAGGAAATTACACTCTCAATGCTGGCATACAGAGGAGTTAGCTGACACATTAGCATCCTGATCTGACATGGCTGTCAGAAAAATTATCCGTGACCCAGAAGGGGCCACACTAAAGGTGATTTATCCTCTTACTTGGCTTAGCCTGAGCTCTCCCCAGAGAAGGCCATGCCAATTAAGCAAAAAATAAGGCAGATTGCTTATGTTGTGTTGCCTAGTGTTGACTGCTCCCCCAGAGAGACCTACAAATTAATTTTCTCATTGTAGCCTAGCTCTGCAACCAGTTCCAAAGTGGAAACCTCAGCAGCTTATCTCCTTAATCTCTTATTCCCTTTTTCATTCACTTTCCCCTGCCCCAAACAAAATTAAATCATTTAAAAGTGATTTTAATAAGCACTAAAAAGTGTAATGAACCAGATAATGAAGAAGAACTCATATTATTTTCTTTATCTACTTAGTACCTAATTTATTTTGCATTTTTCCTTTGCATGCCTCTCCCTGAGAGTTTTTCCAACATTAGGATTTTAGATAAATGCTTCATTTAGTTTCACTGAAACCTGGTAAACTTCCTAATTTGAAAGCTTGTGTGATATCCCATCCAGACCACCAGTTACAGAGTTTCAAAGCTCATGACCAGGACACACATCCCTTTCTGGGACTGGCTGTCACTCAGGCTCCAATGAATTCCCTCAAGCCTCAAGCCAATGGGGCCTTCCTCAGGCTAAGGAAGCCATGCTGGTTTCCACCTGGGGTCTGGACTATGGTTGGAATGGAAAGTGTGGCCCATGTTGGATTGGACTCCTCTTGCCTATAGTTATAATACTTGGGTGATAGGGGTTAGACTAGAGTGTGGCAGAAGCAATGGGATCCCAAGTACAAAGTCCAAGCACTCATGGTTCCAAAGAGTTCTGCCACGTGCCGTGAAATTATTTGCCATTCTCTATAAGATGCTTATAACTGTTCCATGATTGGTGACACATGTATATTGGGTAAAATAATTTAGCCAGGTATTTCTTCTTAAAATCCTTCAGTGGCTCCCATAGCAGTGATCCAGATGATAGAACAAGCACAGCAGACAGATATGTGGAAGAGTTCCATCCTGATACATCGTGCCCACATTCCTCAGAACCCATGGAGTGAGGTAGAAAGTGAAGGAAAGAAGAAAAAAAGAATAGAAGGGGGAGAGGGAAGATAATTAACTTATAATTATAGTTATATACCAGGACTTTTTCTTCAAGGAAAAATGAATCTATTAAATAGCAGCAAACATGGCCCTATTTGTAATGTCCTTGAGATCAAAGACATCCAAGGAAGATCAAAGTCAAGACTGCTAAAGACTGTGCTATATACAGTATGAGCAACAGCAATTTGTCCCTCAGAGAGGCAATGTAGGGGTATGTATGAGAGGAGAAACACTGAATCTGTGCAAGAAAAGGACCCCTGAGCTCCAGACCATAAGGAGAAGTGTAGACTGGCTTGCAGAGATATATAACTCATCTTTCTCCATGGTCCTTCATGGATGCCTTTGGTAGAACAGAATGAGTCTGTAGGATCTGGCTGGGAATCCTGGCTCTGCCCTTACTGGCATGGTCATTTCTCAGATCCTCAAATTCCTCATCTGTGCAATAAGCATGATAAAAATTAGTACCTACCACATAGGATTGTTAGAGGATTGTGTGAGATTTAACCTATAGCCCAAGCTCATAAATGCTGTGAGTCCTCAGAACCAATGTAGATGTTGGGTGCTTTCTGGGACTCCGAGCCTGTCCTTCTAACCCAACCCCCGTGCCTTTATAAAGCTCACCTCTTCCTCTGCAAATTCCTGATGTCCTCAGATCTGTGCTAACGAAGGGCTTTCTTGAGCAGGGATTGATTAAAATGTAGTAGCATACCCTCATTTTGCAACACTGAGTGTGTGACTAATAGCCATGGAATTCATGCCACAGATAAATAATTGGCCCTTCAGCCATCCTCCATGTCTTCAGAGGCATACAACCATGATCTATCATAGCTGCAGACATCTCCATGAGCATCATCTCTAGATCATAATAGATCATGTTACATTTGCGTATGTTCAGGAACATAATTTACTATTAAATGGGGCCAAGATCAGCACCAAAGAAATTATCCTTCCATGGAAGAAGACTCTTTGGCTGCATTATATGCACACTGTGGTTTTAAAAATATTAATTATATTGTAAACTAAAGGTTTACTTTATGTATCATAAATCTGGATGTCTCTTCTTGCTGTGTGCCTAATAAATATACTTCTCATCAACTTTTAATTATGCTGTTTGCATTATTCTGTCCTGAGGATGAGAGTGCGTGCTAAATCATGGCCTTCTAATGTGGACTATAGCGTACGTTTGGTTAATTAAACCATATATTTTATTAGTTCTTGCACCTCCATCTTGTAAAACTATGCATTATTATTATGTTGAAGTGGGAGGGGGCACAAAATAACGTAGCAGGGGTGTTTTTATTGTTATCATTTATTCTGGGGATTCAGGTAATTTTGGAAAAGTCAAGTTGCTTTATCTCTGCAACTTCTGCTGCCCTTTGGACTCTGGGAACATTTTCTGTCTAAAGGTAGAGAAGATGTGGACATGTTGTCAAAGGTCCAGGTCACAGGTTTGAGACCAGCTCCAGAGCTGATGTGGGAAACTCAGGTATGAGAGCAGCTCCCCCACAGACCCAACCACTTAGATGTTTTCTTCCTTAACTTTGTGACTTTGAGCAAGTGGCCTCTGGCCTTTAGGACTATTCCTCTGTTCTTTAATTCATGCACAAAATAAGAAAATGTTTTCTATTATTTGAAGTTCAAAATAAAATAATACTTGTTTCAAGTTTTAAAGAAGTTGGACATGGTTTCTAGAATGGAATTCTGAGCCATCCCCTAAGGCAGGCAGCTTCAGAAGGGGCTGAAGCAATGGAAAGGTTCAAAGCCTGGTTGGGCAGTACTGTAAGTCTCACCTGCACTTCAGGCCACACAATGCTGGCAAGGGAAAACTTCAGAGTCAAAGGAAATTGGATTGAAATCTTCCTCTGGCACTTACTACCCATAACTGCAGAACAGATATGCAGTGATACTAGCCTCAGTTTTCTCACTTAAAAGTGGTGATACAGTTTGGGTCTGTGTCGCAGCCCAAATCTCATGTCAAATTGTAACCCCCAGTATTGGAGGTGGGGCCTGGTGGGATAAGATTGGATCGTGGGGGTGGATTTCCACTCAGTGCTGCTCTCATGATAGCGAGTGAGTGCTTGTGAGATCTGGTTGTTTAGAAGTGTGTAGCAGCTCCCTCCCCTCTCTTCTTGCTCTGGCCATGTGAAGATGTGTCTGCCTCCCCTTCTCCTTTACCATAATTGTAGGTTCCTGAGGCCTCCCAGCCATGCATCCTGAACAGCCTGTGGAACCGTGAGCCAACTAAAACTCTTTCCTTTATAAATTACCTAGTCTCAGGTATTTCTTTATAGCAGTGTGAGAATGAACTAATGCAAATGGGGTGCATAAAAATATCCCTTCAAGGTATTGTAAAGGTTGAATGAGACATAATATAAGCCAAGTAGGTAACACAGTGCTGACATACAGTGTGTAATAATTGTGGGACCTGTTGCTAGTGCTTCTGCCATGCCTCTTACTGTTGATGTTCACAGTATCTAGCAGTTTTGACCAGTGGACACACAGATCTGATGGGAGCTGCAGGCCAAGTGGAGCAAATCTACATGGCCGCTCAGTGGCTGTACTGCCACACAGCTTGGCCCAAACCACCCTTGAATGAAGCTGACTGACAGTAGTAGCTCAAACTATAGTTCTGGCAAATTTACTAAGTTCTTTCTTGTCCTAATGTTGACCATTGAATTGTGTTGTCCTGCAGATCTCAACAGTTCCCTCAACGCACCCTGTGGTGTTGTTGGTAGCTATTACCCTGGTTTTCCCATTAGGTGAGGCATCATGGATACCCAAAGCCTATGCCTCATGACTCTTCACACTGCACAGACAGAGGGAGTCCTCACAGACAGATGCAGGAGACTGCCACCCTCTTTCAAAAGAGAGAATCTCTCTAAGGCATTATGGGACCTCTTTCGGCACCAACTCCTTTATAAACAACTCCCAAGGAATGTGCTGGCTTTATCAGCAACTTCATCCTCTTCCCCTTCCCTCACCAAAGAATAAATAAAGAGCAGAGGCAAGATCTGTTTTATTTCAACTTTTAAAGGCCTTTGAAGGCACAGCTATTTGAGAACAATAAAAAAGAAAGCATTTTGTTCTCTTAACTGCTGTTCAGGTGGTGGAGCCCCCCTGCCCCCATCCTTTCCACAGGGACGGGAGTGGGGAGGTTGTGTTTTATGGTGGCCAAAGCCCTTCTCCTGCACCCCCTAGGAGAGCTCTCCAATTGTGCCTCCCATCAGGACAGAGTCCACTGTGGAGCTTGTAATAAACAAAGGCAATGAGTCACAGCAATATGACCAGGGTTGGCTAGAAGAGCCTTTGCTTGCTGCTGGAGTGTGGGTGGGGATGAGAGGAAGGAACCCCTGGAGTAAGACTTCTTGCCTATAATGGATCCCATATGCCAAGGGCTGAATTCTGATATTATCCAGTCCCAAAGCACCTAGGCTTTGATTTTTATTTCATTTTGGATGGGTGGAGGGATAGAACCAGTATGTTATGGCCTCAGATCTCAAGCTGACAGTTCAACATTAAATAAAGCATTAAACACAAACGTTAATTTTTTCCCCCATGTGCTTGCGTGTGGTCTTACCTCCCCCTTCCACCCTGTGGCTCTCAAGTCCCTTTCCTTAAGACTTTCTTTATCTATCACTTTTAAAAGTTACAAAGACTTTTATGCACTTAACTATAAAAATACCACACACACCCCCAAACTGAGGCTATTGGAGGGAGGCTGACAATTTTCATAACATATCTCTCCATGGCTAGAGTCAAGTGGAAAGGTAGGAGACGAAATGTTGTAGGTTTCAGCAGACACCAGACCCAAGTACCAATATTTCTAGGCCAATCAGGTAAATTGGCAGCAAGAACATCTTGTTTTCTGTGTGTTAAATTTAATGTTATAGAGGCTCTTCCCCTTTTTGTGGCTCATTTGAAAACAGAAAAACAAAGAAAGTTTTGTCCAGATCTATCCCACAGAGAAATAGAAATCCTCAACCGTGTGCTAAAAGTTTATAACTCTTACGGCCAAGCAAGGGCTTCCCTGGCTTTATAGCTTTATATTTTCAATCTAATGTAAAACTCACACTCCTTCATGAGTCTAAGGAACTTCAGTAATAAATGGCTGAAAGCCGAACACTTCAGAGAGAAGGCAAGCCTAAACCATCATAGACTGAAAAGCCTTCCACAATCCATGCAACGGATGGCAATCCAAGAAGACCCGGATGGAGCACAGACCTGGAGCATTTTCCTTTTGATCTGATGGACTACACATCTCTGTCAAGACAAGGGGCTTTTGCAGGAAGGCAGAAGCCAAACTACATTCCAGATGGAAAGGAAATCCAAATGTCACCCTAGGATGCTGGTGATCTGGTTTAGTCATTAAGAATGCCGCAGCTAACAGAAAGCTTCAATCTGAGCCGTTAAGAATGTACTAGTTTTGTCTCTCAATCCCTACTGCGGGAGACCCCTGAGCCTTTATTTTCCTTCTGAGGCTGTCCTGGGTTTTCTTCTTTAACATTGTCCCTGATTTATGGTATGTCCACATTTCCCTGGATAGTACCATCTTTTGAGTTATACATCATCAGAGTGACTCATTCTGATGATGTATGGCCCCAATACATCATCAAAGCTCCTTGCTCTGCCGTTGCACTAATGATATGTTAGTGCAATACATCACCAGGCTGAGCTGCAGCTGTGATGGATGGAGCTGAGGGTGATGGGAGTCCGTGGAGAAGAGGCTGAGGAGCGGGTTCCGGGTAGGCACAGGAGGAAAATTCTTCAATCCCAAGTCGACCTCCCTTACTGGCGCCAATGCCCATACTGAATTAGCACTGTGGCATGTGTTCTTACAGAAACACAGAAACATACATTATCCTCCAAAGCAGTGTAAACGCAAGGCTGATGTATAGATCATAGACACACTAGAAGTTATATATATATATATATATATATATATATATATATATATATACACAAACACACACACACACACACACACACACATATATCACTATGATTAAGGGGTAGAAAGAGTCAGTTGGACTGAACTGGGGCAATGAGGAACAAAAAGAAGCAAAGCTCTGGAACAAAAACTTCCTCAGCAGGAGGGAAGTGCTACTCACAGGAGAATACAGGAATCAGAAATCTACTACCTGCACTGGTAGTTCTCCAACAGAATTGGAATAGAAATGCTCTGGGGGTTTCTTAGCTGCTTTTGTCTCAGACTACCTTTCTATCAATGCTTGTGCCTGCCCAGGGCTTCTGACTAGCTATGAACATTCACCCTAAGGGAACTTCAATATTTGAGTATTTGTTGTCAGACAGATCCAAGTGCTAGATCAAACCCATATCTACATAGTTTAATAGATGGGATTTAGTTTCTGTATCTAAAAATTGAGATAATATTAATTATAATATATAAATAATAATGTAAATATAACCACCTCATAGCATTATTATGAGTATTATGGGAGTTAACAGCTATAAAGTGCCTAGAATGAAATATGAAATAAACACTCAATGTTAGCCATTACTACAATAATTTCAACTATCTCTATTACTGCTACTGTTACTACTGCCACCACCTTCACTACTGCTGCTGCCATTACCACCAGTACCCATGAGGCTCTCTTTAAAATCATATACCTAACATGTTCTATCTCTTACTTGGAAGTTGGCAAGGAACATTAGTACATTAAAGCTACTGAGAGATTCCACAGTTTTTTTTTTTTTTTTTTTTTTTTTTTTTTTTTTTTTTAAGTACTACTTCTAATTCCAGTGTACTATTGACTTGGTACTCTGACAAGTCAACTTACTAAAATACACCTAGAATTGGGGAAATCAACACATATACTTTTTTATTGAGGTGATATTTATGTAACATAAAATTAACCAGGCTATAGTATACAATTGAATGACATTTGTACATGCCTAATGTCCTGCAACCACATCTATATCTAGTTCCAAATTTTTATCACACTGAAAGAAAACCTTGTACTCATTAAGCAGTCACTTTTTATTCTTCACTCTCCTCCAGCCCTGGCAACAACCAATCTGCTTTATGTTTTTATGGATTTAACTAACCTGGATACATCACATAAATGGACTCATACAATATGTGATATTTAGTGTCTGGCTGTTTTCACTTAGCATGTGTTTTTGAGATTCATTTATACTGTAGTATGTATCAGTACTTCATTTCTTTTTATACCTGAGTAATATTCTATTGTGTGTATTTACAGACCACATTTTGCTTATCCATTAGTCTATTGATGGACATTTGGTTACCACCATTTGTCTACTATGACTAGTGCTGCTAAGAATATTTGTGTACAATCAGATGTGTGAGTACCTGTTTTCAGTTCTTTGGAGGCTATACCTAGTAATAGAATTGCTGGGTCACATACAATTCTAGGCTTACCTTTCTAGGAACTACCAAAATATTTTCCACATTAATTTGAAACATGTTATATTCCCAATAGAAATTTACAAGTGTTCCTATTTCTCTACTTCACCACTGACATTTGTTGTTTTCCTTTTTATTTTTATTATAGCTATATTAATGGATGTGAAGTAGTATCTCATTGTGATTTTTCTTTGCATTTCTAAATGACAGCTGGTCACCTTTTCATGTGAGTTTTGGCCATTTGTATTCCTTCTTTGGAGATATATCTATTCAAGTTCTTCTGCAAAAGACTAAATCACAGTTTAGCACAGTCTTTTGCTTCTTTATAACAAGGATTAACTTTCCTAAAGCTTCCAGTGGCATGTTCCTCATTTCTGTATGAGAGGTCACAAGACTCACACTTAAAATCTATATTTCTACCAGCATTTTGTTCATGATTATTAATGTATTCTCTAAGAACGTAGGAATGTTCTCTTTAGCTCTCCTATTTTCTGAGTTCTGAGCTCTAAACACAAGTTTGTATTTCCAGAATGTACCTCAAAATCCTAACCATTACCCAGTGACAAAGTCAATACCATACTTTTAGGTGTTTATTACAGCTGCACCCCAAAATCTGTTTTAGAAGGTGCTTGCTTCCCCTTTGCCTTTCTGACATATAAGTTTCCTGAGGCCAACCATACTTCCTGTGTAGCCTATGGAATAATGAATCAAGTAAACCTCTTTTCTTCACACATGACACAGTCTCGGGTAGTTCTTTATAGCAGTGTGAGAATGGACTATCACAAAATGTTGGTACCAGAGAAGTGGGGCATTGCTATAAAGGTACCTGAAAATGAGAAAGCAACTTTGGACAGGCAGAGGTTAGAACAGTTTGGAGAGCTTAGAAAATGACAGAAAGATGAGGGAAAGTTCAAACTTCCTAGAGATTTGTTGAATGGTTGATATCAAAATGCTGATGATATTGATATGGACAGCGAAGTCCAGGCTGAGGTGGTCTCAGATAGAGATGAGGAACTTACCAGGAACTAGAGTAATGGTCACTCTTGCTATGGTTTAGCAGAGACTGGTGGCATTGTGCCCCTGCTGTAGGGATCTGTGGAACTTTAAACTTGAGAAAGATGATTTAGGGTATCTAATGGAAATAATTTCTAAGCAAAAAAGTGTTGGCTGCTTCTAATTGTTTATGCTCATATGTGTTCACAAAGAGATGGTCTGAAATTGAAAAACTTATATTTAAAAGGGAAGTGAAGCATAAAAGCTAGGGAAATTTTCAGCCTGACCAAAAAAGAAAAACCAATTTTCTGGGGAGGAATTCAAAACTGCAAAAATTTGCCTAAGTAAAGAAGAGACAAATGTTAATATCCAAGACAAAAGGGAAAATGCCTCCAAGGCATTTCACAGACCTTTGCAGCAGTCCCTCCCTTCTTGGTTTTACAGGCCTAGGAGGGAAAAATGGTTTCATGGGCCAAGTCAAGGGCCCTGCGTCTCTGTGCAACCTTGGGACATGGCACCCTGCATCCCAGCCACTCTAGCTCCAGCCATGGCTAAAAGAGACCAAGGTACAGCTCAGGCTGCTGCTTTGAGACTGCAAGCCTCAAGCCTCATTGGCCTCCACATAGGATTAGGCCTGTGGGTGTGTGGAAGGTAACAGTTGAGGTTTGAAAGCCTTCACCTAGATTTCAGAGGATGTATTGGAAATGACTTGATGTCCAGGCAGAAGTCTGCTGCAGGAGTGGGGCTCTCATAGAGATTCTCTACTAGGGCAGTACACAGGGGAAATTTGGGGTTAGAGCCCCCACAGTGTCTTCAATGGGGCACTGTCTAATGGAGCTGTGAGAAGAGGTCCACCGTCTTCTATCCCAGAATCTACCCCAGAATTGTAGATCCACTGACAGCTTGAGCCATGCACCTGAACAAGTTGCAGGTACTCAACAGCTCATGAAAGCAGATGAGGGGGCTGCATTCCTCAGACCCACAGAGACAGATCTGCTTAAGGCTTTGAGAGTTCACCCTTTGTATCAGTGTAACCTGGAGGTGAGATTACATTGGAACGTTAAGATTTAATGACTGCTCTGCTCAGTTTTGGAATTGCATGGATCCTGTAGGCCCTTTGTTATAGCCAATTTCTTCTTTTTGGAACAAGAGCATTTACCCAATGCCTGTATCTTCCTTAATTGTATCTTGAAAGTAACTAACTTGTTTTTTATTTTACAGACTCATAGGAAGAAAGAACTTGCCTTGTCTCAGATGAAACTTTGAATTTTGATTTTTGAGTTAATGCTAGAGTCAATTGATACTTTGGGGGACTGTTGGTAAGGCATAATTGGTTTCAAAGTGTGAGAAGGACATGAGATTTGGGAAGGGCTGAGAGCAGAATAAAATGGTTTGGCTCTGTGTCCCCACCCAAATCCCATGTTAAATTGTAATCTCCAATGTTGGGGAAAGGACCTCATGGGAGATGATTAAATCATGTCAGATTTTCCTCTTTCTATTCTTGTGATGGTGAGTTCTCACAAGATCTGGTTGTTTGGGAGTATGTAGCACTTCCCCTTTACTCTCTCTTGCTCTGCCATATGAAAAAGGTACTTACTTCCCCTTCACCCTTCTGCCATGATGGTAAATTTCCTGAGATTTCTCCAACTATGTTTCCTATACAACCTATGGAAATATAAGTCAATTAAACCTCTTTTCCTTATAAATTACCCAGTCTCGGATAGTTCTTTAGAGCTTCTCAAACCTCCCACCCTTCACTGTACAGCCAGTGCTTGACTTCAAGGCATTAGAGGACAAAGGTACAGGCTCAGTACCAGCACCTTAGGGTTAGAGAATGTAGCCGAGGAATGCCAACGTGAGCTTTGGTCCTCTAAAAACTTGCAGAAACAAAGCTAGTTGACAAAATTCAACTTATATGACATCCAAACCTTCAAAGACAATAACGAACATAAATATTAAAAGCCCAAACCACATGACAGTAACGTAAAAGCTTAAAAGAACATCAACTGTCACAGATGAAAAAGAACCAGCAGAAGAACTGTGGCAACTCTAAAAAGCCAGTGTCTTTTTACTTCCAAAAGATTACATTAGCTCTCCACCAGTGGTTCTTAACCAGATGACAGACATAGAATTCAGAATGTGGATGGTGAGGAAGCTCAGTAAGATACAGAAGATTAAAACCCAATCTAAGAAAAACAGTAAAAACAATCCATGAGTTGAAAGACAACATAGCCATTTTAAGAAAGAACAAATCTGAACTTCTGGAATAAAAAAATTTACTTCAAGAATTTTATAATACAATCAGCAGTATTAACAACAGATTAGACCAAGCTGAGAAAAAAATCTCAGAGCTTGAAGATCACTCCTTTGAATCAATACAGGGAGACAAAAATTTAAAAATAAAATAATCTTTTTAGAAATATACAAAACCTTCAAAAATATGGGATTATAAAAAGAAACCAAACCTATGGCTCATTGTCATTCCTGAAAGAGAAGGAGAGAAGGAAGAAACTTGGAAAACATATTTGAAGATATAGTCCATAAAAAATTTTTCCCAATCTCACTAGAGAAGTCAACATACAAATTAAAGAAATTCAGAGAACCCCTGCAACATACTATGCAAAACCACCATTCCTAAGATACATAGTCATTAGATTCTCCAATGGCAACATGAAAGAAAAAAGTCTTAAAGACAGCTAGAGAGAAGAGGCAGGTCACTTACAAAAGAAACCTCATCAGGCTAACAGTGGACCTTCCAGCAGAAACCTTAGAAGACATTAAGGACATATATTCAGCATCCTTAAAGAAAAGAAATTCCAAACAAGAATTTCATATCCTGCCAAACTAAGATTCACAAACAAAAGAAAAAGAAAATATTTTCAGACAAGCAAACTCTAAGGGAATTCATTACAACTAGACCTCCCCTTTAAGATAGTGCTAAACATGGAAATAAAAGAACATTACCTGCCAAAACAAAAACATACTTAAGTAAAAAACCCAGTAATACTATGAAGCAACTATACAATCAAGTCTATAAAATGGCTAGCTAACAATGCAATGGCAGAATCAAATTTTTATATATCAATATTGACCTTGAATGTAAATGGCTCATTACCTCACATAAAAGGTATAGATTGGCAAGTTGGTTATAGAAGGAAGACCCAACTGTCTGTCTGCTATACTCAAGAGAGCCATCTCACATGTAACAACACCCATAGGCTCAAAGTAAAAAGATGGAGAAAGATCTGTCAGGCAAACAGAAAGCAAAAAAGAGCAAGGGTTGTTATTATATCAGGTAAAAAAAAATTTCAGCCAACAATGACTGAAAAGAACAAAGAAAGGCATTATATAATTATAATGGTTTCAATTTAATAGAAGACTTAACTATCATATATATATATATATATATATATATATATATATATATGCACCCAACATTGGAGTACCAAGGTTCATAAAACCAGTATGAAAAGACTTACCCACCCAATAATAGTGGGAGACTTCAATAATCTACTGACAGAGTTAGGCAGATCATTGAGGCAGAAAACTAACCAATTCTGGACTTAAACTTGACACTCAACCAATTGGACCTAATAGACATCCACAAAATACTCCACCCAACAACAGAATATATATTCTTCTTAGCTGCATATATTACATATTCTAAGATCAACCACATACTTGGCCATAAAGTAAGTCTCAAAAAATTAACAAAAAATCAAAATCATACCAACCATACTCTTAGACTACAGCACAGCAAAAATGTTAATCAAGAAGACCTCTCAAAACCGTACACTTACATGAGAATTAAACAACCTGCTTCTGAATGATTTTCGAGTAAAGGAAGAAATCAAGGAAGAAATAAAATAAAACGAAACTAATGAAAATAGAGATACAATATATCAGAATCTTTGAAACACAGGTAAAATGGCGTTGAGAGGAAAGCTTACGGCATGAAAGGCCTACATTAAAAAGTTTAAAATATCTCAAATTAACAACCTAACACTACACCTGGAGGAACTAGAAGAACAATGGCAAATCAACCCCGAAGCTAGCAGAATAAAACCAATACCCAAAATCCGAGCTGAATTGCATGCAATAGAGAGGTGAAAATCCATACAAAAGTTTGACAAAACCAAAAGTTAGTTCTTTGAAGCAACAAACAAGTTTGGGAAACTGCTAGCTATATTACTAAAGAAAAAAGAGAGAGAAGATCCAAATAAGCACCATCATAAATGACAAATGTGATATGACAACTGGCTCCACACAAATACACAAAATCTTCAGAGACTATTATGAACATCTCTATGCACCACACTAGAAAACCTAGAATAGATGGATAAATTCCAGGAAACAAAAAAACCTCCCAACATTGAACCAGAAAGAAATTGAAATCCTGAACAGACCAAAAACTAGTTTCAAAATTAAATCAGTATCAAAATACCTATCATCTGAAAAGGAAAAATCTCTGGACCAGTTGGAATCACAGCCAAATTCTACCAGAAATACAAATAAGAACTAGTACCAATTCTACTGAAACTGGTCCAAAATATTGAGGAGCAGGGACTCTTCCCTAACTCATGCTACAGTATCAGCATTATTCTGAGAGAAAAACCTGACAAAGACATGATGAAAAAAGAAAACATCAGACCAATACCCTTGATAAACACAGATTCAAAAGTCCTCAACAAAATACTAGCAAACAAAATCCAGAAGCACATCAAAAAGTTAATTCACCATGATCAAATAGGCTTTATTCCCAGGATGAAAGGTTAGTTCAACATACCCAAATCAGTGAGTGTGATTCACCACATAAACAGAATCAAAAACAAAAACCACATGATCATCTCAATAGACACAGAAAAGACTTTTGATAAAATCCAACACTACTTTATATTACAAACACTCAAAAAATTAGCATCACATAAGAGGAACATATGTCAAAATAATAAATGTCATCTATGGCAGACCCAGACCCAACATTATAGTGAATGGGCAAAAGCAAGAAACAGACTCCTTGAGAAATGGAACAAGATAAGGATGACTACTTTCATCACTCCTATTCAACATAGTACTGGAAGTCTGAGCTAGAGCAATCAGGCAGGAGGAAGAAATAAAATCCAAATAGGAAAAGAGGAAGTCAAACTATCTCTACTAGCAGATGGTACGATTCCATACCTACCAAACCCTAAGGACTTCATCAAAAGCCTCCAGGAACCGATAAACGACTTCAGTAAAGGTTCAAGATACAAAATCAATGTACAAAAAGAGGTAGCATTTGTGTATAACAATAATGTCCAAGCGGCGAGCCAAATCAAAACACAATCCCATTTACGATAGTCACGAAAAGAATAATACACCTAGGAATACAGTTAGCTAAGAGGTGAATAGAGAACACAAGTGAAGAGATTAAAGTAGTTCCAGATATATTAATAATTCCAATAAATATGAACAGGTGAAAGTACTGAAGTATAAAAAATCACATTGACATTTAAAAATAGGCAAGTCAAGCCATAGCCTATTAAAAAGTAATAAACATGAAATATACACAAAACACTAAGATCCACAAAAAATTAAAGGTAAAAAGTTGGAAAAATATATTTCAAAATATGTAAAATATTGATAATGTTTGAAACTGGGTAATGGGTTCTAGCAACTAATTATAATATTTTGTTTACTGTTGTGTATGTTAAAACTGTCTACAATAGAAAAGTTTTCAGCCGGCACAGTGATTCACACCTGTACTCCCAGCACTTTTGGAGGCTAAGGCAGGAGAATCACTTGAACTCAGTAGTTTGAGATCAGTCTTGGCAACATAGCAAGACCCTGCCTTTACAAAAAAGTTTAGAAAGTTAGCCACCATGGTGGCATGTGCTTGTAGTCCCAGCTACTTCAGAGGCTGAGGTGAGAGAATCTCAAAAGCCCAGGAGTTCAGGATTACAATAAGCTGTGATTTGTGCCACTGCACTTTGGCCTGGGCAAGAGAGCAAGAGTCTATCTCTAAAAAATAAAAAATAAAGTTTTTAAAAAGGTACTTAGAATACAATGAAATGTTATTCAAAGAAAACTGAGATAGTTATTTTAATGTTATGCAAAATTGATTTCAGTACAAAATAAAGTATTAAAGGTAAAAAGGTCTTCTATATAATTTTTTAAAATATCATTTACCAGGAAGATTTTACAACTCAAAAATATGAAGCCTCAAATACACATAAAGAAAATATCAATAAGACTATAGGACGAAATACACAAATCTACCATCACAGTAGAAAGTTCATATACAGGCCTCTCAATTACTGCTAGAAACAGCAAACACAAAAATTTGGTAAAATTAAAGAAGAATTGAAAAGCATTATTAACAAGCAATTTTTTTTTTTTTTTTTAAGACAGTCTAGCTCTGTTGCCAGGCACCAGGCTGGAGTGCAGTGGCACAATCTCGGCTCACTGCAACCTCTGCCTCCTGGGTTCAAGCAATTCTCCTGCCTCAGCCTCCCAAGTAGCTGGGACTACAGGCGCACGCCACCATGCCCAGCTAATTTTTTATATTTTAGTAGAGATGGGGTTTTACTTTGTTGGCCAGGTTGGTCTTGATCTCGGCCTCCCAAAGTGCTGGGATTACAGGTGTGAGCCACCACACCTGGCCTCAACAAGCTATTTTAATGGACATAGGCACAACCTTACATTCAACTGTAGAGAATACCCATTCATCTTAAGTTCACAGAGACAATTACAGAAACTAATTGCATACTTTGCCACAAATCAGATACCCACACATTTTCAAGAATAATATGTATATAATGTTTTCTGAGTATAATAAAATTATAGTGGAAATTAATACCAAAAATTGTTAAAAGTTCATATTTCTGGAAATTAAAAATACATACATTTAACTATTGCATGGGGTGAAGAGAAAATTATGATGAAGATTCAAATATACTTAAAACTGAGGATTATCTCAAAACTCATGGGATATAGCAGAAATAGAACTTTAAGGGAAATGTAGAGCCATTAATAGTTAAAGGAAGAAATTTATATAATTAGTGTTATAAACATTCTGGTTAAGATTTAGAAGACTATAGTTGTAATTATTCAACTTAAGAAGTAAGAAAAATAAGCTTGGCTGAGTGCAGTGGCTCACACCACAAAGAAAATGAAAGATAAGCCACATTATGTGAAAAGTTTTTGTGTTGTGTGCCACCAATAAAGAATTAGCAACTAAAAAATGTAATAAGCTTCTCCAAAACAAGAAAAATATATAAATTTTTAGAAGATGTAAAAGAAACCCTAAATATTAGCCTTGTACACACACACAGAGAAACTTGCTAGAACTAATGGACAAATTCAGCAAAGTTGCAGAATATAAAATCAAGACACAACAATCACTTGCATTTTTATTCACCAACAATTCAAAAAGAAAATGAAGAAAATTATTCCTACAATAATATAAAAAAAAATGAATACCTCAGAATAAGCTTAACCAAGGAAGCAAGACTTGTATACCGAAAACTTCATCAACTCGATGAAAGCAATTAAAGACACAAACAAATGGAAAGGTATCCTATGTTCATGGATTAAATGGCTGAATATTTTGAGATGCAAATATTACCCATGATACATATTGCCCATTAAATCTATAATTTAATGTTAAATATTTTCAGTAAATCCACAGATTTAATGCAATCCCAATCAAAACCCCAATGGCAGTTTTTGAAGAAACAAAAACATTCATGTTAAAATTCATACAGAATCTCAAGGGATCCCAAATAGCCAAAGCAATCCTGAAAAAGAACAAAGTTGGAGTTCTCACACTTTCTAATTTCAAGGCTTGTTACAAAGCTACGGCAATCAAAACAGCATAGCACTGGCATAATGACAAATGTGTAGGCCAATTAAATAGAATAGACAAGTCAGAAATAAATCTTCACTTAAAAGGTCAGATGGTTTTGTACAAGGATGCCAATACCAGTAAATGGAGAAAGAATAATCTCTTCAACAAATATCGGGAAAACTGGATATCCACATGTAAATGAATGAATTTGTACCCTAACCTTATACCATGTACAAAATTAATTCAAAACAGGTCAAAAAAGACCAAAATATAAGACCTAAACTTATGCAACTTTGAGAAGAAAACTTCATGACATTGAACGATTTCGTGACAATGACACCAAAAGAATAAGCAACAAAAGTTAAAACAGATAAATTTGACTGCATCAAAATTAAAAATTTCTGTGTGTCAAAGGACACAATTAAGTGAAAAGACAGCTTACGGAACGGGATATTTGCAAATCATGCATCTAATAAGGGGTTAATATTCAGCATATATAAACAACAAATAACCTGATTAAAAAATAAACAAAGGACTTGTTGAATAGACAATTCTCTAAAGAATATATGCAGGTGGCCAACAGACATATGAGAAGATACTGAACATCACTAGTCATTAGGTAAATCAAAACCACAATGAGATACAAACTCATACCCCTAGGATGGCTACTATCAAAAAACAAAAATAACAAGTGTTGGTGAGGATGTGGCACAACTGGAATCCTTGTCCCCTGTGGGAGGGAATACAAAATGGTGTAGCTACTACAGAAAGCAGTATTGTGAATCCACAAAAAATTCAAAGTAGAATTATCATATGATCTAGCATTTCCACTTTTCGTTATGTATGCAAAGAATTAAAAGTAGAGTCTTGAAGAGATATTTGCTATTTGCATACCCATATTTATAACAGCATTATTCACAATAGTCAAAATGTGGAGGCAACCCCACTGTCCATCAAAAAATTAATAGACAAATAAACAATATTAACACATATATATTATAAACCATTATATCTATAATAAGCGTTAAAAAGGAAGGAAATTCTGACACATGCTATAACATGGATGAACCATGAGAATATTATGTTAAATAAAGTCAGTCACTAAGACAAATACTGTAAAATTCCACTTATATGATTTACCTAGAGTAGCCAATTTCATAGAAATCATAGAATGATGGCTCTCAGAAGCTAGGGGGAGAGAAAAATGGGGAGTCATTATTTAATGGGTATAGAGTTTCAGTTTTGCAAGAAGAAAATGTTCTGGAGATGTGTTGCACAACAATGTGAATATACTTAATACTACTACTGTACTATATGGTTAAAATGGTAAATTTTATGCTACATGTATTTTACCACAATTTTAAACAATGGTACAAGGACTTGAAAAGGCATTTCACAGAAACATTATCATAATGGAAAATAAAAATATGAAAAAAATTATCAAAACAGGGTTATGCAAATTACTACTACAAGAAGAAGTCATTTCATACCCAGTAGGTTGCAAACTTTAAGTATGACAGTACTATACAGTGACAGCACTGTGGAATACTGGAAACTCATACATATGGTCACTGTGCAGGCCTCTCAGCAAATACATTTTTCAGGGACTCTGTCCATATAAACTATTAGAGTCACCCTACATAACTTCTCAGCACCATTCTGTCAGTCCTATAACATGAAATCCTGCAAAAGGGATATTGCATCAGCCAGCAAGAATAATGTGTTAGCCAGTCCAATCTTGGAACAGGGACCCCACGTTGGGGCCCCAGGACAACTGTGTGAGAGTGTGGGAGTTCCTCAGGACATTCACTAAACCTGTGTGTGTGGTGAGGGGTAAGGGAGTTGGGAAGGGCTTAAAGGAGCAGAGAGTACCCCAAAGAGGAGAAATAAGGCCTAAAATGCCCTGTCCAGACAATACTGGTCTCAGCCAATCTTAGGCTTAGGTAGAAGTCTTCTTGCCTGGGTCTAACAATAATACTGTTCTTATGTAATGCTGGCAGAGAATGTATCAATATAACCACCTCGTAAAACAACTTGCCTTTATTAATCACTTTGGAAAATAATTTGCCTTTATCTTGTAAATTTAAATATGCACATTACTGCTTATGACCCAGCATTTCTACCCCTAGATGTAAATGTTAGAGAATCTCTGGCATATTTGTCTTAGAGTCATTTATAAGAGTATTCGCTCTAGCATTATTCACAATAGATAAAAATGGGAAACAGCTGAATGTCCATCAACAAATAGTACAGCTATAAATGTTAGGATATTATACCATGGAACAGTAACAGTTCCATGGTCTATAGTTAAGTACAATAACATGGATAAATCTTGGACATAATAATAATAATTGGAAAAAACAAGTTATTGGAGACTACTTAGAGTATAATTCAATAACTATAAAATTACAAAAAGCAAAATAATGTAGTTAATGCATATACACATATGTACATACATATAGTACGTATGCACATATGTATGTATATATGTGGCAGCTGAGAGAAGGAAGTGTTTACAAGTAGGTTCAGAGATTACTGGTAATGTTCTCCCTTTTAAGTTAATTGGGGTTAATGGATATTTTACTATCAACTTCATAACTTATATGCCATATATTCTTTTTCTGTATCAAATACATATTTTATATGTTTTAAAAGCAAACAAATAAACTTTAAATTTTTTTCTTTAATGGAGAATTTCCCAAGCATGTTTGAAGACAGAACATTCTTTCTGTTGTACCTTTATTAACATGCAGAAATAGTGCCCTTGGAATGCTTTAAGTGCCTAATTTGGGAGTAAGCTGAGCTTTATTGATGTGGTTTCCCAAGACTATGGGCCAGGATGATGTGTGGCTTTCTGTCTTTTCATTTCAAAAGCAGTGCCACCCAAGAGGGGATGATATTCAATCTCTCACCTCTCCTAAAATGGGAGAGAATAATATTTGAGATTCTGACAATTAATAATCCAAGTTTGATAGTTCTTGATAGTTAATTTCTTTGCTTTACCTTCCTGGTGAGTGTATATTGTTTTTATTCAGAAAAATACTGGTTCCTTCTGAAACAATAAGCACTAGTAGTGGCTGTCTGCCTAAATATAATCCATGATGTTCTTACTCACAGGCAATCTCTTCTCTCAGAGCCTAAACTGTGAGTGAGAAATTATGTGTAAATTGCCCACTATGCCTTCATGGTAAGCAGTGCTAGAGTTTGAAGACCCAGTGATGTCAACCTAGTGCTCAGTAAGGAGTTGTTTTGGCCCTTTGATCATAAATGAAACTTAAGAAACTAGTTATGCACAATCATTCCTTTCCCCCACACACAGGAAGATGACCTCCAGGGAATGTGGATCTCGGCTGAACAGACTTTGAAATCTGGTTCTTGGCTGTGTAACCAATGCTTACTCATTCCTAATTCAAGTCAACAAATATTTATTGAGATTTACTGAGTGTTGGTTACAGTTCTTGGACTGTATGGCTAAAGACAAAAGAGATAAATTTGAAAGTATCCCCTATCTTCAAGGAGGAGGTCGCATGAGAGACAGTGCTGACAAGGAAAGAGGCCCAGATTCCCATGTCAGCTCTGCTGTTGACTTGCTGGGTGGGCCGAGACAAATCACTTTATCTGTCTGGGGCTCTGTTTTCTCTTTCACAAATTAAAGTGTTGGGAATGAATCATTTTCAAAGTTCCTTCCAAAGTTAAAAAAAAAAAAAAGAAAAGAAAGAAAAGTTATATTTATATAAATCTGGATAAGCAGCTAAGACTCATCAGAGAATTTTTGTAATGATAAGCCATAAAGGCCATCTAGTGATCCAGTTCCTTAGGTTTGCAAACAAGGAAACCAAGGCCCAGAAAGATTATGAGTCTTACTCAAAGTCATACAGTTCCAATACAAGATAGTCCTGGGAGTTGAGGGTGGAAGGAGGGAGGATGTGTAAGTGGGTGTTTTAGATGCGTTAGGGTGGAATGTAGACTATAGGATATGTATATCAAATGCCCTGTAGGCAACGGAAAGTTGACCTAACCCTTCTCCCTCAAGTGTTTCTGCCATAGAAGCAGAAGGAAAATTGAATCCATAGGTGAGGGAGTTAATATGATGAATTGTGTCCAAAGAACCATGTTGCCAGAGGGAGTTAGCTTTAAATACCCTGAAAAATCCTAAGGAGAATAAATACATGGATAGGTAGATATCAAAGCTTTACTTTCTCATTAACCATAGGCCATGCTTCTGCCTCTGTTTTTGGCCTCAGTAACTGAATAGTACCTGTACTCTATTATCTTCTCACTTTCACCCTGCTAATGTCCTCTCTTGATATTAACCTTAGTTAATAGAAGGCTTTATGTCTCATGAATCCTGTCTACAGTCACATGTGAACAGTAGTTACTGGACATGCAGCAAAGTGGGTCAGATGAGCTCACTACAAGTCACTGACAGAACAATTCTGGAAGAAAGATTTATGCAAGATTTATGCACAGGAAACAGACATAGAAAAAGGTTGTCAAAGATTGGACTTGAGGGCATGTCTGTAAGTAAATTTCTAGAGATTTTAGACCAGCTCAGGAATCTTTCTTCAAGAATTGGGATCTGGATCAGTTTGGCATTGCTGTGTAACAAGTGATCTCAAATTCAGTGGCTTAAAACAACATTTATTATTACAGTGTGCATATCTGTGGATCAGCTTGGGAAAAAGTTGTCAGAGATTGGATGTGAGGACATGTCTGCAAGCCAATTTCCAGAGATTTTAGAACAGTTCAGGAATCTTTCTTTAAGAATTGGGATTTGGATCAGTTGTCTATTGCTGTGTAACAAGTTATCTCAAACTCAGTGGCTTAAAACAACATTTGTTATTATAGTGTGCATATCTGTGGATCAGCCTGGCATTCCTAATAAAGATTGGTTTTCTTTATCTCTATTGGGTTTACTCCTGTGTCTAAGGGTTGTGTGGGGGCTCCACTCTGAGTTGGGTTTAGTTGAGATATCTTGGTTGTAACAGCTCAGGATTCTCATCCTCCTGTTGATATCAGCATCTTAGCTTATTCACATCTTTCCTATAGTGATGGCAAGAGCTGAAGAGACCAAGCAGAAACACACGTCATCTCTCAAGGCCTAAGCTTGCAGCTGGCATACTAAATCTCTTCCTCATTCAGTTAGAGTCACAGGGCCTAGCCCAGATTCAAGGAGTCGGAACATAGACTCTGCTTCTTTAGCAGCATAAACCCCAAAATCACGTGACAAGATTGTGAATAGAAGGAAAGCTGAATAATTTGAACCATTCATGTAATCTACTATAGGAGCTTAGAAAATCCAGTGGTTTTTAAACATTTAAAAATCAACAGACCATTTTGTGAGTTAAGTAAAACAGAATGCAAACTCTTCTGACACAAATCCATGGTGTGAAAAACACTGTATATGTCTCTGGGTTTACTAATTCTTTGAGGTTTATCCATGGACCTCAAATTTTAAAATCTTGGCTGAGAAGGCCAAGTTGGTTGACTAAGGAGTAACATTATATTTTCATAGAGAGAGAGGGAAACCCTGCCAGAGAGCCCAGGAGGTCTTTTTGGTATGAGATGTGCTAATCTATTGAGAACAGAAATTTTTCTATGATGGAGTTTAAAGTATTGAGACTCAACAGTGTAAGATCCAGTGCCAAAGTGTTTACAGAAAGAAGAGCTCTGAGTGGGTGGGTATTCTAGAAGGAACCACTTAAATCCTTTCTTGGCAGTATTTTCATTAAATACAATACTTTATAAATTCTAACTTTATTGCTTCATTAGCATAGTGACAGGAAGTTATATTTCAGTTTTCCAAATAAGATTATTTGTCTCTCTTTAATGGCCTACTACTTCTGAAGAGGACTTAAACAGTGAGAGGCAGCTGAGCCTGCAGAACAGGTGGCAGAAGCTAGTTCTTAAGCCAATGGACTTCCCTAGGCAGAGGGTCACACACTCCCTCTTCACCCTAAGTCCTACACCTCCACCTCACGCTGGCCAGCCAAGGAAACCTTGGGTGGGTCCAGAGATCTGCCAGTGAGGGGCTACTGTTTACTTGACAAAGAAAACTTGAGCAAGTCCAGTGAACCTGAAAGGATACCCGGTAGATGAATAGCTCTCCATAAACACATTAGTTTGTCTACTTTCAGTGGATTGACTGCAAATAATATTCATTTGCTTTATATACCTTCTTTCAGTTAAATTAAAACAGATGGATTGTTCATGAAGATGTCAGATTAAAAGGCAGAGAACCTCGATAATCTGACCTAGAAAAACAAAGTAGGGGTGGTTCAGTGACAATACTCAGTCATTTGCCATCTGATATGGGAATTGCCTTATCTACAGAACCATTCTACCATCTCAAGGTAGAAGCATTTGCTTCTTCCAGTGCTCATTGTTTGCCATTCTTTCGTGTCCATCTTCTTCCCTAGATCATCTGTACCACAGAGAGTTGAAACTGAAGCAGCTTTGATTTCCTGTAGTATTTCTAACACCTAGCATATTGTGCAGCTCACAGTGTGACAAACAATAAGTTTGTCAGATGAACAAAAAAAAAATTATTCAAAAGCACTTGGGACAGTCCCTTCCCTGTACTAAGAATCTTACTGCATATAATCCATTTAAAACACTAAGGAACTGATATTTATATCTAAGATCACTCTTCCTGGCTTTTGCTGTATTTTCAGGATTCCTTGGGGAGGAATAGAAACTTAAAAATGGTGATATTATAATAGCATAATTCCAAGTCAAAAATTTTATAATGAAATTGAATCTAACCAAGGATTTAAAATGTGAAATTTGAAAGCTGTTCTCCCACAGAAGCTTTATATGGTGAAAATATTTTTAAGTAACTTTATTCTTTTGACTCAGTGTTTAACCAGGAAATTTTAACATGTTCTGCTTTACATAAAAAGTTGAGCTTATTATTAACAATAGGAATATTAATTGCTAGTCACTGTGAACTATAATGCTGCCTAGCCTTTGGGATGTACAATTAATTATCATCACTTTTTTGTTTTTATTTTAATTAAGCACTTACGCAGCACTTTACATATTTGATGTATTTTATAACCATTAACCACAGAATTAATGCACAAACATAAATTATACATGTTCAGAAAGAAAAGAATCATCTTTAAATTATGAATAAAAAAAGCTGTTAAGTTTGTGGAGTTTTTCTCTTTTGAGAGAAAATTTTGTCCCTATACAATAGGAGGCTCAAAAAATATTTCCCTACTGAGAATGGCAGATCTGGTAAATGTTAACTAATAGTTTTATAAGAACTTGTGACAGATATTTAAAAATGGATCTACATTTTTTAAAATTATACTTTAAGTTCTAGGGTACATGTGCAGATATTAGAGGATTGTTGCATAGGTACACACATGCCATGGTGGTCTACTGTCTCCATTTCCCCATCACCTACATCAGGCATTTCTCTCAATGTTATCCCTCTGCAGCCTCCCCACCCCCTGCTGTCCCTCCCCTAACCCCTGACCACCTAACAGACCCCAGTGTGTGAGGTTCCCATCCCTGTGCCTATGTGTTCTTGTTGTTCAACACCCACCTATGAGTGAGAACATGTGGTGTTTGATTTTCTGTTCTGGGGTCAATTTGCTGAGAATGATGGTTTCCAGATTAATCAATGTCCCTACAAAGGACATAAACTCATCCTGTTTTATGGCTGTATAACATTCCATTGTGTATATGTGCCACATTTTCTTTGTCTAATCTACCATTGATGGGCATTGTGGTTGGTTCCAGGTCTCTGCTATTGAAAACAATGCCACAATGGACATACATGTGCATGTGTCTTTATAATAATTTATAATCATTTGGGTATATGGGATTGCTGGGTCAAATGGAATTTCTATTTCTAGGTCTTTGAGGAATCACTGCTCTGTCTTCCACAACGGTTGAACTAATTTACTCTCCCATCAACAGTGTAAAAGTGTTCTATTTCTCCACATCACCTCTAGAATCTGTTGTCTCCAGATTTTTTTAATGATTGCCATTCTAACTGGCCTGAGATTGTATTCAATGTGGTTTTGATTTGCATTTCTCTAATGACCAGTGAGGATGAGCATTTTTTCATATGTTTGTTGGCCTCATAAATGTCTTCTTTTGAAAAGTGTCTGTTCATATCTTTTGCCCACTTTTGAATGGGTCGGTTTGTTTTTCTTGTACATCTACTTTAGTTCTTTGTAGATTCTGGATATTAGCCCTTTGTTGGATGAGTAGCTTGCAAAACTTTTTTCCCATTCTATTGGTTGCCAGTTCACTCTCATAATTATTTCTTTTGCTGTGCAGTAACTCTTAAGTTTAATTAGATCCCATCTGTCTTTTTGGCTTTTGTTGCCAATGCTTTTGGTATTTTAGTCACGAAGTCCTTGCCTACTCCTATGTCTTGGATGGTTTTGCCTAGGTTTTCTTCCAGAGTTTTTATGGTGTTAGGTCTTATGTTTAAATCTTTAATCCACCTGGAGTTAATTTTAGTGTAAGGTGTCAGGAAGGGGTCCAGTTTCTGCTTTTTGCACATAGCTAGCCAGTTTTCCCAACACCATTTATTAAACAGGGAATCCTTTTCCTATTTCTTGTTTTAGTCAGTTTTGTGAAAGATCAGATGGTTGTAGATGTGTGGTGTTGCCTCCAAGGCCTCTGTTCTGTTCCATTGGTCTATATCTCTGTTTTGGTATCAGTATCATGCTGTTTTGATTACTGTAGACTTGTAGTATAGTTTCAAGTCAGGTAGAGTGATGCCTATAGCTTTGTTCTTTTTGCTTAGGATTGTCTTGGCTGTGCAAGCTCTCTTTTGGTTCCATAGGAAGTTTAAAGTGTTTTTTTCCAGTTCTGTGAAAAAGGTCAATGGTAGCTTGATGGGGATAGCATTGAATCTATAAATTACTTTGGGCAGTATGGCCATTTTCACAATATTGATTCTTCCTAACCATGAGCATGGAATGTTTTTTCATCTGTTTGTGTTTTTTTTTTTCTTATTTCCTTGAGCAGTGGTTTGTAGTTCTCCTTGAAGAGGTCCTTCACATCCTTTGTTAGTTATATTCCTAGGTATTTTATTCTCTTTGTAGCTATTGTGAATGGGAGTTTGCTCATGATTTGGCTCTCTGTCTGTTATTGGTGTATAGGAATGCTTGTGATTTCTGCATATTGATTTTGTATCCTGAGACTTTGCTGAAGTTGCTTATGATCTTAAGGAGATTTTGAGCTCAGACAATGGAGTCTTCTAAATATACAATCATGTCATCTGCAAATAGAGACAATTTGACTTTCTCTTTTCCTAATTGAAAACCCTTATTTCTTTTTCTTGCCTGATTGCTCTGGCTAAAATATCTGCCCTTTAAGGGACACAGGTTTTCAAATTCTAAATGGTTCATAAATGGCTCAGCTCCCCTTGTGAAACAGAGGAACAACTGGATGTGAGATGCAGAGATGGCCTTTATAAGGGTTTTGAGTGTGAAACCCAGAGAGGCAGAGCTCAGGGTTACTAAGCTCTGAGCCCAGGCTGCCTGCTCTGTGGACTCCAGAAGGAAAAGCAAGTTCTCCAAAGCAACTATGCTGTTAAAGTGGCTTTGTCATCTGGGGCAAATACCCAGAGTTCATCATCTTGTGCCAAGAAGATTTTGGACAGGGACACACATGAGGAGTGGGTTTAGGAGCAGAGGTTTAATGGGCAAAAGACAGAGAAAGGAGAACTGCTCTCTCTCTCGTGAGACAGGGGGGCATCTGAAAGGGAAACGTTGGCCTGTGGGGGACCCCAGCAGATTGTACAGGCAGGCTTGAGGAGGCAGTGTCTGATTTGCTAGGGTCCACAGATTGGTTCAACCAGGTGTCACCTTTACATAGTAGGAATGCTGGTGACCCCACCTGAATCTTATTATGTAAATGGGCTTTCCACTTGGTCAGTGGCATCTTATCTTCACCTTACTGTAATCGTGGCTGTCAAAGAGAAGGGGAGATGGAGCCGCCATTTTGATTATGCCTAGTCCCAGGGAGCCTTTTCCTATTGGCACAACAGCTGGCATTCACCCGTGTAAGCATCCAGCTTACTTGTCTATGTCTGCAGCCCGGTTTTACAGTCTGCTCTTTATCATAAAAGAAAATGATTTGGGGGCTGCTTTTCATTAAAAGGAAAACCTTACCAAGCACTTCCTTACCCTCAGTATGTGCCTAAATAATTTTTTTTAACTCCTCTATCCCTGTAGGGGGACTGACCTTGGCTGTCTGACAACAGTTCTTGGAGCTACCTTCCTAATAGAAACCATTGTGAGAGGTAAAATGTGGCCTCTGGAATCCAGGCCTGCTTAGGTTCAGTTATCTGAATAATGAAACAAGCTTCTTAACCTCTCAGAACCTCAGTGTCCTCATCTGTAAATTGGGAGCAATAGCTGTACATGCTTCATAGGGTTGATGTGAAGATGAAATGAATTAATTCATGTGAAACACTTTAAACAGTAGCCAATATATAGTAAATCATCAGTCACTGATAGTCTTAACTGTTACTGTTTCTGGTAAAACTAGGACATCGTTTGGAGAGGATTGCATCAGAGGTTTCTGCCACTGAGGGCTTCCTTGAGGAGGAAGATGGCCCTGCTCTAGCACAGATCAGAGGCAGGTACCGAGTTAGTCTGCTGCAAACATAAAGTGTATGCAGAAGAGGAAACTCAATACAAGTAAAGCAATGGAAATGTCCTCAATGAAAAGCTTTGAAGAAACTGGGGACATTGTGATCAGAGAAGAACAAACTTCACAGGTTCATCTGGGCTGCCTCCAGAGATCTGAAGAAAATAGAGTTGTCACATGACCCCAGGAAGCCAAGAAGACCTATGCATATGGAATCATGCAGCCTGGTACTTGGGGAAGAGCACCCAATATATTTTTGTTGAAGGAAGAATTAATATATGAGTAAATAAATATGGATGAAAAAGAAATTACCCACAGTCAGCACCGAAAAGTGTGAACTTTGTCATGGACATGTGTCATATCATTTTTTGGTCATGGGCAAAATATAGTATAGGAGAGAGAGAACAGTGAGTAAGATCTGAACACTTTGGAGTCAGGCAAAGCTGGGTTAAAATTCAGCCACTTCCACTTAAAAGCTACTTGACCTTGGGAATCACACCTAACCCTTCTCATGTAGAGCTTTCTACTCTCAAATGTTTACATTACCTGTGCCAATCTCTTTCTTTTCCTTCCTTCCTTTCCCTGCCTTCCTGCCATCCTCCTCTTTCTCCTCTTTCTTTCTCCTTTCTTTTTCTTTTCTTTCTTTCTTTCTTTTCTTTCTTTTTTCTTTCCTCTTTGTTTTTTGACAGTCTTGCTCTGTTGCCAGGCTGGAGTGCAGTGGCGCAATCTTAGCTCACTGCAACCTCTGCCTCCTGGGTTCCAGCAATTCTCCTGCCTCAGCCTCCTAAGTAGCTGAGACTACAGGCACTCACCACCATGCCCAGCTAATTTTTGTATATTTAGTAGAGATGGGATTTCACCATGTTGGCCAGGATGGTCTCGGTCTCTTGACCTCATGATCCACATGCCTTGGCCTCCCAAAGTGCTGAGATTACAGGAATGAGCCACTGCAACCAGCCAATCTGTGCCAATCTCATAGGGTGGCTGTGAAGATTACATGAGATAATGAATGCACCATGTGAGTCAATACATGATCATTGTGAGAGCAGTTCCATCATTAGGTGGAGAAAATGCAGGTCAACGATAATATAGATGCAGCATGGGAATCACACAAGAAACGGCACTGAAGAGCTTTCCTATTTCCTTTCAAATTATAGGTTCTGTGCTTCTATTCACTGTTAATTCTATATTCTTTCTAAGAAACTTTTGAGAGTAGTGTGTGTCTGTGTATTAAAGGAAGAAGGAATATCTTTCTGTTAATAAGGAATGCAGCCCTGGTCAGAAAAAAGAATGACAATCATAAGTGTGCATAAGGAGGGATTACTTCTGAGACCTTGGTTTTATTGGCACTGTACTCTAACCACCAAACTAACCAGCCACAGACCCAACCAGTAGACACCAGAAGTTGAAAAGAGGTAAGCAGAGAGCAGTTCCACAGCATCCATGAGCTTACCTGGCAAGCTCTGGGGCACTCTAAACATGGTGGTTCTTCATGGTTTCCCTGTTTCTATCCCAGGTTCAATTTTCTAAAAGAAATCCCTGGCTGGGCACAGTGGCTCATGCCTGTAGTCTCAGCAAATTGGGAGGCTGAGATTGGTGGATCACTTGAGGTCAGGAGTTTGAGACCAGCCTGGGTCTCAAACTAAAAATATAAAATTTACCATCTCTACTAAAAATATTAAAACAAACAAACAAAAAGTAGCTGAGTGGTGGTGCACGCCTGTAATCTTAGCTACTTGGAAGGCTGAGGCATAAAAATTGCTTGAGCTTGGGAGGCAGAGGTTGCAGGGAGCCAAGATTGCATCATTGTACTTCAGCCTGGGTGACAGAGTGAGACTCTGTCTCAATTAAAAAAAAAAAAAAAAAAAAAAAAAAAAAAAAGAGGCCAACATGGTGAAACCCCGTCTCTACTAAACATACAAAAATTAGCTGGGCGTGGTGGCACACACCTGTAGTCCCAGCTACTTGTGAGGTTGAGGCAGAATTGCTTGAAACCGGGAGGCGGAGGTTGCCATGAGCCAAGATTGTGCCACTGCACTCAGGCCTGGCGATAGAGTGAGACTCTGTCTCAATTAAAAAAAAAAAAAAAAAAAAGAAAAAAAGAAACTCTATTATTGCTTTGCTGCCTCAGTTCTCCATGGTTCTACGCTTCAAGCTGAAGCTTTTGATACTGCTCCCAATATTCCTAACAAAAGAAATTCAACCTGTTCTAAGTTGTCCTAGCATGCAGGTCCAGCATGGCAAGGTACCAAGAGCAGTGGAAAAAGAAACTTTCTCTCAGCCACGTCTGGGTCACCATGTTGCGTAATTCTGGAGAGTGCCATTGCCATTGTCATGATTGCTGAAGCAGCCCTGGCCAGCAAGAATGCCTCCAAAGTAAATTATATATCTTGTCACCAGAGATGGCCCACTAGAGACTGGGCAATCTCCAAGGTAATGTGGCCTTGTTAGCATGATCTGTCATGATAATCACATAGATGGTTGGTTCTCCTCAAGCCAGAACTTTTATGGATGCTAAAGCATTTTAAGACATAGCTTTTTCCTTCCTTCTGGGGACTTACATTCTCTCTAGGGAGAGGACTCGGTTAAGATGCAGTTATACAGGGAGTACCTTAAGTATTAGCTCAGGAAGTAAAGTGTTATTTTCTTAATCTATCCAAGACAGAAAAAAGAGTATACCTATGATATTCAGCATGTTTGGAGAGAAGTGCTCATGAACTAAATCTTATCCACAAAGAGCATCTTTTAACACACAGTTGATAAGTCTTGAGCAAGTGCAGCCTGGTACACATAACTTCTTTGCAGAAGCTAAGGTGGTGAGTAAAACATGAGAGGTGAGTCAAGATGGACTGGTTCACTTTCGCATGTTTTAACCTAGTGAGGCAGATTTGGGAGCAGATCCCCAATATTCAAGCGGGGAATTACTTGTAACACAGTGAAGTTATTTTGGGGGATACTTTAAGGATCTCAGTAAACTACAGACTCTTCTCCCCAGAAAAAAAGTTACATGTGCATGTTTGTGTATAAGTAATTATCTCACGTGTACCTGTACATGCACATACAAGCATTATTACACACAAAATCCTATTCATAGACCCTGGGGTTCCAGGGATTTCACAGACAGAATCCATGTGTTGTGTGTCCTTCATTACTTGGAAATTAGTCTCCTGCTGATTTTGGGGTAAATATTTTGCATCTACAACTTGTTTGGAAGCTTCCCAAGAGTAGTAACTTCATTTTCCTTTCTAGCACATTGGTACCTGGTACAGTGCCGAATACAGGGGTGTTTAGTAACTTTAAGTCAAATGAGTAAATATTGCAAGGCTGAGTCCCAAGTCACACTCAGAATAACATTAATAAAAAATATGTTTTGATATGCTTTTCTCTTCTCATAGAAGGCACTCACTGGATAAGCAAGACCTTTCAGCAACTCTGCTTAAGAGAAGACAGAAATTTCCTCACTCTAAAAAAAATCTAAAACCTAACTCAAAAAGGGATTTTCAAACCAGGAGGAAATAGTTCCAAACATTCAAACAAATGTCACGAAACATCAAGATAGAATGACTGTAAAGGACACAAGTGCCAAGAATGTTAAGCAGTTTGAGAAAGCCACCTCGGGAAGACTTTTGGGGGTCTCTCCCACCAAGGTCCCTGCAGTGCCCTGGTCACAGGGGCTGAACTTGGGCAATGTGTCTGCCTCCTTGTTCTTGGCCAACTATCCCCTCAGCCAAAACTAACTGGGACACAAGAAATGTGTTCTAAGGGAAGTGAATGTTATAACTGGCCCCTTTATGAGACTTCCTGGAAGCCCGGTGGTGCTCCAGTCCTAGGGCTGGGATACACAGGCTGGACAAGCCTTTGACATGAATCTGTAGGCCCTTCCAGGCTGTGGTTAGCCCAGGGAAGTGGAAAATGCCTTTGAGACCATGAGGCACAGCTCCGAGAAGATGGGGTGGGAATGCTGCAGAGGCCAGATCCTTCTGATGAAGAACAGGCTTAGGGTCACTGATCTGGCATGAAATAAGAGAAGAGATGCCTACTGACTAGTTTAACCAAACAAAAATGGGCCTCTTGTGGTGGAGAGAAATGAGGAGAATTCAGCTTTCCAGCTGCCCAGATCTGCCCTTTTGGGTCTGGGCTGGGGAGGATTTAGCCATCCGGGGCAGAGATGCTGACTTACGCATCTGCATTTCTGCCAACTCTGGGCTTTCAGTCAACCCCTTGTAAGGCATAATTGTGATGATTTGACTTCTCAAAGTCTGGAAGACCAGGATTGTGTGGCTCATATTAAGTGTAAAGCCTTGGGCAAATAATCTACTTCAGCAATGTGGTTTATTCCCCATTTATGAATTCAATCATCATGTATTGAACATTGACTTTGAACAAAAGTGAATAAAATTTAGGCATGTACAGTCTGAAGGGAGCATAAGATTATAGGTCCAAGCAGCTGAACATGACGATGCTTCCATAAATGACAATGGAGGACACAGAGGAAAGGATGCACATTTTCATTATAAAAATCAGAAAGGCTTCATAGAGGAGGAGGTATTTGAACCAAAATTCAAATAGAAAAGTTTACAAGAAAACCAACAGCACGTGCTCTATTCAACTTTCAGCAGCTCCAAGAATGAATATACATGTGATTATGCAGTTACAGTCCTAAGATCTACTTGGAAGTAAAAAAAAGTGTAATGGCAACATACTGATCAGAGTGCTTGTCTGATGCATCCTCATTGTCTCATGTTAGCCATTCATAAGGAGCCAGCCAAGGCCTACAAACACTGTACTGTCCCCTTGAAGGGCAGATATGAAGTGGGAGTTAAGGGGGTGACACTGTTTTGCCAACAGAAGTCTCCCACAGCCTTGCATCAAATTAATGTCTTCATCTTCAAGGCATAATATTTTGCAGTGGCTGATCTGAGTTTGAATTCTGGTTCTGCCAATGCTACCTGTGTGAGCTGGGACAGGCTATTTAGATTCTCTGAATTAGTATTTGTTTAAGTAGGAGATGATAGCGGTATTACTCACAACACAGGAGGTTGTGAGAAGTAAAAGCAGTGATGCTTGTAAAACCTCAGGCACTATGAGGCCCTTAGTGCAGGTTAGCTCTGCTCCTAATGCATTATAGAATTATGACTACTGATAGACCTAATTCAGGATGTCCTTTGGCATCCCCAAACTATGATGATATTCTCTTACTTCCTACTTTGACTTCCATTTGTATAAACTATAAACCAAACTTCATGAGCTTTCATAAGTCTCATGTAAATCTTAGCTTTATACCTAATTGAGTTACAAATGATCATGTGGAGGCTGCAGTGCCTGAGACCCTTAACCTACTCCTCATTCTCTCCCCTGCCATTTCCCACTGGGGTCTCTCCCAAGTGTTCTCTCCTGACAAAGCTCTCATTTAGTCAATATAATACATTTTTACCACCCCTAGTTACCAGCTGTGGCCAAGGTTTTGATATTTATAGGACGAGATCAAGCTGTGGGACAAACAAGAATTTGTATGGTATTGAGAGAGGCTACTCCCTGAAAGTTGATCCCATTTTCAGAGTGACTGCATTTCCTGGCATCATCCTATTAATAAATTGGCTAGTGCAGACACTGCTTCCAGGAATGGGAACCTGCTGGAGATGCCCTGATAAGGGGCATCCTTGATCCCTGAGCATCTTTTTATCAAGTATGAAGAATCCCTTGTGCTACTTGATAAAAAGCAGATTCATGAGCCTCAGTGCAGATGGAATGGACAGAGTGGGGGATTGGCATGCATGATTTTTCTCCAGGTGATTCTGGTTCCCAATTATTTTGGAATATACTCTTTAGATGGGTAAATAGGAATCATCCACCAGCATCACGTAGTGGCCATCAATAGGGTGGTAACTGTGGAGTGAACCTGTGGCTAGGAAAGCAGAGATTAGGCTGGAGAGAAGCTGAGGCCATGAGTAAGGAGAAGCCAGACTTAATCGAAAAGGTGAGGAGTCTGGAGTGGGTTATGTTTGATGTCTAGGGGATGGCAGACACCTAAGGTCAAAATGAGACAAGAGGTCACAGTCATGCTGAGTAGACACAGTAAGGAAACAAAGAGCCAGAGCAAGCAGTGGTAAGAAGATAGGTGGCCAGACAAGAGCAAGGTCCACATACAGTCATTTCCAGAGATGTTACGGCCCTAGGGGCATTCTCAAAGCAGCTGACCCCAGCTGCTGGAGGAGAGGAAAGCAAGCTAGCAGGTGCCTAGCCAGTGAGGAAGAAGACCAGCCTTGGCACCTGTTTACAGAATTCCCCAAGCCATCCTGAATCCCATTGTCTAGCTCCTGACTGTCACTGCTGTCTGACCGTGGGACGTTAAACAGCCCCCACCTGTCACAACGGTGTGAGGAGCAGAGCCATACACTAGAGTGTCCAGAACATTTTGGATATTAATCCTGACAGAAAAATCTTTAGCATTGTATGGATTAGTCAATGTAAATTCATTAACTGCTTGTCATGACTGTAATATAATCTGCCTTGACCGTAAAGACTCGACAGCACAGTGTTAACCAAATCGACACAGAAAACAACGCATTTCTATTTAGACTCAACGACTGCTTTTCTCTCCAGATCAGAGGCTGCAGCTTCAAGGGGGAAAAAACAAAGTGCTCTTTTGAGCATCCTTGGGAGGGGTCCTCCTGTATTCAGAAGGGCATCCCAAGTTTCCAGCAGTGACAATTTGAAGATAGCTTCCCTTTCCTGCAAATCACACACCCTCCACATAATGGAAGCCCGTCAATCTCTAGTCTCCATCCGCGAGAAGGTCACAGATAATAAACCAAAATGTATTCTGCAGGATTGAACATTTCCTCCCAGAATGAGTAATTACTAGGTTTTAATCATGCTCATTAGCCAGCCATTAGAGTGCTGTCCAGCTTTTCACCACCAGAGACAAGACTGGAGAATGATTGTGGTCGGGGGCTGCACCCGACCTGGTGAAATACTCAACCATCTGTTCCAAGTTGTAACCCACTCTGTGAAGCACCTTGGTTTATGGCCACAGCAGCTTTAGATCTCCAGCATTGAATCTACTATGTGTCTAGGTCAAGCCAGGCCTTAGACCACCAGAACTTGAAACAGTAAGAATTTAGCATTCACTAAAATCAGACGTAAGCCAGCACCAACTTAGCAATCATGAGATCTCCACTTTAGCAGAAACATGCATTTTTTTCTCCATAGCTTGGTGCACTTAGAAGCCAGTAAAACCTGGCTTTGAAACAGATGAGTACAATGCAAATTACTATGAACTTGTTTCTTTTTTGTTCTCAAAGCAACTGTCATTGGCTAAAACAACATGGTTCTTGGGAATGCAGAAAGAGCAAATGTTTAAGATTTCAACATCATACCATTTGCTTGCCATTCTCTATCTATTCAGAATTGCACTTTATTTGTCTCTGATTGGGCTGCCTGTGTTGTTTTCATACAAATCTAAGTCTTCTTTGAGAATAACTGACAGAGAGCTTCATATACAGTAGGTGTTTTATAATGTTTTTTTGAATAATGGAATGCCACACATGTATTTTCTTAGCTAAAAATTATAAATACAAGGTGATTTCATGTATTACCAACATGCAAGTTTTTCTTATTGTGCCTAGCCCCAAATACCCTGCCTGTGGTGACCTATTACCTTATCTCAGACTTTTTATTTATAACCTGCTCATTTAGAGTTTAGCCTGTACTGCAGAGGAGCCAAAACAACAGCAATAATACTATTAATAATAACGCTTTCACTTTTCTTCCTTGTTGCAGTAGCCATTAAATCTCTCTTCTCACTTCTGTCTCTTATGCAGACCCAGATTCGGGTTCATTCTAATTTCAATGATGAGTTTTCCTACTGTTCCTTTTTGCTCTTCCCTTAAGGAATCTTCTATGGTGATCAACAGAGTAAGATAGGGCAGCTCCATAAGCCTTTGACCTTTAACTTGATACCTTCCTTTCAAATGTGCAAAGTCCAGGGAGGCGGTGAAACTGAGCATCCCAAACATCATGGTAATGGCATCAGAGGTGGTCCTGAGGAATGCATGTATATTCCCTCCCATAGGTGAACAAGTGGAGGGTGCTAATTACAGGTAAAGGAAGGATCAATCAATGAACCAGGTAAGTAGACACCCTGAGTGGCGAATAGCCACAGGAATCTGTATCCTACATACAAGGCTGGGTGAATCCCAGAAAAAAACTAGGACATAGCTGCTGCTGTGGACTAAATTGTGTCCTGCAACATTCATAGTTGAAGAATAACCTCCAGTGTGACTGTATTTGGAGATGGTGTGTTTAAGTAATCAGGGATACATGAAGTTATAAGTGTGGGGCCCTAATCTGATATAATGGATGGTCCTCTGAAAAGAAAGAGATCTCTGTCTGCAAGCACACATTGAGGAAAGACCATGTGAGGACACAGCAAGATGCTGTCAGGAAGAGAGTCCTCACTAGATACCAGCTATGCTGGCACATTGATTGTGGACTTCCAGCCTCCAGAATTGTGAGAAAATAAACTTCTGTTGTTTAAGCTAACTGGATGTCTTTTGTTATGGCAGCCTGAGCTGACTAACAGAGCTTCGCCAAAGTTCTAAAAGAGCGTGGTACTAAAGCAAGATCCAGTCACTGGAACTGAGCATGTAGCCTCAGGAGAGAGATAATTGGAAACAAAGGCCATACTCAGAGCCAGCATGTTCTCTGGGGACCAAATCTGAGCTACTTAATGACCTCCTGATCTGGGACAAGAGTGGGCTAAAGCCCAAGGTGGTAAGCAAATGGTCCCAACAGTGGAAAGAACCTAGCTGTGACACCAGGCAGCAGGCAGGGTGGGGCAGGGCAGGATGGCCCTGGCTGCTCCTAACCCATTAACTGACTTACAACAAACTCAGCTGAGAAGGGCCAAGAGATTTGCCAGTTGTGCTCTGTGAATGCCGGCTGCTTGGCCTTGGCCTGACAATTACCCCAGAGAATCATATTAGTGTTGAGATTCAAAATTGGATTACAAACAGCACTGGATTATGAAAGAGGAGCAATCATGCATTATAAATCAGCATTTAACTTCTATCTGCCAAGGAAGTGCTAATTATAAAGGACATTAAATGTGATTTACTCAAAAATGAATGTTGTGGGTTCCATTTGATTTAAACACTTCTCACCAAGGTGTCTGCTGCTGGTATAACAATGATAGGACCTTCTATTAGAGCCACCCTGCTCTATTCACATGTCAATCAATAGGATTACTCTGCCCATTTCTACCCATTCTAACCCAACAATGCACCCCACTTCTGATTGGTAGATACTGTCAAAGAGACCAAAGGAAGTGGCTTTTTTTATATGAGGCTGGGAAGGTCCCACAAACTCATACCTCCCCTAAGTTACCACCAAAGCACAAAGGTGGGCTGGGCCCTTTGCGTTTTTCACAGGCCCATCAGGCCTGCTGGCTGGGGACTCCTTTATGCCTCCATATCTGATCTTAACATTCATTACAGGGTCAAGAGACCACAGGAAATGAGCCAATAAAGAGCTTCCACTCTGCGCCAGCTAGTGTGTTAGATATTTTATACCATGCAGCCACATTTAATGTTTCCATAAATTTCATAGTGTGTTATTAGGCTCATTTTACAGATGAGGAAACTGAGACTCAAATATGTTATATAAGTTGCCTCATGTCACATAGTTGATAAATGGTTGCCCTGAGATTTGAACCTAACATTCTGGGGCTCCAAAACTAATAATATTTCCATTTGGACAAGCTGTAGTCCAGAAACAATACGCCAGGATATAAATATTAAAGGAGAGGCCATACCAACATCCCCCTAATACGGCCATGATTGCTGTGAGTCCAGTGGGGTTACGTTATTGGCACATAAACGTCCTTATTCCTACTTTTGGCCAAGATTTGCCCCACCCATAATTAATCCTATTTTTATCAGGAACAAAGTTCTTCCATATCTGCTTTTTCCCAGTGCCTAAGAACTAGTAGACTGCTATGAATGGCACAAAGTTTTGTTTTGCTTCAAAGATGGTGCTGTGATTTCCTGGGTAATTCTGGGTGCTCCATTAGGAGGAAAGACAGACAAGTAATTTCTCAAACAAGAGAAGCAATAGTCAAACCCCTCATCCCTACTTTTTCTCTCCCCTGACCCAGCATCCCGACAGCACTAAGAGAAAGAAGCCACAGGGGAAGGTTGTTTTCAACCACTGGAGCATGATAGATGTGATGGTTAATTTTAGGTGTCACCTTGACAGGATTAAGCAATACCTAGAGAACTGGTGCTTTATCAGCATTATTTCTGATGTGTCTGTGAGGGTTTTTCCTAAGGAAGTGGGCATGTGAGCCAGTGGACTGAGTGGTGTGGACAGGTACCATCCAATTGACTGAGGCTCGGTTAGAAGAAACAAGCTTCCTGGCCTTTGGACTCTAGGACTTACATCAGTGGCCCCCTGAGTCCTCAGGCCTTCAGTTTTGGACTGAGAATTACACCATTGGGTTCCTGGGTTCTGAGGTCTTTGGACTTGGACTGGATCACATTATTGGTATCCTAGAGTCTCCAGCTTGCAGACAACACTACCATGGGACTTCTCAGGCTCCACAATCACATGAGCCAGTTCCCTTAATAAATCTCCGCTATCTATCTATCTATCTATTCTGTCCATCTGTCTATCTAATTGATCTCTCAGGTTGGTGGAAAATAATTGCAGTTTTCCCATTACTTTAATACAAAAGTAATTGTGGTTTTGCCAATAAAGTGATGGTTGACACAACTACTTTTGCACCAACCTAGTATCTACTTGTCTGTCTATCTCCTATTTGTTGTGTCTTTCTGGAGAGCCCTAATACAGTGGACAAGAGAGAGGGTGTTCTGGCAATTCCAGATGGCACCTCTATGGTTTGAGAAGCTCTTGAGTCAGACCACAATGGGTTGGATCTTGTCTCTTCATTTACCAACTAGGTGATTTGGGTACGTTCCTCCCTAATTTTAGGTCTCAGTTTTCCTATCTGTAAAATGGGGGATAATAACAACGGTGTTGTTATGAGGATTAATGAAGTGATGAATGTAATGCATTTGGTCTAAAAACAGAACATAATTAGCCCTCAATTATTCTTGGCTCTCATTAGGATTATTACTGTGATTACTGTATTAAAATCATTTACTTTTCCTTTGTTTAATGGGAGGTGGAGAGTGGCATATTGGAAAGGGATGAGCTCTTTTGGTATCAACAGGACTGGCAGCAGAGTCTGATTATTTTGGAAGCTATTGAGAGACATGGGGAAAAGCTATGGAGGATCAGCCAATTTAGATACTGAATTCCTTAAGTGATATATGTATGCATTTACTGACGCTTCATTCATGTTAGTGATGGAATTTCGGTGTTATTGAATGCTGAGCCCTTCCTTTTGCTCATAAGGAAACCAAGGCACAAAAAGAAGGGCCCTTTTAGAATTGTACAGAAAGTGAGAGATGGGATTAAGACTGGAACTTGGCTCTTCTGGTTCCTGCTCTGAGCCCCTTCCCCAACTTTTTTGTAAGGTTTGCAGGCCTCAAGGGCAGTCCCTGGGAGGCACCTTCTCTGAAGGGCCCAAAACATCTGTGGGCCCTCAAAGACACTAGGCAAGAACCTGTCAATGAATTGGATGTTTGACTGGGGCCTCTACAATTATGCCTTCCCATTTATCCCTCCTTCCTGTCCTAGCCCAGTCAGCTCAAGAGGACTACTCATCTCAGCTATGTAGCTTCCAATTCTGTGAAATCCTTGCTGCTATTGCAGACCTGGTCTCTCTTTGGATGACTTCTTTCTCAAACTTGTCATCCCCCTTCACTAATTTCTGGGGTGTGGAAGCATCAGGTGGTGACTAAGAGCTAGGACTTCAGGTCACCTGGGCTTCAAATTCCATGCTCTAAGTCTGGGACCTCAGGCAAGTTATTAAACTGCTCCCAGTCTTGGTTTCCTCATCTGTAAAATAGGGATAATTTTAACAATCTGTTCATGGGGCAGTGGTGAGAATTGAGTTAGATAAAGTATTAAATTAAATACAAGTATCACCTGAGTCATAATTCATGCACAAAATCCAAAGCTATTAATTATAAACTGCATCTATATTAGAGGTAGAGATGGTAGGTGTCAGGATTCAGTGCCAAGAAGCTATAAGATGTGCCACTCTTTTTCTAATCGTATTTTCTAAAATCTAGTATTCCACAATTTCTATCATATTTTCTCAAATTATTTTGAGCTCAGAGGTAGAAATTCAGCGCTATCCTTCATTGAATCCACATTTGTTGAGCACCTGCCATATACATCAAACTGACAGACCAGACACCTGCCACCAGCCCTGCATCCTTTTCAAAGCTGGGGTTGCTGGATTGAGAGTAGTTGAATGATTCTATGACCTGTGGGTTTTAGGGGTGAGATATGACATTTGTCAGTTATTCGGGAGGTACAGCCTCCAAGGAGGTCTCTGAAGACCTGCCCCCAAGACCCCCTTAGGCTCCCTTTGTCTATCTCTGGAAGGACCCTCAGTCCAAACAGCAATGTTTTCACACCTTAGTTACAGAGACCCTACGCTCATAGCAAGAGTGAGGAGGGACTTTTGTGGCAGAAGAGGAAAGCCCTCTAATTGCTGACCCTGCATTGCCATAGCAACATTCCCATCCTTCCGTGGGTCATCTATGGCTTAGCCTCTTGAGCATCACTCCCATGCTCCATCTAGTCAGGCTGTAGGGCGGGGGTCTCTGTTTGCTGAGGAGCCTCAGTTGTCGTGACAGCGCTAATCAGAACAGTTGAGAAGCATCACTTGGAAGAAAACAACATCATCAAACTCAGGAAATAAACTCATTCAAAACAATAGCAACTTTTGCCCATTCTGTAATTTTACATTTTCACAAAAAAAAAAAAAAGAAAAAAAGAAAAAAAAAAAATGTGTACTCCAGGAGAACAGGGATGACCCCTGCCTTGTACTGCATTCACATCTCCAGTGCCTCACAGAGTGTCTGGTAAAGTAGGCACTCAGTAAATATTTCTTGATTGAATGATCCTCATTGCCTAGAGGTAATCTTCCAAAAATAAAAGACATCCTAATGCTAGGTACTCCCCTACACACCTTGTAAAAGTTAATTACTCTGTGCTTCAGCTTCCTTGTCTGTAAAGTGGACTTAATATTAGGAATGATAATTAGTACCAGGTGATGAGTTAAGTAATTTGTCCAAACAAATGATGAATCCAAAGTTTGATCCCAGGCAATGTGGATCTTCAGTCTAGGGTCTCGTCTAGCAAGGTTGCAGAGGCATCTGAGTGAAGACGTGGGGTCTGGGCCAACTGCTCTCTTGGTGTGCATGTCTCCCAACTGTCACACAATGTGTTCAGATAAAATGACATTAAAGTAACTATTTTTGGTGGCTTGATGAACAAAAAATGCACACCAAATTGCAGGCTTGAATAAGGAAGTTAGTGCTAGCCTCTGCCATGTGGCAGTCCTATGGAATATTCTGGATTGAAGTATTCCAAGCTTCTTTCCTTTTCTCTCGTTATTCCTATCACAAATACAAGTCATGAGCTAGCCATGAGTTTTATGAAGACAAGGAAATGTTTGTGTCATTCATTCTGTAGCTTTGTTGCCTAGCACAGTGCATGACAATAGTAGGTGCTAAAAACAAATTCTTTCTTAAATGAAAGAATGAATGAAGAGAGCACTGTGTGATGGGTAGAGATATTTTTAAAAGAAGAGCATTGAGGGTAACTGTCCGGGGTTCAGGAAGAAAAAGCCAATAGACATAGTTTTCTTTTTTGAGTATCCAAGTTTTGAATTAAATCCCAGAAAACAGATTCCAGAACAGACGACAAGAATAATTATTTTTAAAATTCATGCCGTGTGGTGTGACTTTTCTTTGGAAAATTTCAATACATAATTTTGAGGATGCCAGTTAAAAGAGAGAATTTTTTTTTCCCTAATAAAATGGTACAGACCACTTCAATTATTCCTGGGAAAAGGGACATTTTCTCTTTTCTCCTCCAGGCTTTCCCTGAACTCTGCCGCCTGAGGAACTATGGGAAAGAACAGGATGTGTCTGCCTCTTTCTTTGTCTCTAATAAAGTCTGTCATTTATTGAAAACTCAAATGCCACCCTCTTCCCCACATTATGAATGCACAGCCAGGCTTTCCAAGATCTGAACCATGGAGCCACCAGTGGGATATGGAACCCCCTCCGTTTCCTACCCTAAGGGCATGCCACACACAGTCCATGTGCAACCAGGCACACACAATGTGTCACATGTGTGCAAGTGCACGCATACACACAAGACCACACACACATGCCCACACCCATCTGCTCTGTGCTTCTGTCAGCCTCAGTTAACACACTTAGGAGCATCTTCACTTCTTTGTCTCTTACAGGACCTGGGAGGTGGTTTTCTTGCTCTCTGCACATAGCAACAGCTGTAATCAAAGTCAGCCTTTCTCTTCTGGGGGGAGTCTGGTAACATATAGAACATGTCAGAGCTAGCTGTCTTGGCTGAAGTGGGCATGGACTTGCCTGAAGGGACATAGGATGGCTGTTCTGCCTTCTTGCTGAAGCATGGGCAGCAGCCCTAGTATGCTATGAGCACATTAACTCCACAAGGGCAGGCTTCCTTGTCTGTTTTATTCAGTGATGTACCGTAAGTTTCTACAAGTGTGCCTGGCACATAACATGTGCTCAATAAATACATTTTTGAAAGAATAACTAACTCCAGATAGTTTTTATAAAAATACATGGTCTTTCCTTGCATATACTGCCTGGAATACCCATCCCTCTCTTTCCCTTTCCCAAGGCAAATGTCCCATTTGTATTTTAAGGACCAGCATATTGTTACGTCATTTTTGGTGCTTTAAAATGGGTATATATCACAGTTGTACATATTTGGGAGTAGATGTGATATTATGATACATGTACACATGTGTCATGATCAAATCAGGGTAATTGGAAAGTCCATTACCCCAAACATTTGTGTTTTCTTGGTGTTGGGAACATTATAATTCTTCTAGCTACTCTGAAATATTCACTAAATAATTGTTAACTATAATTTCCCTACTGTGCAGTCTCAGGTATAGTTAATTTCTTCCTGTCCTGAGCTCTCATAACATTTTATGTGCCCTGTTTTTCTTAGAGAAATGGACATGCTGATATTGAAAAATGTAATGTGAAATTACTTTTTGATAAAGTCAGTCAGAGTTAGAATTTTCTGTGATTGGTCACAGAAAGAATCCTTAAAAAGTTGATAAACCTTTGTTGAATAAATGAATTAATTGTTGACAATGCCTCCTGTTACTTTATGGAGTATTCTTTTTCCTTCAGTCAAATAACTTTTATTATCTTTTGTTTGCTCTATATTTTGTTCTGGAAGAAAAAAATTTCTCATTGCAGGGGAGCCTACAAAACAGTGGCATATTCTAGAGACAGCCATTCACCTAGGTAGTTTTACCAATAAAGTAGGCTCACTTTTGTGGGCATTCAGCAACATGGAACCTGATATGTATTTGTACAGACATTCTAAGCTTCTCAAAATACTTTCCCACCAGGAATATTTTAGCTCGCTCAGTCAGAAGGGGCAGGTGTTTTAAACTTGGAGTTGCATAATATCTGGAGAGGAAATGATTAACATTACTACTTACAAGACTGTAATGAGTTTAAATGATGCTCCAAATAAAATGGTTATGTGCTCATATATATATACATTAGAGGGAAGTTGAAAAATACCAGAATGAAACAAATATATGTTTTGTTTCTTATTCTAGGACTTTTAAAGTCCTTAACATGTCATTTCCAATAGGGATTATAGAGAACAGATGATTATGAGCTAATTCTGAGATAACTTTTTGTTTTCTCAGATTCTCACTAAATTCTGGCATTCCAAGGAACACAGGTTAAGAAATAATGGGATTCCTAACACAGATCTTGGAGGCAACTATAAACCTTTATTACATTTTTTCATACTTGCCTTTTTGAAAAGCTCTTTTGTTTATTATTTTCTCCAATCTATTAAGTTAAATTTCATAGTTTTCTTTGTTTTTTTTATACACATTCTGCATATGTAAAATTTCATAGTTTTCGTATAAACACTCCACAAATGGTATCCATATGAGTCTGACCTCCCCAGATTCATTTGGAGGGAATAACTAGTATCTTCCTGGGTGGGATAATGTCTTTCATCTGCAGAATGTGAGACTCTATGATGTGTGGTCATACCAACATGCATTGAGCAAGATAAGTTCCTGCCACCAGGAGAAGTGCCTTTTCCTAATTCAGAGGGACTATAATTCTTTTTGACAGTCTCACAAGTGTTCTATGTCTGTATATATTTCCAAGCTCTGGAAATTAGATCCAATCCTTTAGACTAGGGCATCCTTTTAAAGGCAACATCATGAGCCAAAAAACAAATGGTGGATATTTTCTTTACTTTGGTAACAATGTTGCTTTGCTAACACTCATTTGTTTTATTTCTTTAGTTATATTTCATTTGGATCTTGGACATTTTGTAATTGGTTATTCTAAGCAGAAAGGGGACTGAGGCAGCTCTAGAAATCCTGGCTTTCTCTCAGCTCTCTTCATGTCCCAATTAAGTGTCCTGAGACTTGCTACCCTTAAGCATTCTTCTCAAGAGGCTCCTCTATAATGTTGCGTGGTATTGGAGTGCCTGTTGTAGAATATTTACTGTCTTCCAGAACTCAATACATTACAAATGACAGACCCATATTAGACTGAGCAACTGCCCACCAATTTCCAATTCTTTTGGTTGTGAGTTTCTGATGAAGGGAATATCACAAACACCAAGGAGAAAGATTATCCATCAGAGAGATGACACAGAATGGCCATTCTATTCCAAATATCTCAATTTCAGGAGAAATTCATCCCAATAATACAGAGACCATTGGAAAAGAGAGATTTAAATACTTAGATTGTGTGTGCAATGGTAAAAGAGCAAGGGGTAAATAATGGGACAGAGAGGATTGATGTTTGGGCTCCAGCATTGCTTAAAGTATTTTTCAATTAATATGCGTTCTGCAAAATATTAATAGTTATTACTTGACAAAGAGAGAGAGAGACTGTGTCAGCAGATGAATTTAGAAAACCTGTGCTTAAGAACTTTTTTTATTACAGGACTTATCAGAGCCCTTAATACATAAATGTGTTTTGTGTATCTCCAAAAGGGGATAGAATTTGCTAATGTTTTGACCAATAAATTTTCTTTTCAAGAAGCACACCTTGAAAAGAAAATTTATTGGTCAAAACATTAGCAAATTCTATCCCCTTTTGGAGATACACAAAACACATTTATGTATTAAGGGCTCTGATAAGTCCTGTAATAAAAAAAGTTCTTAAGCACAGGTTTTCTAAATTCATGGAGCACTACACACTGGGGTCTGTTGGGGGGAAATGGGGGAGGGGCGGGGGGTGGAGAGGTGGGAAGAGATAGCATGGGGAGAAATGACAGATACAGGTGAGGGGATGGAAGGCAGCAAAGCACACTGCCATGTGTGTACCTATGCAACAATCTTGCATGTTCATCACATGTACCCCAAAACCTAAAATGCAATAAAAAAAAGGAAAAAAAAAAAAAAAAAAAAAAGAAGCACACCTTAGGACTGATGATTCCAATATTAAATATTAAATTCTAGAATAACATTTCCTAAAAGTGTTTTCTGAGATTCTGGCTTCAAGATGAAGAGTATTATACAAAAAGAAGTATAAGAAGATAGTTTAGCAAAGCAGTCAGGTCACAGACTGAGAGTTACTAATGACATTTGGGCAAGAGCGAAAGCTCAATGGTATGTGCCAGGTAATGTTAGAGACATCTTACATGAATTACCGGATTGTAACCTCCACAATTCTATGAAATAGTCACAGTTATTACCCACATTTTACAAATGAGAAAGTCAAGGCACAAAGATGAGATACTTCTTGTCCAGGGTCACTCAGCAAATAAGTGATGGAATCAGAAATAAACTCAGGCCACCTGACTGCAGAACTTTTGCGCTTACTATACTTCATTGACTTAAAAAAATATCAAGGAAAATGTGAATAGACCGTCAAATTCATTTCAGGGCAGTGGAATGGCAGTGCCCATAAAGTGGTTTTGCAACATGTTTACCATAGAGATTCTCTAATGTTAAGACTTTTATGCCACTTTATATGACTATCTTGTACCTGACTCTGTCTAAATGACACCAGCTTCTCCCATTTTACATTACACACTGAACATGCCGTGAATCACATACTGGAGGGCTCTTCAAAACATGGGACCATGTCAAGTAGCTCTTCCATGACCTTGGAAATGCATATATTAGGGAAGTAGAAATATCAAAGCAATAACCAACGCTTCCTCCACCTTAGCAAGTTATAAAAAGACAAGTACATTAAATCCAAAAAAAGCAGAATAAAAGCAATAATAAAAATTAGAGCAGAAATCAGTGAAATTAAAAATAGGAAATCTTTAGGGAAAATCAACAAAATCAAATGCTGGTTCTTCAAAAAAGTCAATATAATTAATAATCCTCTAGCTAGGCCTACTAAGAAAAAAAAAACAAAAAAGAGAAGACCCAGATTGCTAATATTTCATTTCAGAAATAAAAGAGATACTAACAGTACTAATCCCATGGACATTAAAAGAATAACAAAAGAATATTATTAACAACTCAGTGCCCATATATTTTATAACTTAGAAGAATGGACCAATTCCTTGAATAAGAAAAATCTATCAAAACTCATACAAGGAAAAACAGATAACCCAAATCGGCCTATATTCATTAAAAAATTGAATCAATAATGAATAATCTTCTGAAACAGAAAGCACCTGGCCCATGTAGTTTTACTGATGAATTATATCAAACATTTGAAAACAAAATTATTCCAATTATTTACAATCTTGTTCAGAAAAGTAGAGGGAACACTTCCTATCACATTTTATGCAGCCAGCATTACTCTAATACCAAAACCAGACACAGAGATTATAAGAAAACTACAACACAATTCTCTCATCGATATAGACATAAAAATATTCAATAGGCTATTAGCATACTGATTCCAACAATGTGGAAAATTCCAACAATTCCAAAAGAATGATACACCATGACCAAGTGAGATTTATCCCAAATATTCAAGGATGTTTCAACATTCAGAAACCTAGTAATGAAATATGCTGTATCAACTAAAGAAGAAAACTTATTATAAATATGTGAGCATATCAATAGATCCAGAAAATACATTTGACAAAATCTAATGTTCATTCATGATAGTTCAAATGTTTTAAAATTTATCTTGAGATATCTTCTCTGACTCATGTTATTTAGAAGTGTGTTATTTAATCTCCAAGTATTTGGAGATTTTCCAGCTGTCTTTTTGTCTAGTTAAATTCCACTGTGGTATGGAAAGAGATGTTATAAGACTTATATTCTTTTCAATTTGTTACAGAATGTTGTATCTCCCAAAATATTGTTTATCTTGGTGAATATTCCATGTGAGCTTCCATGAGAAGAATATGTATCCTACTGGTTGTTAGATGAGGTATTATGTAATGTCAACTATATTCAGTTGACTGATGATGCTGTTCTATTCAACTATATATCCTTATATAGTTGAACAGAACAGCTGTTGGATCTGTCAATTGCTATTAGTGTCAAAATCTCAACTATAACAGTGTATTTGCAGATTTCTCCTTGTTTTTCAATCTTTGCCTCCTCTCTTTTGAAGCTCTGTTGTTAGGCACATTCACATTAAGGGTTATTACATCTTCTTGGAAAATTGACCCTTTTGCCATTATGTAATGCTTTTCTTGATCCCTGATAATTTTTCTTATTCCAAAGTCTGTTTTATCTGAAATTAGTGTAGCTTCTCCAGGTTTCTTTTGAATAGTGTTAGCATGGTATGTCTTTCTTTATTCTTTCATTTTCAATCTACTTATGTCTTTAAATTTAAAGTAGATTTCTTGTAGACAACATGTAGTTGGGTCTTGTTTTTTGTTTTTGTTTTTCAGTATACTCTGGCCATCTCTGTCTTTTGATTAGTGTATTTAGACAATTCATATTTAAAGTGGTTATTGATATAACTGGCCTAATATCTATCTTATTTGTAACTGTTTTCTATTTATTATTCTTGTTCTGTTTTCCACTCTTTTTCTGCCTTCTCTGCTTTAAAAATTTTATATACTTCCATTTTCTTTCATATCTTACCATATCAATTATACTTTTAAAAAAAAGATTATCAGTGGGTTTACTGGCATTTACAATGTACATTTACAACTAAAGTAACCCACCTTCAAATAACAGGTACTGCTTCCCAGATAGTAAAAGTAACTTATGAAAACAGTTTTCCTGATTCCTCCTTCTTATCCCCTATAACATGGCTGTCACTCATTTCACCTATCCATAAGCAATAATCACGGAATACACTGTTTCTATTGTTTTTAATTTAATGTATGTTAAATCAACTATAATTAAGAAAAATAAAAAATTTATTTAATTTTGCCCTTATTTATTCCTTTTCTTAATGATCTTTACTTCTTTACGTAGATTTGAGTTTTTCACCTATATTTTTTTCTCTAAATAATTTTTAAAACATTTCTTTCAAGGAAGACCTACTGAGACAGTTTCCTCAATTTTTGTTTACCTTAGAAAAGTAAAGACTAAGAGAGTCTTTATTTTTCCTTCATTTTTGAAGGGTAATTATGCAGGATACAGAGTTTTAGGTTATTGTGATTTATATTTTTTCAACATTTTAAATATTTTACTCCCCTCCAACTTTTTTTTTTTTTTTTTTTTTTTTTTTTTTTTTTTTTTTTTGCTTGTGTAGTTTCTAAAGAAAGGTGCCATATAATTCTTAACTTTGTTCTCTTATGTGTCAGGTACTCTCCCCAACACTTCTTTCAACATTTTCTCTATATCATTTATTGTCTGTAGTTTGAATGTGATATATCTAGGTATAGATCTCTTGATATTTATCCTGTCTGATTTTCTTTGAATTTTCTGGAACTGAGGATTGTTTTTGTCACTAATTTTGGAAATCTATCAGTAATTATTACTTCAATTATTTATTCTGCTCCTTTCCTCCTAATATTTCCATTGCATGCCTGTTTATACCTCTTGTAATTGTCCCATAGTTCTTGGATATTCTGCCAAGAATTTTTTTTTATCTTAATTCCCTTTTCTCCTTGCTTTCCAGTTTTAGAAATTTCTATAGAGTCATCTTCGGGATTCTTTCCTCAACTGTGTTCAATCTACTGACTTATAAGTCTCAGGATGGAGTTAGCTGCACTCAAACCACTTGAGTTGTTTGGGTTCCAAAGAAAACTGAGGAGCTCCCTAAAGGGGAAATAAGTACAAAACAGATAATAATGAGAGAAATCAACTGCAGATGCCTTAGAAAACCAGGAAAAGGACAGTTTATGAGGTAGGCATCAGAAAATGATAACTAGACTTCAGTGGAAGAAATTTAAAACACGGAGAGTGCAAGATGGACAGAAACATGCAGGAAAGTCTGAAGCATGGATTGAGGTAGCCCTCTAGCAATGTAGCTCAACATCAGTACTCTGAGAGCATGGTAAAATTCAGTGACTTGGCATTTATTGTAGTTTCTTATCTGTGCTTTCCATCACAGTAGTCATAGCCACTTGTGGCTATTTAAATTTAAATTCTTTTGAATTAAATAAAATTAAAAATTTAGTTCCTCAGTTGCACTAGCCACATTTCAAGTACTCAGTAACCTTAACATGTGGCTACCTGCTACTGTATTGCATAGCACAAAATAGAATGGAAAGTTTCTTCACTGCAGAACATTCTATTAGGTAGCACTGGATTAAACCATCATTTTCATCATTTTGGTTATTTTTCCCAGGAAACATAACATCATACTTTTATTTTGCTGGCCAATTTAAAATAATGAGGAAAAGAGAAGAGAATACTATTGCTAATAATAGATCTAATAAAGGATCTCCAATGAGAGGCTTAAGCTCAAACATGAAATTCAATTTAAAAACTTGACTGTTTATCCATGACTACACCAATCCCCCGTGTGCTCCCTTTTTCTCTTCCTCTAATCATGTCCTATCAAATTGGAAAATAAGTTGTGATTATTGGAAGCTGGTCAGGTTGAGTAACAGACATCAATTAAGTATCTACTGAAAGAAGAGAACATGATGCTGGTTAATCCTTGCTTTTGGACTCCATGGCCCCCAGTTGGTGTTATACAAACCTCTCACAGGGATGTAGGAAACTGTTCTTCAATTGCTCTGTCAGCCACCCACTGGAGTCCTGACAGCATCAAGAGGAGCCTGGAGCTCCAGGACTGCATATTCTTGTAATTGATGAAAAATATTTACAATCACCACATCCCTAAATTGTAATAGATGTTTCCTATGTTAAGGGAAATGCCATGCTGCACAGATGCTATCCTTTGGGTTTTATACATGCAGTAGATATGAATTTGGAGTGTGTCTGAACATCAGTTGTCAGAGAAAATGAGCAGAATAGATGTTTACTTAGCCACTGCTACGGCCAGACTCTGCCAGACATGACAACAAGGCGTTTCATCTATATATCATGAGAGACCTATGTGGTGTAGGGATTATACCTACTTTAGCCAGAACACTGAGGCTTGCAAGGTCAAGCAAGTCCCCAAACATTTCAAATGTTGTCACTCAGTTAAGTGGCAGAGCTGGGATATAAATCCAGTTTTGTCTGATACCACTTTTGAGTTCTTTATCACCTGGTATTGCTGTAGTATTTGATGAATGGATAGGGGAGTTTGGCCTTTGGTTGGGATCACTTCCTCTGCTTCATCAGAAATTTGTACTGACTTCAGTTGCAAATTCCTAAGACTTTGGGCAGTAAAAAATTTGGAGGGTTTTTTTGTTTGTTTGTTTTACCTTTGTCAGAGGTATATATGGAGGAATCCCAGCCACTTACTGAATGCATAAGTTCTAAATAATTATAGAACTTACTGTTGAGTTTTAATAACATATACACAAGCAGGAAGTTAGTACATGTTTGTTATATGTTCTTTAAGAAACGTTTTATTCTACACAGAAGTTAATCCAGAGAACTCCTAGTTATACTGTCAGTTCTCTTCCTCCCATGCCTCCCACCACAAAAAAGACAACAGGGCTAAAGTTACTTCATGCTATTGTGACCAATATTCATGTTCAAAATAAAAAAAAAAAAAAACAGGGAAACAGTACCAACTACAAGTTGTAATTGTTTTGTAACAGATAAGGACAAATTTAATTCAAGTATGACATATTTTGCAGATTTGAATAATACACTCCAAATTGACAATTCTTTTAAAATTGTGAATTGTCCATTTTCAAACTAGTAAACAAGTTAGGAAAATAATGTGTTATTAATTATTATGTGATTGCAACTGAAAATTGTTTCATATTAGAGAGGAAGGTTAAAACAATCTTCTCAGGATGTCCAATGCACTAGGCCCAACACTAGTGCTATGGGCTCAAAGTAAGGGGCCCCTGACACCTGTGAGCTTGGGAGAGCCTGATACATTCAAAGCACTCAGGATGGTGGTAACACAGGGTATGGGTTAGAGAATGGTAAGGGCTGAGTGACCTGAGATAGCAGGAGCCAAGTAAGGAGGTCCAGGGATTTAGAAGATTTTGAAAAGGAGAGAGTCATGGTTAGGTTTGTACATCAGAAAGTACATAGACAAGAAATATGACCCTTGGCAGTAGGTTTTTGTCTTATGTTACTATTTTTTTTTCAACTTTAAAATTTTTAACAACTTGTATCAGTTACGCTCCACATAACAATGTTTTGCTGTTTCAATGACTGACTGAATTTATGAAGCTGATCCCATGAGACTATAATACTAAATTTTTACTCTACCTGTTTTAATTTTTAGACATGTTTATTAAGATAAATATTTGCCACTGTATAACAATCGCCTACAGTATTAAGTATAGTAACATGCTGTCCAGATTTGCAGCCTAGGAGCAATAGACTGTCCCATATATCCTAGGGGTGTAACAGGCTATACCATCTAGGTTTGTGTAAGGATTCTCTAAGATGTTCACATGGTGGTAAAATCACCTAAAAATGCATGTTGCAGAACATATCCCCATCATTAAGTGATGCAAGACTATATTTGAAAATAATTTCAGGTTTCAAAAAATGCAAAAATAGTACTAACTGTTCTGTATCTTTCATCCAGAGTTGCCAAAGGTTAAATCTTAATATGATTGAAACAATATCATTGATATGATACTATTATCTAATCTATAGACTTTATTCAGAGTTCTCCAATTGTCACACTAATGCTCATTTTGATCCAGGATTCAATACAGGTTATGATGCTGCATTTGGTTATTATGGCATTTAGTTAATATATCTTCCAATCTGGAAAGTTTCTTAGTTTGTCTGTTTTAAATTTTTGGCAAAAATACTGCAAAATTGATCTTGGGCTCCTCTCAAAGTACATATAAAGAGGCACATGCTAATTTGTGCTATTACTGGTGACATTTATATCACTTAGTTAAGGGGATATGTGGTAGGTGTCTTATTATGGTTATTTTTCTATTTGTAATTAAGAAATAGTTTATGTAGAGTTATTTTGAAAACATATGAATATCCTGTTTCTCACACTTTTGCCCACTAATTTTAGCATCCACTGATGATTCTTGTTTGAAAAAATTAGTACTGTGATGTTTCTCAATAGTAATTTTTTATTTCTATTATTTCTTCTACATGTATTAGTTGAAGGACAAGCTGTCTCATTTACTCACTTATTCTTTCATCAATTCATTCACTGGTTATATCAGCATAGATCCATCATTTTTCATTTTAATCTCTGACTTAATTTTTCCTATTATTTATTTTATTCCTTAAAAATTCCCAGACTTGGCCAATGGGAGCTTATTTCAGTTTTATGTATATTTTGTTTTTCAAAAACAGAATTTTAAAATATTGTTTTCTTATTCTTGACATCATTAGATCATTTGGTATTGTTTCACAGCTCTAGGATGCTCCATTTTGTGCCATCCCTTAACCAGCTCCCACTCAGTTTTTTCCTTAGGCTTCAGCTGAGTAATTGCTATTGACCTATCTTCAAGTTCACTGATATTTTTTTCCTCAGCTCTGTTGACTCTACTGATAAGCTCATCAAGGGTGCACTTCATATTTGTTACTATGTATTTTTATTTTTGGTATTTCTGTATGGATTTTTTTCTTAGAGCATCTTTCTTCCAAAACTTTCCATCTCTATGTTGTTTATGAATGTTGCCCACTGTTTTCACCGGAACCTTTAACATATTAGTCATAGTTATGTTTAATTTCCTGTATGATTCTAACATTTGGATCACCTCTGGGTCTTATTCTGCTGATTGCTTTGCCTCTTGACAGTGAATTGCATTTTCTTGCTTTTTCTTGTCATTTTTTATTGAGTGCCTGACATTCTATGTAAACCAGTAGTGGCTGAGGTTAATAGCATTTATGCCTAAAAATAGGCATACATTTTCTGTTGGGTACTTAGTCAATCAAGTTAGGTATTGAGCTGGGTTTGGGTTTTACTGTTTCTATTATCTGCAGTTCACTCTAATTTTAAATTTCTTATCATTATCTTATTTTTAGATTGGGAACCCTGGTATAGGAAAAGGCTTCTCAATGCTCATGCTCCACCCTCAGCTGTAAACTTTCCTGTACCTGTGTCACAAGAGCACTGTTTCTCTATTCTCTTACCTATTGTGTACATGAACAATATTGTTTTTTCAATTATTATTTTCTTCTTTGAGCATTTTCAAAATTTACTTTCTTCTATCTTTCTAAGATTTTTATTGAGCTGAATATTTAATTTTCTTACTTTTATTTTTCCAACTTATATTTGAAAAAGTGTTTATGGCCATTCTGTTTTCTTCAATTATTGTTTTAAGGTATCCATACGTATATATATATCCAAGTCTTATATCTTGGATATCAGTTCAGAATGGGTAAGAGAATAGAGAAACAGGGCTCTTGTGACACAGGTACAGTAGTATTGTCATTATTATTATTTTTTTTTTACAAATTCTATATTTTATATTTGTATTTTCATTTTACATGAGGTTGTATATAAATTCTAGCAAAAGGACATTTTGTGATTTTTAAATTTTTTTCTTGATTATATCTGAGTGTTCTTGTATAGTGATCAGATTGTTGTTTTTAATATTTCCATTTTACAAAAGTTACTGCTGATTTCTTTGTTACCTAACTCATCTTAATATAGAATCAATGTTATGAAGGTCTCATGAGTGATTTGAAGATGGTATTTTTTGTTATCAGTTTATAGTCTGTATTGTGTGTATGTGTGTGCATGAATCTTGCTTTGTAAATGAAATTAAAATTCTTTTTCAAATTTGGGATATGTGTGATCTCATTAGCATAATAATATTTTATAATTATGTGTATTATATTACCTTTGTTACTTTCTTTACCTGATGCATATTTTTTGATCTTTTATTTTTAAAAAAATATTTTGGAGTGTGGAGGAGAAGCAAGATGGTCAAATAGAGGCCTTCACTGATTGTTGTCCCTGCAGGAACACCAAACTGAACAACTATCTGCACAAAAAACACCTTCATAAGAATCAAAAATCAGGTGAGTGATCACAGCACCTCATTTTAACTTCACATCACTGAAAGAGGCACTGAAGAGGGTAGGAAAGACATTCTTGAGTAGCCAGTGCCACCTCTCCCTAGCCTCCTAGCAGCAGCCACATGGCAAAGAGTGAGAATCTATGTGCTCGGGAGAAGGAGAGTTCAGTGATCATGAGAGTTTTGCATTAGAGCTCAGTACTTCCCTGTCACAGCAGAAAATAACACTGAGCAGAACTCAGCCATTGTCTGTGGAGAGTACATTTAGATTAGCCCTAACCAGAGGAAAATCACTTAATCCTGTGATCAGAACTTGAGTTTTTGCAACCTTTTTCACCACGAGCTAAAGGAGTCTGGGGTCCTAAATAAATTTGAAAGGCAGTCTAGACCACAATGACTGAAATTTCTGGGCAAGTCCTAGTGTTGTGCTTGGATCAGAGACAGTAAACTTTAAGGGCAAACAACCCAGTGAGACACCAGCTTAGAGGACTAAGAAAGTGCTTGCACCACCCCTCCCCCAACTTCAGGTAGTGCATCTAGCAGTTCCAGGAGACTCCTTCCCTTTGCTTGAGGAGAGAAGAGGGAAGAGTAAAGAGGACTTTCTCTTGCAACTTGGATATCAGTTCAGCCACATCACTCATATAGCATACCAAGCAGAGTTCTGAGGTCCCTATTCCAGGCTCTAGCTCCTGGACAACATTTCTAGACACACACGGGGCCAGAAGAAAACCCACTACCTTGAAGGAAAGGACACAGTCCTGAAAGAATTCATCTGATGAGTAAACAGCCCTTGGGCTCTTAATAATCAGCAGCAACAGCCAAGCAATACTGACTGTGGGCCTTGGGTGAGACTCAGAGTTGTGCTGGCATCAGGCAAGACCCAGCACATTCTCAGCTGTGGTGACTACAGGAAGAAACTCCTGGTTGGGAAAAGAAGAAGAAAGAGTAAAGGGAACTTTGTTTGATAGCTTAGATGGCAGCTCTAAGTGGGGTAGAGTACCAAGCAGGCTTTGGGGGTTCTTGATTCCAAAGTGTTTCTGAACCTGCCTGCGGCCAAAGGGGAGCCCAATGCCCTGAAAGGAGAGTCCCAGGCCTGGCAGGATTTACTGCAAGCTGACTGAAGAGTCCCTGGGCCTCTAGTGAACATGGGCAATAGCTAAGCAGTACTTGACTGGGCAGTGGCAGCCATGGGGAGAAATTCCTCTGCTTGTGGAAAGGGGAGGGAAGAGTGGGAAGGACTTTGTCTTGTAGCAGGTAACAGCTCAGTTGCAGTAGAATAGAGTACCAAGTAGATTCCTAAGGTTCCCAATTCCAGGCCCTGGCTCCTGGAAAGCATCTCTAGATCTGCCTGGGACTTGGAAGAGGGAGGAGGGTGGGTCTTGCTGCCCTAAAGGGAATGACACAATCCTGACAGGCTATGCCACCTGCTGATTGTCAAGCCCCAGGACCTTGACTGAACATAGGTGGTAGCAAGGAGTTGGTTACCACAGGCCTTGGGTGAGAACCAGTGCTGTGTTGGCTTCAGGTCTAACCCAGTGCAATCATAATGGTAGTGGTCACAGGGTGCTTATATGACCCCTCCACAAGATTCAGGAAATTCAGAAAAGAGAGAGACTCTGTTTTGAAGAAAGTAAGAAAATAGAACAAGTGTCTCTGCCTGGTAATCCTAAGAAGTATACTGGATCTTATCCAAGATCATCAAGGCAGTACCTTTATGAGTCTGCAAGATCCATAGCATCATTGGGCATAGGGTAGCCCCAAATGCAGATACAACTACTGTGACTAAAAACTTAGATCACAACATCCAATACCCTACAAATACCTGGAAAGCCTTTCTGAAAAGGATGGGTACAACTGGCCCAGAATGCAAAAACTGCAATAAATACTTATATCTTCAATGCCCAGACACTGAAGAACACCCACAAGCACAAAACCATCCAGGAAAACATGACCTCAATAAATGATCTAAAAAAGTTACCAGGGACCAATCCTGGAGAGATAGAAATATGTGACCTTTTAGACAGAAGTTGCAAAATTACTGCTTTGAGGAAACTCAACAAAATTCAAGAAAACACATAAAAGAATGTAGAATTCTATAACATAAATTTAACAAAGTGATTGAAATAATTTTTCAAAATCAAGCAGAAATTCTGGAGTTAAAGAATGTAGTTGGCATACTGAAGAATGCATCAGAGTCTCTTACCAGCAGATTTGATGAAGCAGAGGAAACAGTTTAAACACAGGCTATTTGAAAATATACAGTCAGAGGGGAGGAGATAAATAATTAAGCATATCCACAAGATTTTGAAAATAGCCTCAAAAGGCCAAATCTAAGAGTTATTGGCCTTAAAGAGGAGATAGAGAGGGATAGGAGGACAAAATTTATTCAAAGGGATAACAGCATATAAATTCCCAAATCCAGAGAAATATATTAATATTTCCTGCTTATATCCTACAGAATGATTTCAAAACAGAAACTACAAACAGAGACAATAAAGTTATTTTATAATGATAAAGGGTCAATTCAGCAAGATGCTATAACAATTTTCAGTAAGTATGCACCCAATGCTGGAGCACACAGATATATAAAACAAATATCATTAGAGCTAAAGAGAAAGCTAGACCTCAACACAATTACAGCTGGAGACGTCAGTTCCTCATTCTAAGCATTAGAGAGATTATTTAGTGAGAAAAATCAACAAAGAAGCCTTAATCTGTAACTATAGACCCAAGGGACATAATATATATTTAAAGAACATTTCATCTAATAAATATACAATACACAGTCTTTTCCATAACACACGGGTTATTCTCAATAATAGATCATACATTAGGCAACAAAACAAGTCATACAAAAATTTTAAAAAATGAAACTTTATCAACTACCTTCTCGACCACAATTAAATAAGACTAAAAATCAATAACACGAGGAATTTTGGAAACTATACAAACACATGAAGATTAAACATTATGTTTCTGAATAATTGTCTCCAGTGGGACAATGAAGACATTAAGAAAATAATTATAAAATTTCTTGAAACAAATGACAATGGCACCATAACATACCAAAATCTGTGAAAGATAATGAAAGCAATACTAAGAGGAAAGTTTAAAGCTATAAGCTACATCAAAAAAGCAGAAAAACTTCAAATACACAACCTAATGATACATCTTAAAGAACTAGAAAATCAAGAGCAAACCAAACCCAAAATTAATCGAAGAACAGAAAGTATAAAAGTCAGAGCAGAGATAAATAAAATTGAAACTAAGAAAACAACACAAAATATCAATAAAAGATAAAGTCGAGTTTTGAAAAAATAAGCAAAATAAACAAACTTTTAGCCAGACTAAGAGAAAAAGAGAGAAAACCTAAATAATTAAAATCAAAGATGGAGAAAGAGACATTAAAACTGATGCCACGGAAATTCAAAGGATCATTAGAACCTACTATGATCAACTATATGCAATGATATTGGCAAACCTAGAAGAAATGGATAAATTCCTAAATATATACAACCTGCCAAGATTGAACCATAAAGAAATCCAAAACCTGAACAGACCAATGACAAGATCAAAGCTGTAATAAAATGTCTCCCAGCAAATAAAAGCCTGGGATTCATGTCTTTATCGCTAAATTCTTCCAAACATTAAAAAAACTGATACCAACCCTACTAAAACTATTCCAAAAAATAGGAGGAGGAGGAGGAAATACTTTTAAACTCATGCTACGAGGCCAGTATTACTCTGATACCAAACCCAGTTGAAGACACATCATAATAAAAGAGTGTGTGTGTGTGTGTGGGTGTGTGTGTGTGTGTGGGTGTGTGTGTGTGGGTGTGTGTGTGTGTGTGTGAGAGAGAGAGAGAGAGAGAGAGAGAGAGAGAAGGAAAGAAAGAAAAGAAAACTACAGGCCAATATCTCTGATAAACATGGATGCAAAAATCCTCAACAAAACATTAGCAAACCAAATTCAACAATACAGTAAAAAGATCATTCATTATGACCAAGTGGAATTTCTCCCAGGGATACAAGGACGGTTCAAACATATGCAAATCAATCAATGTAATACATATAGCAACAGAATGGAGGACAAAAACCATATGATCATTTCAATTGATACTTTAAAAACATTTGATATAATTCAACCTCCCTTCATCATAAAAACTCTAAAAAACCTGGGTATAGAAAGAACATACGGATTAAGATGGTGAAACTCGGTCCCTGCTGAAAATACAAAAATTAAAGCTGGGCACAGTGGTAGGTGCCTGTAATCCCAGGTATTAAGAAGGCTGAGGCAGGAGAATCACTTGAACCTGGGTGGTAGAGGTGGCAGTGAGCCAAGATCATACCACTGCACTCCAGCCTGGGCAACAGAATGAGATTCTGTCTTAAAAAAAAACTCACACACACACAAAAAACTCAACACAGTAACAGACCCACAGCTATATTATATTGAGTGGGGAAAACTGAACACTTTTTCTCTAAGATCTGAAACATGATGAGGATGCCCACCTTCACCACTGTTATTTGACAGAGTTCTGGAAGTCTTAGCTAGAGCAATCAGAAAATAGCAATAAAAGCTATGCAACCAGAAAAGGACAAAGTCAAAATATCCTTGTTTGCAAGTGATATAATCTTCCATGCGAAAAAAAAAAAAAAAAAAAAAAAAAAAAAGACTTCAAAGAACTACCAGGACTGATAAACTAATTCAATACAGTTGTAGGATACAATGTCAATGTACAAAGATCAGTAGCATTTCTATATGCTAACAGAAAACAATCTGAAAAAGAAATTGAGAAAGTAATCTCATTTACAATAGCTACAAATAAAATATCTAGGATTTAATTTAACCAAATAAGTGAAAGATCTCTACAATAAAAACTACAAAATATTAGTGAAGAGGACACACACACACATACACAGAAAGATATTCCATGTTCATGGATTGGAAGAATTAATATTATTAAAATTTCCATATTAACTAAAGCAATCTACAGATTCAATGTACTTTCTATCAAAATATCAATGACAATCTTCACAGAAAGCAGAAAAAATGATTCAAAAATTATGCGGATCCACAAAAGACACAGAATAGCCAAAGCTATCCTAAGGGAAAAAAAAGAAAAAAAACTAGAGGAATCACATTATTTGACTTCAAATTATACTACATAGCTATAGTAACCAAAACAGCATTGTTCTGGCATAAAAAGAGACACATAGACCAATGGAAGACAACAGACAACCCAAAAACAAATCCATAAATCTACAGTAAACTCATTTTTTACAAAGTTGCCAATAGTATACTTTGGAGAAAGGACAATCTCTTAAATAAATGGTGCTTAGAAAACTAGATATCTATATGTAGAAGAATAAAGCTAGACCCATATCTCTCACCAGGTACAAAAATTAAATCAAAATGGACTAAAGACTTAAATCTAAGACCTCAAACTATGAAACTACTAAAACATTGGAGAAGCTCTCCAGCAAATTGGAGTCGGCAAAGATTTTTTGAGTAATACCCAACGAGCACAGGTAACCAAAACAAAAATGAACAAATGGGATTACATCAAGTTAGAAATCTTATGCACAGCAGCGCACCCACTGGGACAGGCAGAGCAGTTTGTGGAGACTTGCATCATGAACTTTTGCTGCAGAATTACTGCAGAAATGAACCAGGAAAGCTGAGAGAACTCTGGAACCCTTTGAAGGAAACAGATTGCTCCTGCAGAATCTGGGAGACAGCCCAAATACTGTGAGTGCTCAAACTGTGAAAGTGAGAAAGGGGGAGTGTCCACTGCCAAACACATACTCACAATGGGGAACCTGAAGGTCTACTAGGTCATGGGAAAAGGATCTGACCTTACCTGGAGCTGAGTCTATTTAGAAAGTTTAGTGAAATACAGGGTAGATGAAGCAGAGGGAAAAGACCTATGGGCTCTGGGTCCCCTGGGAAGCTATTTCAGACTTCTCTCACTCTGGTCCTTGAGGGAGAGCTGCCACAGGTACTGGGAAAAGACCACAGGGAGAAGGAAGGCTCCAGCTGAACTTTGTAACAATTCCAACCAAATGCAAAGCCACCTGGCCAAAACTTGGGAGAGGTGATCCCCAGCACCAGCCTGAAGCCTGGTAGACCTGCTGGGTGGCTTGATCCACAAAAGAGATAACAATCACTATAGTTCATCTCTCAGGAAGTAACATCCCTAAGAAAAGAGGGAGAGTATTACATCAGGGGAACACCCCAGAATCCGAACAGCAGCCGTGAGACCTATTTATTTCCAGTGATATAGCTTACCTAAATGAGAAGGAACCAGAAAAACAATTCTGGTAATATGACAAAACAAGGTTTTTTAACACCTGCCCCCCACGCCCAAATCATACTATCTTACTAGCAGTGGATCCAAACCAAGAAGGAATTCCTGATACCTGAAAAATAATTCAGAAGGTCAGTTATTAAGCTAATCAAGGAGGCACCAGAGAAAGGTAAGTTCAATTTAAGGAAATTGAAAAAAAAAATCATACAAGAAATGAAAGGAGAAATCTTCAGTGAAATAGATAGCATAAATAAAAAACAATTGCAACTTCAGGATATAAAGAGTACACTAAGAGAAATTCAAGCTGTTCTAGAAACTCTTAGCAATAGGATCAAATAAGCAGAAGAAACTCACAGCTCAAAGATAAGGTTTCTGAATTAACACAATCCAACAAAGTCAAAGAAAAAAGAGTAAGAAAAAAATGAACACAGCCTCCAAGAAATTTGGGATTATGTTAAGCGATCAAACCTAAGAATAATTCATGTTTCTGAGGAAGAAAAGAAATCTAAATGTTTGGAAATCATACTTGGGAGAATAATCAAAGAAAACTTCCCAGGACTTGCTAGAAACCTAGACATCTAAATACAAGAACCTCAAAGAACATCTGGGAAATTCATCACAAAAAGATCATCACCTAGGCACATTGTCATCAAGTTATCTAAAGTCAAGACAAAGGAAAAAAAAAAAAACTTGAGAGCTGTGAGGCAGAAGCACCAGGTAACTTATAAAGGAAAACCTACCTGATTAACAGCAGATTTCTCAGCAGATATCCTACAAGCTAGAAGGGATTAAAGCCATATCTTCAGCCTACTCAAACAGAACAATTATCAATTAGGAATTTTATATCAGGCAAAACTAAGCTTCATACATAAAGAAAAGATACTGTCTTTTTCAGATGAAGAAATGCAGAGAGAATTGCCACTGTCAAGCCAGTACTATATGAACTGCTAAAAGGAGTTCTAAATCTTGAGACAAATCCTGGAAACACATCAAAATATAACCTCTTTAAAGCATAAATATCATAGGACCTATAACACAAGACTACAATTAAAGGAACAAAGATATAAAGGCAACAAATAGCACGATGAATGGAATAGTACCTCACATCTCAATACTAACATTGAATGCAAATACTTCAATACTTCACTGACAGCACTAGACAGGTCATCAAGACAGAAAGTCAACAAAGAAACAATGGACTTAAACTACACCTTTGAACAAATCGACTTAGCAGGTATTTACAGAACATTCTACTCAATAACTGTAGAGTATAAATTTTATTCATCAGCATATAGAACTTTCTTCAAGACAGACCATAAGAGAGGCCACAAAACAAGTCTCAATAAATTTAAGAAGACTGAAATTATATCATGTACTCTCTCAGACCACAGAGGAATAAACTGGAAGTCAACTCCAAAAGTAACTTTTCAAACTATGCAAATACATGGAAATTAACTAACTTACTCCCAAATGATCACTGGGCCAACAATGAAATCAAGATGGAAATTTAAAAATTATTTGAACTGGAGTAACAAAACCTATCAAAACCTCTGGGATGCAATAAGGGTGGTGCTAAGAGGAAAGTTCATAGCCCTAAATGCCTGCATCAAAAAGTCTGAAAGAGCATGAATAGATAAAGTACAGTTGCTCCTCAAGGAACTAGAGAAACAAGAACAGACGACACGCAAACCCAGCAGAAGAAAGGAAATAACCAAGATCAGAGCAGAACTAAATGAAATGGAAACAAACAAAAAAGATACAAACGATAAATGAAAAAAAAAGCTGTTTTTTGAAAAGATAAATAAAATTGAAAGGCCATTAGCAAGATTAACCAAAAAAGAAGAGAGAAAATCCAAATAAAGTCAATTAGAAGTGAAATGGTAGATATTACAACTGACACCATCATTTAAAGCTACTATGAACATCCTTACATGCATACCCAAAAAATCCTAGAGATGGATAAATTCCTGGAAAGATACAATCCTCTTAGCTTAAATCAAGAAGAATTAGATACCCTGAGAAGACCAATAACCAGCAATGAGATTGAAATGGTAATAAAAGAATTCCAACAACAAAAAAAAGTCCAGGACCAGTCAGATTCACAGCTCAATTCTACCAGACAGACATTCAAAGAAGAATTGGTACAAACCCTATTGACACTATTCCACAAGATAAAGAGCGAATCCTTCCTAAATTATTCTATGAAGCCAGTATCACCAGACATAACAACAACAACAATCTACAGGCTAATATCCCTGATGAACATTGATGCGAAAATTCTTAACAAAATACTAGCTAACAGAATCCAACAACATATCAAAAAGATAATCCACCATGATCAAGTGGGTTTCACAGCAGGGATGCAGGGATGGTTTAACATATGCAAGTTAATAAACACCACATACACAAAATTAAAAACAAAAATAACATGATTATCTCAATAGATACAAAAAGCATTTCACAAAATTCAGCATCTCTTTATGATTAAAACCCTTAGCAAAACTGGCATACAAGGGACATTCCTCAATGTAATAAAAACTGTCTGTGACAAACCCACAGGCAACATAATACTGAATGGGGAAAAGTTGAAAGCATTCTCTCTGACAGCTGGACCAAGACAAGGATGCCCACTCTCACCACTTCTATTAAACATAGTACTGGAAGTCCTAGCCACAGCAATCAGATAAGAGAAAGAAATAACGGCATCCAAATTGGTAAAGAGAAAATCATACTGTCTCTGTTTGCTGATTATAGGCTTGTATACCTAGAAAACCCTGAAGACTCCTCTAAAAAGCTCTTAGAACTGACAAATGAATTCAGCAGTTTCCAGATACAAAATTAATGTACACAAATCAGTAGCTCTCCTACACACAAAAAGTAGTCAAGCTGAGAATCAAATCAAGAACTCAAACCCATTTACAATAGCTGCAAAAAATAAAAAAAATAAAAAAAATAAATAAATAAATAAATAAATCTTAGGACTATACCTAACCAAGGAGATGAAAGACATCTACAAGGAAAACTACAAAACACTGCTGAAAGAAATCATAGACTACTATATAAAAAAATGAAAACACATCACATGCTAATGGATGGGTAGAATCAATATTGTGAAAGTAACTATACAGCCAAAAGCAATCTACAAATTCAATACCATTCCCATCAAAATACCACCATGATTCTTCACAGAACTAGAAAAAACAATCCTAAAATTCATATGGAATCAAAACAGAACCCACACATCTAAAGCAAGATTAAGCAAAAAGAACAAATCTGGAGGCATCATGTTATCTGATTTCAAACCATACTCTAAAGCAGGCATCCCCAAACTACAGACCGCAGCCCGCATGTGGCCCCCTGAGGCTGTTTATCTGGCCCCCTGCCGTACTTCAGGAAGGGGCACCTCTTTCATTGGTGATCAGTGAGAGGAGCACAGTATGTGGCGGCCCTCCAAAGGTCTGAGGGACCGTGAACTGGCCCCCTGTGTAAAAAGTTTGGGGACGCCTGCTCTAAAGCCATGGTCACAAAAGCATCATGGTACTGGTATAAAAATAGGCACAAAGATCTAAAGAACAGAATAGGGAACACAGAAGTGAACCCAAATACTTATAGGCAACTGATCTTCAACAAAGCAAACAACAACATGAAGCAGAGGAAAGAATGCCCTATTCAACAAATGCTGCTGGGATAATTGGCAAGCCACATGTAGGAGAATAAAGCTGAACCCTTATATTTCATGTTATACAAAAATCAACTCAAGACAGATCAAGGATTAAATCTAAGATCTGAAACTGTAAACATTTTAGAAGATAACACTGGATGAACCCTTCTAGACATTGGCCTAGGCAAAGTTTTCATGACCAAGAACTCAAAAGCAAATGCAGTGAAACAGATAAATAGGTGGGACTTAATTAAACTAAAAAGCTTTTGCACAGTGAAAGGAACAGTCAGCAGAGTTAACAGACAATCCACAGAGTGGAAGAAAATTTTCCCCATCTATACATCTAACAAAGGACTAATATCCACAATCTACAACAAACTCAAACAAATTATCAGGAAAAAAGCAAGCAATCTCATCAAAAAAGTGGGCTAAAGACATGAATAGACAATTCTCAAAAGAAGATATACAAATGGCCAACAAACATATGAAAAAATGTTCAATATCACTAATTATCGTGAAAATGCAAATCAAAACCACAATGCAATACTATCTTACTCCTACAGGAATGGTCATAATAAAAAAAAATAATCAAAAACTAACAGCTGTTGGTGTGGATGTGGTGAAAAGGGAACACTTCTACACTGCTGGTGGGAATTTAAACTAGTATAAAACTAGTACAACCACTATGAAAAACAATATGGAGATTTCCTAAATAACTGAAAATAGAACTACAATTTGATCCAGCAATCCCACTACTGGTTATTTACCCAGAGGGAAAAAAGGCATTATACAAAAAAGACACTTGCACACATATGTTTATAGCAGCACATTTCACAATTGCAAAAATGTGGAACCAACCCAAATGCCCATCAATCAACTAGTGTATAAAGAAACTGTGGAATATATATACAATAGAATACTACTCAGCCATAAGAAGGAATGAATTAATGGGATTGGAGACTCTTATTTTAAGTGAAGTAACTCAAAAATGGAAAAGCAAGCACTGCTTGTTCTCACTTCTAAGTGGGAGCTCTGCACTTTCACTGGGAGCTGAAGTCCTGAGCTGTTCTTAGGCGGCCATCTTCCCAGCATCCCCAAGAAATGCAAATCAAAAATGCATTGAGATACCATCTCACACCAATTAGAATGGCGATCATTAAAAAATCTGGAGACAACAGATGCTGGAGAGGGTGTGGAGAAATAAGAACACTTTTACACTGTTGGTGGGAGTGTAAATTAGTTCAACCGTTGTGGAAGACAGTGTGGCAATTCCTCAAGGACCCAGAAATAGAAATTCTATTTGACCCAGCAATCCCATTACTGGGTATATATCCAAAGGATTATAAATTGTTCTACTATAAGGACACAAGCACACGAATATTCATTGCAGCACTGTTTACAATAGCAAAGACCTGGAACCAACGCAAATGCCCATCGATGATAGACTGGACAGGGAAAATGTGGCACATATACATCATGGAATACTATGCAGCCATAAAAAATGATGAGCTCGTGTTCTTTGTAAGGACATGGATGAAACTGGAAACCATCATTCTCAGCAAACTGACACAAGAGCAGAAAATCAAACACTGAATGTTCTCACTCATAGGTGGGTGTAGAACAATGAGAACACAGGGAGGGGAGCATCACACACTGGGGTCTGTTGGGAGGAAATAGGGGAGGGACAGTAGGGAGTGAAGAGTTGGGGAGAGATAGCATGGGGAGAAATGCCAGACATAGGTGATAGGGAGGAAGGCAGCACATCACACTGCCATGTGTGTACCTATGCAACAATCTTGCATATTCTTGACATGTACCCAAAAACCTAAAATGCAATAAAAATAATAAATAAAATTTTTTAAAAAGAAAAAAATATTGACCTTGTTTAAAAACATACACACACATAATCACAGCAAAATAAGCAATGAACTAAATGAAGAGACAACCCACAAAATGGGAGAAAATATTTGCAAACTACTCATCTGACAATGAATTAATAACCAGAATATAAAAGGAGCTCAAACAACTCTATAGGAAAAAATATATAATAATCCTACTTAAAAATGGGCAAAAGATATGACTAGATATTTCTCAAAAGAAGACATGCAAATGGCAAACAGGTATATGAAAAGATGCTCAACATCACTAATCATCAGAGAAATGCAAATCTAAGCTATAATGAGATATCATCTCATTTGTGCCTGTTACATAAAGAAAGGATAAATGCTTGAGGTAGTGGACGCCCCATTTATCCTGATGTGACTATTACACAATTTAATCCTATATCAAAGTATCTTATGAACCCCATAAATTCATACACCTACTATGTAACCATGAAAATTTTAAAAAATAGTAAGTTTTGGTATTTAAAGATGTATTTAGTTTTCATTTGTGATTATCTATTTATGCGTTTTTAATTCCCTTGATCACTAATTTTCTCATTTAATCTTTTAGCATTCTTATTTGTCATTTTTCAGTACAGTCCTTCAGCAAATACAATCAATGAAAAATTGAGTTTTATTCTACTTATTTCCCTCTCATTTATCCTTTTCTTTAGTTATTATAATAGATATTTGAACATATACCTCTGTCCTCATCCACCTTTGCTGAAATCTTATATGTATAACCGCACTCTCTGTCTCTCTCATATAGTTACCAGCAGTCTTTTTTCACAAGTTTTTCAAGTTTCTCTTGGTCAAATGAATATTTCCCTCTAGTAGATTTCTGAAGAGTGCTAATGGTTACAGAATTCACTAAGTTCTGGTATGTTTAAAATTTTTTTTTAGAGTTCTTTACTTTTAAAAGATTGCTTGATTAGGAATAAAATACTTGGTCCACATTTCCCTCCATAAATTCTTTCTTCATTTCAAAAAATACTTATTCATTGTTGCATTGCTTCACATATTGTTTTGAGAAGCATAATGCCTGTCAATACTTTTGCCCTTGTAAGTTATTTATTTGCACGGAGCACGGAGGATTTTTCTTTTGTCTTTGAAGTCTAAGAGTTTTATAAGCTTTGACTCAGTGTCCTTCATCCTGGGCTAATTTCTCAAGAACTGCCTAGGTCCTTTCAATATAAAAATTTGCTTTCTTTTGTTTTTGGAAAATAGTATTTAATGAGAGTTTTAAATATTAAATGTGTTTCATTATTTTACATTCTTTGGTCAAGAACTCCAATTATATGTATGCTATTTCTTCTCTGCCTGATTTTGTTAACACATTTTCTCTATTTTTCTTTCTCTAATTTTCATTCTCTTTGTTGTTACTTTAATTATAAAATGGGAGAGTGTTGTTCTATGCCTCTTATTAAATTTATTTGAATCCACTGTCCCCTGAACATCTTGTAATTTAGTCTTCATTTCTAAAATAATTTTGATTTTTAAATTTTTTTCTTTTTCTTTCCCTGGTTCAATCAACTCTTTTTACTTTTTTTCTACTTTTTATCTATTTCTATTATTGTTTCTTAAATCTCTCATTCAAGGTGATTTTCCATATTCCCAAAAGCTAGCTTCAGTATATTTAATTAACTTCTCAGTTTTGTCTTTCAGGTTTTTTTTTTTTCTGCCAAATGGTTATTATTTGAGGGAGAATTTTTATCAGCCTGAAATATGTTGACTCTTGTTTTCTGATTTTTAAAATAACTTTAAGCATACTTTTTAGTTGTCTTCCATTTAAAGATTTGCTGCTATTTAGAATATTTCTATTGTTTGATATTGTATCATTCAAAAAAGAATATTTTAAATTCAATGTTGCCCTCTTCTGCTAGCATAGAAAAGTCCAGTTTCTTTAGTGGATTTTGACTGTGTATGTGCATGTGTACATATGTGGGGGAGATGTTCTGTGCCCCTATGGTTTTTTGTTGTTGTTGTTGTTGTTAGTTTGTTGTCTTGTGATACTCTAAAAGATTCCTCTTCACTTCTTTCCCTCATAACCACTCAGCTGTCAAATGGCTCCTTCCCTTTCTTCTTTGCCTCTTTCTGTTCCTGAAGCCATCTTTTGAAGACTGCCATTTCAAATCACATCTACCTTTAGAACTTTTCTTGTCATTGGTAATTAGATCTATCGATAGAAATTTCTAACAGTTTCACACTTAAGATAGACTCTCTCTTCCTGGCTGTGGTTTCAGACAAGTTTATGTCCACCTTTGGTTCCCATCTTCTCCTTTTCTTCTAGTTTTTCTCAAGCTATCCTTGCTCCTTCAAAAAGCTTATAGTGGGATCATGAATGACAGCTCACTGAGATTTGGCAATTTTTCTTTCTACAATTATTTTAAGGTTTGGTAATTCTGTCTTCTAGTTATGTTGAGAGTATGGGGCTTGTGCAGTTGTTGTTGTTGTTATTGTACTCTATTGTTTTAAAAGAATATTTAGGGAGATGTACACTTAGATTCCTGCTATTTCTGCTGTTACTTTTAGCTACCCAGAAGTCCCCACATATCATTTTAGAACAATCCTCTCTCATTTTATAGCATGAATAAGAGCTAGTATTAAAGATAAAAACTTTGATGCTCACGTACAAAGCAGGCACCTAGTCAGTGGTAGATTCTTAGAGTAACATATGTAGTGACTAAGATTTCAGGTCATAGGATAAGATAAATCTGTTTCAAATATTGGTTTTCTAGCTGTTATCATGCATAACTTAACTACTTTAACCCCTCATTATCTTTAACAGTAATTATACTCATCTCATGATTCTTTTGTGAAAATTAAATGAAATAAACTACAAAAAGTCTGTAATATATGCTCTAACAGCATATATCTCAACAAATAGGAACCACTCTTCTCCAAAAAATGTATCCTTAAAGCTTTTTTACAGAGTTATTTTCACAATATCCTGCTGCCTATGTAGTTAGAGCATTGAACAACCCTGTCTTGGGTTACTACAAGGAAGAATAAAGGTTATCTTAGAATGTGAGTATTACACATAGCCCTAGTTTTTGGTTGTTTTGTTTTTTTTTTTTAAGACATCAAAAGAAATATCTCACCATCCAAAGAAAAACTTGAGAATCTACTATCCTTTTGGAATGTTAAACCCCTCCACAATTTTATAAGAAGTTTGTCATTTATCTCATTTAGTGGGTCTGTAATTACAAACAAACAAATAAAAAAAATCACTGTTTCCCAAGAAGCCTATGTTTTTACCTCTGGTATCTCTGGCTGTACAAACACCCTTTCTTATGTAGACCTGACATCTCCCACCCTTCAATTTCCATCCATTGATTCCAGTCCTGCCAACGAAAAGCCACTGTACTATGTCCCAGTGGTCTGATGGTCCCACTGGAGTTATTAAAAACCAAGTGTTTCATTAAAACTTTCTTCCCAAACTGTGAAGCCTTCATTGTTTTGGAGATTGTTTTTTCTCTGTTTGTAGAAATAACTAGGCTTTCTGCATGATTGACCCTAAGATAGAGGTTAGAATATTTTTCCTAACTGCAAAGTCTACCAGATCCCTCTCAGCAATGCTGCATTTTGCATCATCTCAAGAGTCCAGACCTTTCACACAGCAGAGCATCTGTGGTAATAATCTCTTCTTCTATATACTAAAGTGCATTGTCTAGTTATAGGAGTTAGATATGTGCCCAGTAGGGTTCAGAACCTTTAATGAAAGTTTTTATTTCTGATTTTATCTCATTCTTCCTCTTCTTTTGTGATGGATTCTGTCACTCTTCCTCTCCCCTCCCCCATTCCTGGCAGCATTTTGTCATATTGGATTGAGTACGTCAGTAACATAGAATGAGGTGCTGCATAGAAACATGATGTAGACATAAAGGAATTCATCAAGTTTAGAATGGCCTCAAGTTTAAAAAATAATTATAAAGAGACTTGTCATGAAACTCCATTTTAGCAGAGAGCATGACAACCAAATAGTGAGAATACTGTCTAATAGACTTAGGTTGCTGGCATAGCTACCATACCTTGTCTTTGATTTCAAATATAGTATTTTCTCCACTCCTGGACACATATCATATATTCTTTATTTATTCAACAGTTACCAAATTCTTAAAGCAAATAGTATTTTTCTATTTCCCAGCCAAGTGATTATCACTAGCAAAATTGTGGTATTGTGAACAGCAGTATTAGTAATAATAGATAGCTTTTCTTGAGTAGAAAAGTGTCTACCTAGTTGAATGGTTTAATGTGAATGCCATCAAAATAGTCCTATAATAATCACTACAGTTCTAAAAGTCTTCAATGGCTATTCCTTTCCATAAATATACCATAAAATAGCTCTTTTCATGAAACTCTACTTCATGACCTTCCTTTGTAGCCCCTTGTAATCTGGCTCCTGCTTCAACACTGTTAATATTCTTCACTAATAGCCATCTTATTAATCAATTCCAAAGCTTCTCTTGTTTTCTTATCCTATGGGGTCTTTTATCCAGCATTTTATTTTACATTGTTGACTATTATCTCATTCATTAACTTTTGTATAATTATTACAACCCTTGTTTTATAGATTAAAAAGTTGAGTCTTCCATGGGTTAAATAACTTGTCCAGGGTTACACAGCTAGCAAGTGTAAAAGCCAAGTTTGCCAACTCTGGTGTTCAGGTTTTTACCCCACTAAGCCATCCCAAATCCCAAAACTCAAACTTCACAGTTGTTTAACCAACTCTACTCCAATGATATTTGCCTCTACTTCACCTGGGCAAGTCATCCCTGTGGCCATATTTTGTGGACTTGAAGTTCCAAGATCATAAACTAAAATTGTCATTTACTAATCACAACAGTTCACCTATAATTATGCCTCCTTTTTATCATTTGTTTATTTTTGTTGTATATATTTAGAGGGGTATAACATGATGTTTTGATATACATGTGCTCAGTGAAATAATTGCTACACTCAAGCAAATTAACTTATCCATTACTCATAGTTATTTTTAAATGCTAAGACCTTTCACACAGCAGAGCATCTCCATCTACAATCTACTCTCAGCAATTTTTCAGTATATAATACAGTATCATTAACAGTAGTCCTCACACTGTACATTAGATCTCTAGATTTATTCATCTTACTTAATTATAAATTTGTATCCTTTGGCATACATCTTATTCTGTCCCATTCCTGCCAAACAAGGTAATTACCATTTTACTCTCTGTCTCTATGTATTAGCCTCTCTTTAGATTTAACATATAAGTGGGACCAAACGGTATTTTTCTGTTTCTGACTTGATACTTAGAATAAGGATCTCTAAGTGATCTTTAGAATAAGGATCTCCAAGTTTGTCCATATTATCATAAATGGCAGAATTAATTTCCTTTCATATAAGGCCAAATAGTATCCATATCTTGATCATTGTGACTAATGCTGCAATGAACGTGGGAGTACGACATCTTTATGAAGTGCTAATTTCATTTTTTTGACTATGTCCCCAGATGAGAGATTGCTAGATTATATGGTAAGTTCCATTTTTAATTTTTCCGAGCAACCTCCATACTGTTTTAATTAACAGCTATATCAATTTACATTCCCACCATGTCTTCTTAAATGATTTTAGTTCAACTCTATTCCATTTCAAGTCTCCTCTCACTGGTTAAACTGCTGCATTTGCCCTGCCAACCTGGCACTACGTTCACCTACCTACTTTGTTTGTGAATAGATAGAAGCTCTGTCGAAAAAAGGATATTGTGTCATGACATCCTTAGAGCTATTAAAGCCTATATTCCTGTCCACTTCCTTTGCTCCTTTCCCTAAACCAGGTGTCCCCAAACTACGCCGCATGCAGCCCCCTGAGGCCATTTATCCGCCCCCGCCCCCACACTTCAGGAAGGGGCACCTCTTTCATTGGTGGTCAGTGAGAGGAGCACAGTATGTGGCGGCCCTCCAACGGTCTGAGGGACAATGAACTGGTCCCCTGTGTAAAAAGTTTGGGGACGCCTGGCCTACACCCACCACTCCACTGATATCACTTTACTCCCAACAGGTGATTGTCTTTTCTCTCCAGCATAATAGAGGTCATGGGAGCATGGAAACACCATATTTTCCTCTCTTCTTCCTCCAAGCTTATTTTAACTCATCTTCTCACATCTACATTTCAAACTTGGCTGTGCATTAGAAACCCCCATGAAAATGGTACGATTCCCAACACTCAGGCAGAACCCCAGTCCAATTAAATCAACATCTATGGGGCACAGGCACTGATGTATTTTAAAGCTTCTCAGTTGATTTCAATGGACAGTCAAGTTTGTGGACCACTGTTCTAATCTCAAACATCCCGAGAGCAACCTTTTAAACCTGCCTGATTATAAGAATCACCAGGTGTGCTTATTAAATGTTCAGATCCCCGGGTGCTCTAATGGAAACGTTAATTTGAAAGGTCTGGATTGGGGTTCAAGAACGTGGCTAGCAAGTAGCTGCACGTGATCATTGTTTGCAGGCTAATTTGGGAAGCACTGTCCTAGACTTTCCTGTATCTCCTAATACTTTCACACTATACTGGCTTTTCTTCTGATCTCAAATATCTCTAAATATTTCTCATTCTTAAATCATTTTCCTTCTGCTGTACATTTTCCTACAGTTAACACAATCTCTCTCTTCTCTTTTTATTATCAAAAGTCTTGACAATGCCTTCCATACAGTTATTAACTCAGCTTATTCTGGTTTTTATCCCCACTACTCTCTTAATCCAAGATTTCCAACAAATAGCCAAAAGCCTTTTATGTTCTATTCTTTTTTCTGAATTCACTTCCCTGTAGCATTTGACCTTAACCATCTGCCCACTCTGAAAACATTATTCTCCCTTGACTTTCTTCCTGCATCTCCAACCAACCTTTCTCTTTTAGTGAGTCAGCTCTTTCTACCTTCTCCTTAAGCGTTTTTCACAAGAATCTGTCTTTCTCACTGTTCTCCATAGCCACATTCTTTTTAGGTATTCTCATCCAGTATTGTGGCTTCAACTAAAGCTACATACTGTCAGTCTCAACATTTTATCTCCAAATTTAAGCTCTACAGCTTTACCTACAACAAGTGCCATTAGCATGTAAGTAAGTGCTTCTGAATCATCACGCCCAAAAGTAAACTTACCACGGCTATGCCTACATCGTTTTCTGTCTCAACTACTTATGTTAAAATCACACTGCTTCGACTTGCTCAGGTAGAATTCCTGAAATAATTCCTAGTGCTACTGCTTGCATCTGAGTTTATATGAGCCCGTATTATCATCAGATCTTTCCATGCTAGCACCACTTCAGAGTGAGGGATTATCTCCTGCTCATTTCAGTCCTGAATTATTTGCCCCAACCAGCAGTTCATTCTTACCTCCACCAAATCTCATGAGCTTCTTACTGCAGTGACCTGGGACCTCTCTCTTACCTTAGGATCCTCTTCTATGCTTGGCTCCTGGAGACTGTTTCCACGGTGAGATTCTTGGCTCTCCTCTTAGACTACATTTCTCCCTCTACTGTGTTGCCTTAGTTAGCCTGCGCAGTTCTTAAAGTCCCACACCCCCCGACAGACCAGCTTTCTTGGAACAGATGCTGTGGCAATTCGCCAGCTGTATTTGCCCTATCCCTATGAGCAAGCACCTGACAGATTTTATTTATAAAACATTTCTTGTATCTTCGTCTTTCTCTCTAGTCCCTGACCAACCCTAATCCAGAATTTTATTCTATTTGCCTGGAACTATTATAGTAGTCTCTGCCTAGTCTCTTTCCTTGTCTCCACACAGCGTGCTGATGGGTAATTCCCCAGCTGAAAGTCATTAATTGCTCTTTATTGCCAATAGACTAACGCATTGGAATTTTTTTTGGCTTATCATACAAATTCCTTCAACGGGCCCTAATTGCTGTCTGGTCTCTCCTCCAGCCTCTTTGTCCCCCAAAGTAATCTGCCCTACTCCTTCTCTTTCTCATTTTACCCACCTTGTTTCTCTCTCTCAAACCATTGTGTGGTTTGGGTAAAATTGCTGTGGAATTGTGGGCTTGGAAGATTTAAAAGAAAATAAAATATTTATCCAGGGAAATATATTAAAACTCTATGAATTTATGACTTTCCCCAGCCCAGATTCATAAGTCTAAAGCAAACAGCCAGTGCCACCAGGAAGAGTAGACTTCCCGACTGATGCAGGAGACATGTTCAGTGAATGCCTCCCATTCTCACACACTGGTTCAGCAGGGTGTTAATGGGATTACCCACGCTTCATTTGGAGAAGGCTAGCCCAGAATGTATATCTGGATCATACCTGAATATCCAAAGAGAGCTTCCTACATCATAAACATTTCTGAGCCCTTGCATAGATGTTAAAACCTTGGGTGCCTTTGTTGTGGTCCTTAATTCTGTTAATCGCCCTAGGTAAAGATTAGCTGCTCTTGTCAATTTAATTCAGCTTCAAACAAAGCAACAAGGTCACTATTTTTTTCTGTTCTCTCTCTCCGTCTCCCTCTCTCTCTTTGCCAGCAAGCAGGATTGAGTTGTCATGTAGCTCTAATAGGCAGCGTGGGGAATCGTTAGTCCACCTCAACGCCCTGACTGATGGGCACTTCACTTCAATCATCTGCCTGAGCAGTGGTGGCCCAGTACTATTGACACTGTGTCAGCTGCGAGAGAAGATGCCTTAATCGGCCTGGACACCCTCTGCATTGATTTGACAAGTTGCTGTAATGACCTTCTTGTTTTTCTGAAGGATTACTGTTTACTTGGAAGGTGCTGCTGACTAAATGTACTGCATTGTCATGGAAACGCTGCCTCCCCCCCCAGGCAGGGGTGGAGGGTGACATTGGGAGACTCTGAATATTTCAATAAACTGGTCTGTCCCAGGAGTACTAATTCCAGCCCATTAATCAGACCTACTCTGAAGAGCTAACCAGAATTAGAAACCAGCCTTGTCAGGTCCCCTGTAAAAAGACAGTTTGCTACAAAACTCATTATATTTCCAAAATCCATGTTTGGGTTTCCTTATAGTAAGGAAGTGCTGTTCCTGTGGCCACCTTCTGTGGGCACCTGGAACTTATTGCCTTTTATCTATTATTGAAAGAGGCTGGCCAGGCGCGATGGCTCAAGCCTGTAATCCCAGCACTTTGGGAGGCTGAGGCGGGCGGATCACAAGGTCAAGAGATCGAGACCATCCTGGTCAACATGGTGAAACCCCGTCTCTACTAAAAATACAAAACATTAGCTGGGCATGGTGGCGCGTGCCTGTAATCCCAGCTACTCAGGAGGCTGAGACAGGAGAATTGCCTGAACCCAGGAGGCGGAGGTTGTGGTGAGCCGAGATTGCGCCATTGCACTCCAGCCTGGGTAACAAGAGCAAAATTCCATCTCAAAAAAAAAAAAAGAAAGAAAGAAAGAAAGAAAGAGCCTGGCTATTCCCGTGCAGTCAGGCCCTAGCATTAGAAGGAGAGGTACCAATGAAAGAACACAACACTTTGAGTACCTGCCATGTAACTGATAATGAGTTGGGCACTCTTATATATGTGAGTAAGAACTGCTCTATAAATATTAGCTATGATTATTATCCTATTTCATTGATTTTAAGATAAATGATTTCCCCATCCTAACATTTCAGAAATCTGGTACATCTTATAAATCAATCCCAGTTTGCATTTGTTGTCAGCCAGGTGGCAGTTGTGACATACCTGAGAGAAAAGCTTCCATTGGCACTGTCTAGTATGAGTGAAAAAAAAAAAAAAAGGAAAGGAAACACCATCAAAGTGTTTTAGATTCAGTATTGCACATTTTGCAGTAAATGCTTTAAATGGATCACTTTTTTAAATCCTTAAAAAACTTATACAATTACATATTGCATTTTTTTCTTACATAACAAGAAGTCCAGAAGGAAAAGTTTGCTGGGCATTTTTTCAATTGCTTAAGGATGTCACAGCCAAAGTCTCAGCAGTTTTCTTTGTCTATTCCTCTTGTATCCAAGATAGCTGCTGAGGATGAAGACATCACATCCTAATTACAGACAGAATGATGAATAAAGGTCAAAGACTATGGCTCTCAGCAATATCAGACCCCTTTAAAAGGATTCCTCTAGTTCATGCTTAACAATTTCCACCAGTATCTCATTAACAATTCCTATCTGCAAGGCAAGCTGGGCTTCAAAATATCATGGCATATTGCTGCCCCTACTAAAACTAGGATTATATTATTGAGAAGACCATAATGAATATTGAGTAGGCAACTTCAGTCTCTGCCTTGCCCTAGGAGGAAGGTATTACTGTATACATACTGTACAGATCATAAAATTGAAGCTTAAAGAGGCTAAAGATGACCCTTGCAACTGTCCCACAAAATAAATATTCTTATGCTTACACTGCAGATAAAGGGTAAAGCAAGCCCACAGAGAAAAAGTGCTCACCTTTTACTGCCTATTTTAAGGCTTACTGGCCATGCAAGAATTTTATTTCTTGGTCTCTTCTTGACTCATGGTCTTCCTAGGAAAGTCCTAAGCAACTTCAGCTGTAATTTAGAGGATGCTTAGACATAAAAAGTGGAAATATGAGTGGCCCAGTAAGGAATTGGAGGACCCCAAGTGTGATAAAATAGGTACAAATGATTATCTGCATTATGGCACCTGGATAGGTAGGGTGGAGAAGTGTTTTCTACTTCAAAATAGGGACAGTCAATTGTCTGCATTATGGCAACTGGATAGGTAAAGTGGAGAAGTGATTTCTGCTTCTAGTCCCCTTTTCTATGGGCACTTCTTTCCCCACCCCACCCCCAGAATGCACACACCATTCCCTGCAGCTCTGGTGGGGCTTTTATTCATAGACTCTAAGCTGGGCTCATGTCTCTATGGTAAGCCCAAGCTATAAAGAGGTCCAATGATGATTCCAGGGTTGGAGGGGTGTGACTCAAGTAGGGCCAGTTGGAAACATGCCTTGAGATTCTACATACAGGCACTGAAAGGAGGAATGTTTCTCTCCCTAATTTTAGATCATAAGCCACTAAGAGGAAGGCCTGGGGTTGCTAGTAGCCATCTTTTCCACACCCTGGAAAGAGCTTTTCTGAGAATGATGCAATTATGCAGAGGAAGGAAGAATCCCCGGATGGCAAGGTAGCCAAAGTCCTGACAACACCATTTAAACACCTGGATCCAGCAATGCCTGAAGCTGTATATCTCTTCATCCATTCAAATTAGGTTGAAAGACACCAACAGCAAGAAAACAACAGCAACAGAGAAATTCCTTGTCTGATGTAACCATTCTCTATTACTTTCAATAAAAATTATTCTAATACTCTGGGGAAAAAGGATTATTGCTAAATAAAGCCAAGACACAGCCAACTGAAAAGTGTAAAGGAATGTAAACAAGGTTGTTATCTTAGACTGTGATATGGTTTGGATCTGTGTTCCCACCAGAATCTCATGTTCATTTGTAATCCCCAATGTTAGAGGTGGGGCCTGGTGGGAGGTGATTGGATCAAGAGCCGGGTGGGGTTCTAATGGTTTAGCACCATCTTCCTTTCCTAGTGCTGTTCTCATGATAGAGTTCTCAGGAGCTCTGATTGTTTCAGAGTGTGTAGCACCTTTTCCCTCTCTCTCATCCTCCTGCTCCAGCCACATAATACAAGCCTACTTTCTCTTTGCTTTCTGCCATGATTATAAGTTTTCTGAGGCCTCCACAGAAGCTGAGCAGATAGCCAGCATCATGCTTTCTGTACAGCCTACAGAACCGTGAGCCAGTTAAACCTCTCCTCTTTATAAATTACCCAGTCTCAGGAATTTCTTAGTAGTGATTTGAGAACAGACTAATACAAACTGTTTGAAGGACAAGTATAAAATGAATTGAGAAGAATGATTCAAAACCAATGTTGAGAACGTGGAAAATGAGATATAGGTTTTCTTCCTATAATTGTGTGTGTGTGTGTGTGTGCGTGTGTGTGTGTGTACAGAAATCAACAGTATGTATACATGATCCTGGATATATATGAATGATGTATACACTTTATTTCATGTAAGTTTTTGTGCATGTGTGTGTATTATATAGTTATTTTTAAATCTATGTAAGTGGTGTTCTGATCAATTTAGTAGTGCTTTTGGACAAATTTGAATTTTCTCAAAGGTTCTTTTTGTCATTCTCTCAAGTACCAAATTTAGAAATGTATATACTACCACAATCTCTTAAATGTCAATGAAGTTGTTTTTTTTACCACCCACTCTGCCCTACCATGGTCTAGTAGCAAACTGAAAATTCTTGCCATCTTTTTCTTCCAGAAAGAGCTTTGGAAACACAAAAGCTAATGTAGTAATATCTTTAATTCTTAAAGCCACTTATTCAGACTGTTTAATGAGTTTAAAAGTGCCATAACTATGCATATTAGAACAAAATCAATTGTATTATCATTATTCAATTTTTTTACTATTAACGTCACATATTTATAAATACTTTCATGTGGCAGATGCGTGCATGTTTCATATACTGTGCTAGATGTGTACACAGGATGTCAGGAAGCAAAATAGAGGCATATATGCGATGTTCAACTAGACCACATGAGTCTCAGTTGAATGAATACTAAGATGACAGACTAACAGTGATTCACGGTAAAATTGCTAATAGACTTTACATTGTCTGTTGTTCCCATATTCCATTGCCACTGAGTCAAATTAAAGGATGAGAAAAGTTAGATTTGTGTGTCACTTTAAATTGAAGCATGCTTCAATGTACTACTTGAGCATAATAGAAGAATACCTATATATGCTCATATGTTGGCATGGTGATGGATTAAGCCAAGATAGATGGGGCAGTCAGCTGAAGCAGCAAATAATGATGGCCAAATCAGCAGTTAACAAGCTGGGGGCCTGACATGTATCAGGTTTTGAGAGAGAGAAAATATTAACAGTCCTCCTATCAACATCTGATGAGGGTAAAAAGAAGTTCATTGGGTCTTACTAGCCCAAACCTTAAAAGAAAGTCTCTTTTGTACTAGCAATTGTTGCAATGATCAGCTTCATTAGAATGCTTTCTCCCCATCTCTCCTCATGCCCCTCCCACTATGTAATTCCAGATTAATTGCCAGATACCTTAGGGTACTCAATGAAGCATCCTCTTGCAGAAGAAAAGAAAAGATCAAACTGTAAGTCATATTTCAATACTTAAAAATAATTTTTTTCTTAGTATTTTCATTTGATTTTTAGTTTCTATCTAGAAAAATTTGTGTTATGACACCATTCTAACACAGAATGCTAGCTCATGTAGAGAGTAGGTTAAATCATTCCTCTGCTGGACCCGTGACTAAGCGTGCAGATCCGTATAGATCAGCCCACCCCTTACCCACATAATCTTGGAACCACCATGCAGCTGGTGGGAAGGAGTTTTGCATTTGGTACCCCAGTATTATTCTGCATTTATTCTTGTCTCTATCCCTTTTTGTCCCATTTCACTCGATGTATACTCCACCCCTCTCTTTTTCCTTATTCTGTATTTGCTTATTCCTACTGACCATCCATTTGGATATCCACTCTCACATTCTACCCCTAAGATACATTTCCTAAAAATTTGTTGTTCCCTAGTGATTGGGGCCATAAAGCAATTCCAGAAAGAATGCACATGTCTGCCTATCTAAACTCCCAGGCAACTATTATATGAGCTGGAATAAACTGGACAATGGATATAAAATTGGGTGTGTGTGCAGACGATTCTGGAAACAGCTGTATATGCACATCCATCACTGTTTAGTGGTCAGAAGGGCAGTAGCCTCTATGTGAGTGGAGCTACCTGTCAAGAAATGTTGAGACAGGTTCTCTGCTCCCCCAACTGTAGTCCAGGCCATGGATAACAACTAGACAATCTGATAAAGTCCTAAAACTGTATTCATGAGGATTACAGTAGTAATAAATTACTTACCCCATTACATATTTGCATATTAATAGGAGTCCTATAGTGGTTCACTAGCTTAAGTGAATGCCTTCAATAGTGGAAACTGGGATCTCTTGAGCAGGCAGTAGAATGTTCCAATTGCCAAAATCCTCTGCAGAGAGAGCCACGCATGTGATCTCCATAAAGAGCCGACTTATAGACAAAGCTATGTCATCTACTTGTGTTTGTTTGATAGCCTCATGTAGCAACAGAAACATGAGATCAGTCTAGCCTGAAGCAGATTTTCTAAGAGAAACTGGGGGAGGGACAGACAAGTAATTAAAAATCTGACTTGGCTTACATATCAAAAGATGACTCCACAGTTTGGGAACAGCAAACCCTGTGTAGTACCTCAGCAGGGTTTCAAGAGAGGGTGACCCTCTCCTGGATGAGGTAAGAGCTCTGTTCAATTTATCAACCCCAGGTGGCCTCTTCAGTACCATACCTTTCACTCATTAGCTTTAAACTTTCTGTTCCAGCCTCTCACCATTACGTTCATTTCCCAAAGCGCCATCTCCCTGTCCCCTCCAGGCCTGAAGACACTCTTTTCTGCTGCCTCTTCACCTGGAAGCTTCTCAATCATAGTCTATCTCACTTTCTGTTTTTTGGGTTTTTTTTTTTTTTTTTTTTTTTTTTTTTTTTTTTTTTTTTTTGCTTAGAGCAATATCTCCAACACAGCAATCCTCAAAACGCGATCCATCCTCAGACCAGCAACATTGACATCACGTGTGAGCTTGGTAGAAATGTATATCCTTATACCCTTGGCTTGCTTACCCCTCTCAGAAAAATGGAGAGAAGTAACCAAGGAATTACCATCCACTGTTATGTCTCACCCATCGTAACAGTTGTCCAGAGCAGACAGTGTGCTCATTCCTGCCTGCATCCTTTTTGTCCAGATGGTGTTACTATGGGAAGCTTCAAGCTTGACTGACACATAGTGAGGCCTCAATAAATACCAATTAAATAAATGAATGATTCCAAAGGAAATGAGAGGAAGAATTGTATGGTGGTCAAACACACAGGCTCTAGATCCAGACTGCCTGAGATCAAATCCTAGCTCCTTGATATGATTTAGCTGTGTCTCCACACAAACCTCACCTTGAGTTGTAGTTCCCATAATCCCCATGTGTGGTGGGAGGGATCTGGAGGGAGATAATTGAATCATGAGGGCAGTTTCCCCCATGCTCTTCTCATGACAGTAAGTTCTCATGAGATCTAATGGCTTTATAAGACACTTCCGGCTTTGCTCAGCTCTCATTCTTCTCTCTTCTATTGCTATGTGAAGGACATGCTTGCTTCCCTTTTTGCCATGACTATAAGATTCCTGAGGCCTCCCTAGCTATGCAGAACTGTGAGCCAATTAAACTCTTTCCTTTATAATTTACCTACCCTTGGGTATGTCCTTACAGCAGCATGAGAATGGACTAGTACATGCTTACACTCCTGATTATGTAGCTGTAAACCATCATTGAGCCTCTATGCTTCCTGGTAAAACAGATGGTAATGGCCTCAATTTTGTAGGCTTGTCATGGGGATTTGATACCTTCATACAGTAAGGTACTTCAAACAATGCACAGACTCTAGTAAGTACCCAATATTAGTAGTATAGACAAGGGCTTTAATTCTGACATAAACATCTCTTTATTTCAGAGAGATTTCACTGGATTTCCCCAAATGATACTTGGCATCTGAATCCGAAATAAATATACATATACATCCAGATTCTATTTCTTGGCACTTTCCAACAGCTCTAAAGAACAGCTTCTTTTGGTGATGTTTTCCACCCAATTAACGGTGTTTATAAATTGGAAGCAGAGTTGATGAAAGCGGGAATTTTCTGAACAGTCTCTCCGTTCTCCCCTTCTCACCTTTTCTTTTCTCCCAGCCCCCTTCTTTTTCCTCTCTCTCTCCATTTTCCATTTTCTTCTTTCTCTTCTTTCCTTTTGTCTTCCTATCTATCTCTTTTATGTGCCCACCATTATTCTCCACTCCTGCCCTAATGACATCCTTCCTTCTCTTTCTCTCTTCCCCAAATACCTCTGGAGCTATTACAGCTGGTTTCTGCCAAAACTTTTAAATACCATGAGTCTGAGATATCCAAGAGTTATAAACCACTCTCAACCACCCACCGTTTTTAGCCCAAATGAACATGCTAGGAAAACGCCAAGGAAAAGAGAATTAATGCAAATGAAGCCCTCAACGTTATTCTGTTCACCAAACCTAAAACTGAGTTTCCTGGTCTTTTGGCTGAGGCATCTTCTTACATAGCTGTCCATAAAGTGAAAGCGGGATTGGGGACTGCTTGTGGTCAGAGTGGGCAATATGCCCATCTCGCAGGGCACACAAAGTGGACAGACTATAGTTAACTGAGCTCCTGACTCATGTCACTTGCTTCACCCACCTAGGTGGCATGGAGGGGTCTCTGCTGGACAGAGCTGCCTTCAGAGATAGGGATTGTACTGAAGAATATGGCTGTGCCTAGATACAGGGACAACCTCCTCATGTGTGCTAAAGTGATGATCTGATGAGAGGTTGAACAAGATGACTTCAGAATTTCCTTCAAAGTGGAGATTCTGTGATTGTGTGATTTCTTGACTCCAAACTCTTGTTGGAGGGACTGGAATCCTGCTGTGCACTACGTGACTTCCTTACCCTTACCCGACCCCTGTGACCATGGGGGTATTTCTTAATGGTCATCACTCTCTCAACCATCTGGCAAACAAAATGCCTCCTTTAGCTTCCACCTTAGCCCTGGACTATTTCTAAAGCATAAACAATAAACAAATACCTCCCTCAGAGGTGGCCAAGAAGATAGGGCCATGACCCACCTGAGCCAGGTGATGGCAACTTACAGGATCAGATGGAGGTATTGGGCTACAGAGAAAGGAAGTTATGGTGGCAATGGATCATGCCCTTCTTTGCCTCTCCTCCCAGAAGAGGACCCCTCTGCCACTCTCATAAACGTGCCTTCCTTCTTTCTTAAAAGCCAAATCAAATTGCTGTCCCGATCCCCTGCCAGCCAAATAGGTGACGCCTACCAGGGCAGGCAGAGAAAAAAAGGGCATTATCTGCTTCTACCTCTGGTTCCCCTTCATTTCATTGAGCTCACGCTTTCCCTCTTCATGTCACTGAAAATGTTATTTATTGATCCTGCTGACAGCAGCAGTAAATAGAGCCTGGGCTGTTTTACATCGCTGATGAGAAGGCAGGCTCCATAACTCATCAGGCCCAATCTGACTCCACATCAGTCCTCTTCCTCTTTTTCTCTTCTGTATCTCATTACAGAAACAGGAATTAATACACATGGACAGAAGAGAAATGAGTTCAGCTGCTTGCTGCTCTTAGAAGGCAAGCATCCTCAGCAGTTCTTTAAGAAAGTTTGACGGATGGGCCAGGTTGCCATCTGCCGGCATGCCCTGGTGCAGGCCCCTTAGCTGTGCCCTAATGGTAACAGACTGGGGGTCATCACACACTTGGGCTTGAGCTGAGGTTTGAGGAGTACTGTAGAGAAAGAGAGTCCCTCTAACCATTCTTCCTAGTCTGAACTGCACAGCTATGGGCCATGGATAACCTGAACTGTAGGATAAACATAGTAGTTGCTTGACATACCTATTTTACTTTCAGATTCAAGGGGTAAATATGCATTAAAATAAACATACATATACCTCGACATTAAATGTAAATGAACACGAAATTTAATGGGAAACCACAAAGAAATTTCATTCTTGTGATGAGCCTCTAGAGTTATGCTTCATTCCTTCAGTGACAGACATTACTTCATTCCTGCTTTGGAACCTTTTCAAATTAAATACTTGGCAACTAACCAAGCTATTCATCCCACTTTTTTGAAGGCACCATCCTAAATAGTGACCTTGCTTTGTGGAGTTTGACCTAAAATAATAGACAATGAGTCTAATTGAAAAAAAGAATGTTGAATGGACTATACACTAGATGTAAGATGGATGGCCTGAGATTATTTTCCAGCCTCAGTTCATTACCAGTGGCTTCAAGCCCATCACTTTATTTTTTCACCCACTCACTCTCCTCCTCTATTAACTGGAGATGGTGGTACCTGTCTCCCTGGGTCCGGTGGGTATGGTCTTATATCAACTGAAATAAAGTGGGGACCTTTGCTTGTCAACATTCTTATAAATGGGATTTCCCTGTGATATTAAATCCCAGATCCTCACCAGTTTCCCAAGGCAGGCACATCATCATCAGTAGGGACATAAAAAGACTGCCCATCATAAATGGCTCCACCATGTAAAACACAATTGGAATCCTTACTAAGCACCTACTAGTTGAATTAGGGCCAGGTGCTGGAGAACACAAAGTAGGACTAAAAGATGAGTCCAAAGTAGGACTAAAAGATGATCTGAGGCAGTCAATGTTGCATGGAGAAGTTAGCCAAATGTCCCCAGTGTGCCACACCCAGAAAGCAATGGCAAGAATATCTTGTGAGTTGTGTGTTCAGACGGTACAATAAACAAGACAACCATAGCACTCTTTTATGTGGGTCTAGAATATGCCCGGCACTATTCTGAGATAACATATACTTAACACCTCTAAACCTTGTAACAAATGTGTACAGTATATCTTTATTTTTTAAATGAAGACGTTAAAAAGACAAAGAAATTATCTTCATATTATAATTGAAGAATTGAGGCTTATTGAGACAAAGAAGCTTGCCATCCACACCATCCTATAGTGTTGGGACCCATATTTGGTTAACTTCAAAGCCCGTGGCTACAGGGTTTTCCTGGGCAGCGGTGACCATGTGTGTGTGGAAGGCTGTTTATGGAAGGTACCCATTTTTCTTTACCTCTAATCCATTGACACACTAATCATGTCGGATCCCTCATTGTGCCACAGTTTCTTCATTTGCAAAATAAAGAAATTGATTTAGATCATATTAAGTTTAAAATGCTGGATATACTTGTGAAAAAGGAAGCTGGGAAGAATTCAACCTTAAATCCGCAAAAGCTTCCGATAGGTTTTAAAATCTGTTCTAACAAAAATGAAGAAGGGTATCATACAACCCTAAGCTAGGCTTCATTTATCTTGCAGGGGATAATGTCTTTTATTTTGGAAAAATGAAGGTACGAAGAGAAACTTCACTATGCATCCAGTTCTTTGAAATAAATTGTGAGGCTATACATATCTGCATATATAAAATATATATTCATCAAATAAATTGTGAGGCTATATATATCTACATATATGAAACAAATACATATTCATATAGTGTATCTAGTATACACATACATAAGCATATGTATAGTTATACACATATTTCTCATTATTATCATTATTATTAACCTGTTTGAATTTGAGGCTGACTCTTCCTCTCCTGTACTCAGAGCTTGAAAAGTCCCAGTTCTTACTTCTTTCTTTTCCATCTTTAGAAGTTGCTGCTGCTTGTTTCCCAGCTATTTCTTGGTTCCTGACTTTGCTTAAAAGCATTTCTAATTCCACACATTGAAAAGTGGATTGCAAATGAAGTTTAATACAAAATGTTTTGTACCAAGAAAACTAATGCCCATTTTTCCCCCCTAATGAATGCCAAAGTCATCACAGACTCAAGGCTCATGAATAATGTATGTCTTCCAATTAAGCTCAAATGCTGTTCAGTTCTTGCAACTGATATGTAATGCCTGCTCTGGCCTTAGAATGGGCACTGAGGCTTGGAGTAGAAGGAGGGGTTGGGGAGGGATGTGTGTGTGTGTGTGCACGCGCGTGCATGTATGTGTGTGTGTATCTGACAGCTAAGCTCCCACAACCTGTAGCGTGCTCATTACCTCCTGGGAGTTAAACTGCCCATGCTTAGCTGTAACCATAAATAAAATTTTTTTTTTTGCAACCATAAATAAAATTTATTTTAAATTTCTAAATCTCCAAACCTGTTTCTCAATAGCCTGGAGTTCTTGCTGGTCACCCTACCGTCTGTTTCCAAACCATCAAGTCTAATTGGCTAGCAGGTACCTACCTCCCCCACTTTTCAGAAAGCTGGATGGTTTCAGAATGGAAGCCTCTGGAATCCTCCTCTCCAAGAAAGCTACAGTGGTGACTCTATGAGTAGCTCATTTGCTTCCTTGGGCTTCTGATTGAGATGCCTTTCTTTACCAAGAGAGCCACACAAGCCTTTTGAGGCTGCTGAATTGGGTATGTTCCACTATCAAAACCACAGAGCCAGGAAGACCTGATCTCAAGTCATGACACACCCAGGAAGGGCAATCATTTCACATCTTGAGCCTCAGTCCTCTCATTAGAAACAGAAGATGGTAAACAACAATTGTGGTACCCGGAGAGGGTGCACAGACTAAAAGCAATATTTTCTATACATGATGAAACCCCTTGCAAATGTTAGGAATTACCCTCTTTGCTCTGAGTGTATAGATATCTTCACTTACAGCTTCATGACTGGACATGACAAAGCCCCAGGGCTTGGGCTGCTCTGAGCCTGATTAATGTTGTTCATAAAAATATTCATCCATCAGGCTTTCCATTTGTAGCATTTAGTTGTGCCAAATAACAGAGCCAGCCAGTGGTTTCTTAGAATTACGCCATCTAATAATGAATGCTGGAGACAGAATTTTTTTTTTTTTTTTCAGCCTGAAATCTCTTCTTATAACTCAGGGCTGATGAGTGCTGCCCTACATTTCTCGATGGATCCAATTTAACACCAGACGAAGCAGTGACTCAGACTAACTTAAATATCTCAAGACGAGTTTCACCTTTTCCTCTGAGGCCGTATCAGTTCAATTGCATAAGTGCAAATTTATTGAAAGTGGTTTGGTGCTTAGCTTTTCTCTATTGGCAGTAATGGAGTTTAAATTTATAGCAGGCTGATGAATTTCAGATAAGAGAACCATTACCTTACAACAACATTAAGGAAAAATATATAACTCCGATTGCTGAACCTCGAATGTGTATTGTTTGAATGAGGGGAGATGGATGAGGGTGGCTGACATTTGCAAATGCAATTCCTTTCCATCCTCTTGCTGCTAACCCAGGAGCCTGAAAATAAGGCATAGTCCAGAAAGGACTTGGGATAGCTATGTATTACAAGTCATTACAACCAAATAGCAGGAGTAGGCTACGATCTAAAGGAGAGAGTTTTTCTTTCTCTTTAGTAATGTAATTGGAGGTGTCTTTTGGCAATGGACCGAGACTGTTAGAGGGCTTAGGTTGTGCCTTTGGTCCTTGCCGTGTTCCTCTCACATAGGTTATTTTCCTTTTACTACAAGGCTTTGTCTTCCCACGGGGTGGAACTCTGGCATTGCAGAGATTAAAATGAAGGATGCATGGTGCAAATATGCAAGGCCTCAGAGAGGATGGAAGGGGCCTGGGCTTCTCCACTATCTTGAGCCTCCTGGTATATATAAAAAAAAGGAGAAGAAATACTAAAACGGCGTTATGAAAACTGTGTGTTTTTTTAAACAGTTACACTGAACAAATTAACCAGTTAAAAATAATGTAGTATCAATATGCTGTGCATAAGATAATCACAGAACTGCTAAAATAGGGGTTATGGACAGTATTTTTCCATAGTGGAACACCAGTTTTGGGCTGTGTGATTAACTTTATTTTTCCCCCACGTCTCTCATGACTCTCAGCAATTGTGTGAATAATCTCATTTAAAGATAAAGTTGAAGTCTAAATGTGAGGTCCTCTGTGGGTTTGTGTGTCGAATACCCTTTCTGGGTCTTGTTCTCCTCATTCACAAAGTGCATACGTGTGTGAGGCAGGGGTGGGGTTGCAGGGGTCTCAGAGCTTCAGGGGTACAAGGTGGGCTCACAGTTCCAAAGGCAAGAGTCCATTCTCTCAGCATACGAGGAGTCATTCTTGCTGCTGTCAGCACAGAAGGCAGCTCCACTCAGGCCTCCAGAGCCCTGTGCTTGGAGTGTTTTCCCTGTGGTCCTCTCTCTGTCCCAGGTGCCTTCTCTGTAGTTTGCACTGTGGGGTGTGAACCAGCCACAACTCAGCCTGAAGATGAGAAGAAATGGGAGGAAAGCATAGTTCATTTCTATTCGTTCTCCTGAGCTTCCTGAGAAAGGATAGCTGAAGGGATGAAACACTGAAACTGCCTCTGTCATTTTAGATGCCAGGACCCTTGGCGTTTCTCCCAGCACTGTGGGTACGGGTGGGAAGGACAGGATTTACCAAAGCCTCATGGATGGCTACTCTAACGGCACATGTGGGTCATTTCTGCATGACTTACACATTCCTTCCTAGAGCACCAGAGGAAGCCAGGCACTGAAAATGCAGTTAACTTTAAGAGAGAAACCTCTGTTTCCTATTAATAACAACAGAGGGATTTGTGCTGAATGAGACATTCATTTTGTGGGTGTATACAACGCAAATTTGAAAGAAAAGAGGCTACATTTGGTTGGCTAGTTATTTATTTTGAAAAGAATGGGCTATTAACTGAACTCAGCTAAGTGTGAGTGAGATTAAATAGGCACACAACTTGATGTTTTGCCAGCAATTTTCTTAGCCAACAAATGGCTTTCGGTGTGGCCCAGTCTTGGAAGGGTTGATCCTGTCATTCTGGGCTGAAGCAATTGACTGTGGATTCTTGTTATAATAGCACAATAGAAGAGACCCAGACTGATGTGGCCTTTACTGGAGAGGAGTATTTCAAACACAAATTGCAAAACAGTGGTTACTGCTGGTTTAAAGATGTCAATTATAATTTTAATATGGAGTCTGTGAGGCTCTATCAATAATCAGGAGTTTGGTTGTTTTAATGTAAAGACAATTGGGCACACGTCAAACTTCTGAAAGTAACAATAACATATTACTGTTTTTCATGGACTAACAATTTTTAAGGTAAGGAAAAAAGATTATTTAGTTCAATTATTAATTCAGTTTTCTTATTTTACAGATGAAGAAACTGAAGCCTGCAGAAATGAGTCTAATGTCTTTCCTGGGATACAGATACGAGCCCCATCTCCTCTTTTTAGTGTCTTGAGTTACAGAAATTGATATTGTGGAGCTTCTGAATTAGGAAGGACAGATTGCTTTCTCTGGTCCCATTTTAATTTTTCTCAAAACTCATAAAATATGATTAGAGTGCTTTTTAATTTTTTCTGAAAAGCAGGAAATCGTAAGATTGATAAATAGTTTAATGTGAACCTGATGGCTTGATTAATTAATCACTAAGCTGAGGGACCACTACAATTCATACGTCAATTCAGACTATTTTCGGGAAATGATTTGAATCAATTGCTAATGAAATTGAGAAATTTAGGAGCCGCTTTCTGACTTCCAAATGACAGAACTCATATTTAACTCAAGAGATGTGACAGTTAATGACAACATAAAAATGCCATGAATTATTTTCCAGATCATGGGAAAAATTACAGCACCTCTTCATTGAAACAGCTCTTAGCTCATCAGCATGAAAATAAACAGCCTTAATCACATGCTAAGAAATTGATGATGCTGTTTAAAAGCTAGGTTCTTTTTGAAATAAACAAAGGCCGTAATCCTCAGGAATAATTGTAATATTTCATAACCTCTTCCTTAATACAGAGTGATAGATGAACTTAGTGTGGCTGATATCACAACTGGCATTCTATGGGAAAAAAAAAACTGGATCATTATTCTTCTAATGACTTTAAATCCTTAAAATAGGGAGAATTTAACTTCTATTTTCTGCTTCAATTCATAGGTGTGAGTTTTCTAGCCCTTTTTGTGTTTAAAAGGGCTAGCTTTGCATATCTTTCCATAACTTCTCATTTCCAGCAGTACTTTTTAATTAATTTAAAGTTACATCTAGATATAAAAAGACAGTTACTGTGTGTTAATGAAATACCAATGGAGAGTGCACTGATCAATATTTAATCTCATTAAGGTGTATACAACGCAATATTACTATGTAATTAACTCAAAACAGCGTAAGTAATCTGTGCATGTTTAAATTTTTATTAATATATTTGTTAAAAAATTTTAGATCATGCTGTTTTATGGGCTTACTTGAGAGATATAAAATTAAAATGTTTGTCAAGATGCTACTGCAGCAACTATTAAATGTGGCTCTTAATCATCTTAACAGTCCTTAAGGTTCCCATGTAGTTTTAATTGTCTCACTGAGGATGAAAGATTATTTTGCCACAAACAAGGGTCCATATGTAAAACCTTCCTGGAATGATTGTCTTTTGATTATTCTATTTCTAGTACCCCTGTGGCTTTGCCCAGATATGACAGGGATGATGCATGCAAGACAATGTGAAAATACGTTTAATATTTTAGGAACATCCTTTAAAGAGCTACCTATTCCTGGAAGAAAAAAAATATTTTATGGGAGTAAATATCACTGGATTACTCTAACATATGTCTAATGGGATTTTAATACCACGGCTTCACAAATTCCCTTGAAATTATAACTTGGGAGGTAAACTTTGGTGGGGTAGCTCTTATCTTAAACAAGGACCAGAATCTGTTGTCATGATCTCCAGAGGCTCAGATATACAGCATTACAATATGAAAAAACATTTGAATGAAGGTCCTATAATCAAATCCAGGAACAGGTCGTTGTACATAGACAGTAACTTGGATGGTGCCACATTACTTGTGCTAAGTTAATATGAAGAATGTGAGCTCACAGTTACAAAGCCAAAGTTCTTTTATAGAGCTGTTTTATATTTACTAATAAAAAACATAGTAATATTACTAATTTAATAGTAATATTAATTACTTTTAGCAACTGATAGTTGCTCCAGTAGCATCTCGACAAACACTTTAATTTTATATTTCTCAAGTAAGCCCATAAAACAGCATGATCTAAATATTTTTAACAAATATGTTAATAGAAATTTAAGCATGCATGGATTACTTATGCTGTTTTGAGTTAATTACATAGTAATATTGCCTTGTATATACCTTAATTAGATTAAATATGAAGCTCTTTTGTAGAACAGAGCACAGAAAGTTTGCAATGTCTCACATTTCCCTAAATCCCTCAAGCAAATTCAGCTCTTGAACCAGGGAACAATTACTGGAATTAGCCCATTCCACATGCAAGTAGATGTGTTTAGAGACTCTCTCTAAGCTCCCTAAGGCTGTTAGAACACCCAACACACTGGGAAACTATTGTATACATATAAATATAAAGACTGAAGTTGGTAAAATGGTGATTTTATCCCAAAGGTTCGTGTTGCTTCCCTCAAGTCTACCATTTTATTGTAGAAATAATATAGGAGTTACTGGGACAATTTATTGTTCTTCACCATTCTGGGTATGTATATCTTGCTTAAATGTTGGGATGGCATTTCTATGTTTTTACCTCCACGAATGAGGCGGTAAGGGATAACTCATGCCTTGTGATTCCCCATCTCACCCATGAGTGATGATGACAGCAGGGTTCAGTCATCATATATGATATATGCAGCACATTTCTCTTCCTCTCTCTTGAGATGGTCTGCAAATACTGAAAATGACAGTTATAGAAGGTAAAATAACTAACTAAATAAATAAATAAAAGGTGTGGGATAACGATGTTCCAGTAGAAGTGAACTTTTAAATACTTCTGTGTGTCTGTGTTGCTGACGAAGCCATTGAGACATGCATGAGCGAACACGAATGGTTGAACATGGTTACCTTCACCGCTGCTCTTCCGTCCTGGCACTATCATAGTTAGAAATATCTTGAGTCCACAATTCCATTAATTCCACAGTTATAAATCTTTAGTAGCTAGATAGATTTCATGTCTAAGCAAGCTGTGAAGACAAGTCAGGGAAACATGCACGAAGTCCTTTATTCCTTGGGTTCATGTCTAAATGCAGTCAGGTGGATGTTTCTACAGTTAGTCCTGGAGTCCCAGGTAGCAGGCCGCTGTGTGGTGCAGGGGAAGGAGGACTTTACCACCATAGCCACAAACTGCCCCCATATACCGTCTCCTCATAGAGATGGAAAAATGAGAATACTAGAATTTGTTTATATGAAAACTGAGATTCCAGAGGTCTTTTGCCAATAAAAATTTTTTTGTTTGTTTGTTTTTGAGAGACAGGGTCTTACTATGTTGCCCAGGCTGGAATGTAGTGATACAATCATAACTCACTGCAGCCTCTAACCCCTGGGCTCAAGCAGTCGTCCCACTTCAGCATCCTCGGTAGCTGGGACTATAGGCATGCACCACCATTCACAGATATTTTATTATTTTTATTTTTAGAGATGGGGTCTTGATATGTTTCCCAGGCCCATCTAGAACTCCTGGCTTTGGGTGATCCTTCTGCTTTGGCCTCTCAAAACACTGGGATTACAGGGATTAACCACTGTACCTGGCCAAAAAATTAATTTTTAACCTTAAGAAAAAGGCAATAAAAGAAACCAGAAAATATATGAGTACTTTTGTCTGGAACAAAGAACACAGCTAGACTATTCATAAGAGTCTCCTAGTAGAATGACTTCTGGTTTGAACGTAACAAAATTATTTTAATTGATTTATTATATTACTTTTAGCTTTTTCCTCCAAAAAATGGCCTTTTATTTCCTTGCAGTCAACTCCACCCCCTCTATCACGAGCAACCACTGAATTGCTTGCTGTCATTACAGTTTTGCTTTTTTGGGAATCTTATTTCAAAGGAATCATACAATATGTAATCTTTTGAATGAAGCTTCTTTTACTTAGCACAATGCTTTCAAGATTTGTCATGTCATTAATTACTTCAGTAGTTTGGGCTTTCACAGTAGTATCTTGTGAATTGATATGCTCTATGTGTTTATAATTTAACCAATTGATATATATCTGTTTTATCCAGTTTTTAGCTATTATAATAAAATATATGTGAACATTTGGGCACAAGTCTTTTGACAGATATGTTTTCATTTCCCTTGAATACTCAAGAGTGTAAAGGCTGGATGGATGATGGCAAAAGTATGCTTCACTTTATTAGAAACCATCATGTGTTTCTTAAAGTGGTTGCATAACTTTTTGTTCATACCAGAAACTGTGTGAGAAGTCTGGCAACTTCACAACCTTGCCAATGCTTAGATTCCTAGTCTTTTTCTTTCAGCCGTTACTGAATATGTAATAATATTTTACTCTGGTTTTAATTTGCATTTCTATTTTGTAGAAATGTTTAGTATCTTTTCATGTTCTTATTTAGCCATAAACACTCTTTGGTGAAGTAACTGTTCAAATCATTTGCCCTTTAAAAAAACATTTTACTTAATATTTTAAGAGTCCTTTATTCTGAATACAAGTCCTTTATCTGATGTGTTTCACAAATTCTTTTCCCAGGGTATGATTTGCCTTTTCATTTTCAAAACACTCTATTCCTTTTCTCTGTGCTATAAAGAAATCTTGATAACACACAAAGATATCAAGGTCACAAAAATTATCTTCATTAAATTTTTCTGTAAGTTTTACTGTTTCAGCATGTAATTTTATTTCTATGATCCATGATGATCTATATATTATATATAGTGTGAGATAAGGATTGAGGTTCATTTTTTCCATAGGGATATCCAGTTGTTTCAGCACCTTTTGTTGAAAAGTATTTTCTTTCCCTTATGGAATTACCTTGTCGTACTTGTTGAAAATCAGTTAGCCATGTAAGAGACTGTATCTGGACTTTCTATTCTACCACATTAAACTATATGTCTGTCACACTGTTTTAATTACTGTAGCTGAAAAGTAAATCTTGCCAACAGGTTACGTATTACAATGACCATTATTTCCAAAATAGTCTTGACCATTCTGGCCTTCAAATTTCTATAAAATTTAGAATCAATTTGTCAATATCTTTTTTTTTCCTGCTAGTATTTTGATTGAGATTGAAATTGCATTATATCTATACATTAATTTTGGAAAATTTGACATTACAATGCCATTCAGTCTCCAGATACAATTCTCTCATAATATTTTGTAGTTTTCAATGTGCAGCTCTTGTACAAATTGTCTTATATTTATTGATAAAATTAATATTTATGATATTGCAAATGGTATCTTTATTTATTTATTTATTTATTTTGAAACAGTCTCACTCTGTTGCCCAGACTGGAGTGCTGTGACATGATCTTGGTTCACTGCAACCCCACCTCCTGGGTTCAAGTGATTCTTGTGCCTCAGCCTCCTGAGCAGCTGGGATTACAGGCATGCACTATGATGCCAGGCTAATTTTTGTAGAAACAGGGTTTCACCATGTTAGCAGGCTGGTCTCCAACTCCTGGCCTCAAGCAATCTGCCTGCCTCAGCCTCCCAAAGTGCTGGGATTACAGGTGTGAGCCACCGCGTCTGGCCAGTGCAATTATTTTTTATATTGAGGTAATATTCTGCCATCTTATTGAAATCAATTATTAGTTCATATTAGCTTTTTGTAGATTTTTTTGGATTTTCTACTTAGATAATCACGTTGTCTGCAAATAAATTCAGCCTTTCTTATTACTTTTCAATCTGTTACTTCTACTTCTTCTTCTCACTTTATCACATTAGTTAAGATGTCTCATACAATGTTAAAAATGGCAAAAGCAACATCCATGCATTCAGTCTTTCACCATTTTGGATGAAGTCAGCTATAGGTTTTTCATCATGCTGAGGAATTTTCCTTCCTAAATTTGAGAGACACTTAAAGACAGAAGTAAATAGAGGTATACTTTACTCATGGATCTGAAGACTCAGTATCATTGGATGTCAATTCTCCCCAAATTTAACTATATATTCTATGTAATTCCAATCAAATTTTCAGAAGTCTTTTTAGTAGAAATGGAGAGGCTGTTTCTCAAATTCTTACAGAAATGTAAAGGACCTAGAATTGCTAAAACAACTTTGAAAAATTACAAAGTTGAAAAACTGTACTACTTGACTTCAAGATTTATTATAAAATTACAGAAATCAAAAAAGTTTGACATTGGAGTTAAAATAGATGATTAATATAAAAGAACAGATAAACAAGAAATGAACTCTTATGTATGTAATTAGTTGACTTTCAATAAAAAGGAAAAAATCTATTTTGTGGGAGATAAACAGTCACTTCAACAAATGGTGCTAAAACACAACTTCAACAAATGGTGCTAGAAAAAAGTTAGTATCAATATATTAAAAATGAATTTTGATTCACATCTTTCAAAAATTAACCCACAGTGAATTATAGTCCTAAATGCAATTCCCGAACTATAAAATTCCTCAATAAAAATGTAGGAGAAAGGTTTTCTTTGATACAACAGTAAGGGGAGAAACCATTTAGAAATTGCTAAATTGGGCTTCATCACAATTAAGAACTCCTGCTTGTTGGATAATTTTCTTAAAGCAAAAAGGAAAAAGCCCTAAAAATAAATAATGCTGTTAAGACAATGAAGAAACAAGCCACAGAGTGCAAAAATATTTTTGCAAATAACATATCTAATAAATGACTTGCATCCAGCATATATCAAGATATCAAATATTTCATAAGAAAATAGCCCGATTTTAAATATGCACAAACTATTATGAAGATAGAACAGCAGTCCCAACATATAGCTTTGAAAAAGAAAATAGAGAGGATGAAGAAAAAGTAATATTCCAAAAAAAGAAAGACTGATAATTCTAAGTACTAAAGAAATCCACACATCCTTAAATAGCAAGAGATGACAAAGCAGGACTAAAATACACACAACAATAACACCATCAATGCTATATTGACATATTATAGATACACATCAGGATATCAACCATACAGAGAAAATTGTAACACATACCAAGAGGAGAAAAGGTAATATACCTTAGCAATTGCCATCAATTCTCTGCCATACTTGGTAGCCTTAAATGCAATGATTAGAAAACAACAATTGCTCCCTAGAAATCCTAAATCAATGGGTGAAAAAGAGTTGGAATGTAAACATTTCAGCTTCCTTATGTTTCGAGTGGAATAATTCTGAGGCAAAAATTCTACCTTGTTTCCTAGACCTGTTCAGGAGACTTAGGTCTCATTTGCCCCAATGGTAACCAGCTTGATCATTCACACCTTCTTGGGCCTCCTCCCCTTCCTTTCCTATCTTGATTTCTTATAAGGATTTCCTGGGATCACCTCCCAGATAAACTATTTATTCTCACATCTTTGCCTCAGAATCTGCTTCAATAACTCAGATAGTGCTAGATTCATTATCATCAATACTGGACACAAGAAGGTAATAGGGTAATATCTTGAAAGTGCTGAAGACAATACTTTGATTCCAGAATTCTATCCCCACAAATATTGCCATTTAAAGGTGGTTTTGGACTCAGAAATTCTGTAAATTATAGACTGTGTCTGAAAATAACTACTAATCAGAAGATGAACTACAATCAGGAAAGAAAATGAGTCCGGAAAGATGCAAGAGTATGTGTGAAGAAATAGCAAAGTAGTGAGAAATATTTGTTGTTAGGCATAAATAAGTATTTATTATGAAAAGAAAAAACAATCAATAATATGAACTAAACTTTCAGACAGTTACCCCAGGGGCATTGTGGAGGCTAAAGGCAAAACTGAGAAAAAGAAAAAAATATGCTGTGATTTTTACATTGCTCTGGAAGAAATATAGTTACAAATTAACAGATTCCAGACTTTAAAAGAAATATAAACTATAACTAATTACAGAATTACCTCACATAGGCATTGCTTAGTTAATGATGTTTTGCCATAAAAGCTCTTGAAAAACCATACCATTTTTCTGGACACAACTGCTTTTCTTTTTTGGTATAATGACTTTTTTCACCTAAAAGAACACTAAGTTAATGAACTTTAAGATGTGGTATTTCAACATTACAGTTTCAAGCAAGAATACATTCGCCAATTCACTGGACACACTTTGTAGTCAGTGAATACCATATGGAACAACTTTAAATGCAGGTTATAGTTTCACAAATGAAAACATCTTATTTGTGAAAATATGCCAAGTAAGAAGGATAAAGAGGAGTTGCTTCTTCAACTCTTCAGCCTGTAGCGTGTCTACTCTTTCACTATGTGTTTCAAAGTGCTTTTGGAATCAGCACTAATTCTTTTAAATGTATATTTTTCTGTTCTTTGATTTTATTTGTTAGAGTTTGACCAATAAACACATGAGAAAATGCTCAACACCTGGAATATCCATCAAAATAGATAATATTCTGGGCCATAAAATACACCAAACATTTTAAAAATAATGTAAATCATATAAAATATGCTCTCAGACTACAACAAAATGAAACTAGAAATCAGTAACAAAAAGATAGATGGAAAATGCCAAAATATTTCGAGATTAAGCAACATGCTTCTAAATAATGGCTTGATCAAAAAGAAATATCAAAAGAAAATTTTTAAATACCGTAAGTAAAAATAAAACACCAAAACGTGTGGGATGTAGCAAGAGCAGTGATTAGAGGGAAAGTTACAGCTTTAAATACATTTATTTAAAAAGAGAAAGATTTAGAGTCACCCACCTAAGGAAACTATAAGAAGAACAAATTAAAGCAGAAGAAAGGAAATTATATTTTTTAAAAAAAGAACAAAAATCAACAAAAGTTAAACCAGAAAAACAAAAGAGAAAATAAAACCAAAAAGTGCTTCTTTGAAAAGATCAGTAAAAATTGGTAAGTCTCTAGATAGGCTAAACCTGAAAAACAGAAAAATTCAAATTGCCACTGTCAGGAGTAAGAAAGGGGTCATCACTGCCGCTCCCAAGGATATTAAAAGGATAACAAGGAAATACTGTTAACAACCCTATGTCCACTAATTTTATATAGATGAAATGAACCAGTGTCTCAAATGACATGAACTATCATCACTCACTCAACGAGAAACAGATTATCTGACTAGCATCATAACTAGTAACAAAATTAAGTTCATAGTTTACAGCATTCCAATAATAAACCACCAGATCCAGCTAGTTTTACTGGTGAATTCTACCAAATATTTAAGAAATAAATTATACAATTTATCCACAATCTATTTAATAGAATAAAAGACAAAAAGAACACTTCCCAACTCATTTTATCAAACCAGTACAATCCTAATATAAAAATCAGATAAAGACATAATAAGAAAGAAAACTATAAGTGAATGTATCTCATAAATTAGACAAAAAAATTTTTTTTTTACCAAAATTTTAAAAACAAATTTTTTCCCACGTGTTCTGTACCCATTAAGCAGCAACAGCCATTTCCTTTCTTCCTCCAGCCACTGGTAACCACTGTCTTATTTTCTGTTTCTATGAATCTCACTTCTCTAGGTACCTCATATAAGTGGAATCATATAGTATTTGTTCTTTTGTGATTGGCTCATTTTACTTAGCATAATATCTTCAAGCTTCATTATGTTGTAGAACGTGTCAGAATGTCTTTCTTTTTAAGACTAGATAATATTGCATTAACAGACTGAATAAGAAAAATAACATTTTCATATCAATAGTGGAGAAATACATCAAATTTAACATTAATTTATGATTTACAAACAAAACTGGAATAAAGAGAACTTCTTTATTCTAGTAAAAGATATATTTTTAAAACAAAACAAAACAAAACAAAAACCCCTGTAGCTAAAGAAACTGAAGGTTTTCTTCATAAGTCTGGAAATATAGCAAGGATATATTCTCTCTCCACATTTTTTTTTTCAAAATTACAATGGAAATCCTAGAGAGCAAAATAAGGCAAGAGTAGAAAAGTAACGCACATTGAAAAAAAAGAAATAAGAAATTCACAGATGACATGATATCTATGTAGAAAACCCTAAAGATTCTACAAAAAAACCATACAAACAACAATAAAAAAAAATCTCTTGTAACTAATTGATGAGTAAAGTGAGGTCACAGGATACAGGTGCAACATACAAAAATAAGGTGCTTTCTTATATATCAGCAAACGAACAACTGAAATTTAAAATTTTACAAATAACATTTACAATATTACAAAAAAAGTGAACTATTTAGATATAAATCAACAAAGTATGTTCAGGATCCATTTGCAGAACACTACAAGCACTGATAAAAGACATTTCTAAGAGATCTAAATAAATGGAAAGATATTCTATATTCATGCACTGGAAGAATCATAATTGTTAAAATGTCATTTCTTCTCAACTTGATCTATCGAATCAACTCAACCCCAATCAAATTCCCAGCTAGGTTTTTTTTTGGTAACTTATTCTAAAATTCATACAAAAAGCAAAAGACCTAAACACCCACACAATATGGAAAATCCAGAAGAAAAAAGTTGGAGGGTGCACATTATTCAATTTCAAAACATACTATGCCTTACACTTCCATTAGAGAGCATGGTACTGGTGAAATAGACACAATGGAAAAGATAAACATACCACATAAATATAGTTAGCTTATTTTTGACAAAGGTGCAAACACAGTTTGATAGAGAAAGGATAGTCTTTTCAACAAATGGTGCTGGAAAAATTGGGCATCCACATGCCATAGTGTGTGTGTGTGTGTGTGTGTGTATACACAGACCTCAAAGTTTACACAAAAATGACTCCAAATGAATACAGAACTCAATGTAAAATGCAAAATTTAAACTTCTAGAAGAAAACCTATCTAACACTGGTTTAGAGATGACTTGTTAGATGTAAAACTGAAAGCATGATCCATGAAAGAAAAAATAGAGAAGTGTAGATTACAAAAATAAAAAATTCTACTCTGAAATACACTATTACTAGAATTAAATGAAGAACCACAAAGGAGAGAAAATATTTGCAAATCAAGTATCTGACAAAGGATTTGTATCCAGACTGTACAAAGAAATTTAAAACTCTGCAAGAAGCAAACAACCTAACTGAAAAATGAGCAAAATATCTGTCAAACACATGACCAGTGGGGATGTACACATGGAATATAAGCACATGAGATCATGCTCAACGCCATATGCTATTAGAAAAACGCAAATTAAAACAACAATGCAATATAACTACACACCTACCGGGATAGCTAAAACAGCAACAAACTCACAATATCAAATGTGGTGAGGATATAGATCGACAGGAACTCTCATTCCTGGCTGGTGGGAACACAAAATGGTACATCACTCTGGAGGACAACTTGGCAGCTTTTCAGTTTTTATTTTTTAGATGAGATATTTTTCAATTGTGGTAAAATCTGCATAAAATAACACCATTTTTACTGCACTTAAGTGTGCATTTTAGTGACATTAAGAACATCCACACTATCGTGCAACCATCAACACCATCCACCTCTGGAACACTTTTCATCTTCAAGCTTCATTTATGTTGTAGAACGTGTTAGAATGTCATTTTTCTTTGTTTGTTTGTTTGTTTTGTTTGTTTGTTTGAGACAGAGTCTTGCTCTGTTGCCAGGCTGGAGTGCAGTGGCGCAATCTTGGCTCACTGCAACCTCCACCTCCCAGATTCAAGCAATGCTTCTGCCTCAGCCTCCTGAGTAGCTGGGACCACAGGTGTGTGCCACCATGCCCAGCCAATCTTTTTGTATTTTTAGTAGAGACTGGGTTTCATCATGTTGGCCAAGATGGTCTTGATCTCCTGACCTTGTGATTCACCCACCTTGGCCTCCCAAAGTGCTGGGATTACAGGCGTGAATCACCACACCCGGCCCAGAATGTCCTTTCTTTTTAAGACTAGATAATATTCCATTGAATGTCTATATTAATACCACATTTTAAAAATGTATCTGCTGATGGACACAGGTTGTTTCCACTTTTAGGCTTCTGCTATTAATACTGCTGTGTGAATTTTTGTTCAAGTTCTCACTTATAATTCTTTCAGCATGGCTCTTTTTTACAAAGCTAAACATAGTCTTGTTATACAAACCATCAGTTGTTTTCCTATGTATCTATCCAGCTGACCTGAAAATTTATGTCCACACAACACCCAACCCACAGGTGCTTATAGAAACTTTATTCAGAAATACTAAAACTGGAAGCAACCAAGATGTCCTTCAAAAAGAGAATGGTTAATGTTATATATGTAATATAAAATGTAATATATCTATATAATAGAATACTACTCCGTGGTATATAAAGGAATGAATTTTCAATACAAGAAAATACATAGATGAATCTTAAATGTGTATTGCTAAGTAAAAGAACCAGACTAAAAACAATACATAGTATATGATTTCACTTACATAGTATTCTAGAAAAGCAAAAATATGGAGACATATCAGTGGTTGCTAGAGAACTGCAACGTAGGTGGGTAGCGTAAAATATGTGAAGTATGTGAGATTTCTTAGGGTGTTGAAACTATTCTCCATGATACTCCTGTGATGGATACATGGCACTATGAATTTGTCAAAACTCATGAAACATTACAGTACAAAAAGTGAACCTTAATGTATTTTTTATATGTACAAATTTCAAAAAATCAATTAGAAAGTTTGGAGATCCCAAGATTGGCACAGACTGTGTCAAATGAGTCTAACTGTATTACAAATATATGACATACCTCACTAAAGAAGAGGAAAAAAAGTACTGACCTAAGTAATTTTGAAAATGAATGGAGATTATAAGACTAAAGACAAGAGAAACTGTCTATAAGCACTGTACTCTAGTTGGTAAAGTTATTTCTCATAGGAGTACAGGTTGACAATTCAACACACTATGCATACATGATGAGACTGAGTAAATAAGTAAATTGATGACAGCTCTTGGGAGCTAGGTTTCTCACCGTTGGATTTGAAGGTTACAAATGAGGAAAGGGAGAAGGCTAGAATGTATCTTAGAATACTGAATTGGAGTTGAAAATATCAGTGTGAACTTATCTCTAGATTAACTTAGATACAGATGGATTAATGTAAAAAATAATTATAGATATGTCTGTCTATGCAGTTAATATATACATATATTTCCAACCTCATTCCACTGAAAGGGCCTAGAATCAATGACACGCCTTAGCAAAGAGCATGCCTGGCACCCAAACTTTGGTTTCAAATACCATTCTTGGATAAAAAAACCAGGACTCCTGGGAGAAATGGTAGATTATAAGGCTGGAGCAAAAACTATACAAGATAATCCTAGAGCATCTTACAAGGTCAGAAAGTAAGGAAGGACTAAAGAAAAAAACAAACAATGGGGTTATGTCAGAGCACATGGGAGCCAACACAGAGAGCTCCCAATGGCCAAAGCTGGAACATTCTGAACAAAAAAATAAATAAAATGTATTGGAATATAACCCAAAGCACAAAATAAATATATGTGAGTTCTTACTAATATAAACAATTTGTGAAACAAATTAAAAAATAAATGAGAATAGACAATTCTGCCATAAAGAATTTCCATGTGTTTAGTTACTTCCTCCTCAAGAAGATGGAGCATAACTCCTCAGTTCTTTAAACGAGGGTTGCTCACGGCTTTCTTCCAAATAATATAGTATAAAAAGTGGGCAGGAGAGGTGAGAGGAGAAGGACAACTCTGTAGTGCAGAGACCTGACACTACCTCAGCCATGTGATCAAGTGATAAATATCAGTGATATGTCATATTGACAGTAGTACACGATATAATGTGATAAAAATTACACATTACAAACTCTATTGTTTTCCAAGATCCCATACTTACCCATCTAATCATGAGAAAAAAAAATCAGAAAAACTCAAATTAAGAAACATGTTACCCAAAAACTGACCAATATTCTTCTTAAGTGTCAAGGTCATAAAAGATAAGGAATACCAGCAAACATCACAGTCAAGAGGGCTCTAAAGAGTCATGATGACCAAATGTAGCATTTCTTTTCATGTAGGATCTTGGAACAGAAAAAGAGTATTAGATAAAACCTGAGTAAACCCAAATGAAGTGTAAATTTTAGTTTACAATAACAAATTAATATTAGTTAATTAGTTTTGGCAAGTGTATCATACTGTTTTAAGATGACTCTGTTTATCAGTGCTCTAGAACATGCATTATTTCTTAATGTCCATAAAGTCTATTAATACGAAGTCCCCATTTATAACACCTCTGATATTTAATATATATAGTAAACTGTCAAAAATGTGACCATTTTCTTATTTCAGAGTCCCATCTCTCATTTCCTTGTGGTCTAATCCTCATAGCCTGGAACATTCAAGGACATCCCAAACCTATAGTTATTTCTATTGTGACCTGGTTAAGTAGAACTATTGGTTCCTAGACAAATTCCTCCTGCGGAATTTTTGAAAGCTTGAGCAACAGGCTTTGTAGCATAGCTTCAATCCTTAACTATCTGTGTACCTTGTGAAGGAGATCCAGTCCTAGAGCCAATTCTTGAATTCATTTGAAATATAAAGAATAAAGTTTTTCAAACAGAGAGAAAATTACTCTAAGCAAAATGGCCCTGAGATTTCTTCAGGGCAAGCTCCTTAAAGAGGGGAAAGAAAGCTCATTCTCAAGAAGATTTTTTTTTTTTTTTAATCAAAGAAAGGAATCAGAGATAATTGGAGTTGGAAAAAGCCATGGAGAAGATGTTTGGATAAGGTGTGGAGAAGAAGCCTCAGAGAGATTAAATGAGTCACCCATAGTCATAGTTCAGTTTGTTAGTATCAGAGAGGAAATAACGCATGGTTCTAAAGTAGCATGCCTGTCACATTTCAGCCTTTTACCTCTTTAGCAAATTTAACCTTTTCCATACAGCTGTTGAGATAACCTGCTGATCATACAAGCTAAATCAACATAAGGGACATATCTCAGAAAATGATCCCAAACTGCCTCCCTTTTCATTATTGAAAACCACGAGATGAAAGTCTTTAATAACTCACTGCACAAGAGGACCATTACTGTCAGCATATACCACTCAGACATATATTATAGCTTTTTACTTCTCCACACAAAATTGCTTTGAAATTTACATTTGCTATAAAGGATTCAAGTCCATCACTATTAATTTTCTTCTACAAATTATGTTTAATTATCACCTCTCTCCACCTAGGAAGAACCCTCTCTTGTATTCCTGTGTCTGTGCAGCTCTCAAGAAGAGTTTCCCCAGCATGAATCTGTGATGGTGGTTTTATATCCCCAGCTTGCCCTTCTTCGTCAATCTCACCCAGGCTGCTTGGAAATATGGAAATGAATGGTTAGCTTGGCTCCACATTTCCTGCATACATATGAAATCTGGTCTCTCTGAGCAAGGGGTAAAAAGACAACATTTTCCAGGCTTAGCTTATGGACAATTAGGCCAGAAATATTCCACTTTCAGATTCAAAGCAGTTTTGAAAGCCCACCCATGATTGATTGTTTAACAGCTCATACACTGTACTACACCTACTAAAGAAACTTCTTGGAGATTCGCTTCAAGGATCATCTTTATTCTCTCAGTTTTGGAATTCTAGAGGAAACTAATTTAAAAGAAATCAACCCAAATGCCCATCGACGATAGACTGGATAGGGAAAATGTGGTACATATACACCATGGAATATTACGCAGCCATCAAAACGATGAGTTTGCATCCTTTGTAGGGACATGGATGAACCTGGAAACCATCATTCTCAGCAAACTGACACAAGAGCAGAAAATCAAACACTGCATGCTCTCATTCATAGGCAGGTGTTGAACAATGAGAACACATGGACACAGGGAGGGGAGCACTACACGCTGGGGTCCGTTGGGGGGAAATGGGGGAGGGACGAGGGGTGGGGAGGTGGAAAGAGATAGCATGGAGAGAAATGACAGGTACAGGTGAGGGAACGGAAGGCAGCAAACCACACTGCCATGTGTGTACCTATGCAACAATCTTGCATGCTCTTCACATGTACCCCCAAACCTAAAATGCAATAAAAAAAAAGAAATGGAGATATCAAAAAAGTATATTTTATTATTTTTAAATCTAGTTTCTATGTTTTCTTACTGCATGGCGTAATATAAATTGCATGGTCTTTGAAGTCAGGTACATCAGTGGTCAAATTATAACTACTGAAAATGTATGCAACTTCAGGCAAGTTGCTTATCTCTGAGCCCCAGATCTCTCAACCTTAAACATAAAGCTATTTTAACTTAATTGTGATTGGCATGTATTATGCTTGGCAACTTCAAGGAATTCAAATGTTAATTTTCTTCCCCTTCCAAATTCAATGAGGCAATATTTTTGTCTATAATTTTTGTTTGCAACTGATCAAATTTCAACTCAAACTAGCTTAAGCAAAGAGGAAGTTTACTGACTGACTCACATAACCAGCAAGTTCAATATGTCTCTGGCTTTAGACATAGCCAGATTAAAGTTTTCAAGCAATGTTGCCATGGCTTTTGATTCTGTTTATCTCTGCTTGGTGCTGTTCAGAACATAAGTACTGACCAGATGCCTGGCAAAATAACCCACGTAAGTTACATATCTTTAGCCTCAGTACATATTTTTAATACATATTTAACAGCATCACCATCCACTAAATTCACTCAACCTCCAAAATTAGAAGCCATCCTTGTTTCCTCCATTTTCTTTTCTTTTTTTTTCTTTTTTTTCTTTCTTTCTTTTTTTTTTTTTTTTTTTTTTTCTTTTTTTGAGACAGAGTCTTGCTTTGTTGCCCAGGCTGGAGTGTAGTGGCACTGCAACCTCCCCCTCCCAAGTTCAAGCAATTCTCCTGCCTCACCCTCCCAGGGGATGAGATTATAGGTAGCTGGGATTACAGGCATGCACCACCATGTCCAGCTAATTTTCTCTGTGTGTGTATTTTTAGTAGAGGTGGAGTTTCACTATGTTGGCCAGGCTGGATTTCTTCCATTTACTTGATACTTCACTTCATCTATAGTTTATCAAGTCTTCTTAGCTCTACCTTCAAAATATATCCTGAAAGACCCCTCTTTGTCTTTTAGCTTCTTCCCTAGTGCAAGCAAACATCCATTCCTGCCTGGACTAATGCAGTAGTTTCCTAACTCACATCCCTGCTTCCACGCTTCCTCATATACATACCATGATATCTTCAACAGCCAAGAGGTACCTTTTTAAAAACAAGTGAGTTAATATTGCTCCTTCACCTAAAAGCTTCCAATGGCTTGTCAATTTTGCTTAGACTAAAATGCATCTTGTCATTGGGCTGCAGTCACCAGGTAAACTGGTCCTTTCCTACCTTTCAATCACAATCAGATTCATTCTAACCCTTTCATAACACTCCAGCTATGAAACTTCTTCTTCAATTCGTAGAACACACCATGCTCATGCTCATTCTCACTCATTCCAGGGCTTTTCCTCTCCCTCTCTGTGCCTGGAATTTTCTGCTCTCATCACTACATGGCTGGCTGATTTTGCCTGATGATTCAGGAATCAAGTCATAGGGTACCTCTTCATTGACTCAGAGTAAAGTATCCCCTTACCATCTATGCAATCTCTCATACATTACTCTGCTTTATTGAATCTATTGTTCCCTATTCATTTCCTTCTTTTCATGTGTCTTGCTCTTTACTATATCCATGGTACATAGATGCATGTTGGGACCACACGAGAGAATATATAAATACCTGCTATTGAATAAATACTTGCTATTGAATACATTTATAATTATTTATTCAATAAATTATTGAATTTATTGAATAATTATAAATGTACTCAATAAATTATTGAATTTATTGAATAATAATTGAATTATTCAAACATTGAATTATTGAATAAATAATTATAAAATATATTTTCCCATAACTTTTATAGATTATATGATGTTGTGGAATAGCACAGGACATTCTATTTTCTATCTGGTTATCACATGCATTATGAGATTTACATATCTGTAAGTACTAAGTAATTGACATCTATAACCTTATTATTTGTGAAATATCATCTACTCATTAATAGCCAGACATCTTAACATGGTTCAGGTGGTTACTGGAATTATATGATCACAATTATATGTGCTAGGTTAATGACTCTTTCAATGAGATGCAGCAATATAATATTTGTATCTTTCTTGTTTTCATATACTTTGACTAATTGTTTTAGAATTAGCTTCAGCTCATCTACTTCAATTACTGAAGAGTTCCTTGATATTGAGTCTTGTTTTTCCATTGATTGAAGTTAACAATGATTGGCTAAAGTAAATTTGAAACCAGTATATAATATGAGAGTAAGAACCTATATGCTTTGTTTAAATAACTCAAGAAAACTGTACATTTTGACCCAGAAGCTCTTTACTCAGGTAACCCAAATGAAAGTAACATCATTATCAACAGCATCATCATTAAAACATCAAATCTATCATCATTAAAACAGCGAGTCTCATGAGTTTTGAAAAGATTGTGAGAAAGGAGACAGACATTCAGTGATTTTCTATTGCAGAACATAGGACATTTTAATTGACCCTGAATATAACTTTGGTGTATTGGGGTGTTAGTACTACTTAATATAAGATTATATTTTTTACGAAGAACATTTGATGGTTCAGAATTACTCCAAATATGCATAAGTAGAAATCTTGCAGATTGAAACTAATACATTAATCCATACCTTTGAGTACAATCCTTCATCTAGGTACTTGTCACCTTACTGAGGGAGTGTCCTTCCTCAATATTTGTCCACAAAGGGATTTTGAAAACTTGGTCAAATGCCATGGGAAAGGTACAACATGTGCAAATTCTTAATCTACAAACAATAATAAGAACAGGAAATAGGGTTTGTCAGGCATGATTTTTTCCTAATGACTCTATCTTGGGTCCTGGTGGGACTTGATTTTCCTCCTCAGTACTCATAAAATAGCTTGTATTATTCCACAGTGTAACACCGATTAAAAAGACAAAAAAAAAAAATATCAGATGTATAGTTTGTCATACTTTTCCCTTTTGGAAAAACAAATATGGTCCTCTATCATCTGGCAATTTGCCTAATCTTAGGGATTTTATTTGGAAACTATCTTGGGATTTAAGTCTAGCCAGTAAGGAGCTATTCCCTATTAGAACCACAACTTACTCTCTTACAATCTTGCCAACCATCTAGGGTCTCAGCTGCCACACATTCAGTGTCACAGACTTCAACCCCCCCAAAAAAATAACCTTTGACAAAGAAGACCAGAGGAAATGAGTGTATTTTGCACATTGTATGCATTGTTATGATAAAGAAGAGTCAGAGAAAGAGCTCTAGATATTCAGAAAAAATCTTAGCCTTGGCACCACATGGAATTTGCAGCATTTTTCTCCACCCTAGAATCTCACCAGGAGATTGCTATTCTGACATGAGCCAAGATCAGCATGTCTACCATTCATTTACTTACCATAGTCACAGCTTTAATTGTATGCTTTTCGGAAGCTTGACTTATCTGTGTGTGTTTCTTAGAAACACGTGACCAGGTTTGAGCAGAGAAGATGAGAAACCCTCAACAGACACATGGCTTCCACAAGTGGATCAAAAGCAAAATTGAGAATTTCTTGACAACTTTTTCATTGCACTTCCGCTTTTCCCTCCTTAAGCCCTCCCAAGGAGAGAAAAGCTCTTCTCTTCTCCCAAGGACTGAGTCATCTTGCGTCTCAGTGGTGGCCCTAATTTCCCACAGAGACACTTCCAAACATCCCAAAGCTTTGTATGTCTGATTTTTTTTTTTTTAATGATAGACTCTAAGAAAGGAACTACTCAGATACATTGCAAAAGCATTTTTAAGGACTTCACTATATACTATCAAAATGGTATTCTATTTTTTCATCTGAAAACTGAGACCTCCTGCTGTCACAAAGCTGAGTTCTCAGGACTGAGAATTGAAGCCAGCTATATCAATATAATTTTACTCTTTCTTCCAGGAAATTGTTGTCCATTAAGATAAGGCTGTAAACCAATAAATAATTTCACTGGTAGCTTCAGAAAATTTCTAAGAACTAAGTGATATAAATAACTAATTTGCGCATATGGACAAACAGATCCCTTGTCAAAACAATAGATTGCCTTTGTGTGCAAATAGCTCGTGAATCAAACTACTTTTACTTGCCAAGACTTGCTTAAAGATCCTTGTATCACTGTTTTATTTATTATCACCTATTTTAAAGGATTACATCATAAGATTCAGTCACTCACTATGAAATCCTTATACTGAAATAACTCCCTTAAATCACTGGAGCCTAGACCTCCACATCCTAAAGATGTCTACCCATGAATACTCTCTCTGAGACATGACTAAGATCTCTGTTAAGTTGGCATTCTCCATTACTGCAGTAGGTTTAGTAAACTTAGCTTTGCTTAGGGGCAGTTTATTCCAGTGGCTTTTTGGAAATCAGCTGTCAGGACATCAACAAACATGTATCAACTTACTTTCTGGTGCCTTGCCAGACACTGGGGATTCAGCAGTGGCTAAAAATGACATAGATCATGTAATCCTATGAGTGAGAAAAATGACAATCAAATAATTGTAAGTATATAAGTTCCAATTGTGATTTGTGTTTCAAGAAAAAGTTACAAGGTGTTACAAGAGTAAATAACCAGATAATGTGACCCTTTTCAATTAAGGAGGCTATATGGAGTAGGTGATGTTTGATTTGCGATTTCAAGGATAAGGCTTAACTAAGTGGCCTGCAGGAGGTGACACAGAGGAAGGGGAAGAGGAGGAGGAAGAACAGAAGGGAGAAGAGGTATAAACATGGAAGAAGGGAAGGAGAAAGGAAAATAGAAAAGGAGGAGACAGGGGAAAGAGAAGAGGGGAGTTAAAAGAAAGAAATGAAAAGGAAGAGGATAAAGTCAGAGGGAGAGCAGAGGGGGAAGTCTGAGAGCTTTCAAGGAATATGGAAAATCTATATGACACCAACTTAAAAAATATTTCCTTACCCTGGAACAAAGAGCAAAGAAGAAAGCAATTCGAGATAAGACCAGAGAGGCCGGGCGCGGTGGCTCAAGCCTGTAATCCCAGCACTTTGGGAGGCCGAGGCGGGTGGATCATGAGGTTGAGAGATCGAGACCATCCTGGTCAACATGGTGAAACCCCGTCTCTACTAAAGGTGCAAAAAATTAGCTGGGCATGGTGGCACGTGCCTGTAATCCCAGCTACTCAGGAGGCTGAGGCAGGAGAATTGCCTGAACCAAGGAGGCGGAGGTTGCAGTGAGCCGAGATCGCGCCATTGCACTCCAGCCTGGGCAACAAGAGCGAAACTCCGTCTCAAAAAAAAAAAAAAAAAAAAAAAAAAGACCAGAGAAAACCGTAGGAGCAACATGACATATAGACCAGAAAAGTTGTACAATTTAACCTTCATCCATAAGTGTATGGAAGTGTCTGTTTTATCATATAATTGCTAACATTAAGTATTATCATATGTTCATCTTTGCTAATTTGGTAGATAAAAAATGGCCTCCCATTATCTCAATTTTTAGTTCTCTGTTTACTGGTGAACTTAAAAAGAAAAGGTAAATTAACATTTTTATTTCTTCCATTATAACTTATCTCTTCCTATCCTTGGCTTCAATTTATCCATTGAACCTCCTGTTCTTCTTATCTATTTTAACAAGATTTTATATATTAAGTTAGATTAACCCTTAAGCATCTTTGTTGCAAATATTTCTTCTAGTCTGTGGTTGGCTTTTAATCTTTGTATTGCTTTGTACATATACAGATCTTTCTTTAACATAAATTCATAAATATTTTTATTGGTTCATTTTTCTTTGTGCTTCTTCTTAGAACCCTTTCTAATTCAAAGACTTAATCAACTAAATGTTTTGAAAACTTTTTTTTTTGAGACTGAGTTTTGCTCTTTCTGCCCAGGCTGGAGTACAGTGGCGTCATCTCAGCTCACTGCAACCTCTGCCTCCTGGGTTCAAGCAATTCTCATGCCTCAGCCTCCCAAGTAGCTGGGAATACAGGCATGTGCAACCATGCCCAGCTAATTTTTGTATTTTTAGTAGAGGAGTTTTTCACCATGTTGGTCAGACTGGTCTTGAACTCCTGACCTCAGGTGATCCACCTGCCTCAGCCTCCCAAAGTGCTGGGATTACAGGCATGAGCCTCTGCACCCGGCCTTGAAAACTTTTATAATTTGGATTTCTAACTGAAAACGTGAAACATTTGGTATTTATCTTGGAATCTGGAGTCTGCTAAGGATCTAAATGTACTTTTTCTGCCTTAAGAATTATCCAATTGCCCCAGAGCCATTTGTTGATTAATCTTTCCCATCTTATCTCCTCAGGTTTTTCTTGCCTCCTTTATCATATTTTGTTTTCTCATATCCTATAATTTATTACAAAGCTACCACCTATTCCACTTAATTTTTCTGCTTGTTTATCCCTGGGCCACATTGATTTAATTATTGGAGCTTTACACTAAGTTTTAATATCTAGATACAGCCTGTCTCAGCTCTTACCTTGTTCCTCTTCTGGAAGCACCTAAGAATAATAGTATAAAGTTCTAAAGAAACAACTCCTGAAGTGGAAATTTTCAGTGTAACAGATTCACCTTCTAACATGGAAATGCCATTCCAGACAACTCATAAAGTTCATATGTAATATCTGGCCTGCTACTTCCATCTTCCAGAGCAGTAATTGAAAATACTAACATGCAAAGACCAGCACTGGAGGTCAGGTTTCACAGCTTTCAGAATCTATATGAGGGTGCCCTTTAATTTGTACTTTTTCATACATAAAATGGTGTCGTGGACCGTCCGGGACGGGTAGGCACATCTGCCCGGGGGTCTCTCGACCTGCAAGAGGGTCCCAATACCTGGAAGAGGGAGTGCGCCTGGAAAAATAATAAAGACAGAGAGAGAGAAAGTGAGGCGTCTGGAGGGCTGATAGGCTGTGCCTAAACAGCAAATTTTATTTTTCAAAGGCCAGGAATAAATACACTTTCTTGGCTCTGGTTTATGTCATAGTAAGAGGAATGCAAATGTATGCCTCACATAGCCTATACAATAGAGAAGTCAGATATGCAATCAATGGTTGTAAAAAGTAACAGAATTTCCTACAATCACAAAGCTTGTTTACATCCAAACATTATTCACAAAGCTTGCTTACATCCAAACATTATTCACAAAGCTTGTTTACATCCAAACATTATTCCTCCTGGCTGCAGGTATCTCTGGTTTGACCTTGTTTTAGAACTGAGATGTGAAAAGGTTTTTTGGTTTTGCTCATCAGAATATCTTTTATCGGATTCTCCTTTGTCTACTCCTGACTCAACTTAACTCAACTTCCCCATTCAGGAATCTCTGAGTCAGGAATCAAAGCCATCCCTTATGGTGGCATTTTGCTTTGCAAATATAGACAGTTAAACCATTATCTAGGGTACAAGGCAGTCAGGTAAGGTTTAAGGCTTATTCTTAAAGTCATAAAAAGGTTAAAAGCAGGAACCGGTTGCTGGTAGGGGGTCACTCAGTCTAGCAGCAACGCATAGTTTTAGGCCCAAACGATATTGTGGTTGATATTAGAAACTGATCATTCATCTTTAAGTTCCTATATTTCCGGATAGCTCGACTGCCTCCAGTAGGAAACTGTGTTTGGGATCAAACTCACCGTATAGTGAGACTCTTGCCTTTTAGGGGTCTCACACGGGAATGTTCCCCACAAAATGGTAGTCCCTGTGTCTCTCACTAAGCTAAGGTGAGGATAAGATAATGTTGTACAAACCGTTGTTAGGACTTACCAACCAGATGCAAGAGGCCAGAATTTGTTCAGCATCCACAGCTAGACCAGGTCTTGCTGCTGGTGGCCATGACTGGACCAAGGTCACACCAGCTCCTCCAAGGAAGTTTACCGTCCTTGCTCTCCACATTGAACCTGGCCTCTTCAGCCTATAACCTCATAATTTTCAGGATCAAGTTTTGCAATTACTATTATGAAAGCAAATATTTGAATGCTGAAAGGGTATTGCAATTTAATCCTGTTATAAAAGGAGATGAGGTCTCAATCTGTCACCCAGCCTGGAGTGCAGAGGCGCGATCTCGGCTTACTGCAACCTCTGCCTCCTGGGTGTTCAAGCGATTCTCCCACTTCAGCCTCCCGAGTAGCTGGGATTACAGGCATCTGCCACCATTCCCTGCTATTTTTTGTATTTTTAGTAGAGACAGGGTTTTCACCATGTTGGCCAGGCTGGTCTCAAACTCCTGACCTCAAGTGATCCACCTGTCTTGGCCTCCCAAAGAGCTAGGATTACAGGTGTCAGCCACTGCACCTGTCCGGATTTTGTGATACTCAATTCTCTTCAAGAGCAGAGGGAAGAAAGAAGAGGTTGGTTCCTTCCATGTTCATCCTATGTGAAGAAAGGAAGGGAGGAAGGGAAACATCTGTTACAAGATCAAGCAAATGGCTAAGAGAAAAAGGAAAAGAAGAACAGAGACATGGACCCTTTGAAATTTGGCCGGTCCCCTCACTTCATGCAAGGTGGATTTCAGTGAGAAAAAATCCTGGAGTCTTCCAGGAGATCTCTTGCTCCAACCAGAGAGCTGTTTGCACAGGTCCAGCCTGATAGGAAAGGCAGATCCCAGCAAGGCCTCAGGAAGCCACAGACACCCTCCCATTCTCCGAGGCTGGCCCCAAGTTGTCACACACCCCAGCAAACCCCAACAAGTTAATTTGTAATCTTAGGGGGAAAATGATGGTCTGCACTGTGTCTGTCACCGAGCGCTCTCCCTGCCAGTTTAAACAGCTGATTAGTTAGCGCCACTGGAATCGATCCGCATCAGTTCCACCTGCATGCACCCACCAGGAACCACTTTATTGTAAATCAATCATTCTGAAAACATCTCACAAAGGGGCCAGGCTGTACTAACAAGCCGTCAATTCCTGCTGCCTGTTGGCAGAGCCCAGCAAAGGAGGAGTACAACCAACGTTTATTCAAAAATGATCTCTTCAGGTTCTTTGGAGCCTGGGGAGGTGGTGGAGATTCGGGGATGCATTGGGGCTTCCTAACGCCTGCACATGCACGCACACTCCCAAATCTATCTCTGAGGACAGAGAGCCAAGGTGTGACTGGGCCCTCATTTTAAAAAACGGTGGGATGAGGGAGGGGGCAAAATATTTGAAGAGAAACTTTACAAAAGAAGATATATGGTTGTCCATTAGCACATTAAAAAGAGCTCAACATCATTAGTACTCTTGGAAATGAAAATTAACATCTCCACGAGGTTCCTATGCCACCACCAGAACTATTAAAAAGACTGAACACCCAAGAACCTTGAGGATGTGGAGCAAACTGAACTTTCAAACATTGTACAAAATGATATCACTACTTTGACAAAAAGGTCTAGGAATTTCTTATAAACATGAACTTACCCTGTCATTAGTAATTCTGCTCTTAAGTATGTATTTTACCCAAGGGAAATTACTTGCAAGTGAATATTCATAATAGCTTTATGCACAATACCCAAAATCTGGAAGCAGCCCAGGTGTTCATCAACAGGTAATGAATAAACAAATTGTGGTATATCCACACAAGCAAAGATGCTACCCAGCAATCAAAAGGAATCAACGACTGATACACACAATGACATGGATAAATGTCAAAATCATTGCACAGAGAGAGGAAACCTCACAGAAGAGTACCAACTCTATGTTTCCACTTACATGACACTCTAGAGCAAACAAAACTAATCTACGGGGCAGGGGGTGGGGGTGGAATAGTGGTTTCCCCTAGGGAGGTGGGATTGAGGACAGATTGGGAATTTACTGGACTGTTAGTGGTGTTCTATGTCTTGAGAGGTCTTTGGATTACACAGACGTATGCATGTGTTAGAACTCAGTGAAGAGTCCACCTAACATTTCTACCTTATACTGTATGCAAATTTTGTCTCCAAACTAAAAAGTGAGAGAGAAGTACTTTTAAATACAAATAAATATTAATTTAATTAATAGTTTGTGTTTGGGGAAAAGTATCAAAGTCTGCAATTTATTTTATTTTATGTATTTATTTTTATTTTGAGACAGGGTCTTGTTTTGTTACCCAGACTATGGCGAGATCTCAGCTCACTGAAACTTCTGCCTCCCAGGCCCAGGCTGTCCTCTTGCGTCTGCTTTCCAAGTAGCTGGGACCACAGACACTCCCCACCACACCTGGCTAATTTTGGATTTTTTACAGAAGCAGGGTCTCACTGTGTTGCTCAGGCTGGTCTTGAACTCCTGGACACAAACAATCCTCCTACTTCTGCCTCCCAAAATGCTGGGATTACAGACATGAGTCACCATACCCAGCTGGAATTTATTTTAAAATGCATTTTAAAATGAGATGGGACAGAGGAGTGGACAGATGGATAGATATGACATAAAGCAAGTATAGTAAAACAAGTAGGGTGGGGTTGAATTTGGATGTTCTCTGTAAAATCCTTTCAACTGTTTTGTATATTGGTAATTTTTCATAATACAATGGTGGGGTGGAAGAATTTTTCATAATGCAATGAGTTGGATGGTCTTTCCTTACCTACTCAGCATTCATAGGACACAATTCATAGGACACAGAATTCATAGGGCTTTGTGCCCTAATGATCCTATGGGTCTCTAAATCAATCTTTCCCTTATTCATTGACTAGAAGAAATGACTACATTTTGGCTTTGCAGAAGATACACTTGCCAGATAACACTAAGAATATGCTTCTTGGTGAAAAGATGTGCAGATAACATTTTAATTGGTTTCCAAGAGCCTTCAACAAGACATACTCAACTCCCTTTAGTTAAAGAAATGGGACAAAGGCATTTTGTCTTGAGATGTTTTTTCCCTTCACTTGTGACTTCTCTCTAAATCTCAGTATGTGAACGGGAAAGGCTGAGAAAGCTCTGCTTCCATCCTGGGTAATGGAGAGCTCTACTGTCCTCCTTTGGTTGGAAGGCATGATGGCACCAACATGATTTTGCCTAGTATGGTTCAGACAGCCCCATGCAGGAGCCACTTAGGTCGTTTGCTGACAGATGATTGCATTGTCAGCATGGCATGTTGGAGGGTAATTGTGTGATTATGATGCCCTTGTAAACCTTGCATCAGAAAAGCAAAACTCTGGGAGTAGTTTGAGCAGTGGGGAGGAGTAAAATTGGACTGCAAGGAGGAGCAGCTGAATGCCTGTGGCCTGTAACTTCAGTGGGGGTTTGTGGAGGCACAGATGGGAGAACCAGCTTAAAGCCACTTGGGAGACAGTTATGGTAATGAAACATCACAAGGTAATAATGGTTACGACATAACATAGTTAGAAGAAACCTTGGATTTATTAGGACTTGGCAGCTGAGGAGCAACAGGACTTAAAGAGGCATTAGATGTGTTGAAATTACTGGTACTGATGCAGGAGTTAAGCAATCGGATTGCTAAATCTAGTTTGCCTGGGTCCGAATCCCAGCCGGCCACTTACTACCTGTGACCATGGGCAACTTAATCCATCCAACTCTCTAGGCCTCTGTTTTGCCTTATCTATAAAATGATTTAAATAATTATAGCCCTCATATGGATGCTGTGAGCATGGGTTGAGTGAAGTAAAAAAGCTGAAAATAATACTGGGCATATGATCAGCATCATAGAAATATTCATTATGACTTTAGGCAAACTGCCCCTTCCTCTGGGCCTTGGATGGTCTCAAGCTACAGAAATACAGTGTGAGGCTCCAAATATTACTCTCTGTTGCTTGGCTACTCTCTGCCCTCCGTTCAGCTTGAATTTTCTTGTTCTGGGCATGGGCCATAACTCACCACAGCAAGCAGGATGAATGCAATGTGTGAGCAAGTCTGTTTTAAGCTGAGTAGATATTTTCAGGATTCCTTCAGAGAATTAAAGCACAGGGTCCCTACACTTCTGGGTGGTTATCTAACATCTCCAGGCCTTGATTTATCTTCTTAAAATGGGGATACTCATGCCAGTTTTGCAGGCTATTATGAGGATGAGAATAATAAGGTAAAGCACTGATCACCACAAATGGCACATAATAGGTGCTCAATAAATGACATATTGCCATCACGTGTGTATACATATACACATAAATATACAACACACATATACACACACATTTAGTTGCAGTAAAATGGTTATATACATGATTATAATAATAACAATTATTACTACAACCAAAAACTACAACCAGATAAATGAGGGTTGTAATTGAATATTTATTTAGACATATGAGCACTATTTTCTTTAGGCATAGGCTACTTGGAAAACAAGAATTCAGCAAATGATCCATTCCACTGTGTTTTATACCTGATTCTACAGTCAAGCACTGTGTAACAATGTTTCATTCAATGATGGACCACATGTGCAACGGTAGTTTTATAAGATTATAGTGGAGTTGAAAAATGCCTGTTGCCTACCGATGGAACAGCGGTAACATAAAACAATGCATTACTCATGTAATTGTGGTGACTCTGGTATAAACAAACCTCCCACACTGCCAGTTGTATAAATGTATAGCACATACGTTTATGTATAGTACATAAATAATCTTTTTTTTGAGACAAGTTCTCACTGTCAGCCAGGCTGGAGTGCAGTGGTGCAATCTCAGCTCATTGCAATCTCTGCCTCTGGGGTCAAGTGATCCTCTTACCTCAGCTCCCCCAAGTGACTGGGACCACAGGCATGTGCCACCATGCCTGGCTAATTTTTTGTATTTTTTGTAGAGATGTGGTTTTGCCATGTTGCCCAGGCTGGTCTTGAACTCCTGAATTCAAGAGATCTGCCCACTTTGGCCTCCCAAAGTGCAGGTATTGTAGGCATGAGCCACTGCATCTGTCCCACAATACTTGATGATGATAATAAACCACTATGTTACTGGTTTATACATTTACTATACTATACTTTTTATTGCTATATTAGAGTATACTCCTAATACTACATTTTTTAAAAAATTTAACTGCATAACAGCCTCAGACAGGTCCTTCGAAGGTATCCCAGAAGAAGGCATTGGTATCATAGGAGAAGACAGCTCCATATGTATTATTGATCCCAAAGACCTTTCAGTGCAACAAGATGTGGAGGTAGAAGTAGTGATATTGATGATCCTAACCCTGTGGAGGCCTAGTCTAATGTGTGTGTTTGTGTCTTTGTTTTTAACAAAAATATTTCAGAAGCTTTTTAAAAAGTCAATAGAAAAAAAGCTTATAAAATAAGGATATGAAGGAAGAAAATATATTTGCACAGCTGTGAGGTCTATTTCTGTTTTAAGCTAAGCATTACTACACAACGGTCACAAAGTTTAAAAAAATTAAAAGTTTATAAAGTAAAAAGGTCACAGTAAGTTAAGGTTAATTTATCATAAAAGAAAGAAAATTTTTTTTGTCAATTTAGTATAACCTAAGTGTACATGTTTATAAAGTCTACAGTAGCGTATGGTAATGTTCTAGGCCTTCACATTCACCCATAGCTTCACCCAGAGCAACTTCCAGTCCTGCAAGCTCCATTCATGGTAAGTGTCCTTTATGGGCGTACCATTTTCTATCTTTTACACTGTATTTTTACTCTTTCTTTTCTACCTTTAGGTACACAAATAACATTCTGTTATCATTGCCTACAGTTTTCAGTGCAGTGATATGCTGTGGAGGTCTGTAGTCTAGGAGCAATAGGTCATACCATATAACCTAGGTGTGTAGTAGGTCATACCATCCTGGTTTGTGTACATGCACTGTGCAATGTTTGCAACACCACAAGATGGCCTAACATCACATTTCTTAGAACATATGCCAGTCTAAAACTATATATATTATAATCGTAAGAAAACATAGGAGCTATATTTAATAGCGCCGTATAGAGCAAGGATTAGAAGAACTAATTCTCCATGGATCACTTATTAGTAGTAACAGAATGATAGTGGTAGTAGTGATGTTGATGGCAACACAAACTACATCAAGTGATTTCCAGTTTATCAGCTTATGTTCATTCAAATACTCCTCCTTTCCAGCACTTTAAAACCACCAAGCAAAATAACATTTAATCTTATGTCTAAGTATCAAAATGAGAAAATTGAGAATTTGAAAAAATATATAACTCGACTCTTTCTTTCATTAAATATATTTTCTAACTTGTCATGTACTCAGCATAGTGTCATATGTTTTGGGCACAAAGAAGACTAAGACATGATACCGTGCACAGTGGATTCAAATCGAGATAAAGCAACATTTTTCAAGGGGCACCCTCCTATCCCCTAACAATAGAAGTTTCTCGGTCAAAAATGTGTTAATTTCTACTTCCCAACTATTACCCTGATGGAGATCCACAATGCACATTGGCATATTCAATGCACTAAGCAGTCCTAGAGAGACCTCGCTATTTTACTCTGCATTTCAACAATTATTTGACCACAGACTCTCTTTGTTGGAAAGACATCTATTTATATCATTTGGGAAATCTGCAGGAGAAGAAAATGAACATATAAACATGTACACTGACCTGTGACAAAGGCCAAGGCAGCTTGGTGGCCTGAACAGCCTGGGAGCGAAGAGGATGAAATGGTCTGATCTGCCTCTGCATGAACCAAGGCACCCACCTTTGAGCCAAGGGAAGACATCTTGGGATCATCCCAGAGTGTTTTGACCTAAACCACAGTGCTCCTAGTAAGAAGAGACAGACTTTCCGTGTTTACCCTTCCCACTCAACAGAGATGCTCCAAGGAGGGTGATGTCCTCCGGTTCTTGTTCTCTTTGGGAAGCTCAGCATTGGTTTTTCAACATGTGAAACAAGGAAATTTAATTTGGTCATTTCTAATAATATGCTGGTGTTCCATGATGCGCTTTTTAAGTATAGAGTCTGTACAACTCAATTAAGCGTTGATGGCATACAGGCCAACACAGCAGGTATTTCTGTTGGGAGATAAGGATGGCCCCAAATCCGGAGCCCATAAGCAAAGCGCATTATTAAGATGTTTATCTCATTAATGCTGAAATACACTGATTTGGACCACTGAGGATCCAGGCTATATCATAACAGATGTCTTGAGAAAGAAGCTTCCAGGTTAGACTTGACTGGAACAGCAAGTTTTGGGGTGAAATCTCCACTTTTGAGGAATTTTATCACACCTACAGGTAGTTCTAGGTTCTGTCTAACAGAAATACAAAAAGAGGTTCATGTATGAATGAGTATCTGAAAATAACGTAGTAAGGGTGGTAACCCCACATTTCTGTAAGTAGCCCTCCCATGCAACACCCCTCTTATTTTGTCTTCTCTGTGATTATAAGCATGTATGATACACGATGTTGCTCAAACTAGGGACTCTAACCCCATGGATCAGAATATATATGTTCTCAGGAGTTTGTACATTTGCCAGGGGAATATTTTTATTGAGGTAAAATGAACATAACATAAAATTTACTATTTTAACATTTTTTAAGTACACATGTCAGTGGCATTGGTACATTCACATTGTTGTGTCACCATTACCACCATTTATCTTAAGAACTTTCCATACAGCCCAATTGAAACTCCATGCCCACTAAACAATAACTCTCCATGCCCCTTCTCCCCAGCTCATGGAGACCAACATTTTAACTTTGTTTCTATGATTTTGACTACTTTAGTTACCTCATATGAGTGAAATCATACAGTATTTGTTTTGTAACTGGCTTATTTCACTTGGCGTAATGTCCTCAAGGTTTATTCCTGTTGAAGAGGAAGGAGAATTTTTAAACATTGCGGTTTCATTACACACCCATATATTTATATACAGACATCCCATGCCATCTGGATGACCACATGGTAAGGATATCCACTAGCTTTTAGGGTCCATTTTATACTGTGTGTTTATGATATAATTTCAGGATAATGAAAACATATAGCATACCTGAGGTTTTATAGTCACTTAAGTAGCAAATAATGCTGAGAGAGTTGAGTTATCCCCAGAATCTGTGAATGTTACTTACGTGACAAAGGGACCTTACAGATGTGATTGAAGTCATAGACCTTGAGAAAAAGATATCCTCAATTTGTTCTAGTGTGCCTGGTTTAGTCATGCAATCTCCTTAAAAGTGGAGAATCCAGCAACAAGAGCAGAACTCTTTCTAAAAAAAAAAAAAAAAAAAAAAAAAATGGTGGAGAATCCTTCTTGGCTGAAGTTACAAAAAGATACATGGCCAAAGAAGGATGAGAGAGAGGCAATGTAAGAGGCATTCAACTCCCCATTGCTGTCTTTGAAGATGGAGGCATGAGGCCATGAGCCGAGAAATGTGGGCAGCCTCTAGAAGCTAAAAAGTCAACGAAATTGAGTTCCCCTAGAGCCTCCAGAAAAGATTGCAGCCCTACTGACATCTTGATTTTACCTCAGTGAGACTCATGTCAGATTTATGAATGACAGAACTGTAGGAGAATAAAGTCTGGTTGTTGTAACCTGCCAAATTTGTGATGATTTGATTCAGCAACCATATAAAACTAATACAATGTGTCAAAACAAAAAAACTGGCACCATCGCCCCAGATTCTGTATTCACATTTCAAAAAGATGTATTACCCAAACCCTATCTATATGGACAACTTGCAGAAGTACGTTTTGGAGTTCTTCCAATCTGAATTTCATCAATAATGGATTTAGACTAAACATCTGTTAATCAAATATTCTAAAGTGCCTACTATGTGCCAGGTATTGTGCTAGGTATTAGGTACTCATAGGTACATTAATCCACCCTGATGGCTGGGCTTAGGTTGCTGACATTCTCACAAAGGTAATGAAAAGTAAATAAGCAAATACATAAGCCTATTGAAGCAAGACCTCTTCCTAACCCCTTCGTGGGCAGGAACTGGACTGTGTGGGTGCTGGCAGGGGGCAAGCTCCACTCACTCACTGCTCTACCCCTCATGGGATGGGGAGCACAGATAAGTGAGTGCAGGAGCTGGGGTGAGTGCTTTTGGGCACCGGCAAGAGCAAACTCTATACCAGCCCCTCATCGGCATCTAGGGAAGGGTGCCCACAATCCCTGAAGACCAGAGGAAGTGTTACAGTGCCCTTTAGTTATGCCATATCTGGATGGCTTAAGTGTCAACAGCTCAGTGGAGAGTCAGTGTGAGAAAGAGCCTTTTGCACCCACACTTGTGGCACCCAAGTTCTTGTCCAGCATCCAAGAGGAATGAGATCACATGAACAAATTAAAGGTGTTAAAGGCAGGGGACTTCATTGGTGATGAAAGTGGCTCTCAGATGGAAAAGGAGATAAAATGAGGACAAAGCAGGAAGGTAATCTTCCCCTGGAGTTTGGCCTTCCCTGGCCAGTCTCCTCTCAGAAGTTATGCCATCAAACTGTCCTTCTGAAGTCAAGCCAATTCTCTCTGACATTCAACTGTAATTTCCAGCATCCAGTTGCACCTCCTCTCTCTGCTGGCTGAGCCTGGCGTTTTTATGGGCACGGGATGGGTCAGGTGGAGCAGGGATATGGGTGGTTTTGGAAAAGGCAACACTTGAGTGGGAAAACAAGGATGTAAGTTCTCACTCTGGGCTGTGGTTTGGCTTGAGGGTGGTGCCCTTGCCAAGAACCCTCCGTCATCTGCCCAGAATTTTCCTGCCTCCAGTCCCTATCACTATGATTATAAATTGTGACACATGCTATAAAGGAAACGGATGGGGCATGATAGAGAGTAATAAACTGGGATCAGGGATAATGTCATTAGAAAGGCTTGAGAAGACCTCTCTGAGGAGATAGCTTTTACATTGACATCTGAAGGAGAAGAAAAAATCAGCAATATGGAATGAACATTCCACAGAGAGAAGGACCATGGATCATGGATCAAAGCCCCCAAGACCTGAAAAGTCTTGACTAGATGGGACGGAAATTAATGCAAACCATCATGGCTGGGGTAGTGAATGATGGGGGATGGCTTCAGACAGGTTGGAGAGATGCGACATTGCCAATAATGCTGGGCCCTGGAGGTAATCAGAGCTGAGTTTGGTCAGCAGAGTGACAGGATAATACTTATATTTTTAATGTAAACTTCTGTAAGGAGAAAAATTGGGTGCATGAGAGTAGAGGGGGAGGGTAGTTTGGGAGGCTAGGCAGAAATCCAAAGAAATGATTGTTCAGCCTTTGATGGCAAAGTAGATAAGAAAAAGAGAGAGTCGCAAAATACTTGTCAAGATTTGCTCAGTTCAAGAATGAGAATAGAGAGGTCGAAATCATGAATGGCCTCCAAAGTTCTGACTTGAGCAACTTTGTGATTCAAAGAACAATTTCATGCAGGGTTCACTAATAATGTAATGACAACATTTAATTAAAATTGGCATTCCAGGACTGCTCACTAACTGAGTGCTGATAAAGAATGAGGTCTGCACTTTGGGAGGCCGAGGCGGGTGGATCACGAGGTCGAGAGATTGAGACCAGCCATGGTCAACATGGTGAAACCCCGTCTCTACTAAAAATACAAAAAATTAGCTGGGCATGGTGGTGCGTGCCTGTCATCCCAGCTACTCGGAAGGCTGAGGCAGGAGAATTGCCTGAACCCAGGAGGCGGAGGTTGCGGTGAGCCGAGATCGCACCATTGCACTCCAGCCTGGGTAACAAGAGCGAAACTCCATGTCAAAAAAAAAAAAAAAAAAAGAATGAGGTCTGATTGTTCTGAAATAGGAAACAAAGTATTAAAGGTATTTGTAGCATTCTAAAAAGCTTACTATGCATGCACACAGACTTCCTCTACACTATTATTACTAGAGTCAAAATACAGAAGCAAATTCACTGTAGAACTAGATCTGAGTCTAAATCTTTACATAAATGAATGGCAACTTCTATGATTTTTGTTTAAACAAAAACATGATTTGTCATATTGAATTAACACTGTAAATTTGAAATTTACTTGTTTCCTAGTTTTATTTTGCCTTAATTTTCAAATTATCTTGCCTTATAGCCAGGTAGTTTTCAAATTGTTTTTACAGCCAATTAAGAGCTATATGCATAAAGATTTCATTCCTAGTGTTACCTCATACATTTATAGATAACTTATTTAACACATATATAACACCTATATGATACCAGGAACCTGTTTTAAGTGCTTTGCAAATATTAACACATTTAATATCATAACAGTATTATAAATATAAGTATTGTTGTTATCCCCATTTTACAAATGAGGAGACTGGGGCAAAGAGAGATTTAATAATTTGATCAATGTCATAGAACTAATAAATGGCAGATATGACATTCAAACCCAGATAGTGTGGCTCCTGAGTCTATGCTCTTAAGTAATGTCTATCATTTAAGCCAATATAGGGGAGATCTGTGAATTTTTTTTTTGGAAAATAAGTTCAAGAAACCCTGTCATAGCCCTTTTGATCCTTGAATGGAAGATTCAGTCTAATAACCCTCTTTTTATCCAGGAGAAAACACATACCTGAAGGGGAGGAAGTGAGTAGTTTTGGGAATTATCCATTTGTTGACTTGTAATGTTACTCCACTTATTTCAGCTGTTTGATCTTCCTATCTAGATTACAAAGAGACAGGGTTCGTGTCTCTTCTATCCTCCGGGGACCCTCGGACAGCACTACACGCAAAGTAAAGACCTGCAAAATTCACCATGGCTCAGATAGGGTCAAGTAAGATTTAGGCCAGTTAGGGGCCTAATTGGCTGAGGATGTCTGGGACACATTTCTCTCCCCTCAAGCATCACAACAGGTTCTTACTGTGAGACAGCACTGGCCTACACAGCCCACTGCGTTGACATTTAAATATCTACCCTTATAAAATGCCCTGCCACTTCCTCATGCTTTCCCTTCCATTTTCTCAGTCTTCCCCTAGAAAATTCCTATTAAGACTGCAAGTCTTAAAAATTCCTACTAAGACAGTGTAAATACTGTCTCCCTTTTGATATTTTCTTTGACCCCATCAAGCTGACTTGCTGATTTCACTTCTGAACTTTCAGTGTACCCAGTCACTGTCTGCCTCTATTGCTGCTCTTCTTACACTGCAGTATAATTAACTTCATTTGTCTCAATGACTGCCTTTTGCCCCATTTAGTTTGTAGCCCTAGCACCTAATGTTATTGGGTGAACTATGTCCATCCAAAATTCATATGTCAAAGTCTTAACCCCAGTACCTCAGAATAGAACTGCATTTGGAGATAAGGTCTTCAAAGAGGTAATCAAGTTAAACTAAAGCCCTTATCAGAAGAGGAAGAGACATCCAAGACCCGTGTGTACAAAGAAAAGGCAGCCATCACCATGGTACAGTGCAAAAGTGGCCATCAACAAGCCAAGGAGAAGAGCCTCAGAAGAAATCAAATCCAAAGATACCTTAATCATGAACTTTCAGCCTCCAGAACTGAGAGAAAATATGTCTATTGTTTAAGACACCCAGTCTGTAATATTTTGTTATGGCAGCCCTAACAAATGAATACTCCTGGTTTTCACATATAATTGTTGTTAAAGTTATAGATAGAAACCTATTTGTATTTATAATTTTATTTATACATATGTTTACATTTTTAAATAAAAGTTACTCATCCAAGGCCACAGAGGAAATTGGTGAAAGACTGTGATTAGAATGACAGCCCTCTACTTATTGAGAACTCAGTCCTGCTCTCTTCCCTACATTTCTGTAGTTCAGGCTTCTTTATGTGACAACAGTCTAAGAGGTACAATGTGTTGGCTTTGATATCATAAACCACACAGCATAACCAAATTCTTACACTTTGGGAAGAGATATTGATTGCTTTAATTATATTAGGATCAACTGAAATAAAGAATAATATAACTAAAGTAATGTGTGTGTGTGTGCACTTATGTGTGAACATTTACACACGTGTATTTTTATGCATACACACAATGATACAGTTCTTTTTAGAACCATAATCTTATTTATATTTTTAGTACATCTCCCAAATAAATACCTGCACTTTAAGCAGCAACTGTAGATAGCAGGTGGAGAACTATACAGTGATTCTTTTTTTTTTTTTTTTGAGACAGAGTCTCGGTCTGTAACCAGGCACCCGACTGGAGTGCAGTGGCACGATCTCAGCTCACTGAACAGTGATTCTTTAGTGAGAGAATTAGAGATGGAAAAGTAGCAAAGGCAGGCACATGAGCTCCCAGTTGGAGGCTAGAACAAGGACAACCAAATACCTGAGACTGGACTCATAAGGCAGACATGCAGAGAAGTATGTGAAGCATTATTGTGGAGCCCTCAAGGTGCCCTTAGGAATCTTCTCTAAGTGCCCATACATAGGTTCTCTGCTGCCCTTTCTCAGACTTCAAATGCATTCTGAGTCCTACTCTGCAAACACTGGAGGCTTCGTGTTTGTTGAATGGATGAATGAATCAAAGGGGCTGATTTAACTGGGAACACACTTCAATGTTGATCATAGTAAAGGGAGGTGGGTTCCCATACTAGCTCACAGTGAAGAAAGCAATTCAATTACCAACACTAACAGACAATAAACTCGGGCTAAAACATGGCAATTTTATGAGAGACTTGGCTGCAGCAACTTTGCCTTTCTTTTCTTGGTTTCTTCTTTCCCTTTCCACCCCCTATTGACTATTTGTAAGCACCACAGCATGGTATCCGGGCTTTTTATTTTTTCTCGTATATTCTCATCACTGTGTGGGCGATGGGAGGCCTAAGTTGGCTGTTTAGTCATTTGTGTTTCTTTTTTTCTTCTCATAGAGTCGAATAACTCATATGCTCTAAAGGCTGAGGAATTTGGCATATGCAAACACCACACACACAATGAATGGGAACCTTATTTGTTTTCGAACAGGGAAATAGAGTTAAGGGAGGTTTTCGGCACTGAAAGAAAGGCACAGAATTTTGTCCTGACTCCCTGGTGGTGGAGTAGGTCAGGGAATAAAATGTAACCTTGAGATTTCTGGGTCCCTGCAAACTGGGAAAGGTATTCAGACTGGGGGATTAGTGAGTTGGTTAGTTAACACATGAAAATGCCCTCACAGTGTTCCCGGCAGGAGGTTGTAGAAGGGGTAGGGAAGAGGGATTATAAGGAGGAAAAAGAACGCTGAGGAAGGAAATGTGATGATTTTTGAAAGCAAAAAGAGAGGACAAAGTCAGATGCTCATTGGAACCTGTTTCTTGGATGACTGAGTATAGGATGGGGCGTTGATCTATATTTAGTCCCCAAAGCTCAGAGCTGCACAACAACCTTTGTGGATGCCAGAGAGACTCATGTTGGACATCAGAACAAGGGCAAGAGAGGACGGTGGGAGAGAAGAATTACAGAAGAGGAATGAGGGCGCATGAGGAGGGGTGCAGTGGGGGAAGGGAAGCGCTCTCTTCCCCTCCTTTGTGAATACACAGACAAGTCCATCAAAGCTGTGGCAGGCTGCAGTGATGAGAAAGATACATAATATGATAAAGCTTGGTAGCAGGCATGTGTGATTGAACAGACCAATGAAGAGATAACATTTGAAAGCTTTACTGCTTGGAAAGCTGTTAGCAAGCTGGTGTCCCCTTCATCATGTTTAATTTTACTTTTAGTACCCTTCATTTGCTTTGACGGGTTGATGTTGCCATGGTGCGGTTGGAATTCTCATAAAAGTGCTGTTACCCTTTCAAGATGACCATTTTTTTCTAGGGTTTATACCACATTTTATAGTTATGTCAGAAGGTTTACTTGGTTTATGAATTCTCCAAGCTCTAAGATTGCTCTCAAAAAACTCCAGGTTGCCTTCGCTTCTTGCCATTTAATTTGTGATCTTTTAACCGCAGTTGCATTATTGGGTGATGTCCTCACGTAATTAGAAATGCATCTTCGGGTCATTGCAAGTAAACAAAGGGCACACAGAGAAATGGAGCGTCTTTTTCCTGGGTTATAAGCCCCTGAATACCTATGACTGCCTATATGCATTTAAATATTGTATTTTATGCTGATAATGGTAGTAAATAAAATAACTATGACCAACTATGAAATCTAATGATTAATATATAAGGTGATGACTCTTTTATTTCCTCTCTAACAATTCGAGTCTGGTAAATTGTATAAGAGGAAAACACTCTTTATTAAATCCCTACTCAAAATGTCCAGGGTATAGGTTATGAATAAGCATTTAAGTAAGTCTTCAACTTCATCAATTATTACAGTGTATTCACTAAATGAGACGTTTAATTAATCACCATATCTATGTCTAATCATTTTTAAGAACGCAGAGGACCTCAAGATACTATGTACTGCCACATTTGGGAGGTAGCCTCTGCAACCAATGTGGAATGTAATTGCAAGATAACTTGGTGAGATCTATTATATCACATCATTTACATGGATTGAAATGTGCTTTTGCATTCAGACTTGAGTGAGACATCAGAAGTGTATTCTGAAGTCAGTCTTTCATTCCAAAGTCTATCTTTCAGGTTTATCCTAGTCAATAAATACTTAGTTCAGTCTCCTACATTGCCTTGCCATATCTGGAATGTGGAAGCCATTTGGGGAAGTGAAGAGCTACCTAGGTATCAATTTCCTATGGGTGCTTTAAAAAATTGCTACAAACTTAGTGGATTAATGCAAACATATTATTTTACACTTCTGGAGGTCAAAGGTTCAAAATGGGTCTGACTGGGCAAGAATCAGTAGGGTTACATTCCTCCAGAGGCTCTACAGGAGATTGTCCTCTCACCTTTTCCAGCTTCCACAGGTAGCCTGCATTCCCCCATTTTTCCATTGTCACAATTCCAGCGGGCCTCCTGCTTCTTCCTTTCACTTTTAAGGACCCCTGTGATTACATGGGGCCCATGCAGATAATTCAAGAAAATCTCTCTTTTAAGGTCAGCTCATTAGCAACCTTAATCTCATCTGCAGATTTAATTCACCTTTGCCATGTAAAATAACATATTTACTGCACCCCAGGATTAGAATGAAGATATCTTTGGGGTCCCTTATTCTGTCTATTACACTGTCCACTGGAAGTAGCAAGCATATTGAAAGATGACTTAGGGCAATATGGAGAAGGCTCTCACATTAAGTTGGAGTTGAACTCAATGACCAGAGGTCACTTTTCAAGCTTAAAGGTTGTGACACTTTCACATTGTACAAGGAACTGAATTTCTCTGATTTTAGCTTTCTCACTGGTAAAATGGGCATGGTAACATTTTACTACCAACAAGCAAGAGTTTTAAAGCTGCAGACAACTTAATTATGTATATCTAAAGTGCTTATTTAACCTTTTTGCAACTATTTTACATGTTTATTGCTTTAAATTTCACTGTTAAAAATAACACCAGAGTATACATCCCTGTGTATCTCTGGTTGTTTTCCTATAGCAATTTCCAGCTTGTAGCTGTACTAGGTACAAGAGTATCAATGTCTTTAGGGATCTTGTACTTTTCAAAAAAGCAGCAAGGTGTGAGTGTATGTCCTGGAAGAAGCACAAAATAGGGCAGATGAGTCTGTTTCTGTTCAGTTCCACTCAGTTCCTGAGACCCGCCATAAAATGTTTAAAGATACACATTTTTATACATCATGGCCACTAAATGCAAAAGAAGTACATTTTATGGTGCTCATCCAAAGAAAGTTCAGAAGGAACCCTGTTAAAATTATATTTTTAAAATGCTCTAAAATATCAGGATTAGTGTGACATGCAAAGTTCTCTATGATATTTGTTGTGTGGTAAATTTTGACACACAGCTCCCTGTTACAAATTGGCCCCATCATCTCAGCCTCAAAGCTTAAACTGATAAGCAAGAACAGCAAAGTTTCAGAATACAAAACCAATGTGCAAAAATCACGAGCATTCCTGTACACCAGGAACAGTTAAGCCAAGAGCCAAATTAGAAGCAAACTCCCATTCATGATTGGCACAAAAATAATAAAATACTAGGAATACAGCTAACTAGGGAGGTAAAGATTTCTGCAAGGAGAACTACAAACCACTGCTCAAAGAAATCAGAGATGACACAAGCAAATGGAAAAATATTCCATCCTCATGGATAGGAATAATCAATATCATTAAAGTGACCATACTGCCCAAAGCAATTGATAGATTCAATGCTATTCCTGTTAAACTACCACTGACATTCTTACAGAACTAGAAAAAAAAAAACTATTTTAAAATTCATATGGAATCAATAAAGAGCCTGAAAAGCTAAGGCAATCCTAATAAAAAAGAACAAAGCTAGAGGCATCATGCTACCCAACTTAAAACCATACTACAGTGCTACAATAACCAAAACAGCATGGTACTGGTACATAAACAGATGCATAGATAAATAGAACAGAGTAGAAAACCCAGAAATAAGACTGCACACCTCTAACTATCTGATCATCAGCAAACCTGAAAAAGACAAACAATGGGGAAAGGATTGCCTATTCAATAAATGGTGCCTTGTAACTGGCTGGCCATATGCGGAATATTGAAACTGGATCTCTTTCTTACACCATATACAAAAATTAATTCAAGATAGATTAAAGACTTTAATGTAAAACCCAAAACTATAAAAACCAGGAAGAAAACTTAGGGAATACCATTTAGGAAAGAAAATTTATATCCAAAATAGGAAAGTAACTTGCCCATTTGCCACAAGATTTTATTGGTAAATTTAAAATAGTTGTGTATATGTAGGTTACATCAAAGGAAACTATAAGAGTTGCTCTTGTAAATTGTGTGAGAAATAATACAGTTGTCTAGGTTTAGCTACTATAAAAGAAAAGATTCTATTTCTAAGTAGTAGCTGTGATAGTCACACATGTGTAGGTCCTATTGGAAGTGGGAAGAGTGAACCTGTAACTGAAAAGTGTATTTTTCCTAGAATGATGATATTGCTATAAAAATTGGGCAGGAGATTAATCTAATTGATTAGATCTTGGCCTCTATCATTTGGGTCTGATTTAATCTTGGAACCCTATTTGCTCTTGTGGTAGATGCCTTCTAAAACAACTCCCAATAGTCCCTACCTCCTGGTGTTCATATCCTTGTGAAATCTGCTCCCTTTGAGTGTCATCAGCTGACTGAACTGGTAACTTACTTCCAATCAAGAGAATATATAAAGTGATGTGATATCAATTCTATGATTAGGTTACAAAAGATTGCAAGCAGACTCTGTCTTGTTGGCCTTGTTGAAAGAAGCTGTATGTGAAAGAGGCCACATAGCAAGGAAATGAGGGTCGCCTCTAGCCAGCAGCCAGCAAGAATCTGAGACTCTTAGTGCAACTGGACCCCAGGCACTAAAGTTTGACAACAACTGCTGCATGAGCTAGGAAGCAAATACTACTTCAGTTGAACCTACTTGATTGCAGCCTTGTGAGAGACCCTCAAATCAATGGTCCATGTAAGTCATGCCCCAATTCCTGATCCCAAGTGAGATAATAATTATATATGATCTTCATTAAGTCACTCAGTTCTATAGTATTTTTAATGTAATGACATATTGCTATTATAGTCCTTGATGGGGCATGATATTTTGCCTTCTTGGAAGACTAAGTCTTTCTTATCATGGTTACATAAGAAGGTAATGTGGGCCATAGGTTTTGAACACTTTCAGGCTAATGGGCCCTGTACAAAGCAGCAGGTCATGCATTTAATCCCTTAGGGCCAACCACCTCTAGAGTAGCTAAGAGTTGTGAGATGGGAAATCAGGAAATACAACCTTTCCATTGCCCACGTGCAGGGTTTACTACAGTGTAGCAGAAGCTCCTGCAAGAAAGTAAAGTAAGAAACAAGTGGCACTAGCAGGAAAGAGAGTTTTCTGAGATATAGCTGGTCTCACTGGTGTCCCTTAATTGCACATTTTTATTTAGTTTTAGCCAGCTGGCAGTTATACACCATTTTAATTATGTTAGAACTGGGAAAAGAAGAGTATTTAGTTTGGGTTTCTTGTTCCAAGTTCCTTTCCTAATTGCCTTTTCATTCAAGCTGGAGACTTATTGTGGCAGCCACAGCACTGTTGAAAAACAATTCATTGTATCAGTGACTGGGACTCATAACAGAGTACCTTAATAAGACCAAGTTCTGTACTTCTTGACTCCTCAAGATGGATGATGCTCATAGTCCATTATTTGAACGAGGGTATCTGACTTATGGCAAATCTATCTGAAATAGCATTGTAGAATTGTATTTTATCTTTAAGAAATGTATTTTTATAAAAGTAAGATATTTACTTCTGTTGTAGGAAGGAACTTAAGCAGAAAAATTTCTCTCTAATGCTTGTTGACTCATACAAGAATGATGAGGGAGAACAGGATGATCCATCCACCAACTAACTTGAAAACCTCGGTTGTATTTTTATTTCAGGAAGAAAGGCTGAGCTAAAGGTGCCCTATGGTATTACATGAAATGCTTTTCTTCCTTTTCCAAGTCATGCATATCACCCAGGAATTCACAAGGGTAGCATCTCTGTTCTCTATTGCTTAAATTTACACAAGCATGTGATCAATTTTTCTTTCCTTTCCTTCCTCTCTTGGGCCTTTAAAAAGGGTGGGAATTTACAGTCTTCAAGGATGGCTATCTTTGTTTGGAATCATAGTATGTAAGAACCAGAAGGGACCTCTGAAATTACCTGGTCCGACCCTCTCATTTTACAAGTGAGGGGAACCAAGGCTCTTTAGGGAAAGATCTTTTTTGCAATGGATGCTTTTAATGACACCTGGAGTCCTGAACCAGAAAAGGCCAGGCTCAGGATTCACAAAGAGCAAGAAAATCAGGCACATGGGTAAGGCATTTTCACTTGATGGTAGTTTATTGTTTTCTTATTATTTGAAGGAAGTTACATAAACAGTAGAAGGCCAAAAGGTACACAGACCATGGTGACAGAACCCTGGTTTCGGCCTAGCTCTCTGATTCTCTGATTCTGTGATGTTGGAAAAGTTATTTAATCTCTTAATTTCCACTTTTGTAAACATGTAGAAAAATAATAGGACCAATCTCTCAGGTTAAGGTGAGGATGGCATGAAAGACTGAATGTAAAGCTCTCTGCACAGGTCCTGACTCTTAAAAAAGCGTTCATGAAATGTTGTGAACATTGTTATTAGCTCCTGCTAATATTATACCTTCCTGATGCTCTCGATCTCTGCTAATAGCAACCTTTTGGGCCTCAGATTGGCCTAAGCAAAATTAAGGCATCTTGCCTTTAGGACTGCCTTGCTCTTAGGTCCCACACTCCTGCAATCTCAGTTTGGAAGGTATCTTCTTGAACGTCCTCCTTAGCTTTCCTCTGGCTGTCTCTGTGCTGCTGGACTGAAAGTGACTTGGGAGGGAAGCTCAGAGTTGACCCCTCCCGCTATTCCCTGGAACCTATTAGACTTTGACTAATAGGTCTCCATACTAAATCAACATGTTCCTATTGAATTTCCATTGCTCCTAGACACAAGGCAAGCTTGAAGGTTCATGCAGAAGTGGAAGAGATGATCCTAGCTAAGTAACAGCTGAGGATAATATAGCATAAAGTTCTCCAGAGAGCTTGCGATGGGTGCTAGCAGCTCAGGGTGTAGTGGCTATCAGTGCACATGAAGCTTTGGGAAAGCTGGCAGGAGGAATACAAAGCAAGCATTGGACAAAGACATCAAGGGAAGAGTGGGGGTTGAATTGGGAAATCAATTTTAATGGAAGAGGAATCTAACTTGGGAGGTTAGGGTAGGTATAGTGGGTAAAGAGAGATTGGCAAATATTTATGAGTTATTTTTGGTTGCTTATCCCTGAGGCAAAAGAAAGAAATGGAGCCTTCATTGATCTTTAAAACAAACTGGAATTGCAGTTTAAAGCATGAAACTCTTTAGTTACCAAGCATGGCGTGCTCTGGGGAGTGGCACTTGTGATATTTTTCACGCTTCCCTTCTTTTTTGCCTTCCACGGAGCTTCGATGACAAGCGAAGGCTTTAGAAAAAACAATGTGCATCACTTTGTCCACTCAAATGCACCGTCCCCCCATTGTCAAGGCTCACATTTTAAATCATTCTGGCTGCTCAGTGTGGAACCCAGCAAAGAATCTTTGTCACGGAAAGGTCATGTGCAGTTATTAACACAGAGTGACAACTGTACTTCAGAAAACAATTGCCCTCTCCCGTCGTCCCTGCCACCTCCACAGAAGTCCTTGCTGACAATCTCTTCATTTCTATTCATTGTCAGCGAAATATTTTAACAATGCCTTGTCATCCATCTTGGCTTTCCCCAAAGTGTGACTGGGGGAATGCAGTACAGCTTGGGGACAAACAAGGAAAGAAAGAACATTTCATCTCTGGCTGGGTCACTTCAATGACACTTCAGTGAACATTTCACTTTTTTGTGGCTGGCAAGACTGAGGTGACTCTGAGCCAACAATCATGGAATTTTAGAGCTAGAAAGAGTTTACCCACCCCTCCGGAGCCCCAGAGGATCCTAGGATTCTTTGGCCCTGTGGCCAGCATTGTTTTCTATTTGTGATCCATTCATCATCATTTGATCTGCTGGAGGCTTCTGCACTATAGGCAGCTCTTGGTTTCTGGTGACCTTGGGCCAGGTCAACCCACTTGCTGCTGTGATTTCTTGACACTGCATGATGCCATCACTGCTTGGTGTTCTCCACTGTCACAAGGGTCAGTTGCACAGCTTCTGAGTGGATAAATGAATGCATTTCTCTGGACTTGCAGAAATGGGTCAAAATGAGCAAAGCTGAGAGGATATTTTGTTTTACAGATGATATGGAAGTGACAGAGTTAACCTCACTTGAACAATCTAAGAGAAAGGCAATAATGCAAAATCCTGCAGCCTTCTACAATTGTAAGAGTTATCTATCTGGTTCTAGCTAAGCAGGAATTTCAAAAACAGACTGGCAAACTGTATTGACACTCTTCCTTCTAAGTATGAGTCCGTGTGTGTGTGTGTGTGTGTGTGTGTGTGTGTGTGTGTGTGTGGTGGTGATGATGCATGCACACATGTGTAAAAGAACACTCATGGTTCCAAAGCCTGTCATAGCTATGCGTATAGATGGATGAAGACAGCAAACAGTATAAGGAACATGGGCTGCTGGCAGCCCATATTGTTTTGCCCAAGTACTCAAGACAGGTAGTCATCATGAATTACCAATTGTTGGTCTACATGTTGGTGTGTTTCTCTCTGTTTTCATAGTAGTAGCAGTGTGCTGCTACTACTATGGACTGCTGTGCCAAGACAGTCTTATCCTAGATAGATTTTGCTACAGCACTCCTTCCCCAGAATGGCAATGCCTGTGGATGGAAGAGAAGCTGCTCTGGAGAGCATATTCACTGAGAGAAGCTGTGACATGTGATGAAAAGATGAGCTCCCTGGGGAAATCTCCACAGCTTGGCACTGGCTCTGTGATTAGTCTTTTACTCATTGGGGGATGCATGGTGCTTTTTCCAACCTCTTGGAAGAAATAATATATGATTTGGATATTGCTTTGCTACTGACATACTGGCATTTCTGCTTTAACAATTTTAAAGAAACAAGTAGGAGTTTACAGTCCTGGGTACTTAATAATCCTGGAAGATAGCTGAAAGTGGCTTGCATGAATGCTCATTACATTTTGTTCTGGGCTTCTTTAAGTCATTAGACATATCCCAAGTATCAAGTGGGGAAATGTGCACCCAACCTATGCTCAGAAAATAATTGCTGATGATGTGGATTTTCAATAGACAGAATTATAAATTTAAAAATTCCTAAAATCCTTCCTCTCCAATTTCCTCCTAAAGATTAGGACTTTACAGTTTCTTGAGTTTGTACTCAGTGGTTCCGTGTCAAGGATTATAATTTAAGCTGAGTTTTCTCTAGATCTGTACAATCATAATTTTTACAAAATGTGGGTTCACCTCTAATGTAACAATTTGAGTTTAGACACAGACACCACAGATAAAGTAAATAGTTTTTAAATCACATTTTGGAGATGGCTTTGGTTCTCACCTCTAATAATGTGCTCTTTCTTTGACTGGGTCTGTATTCCTTTGGATCACATGACATGAATTAGTTTTATTTCCCCCTTATGGGTAATTACCCATAAGGAGGAAAAGAGGTGATCAATGGAAAAGAAAAACACTAAATCAAAAGAGAATAGAAAAATTCACAGTTAGATGCAAAGAAAGATTTCCTTTTTTACAGCATTTTAGGTACGATGAGATCATTTTTAATTTGATTTTTTAAAAAAACACTTGTCCATGTTTATAGATTTTTTCTTCCTGCACACTAATGATTATTTGTTTGCTTTTTAAAGACAGAAATACTGCAACAAAAGAAAACCTAACAAGAAAAACCACATAAGATAGAAAACATGGAGCAAGCCAACAATATGCTCCATGTGTACATGTGCCATAGTTGTTTTTGTGGTGCTCAGTTTGAGGTGATATAAAATTGTTGTTTCAAGGGAAAAGTGTTCTCAAATTCTTAGGGGGTACCCACTCATGGGACAGAGGTGTTTGGGGTAGCATAGGTGGAGAAAGGAATGAGATGCTCACAGGTGATGCCCATGTGAATGTGATTTAACTTTCCAGGAGAAAGACACAGGACAAGCTTGAGTTGATAAATTTGCATCAAGCATGAGACCCTGTAAGGGAAAGGAGAAGATAAGAAGATGGAAAAATACTGTGTACACACACACACACACATACACACACACACACACACACACACACACACACACACAGTTTTTTTCAACTTTTATTTTAAGTTCTGGGGTACGTATGCAAGACTTGCAGGTTTGTTATATAGGTAAATGTGTACCTTGCTGGTTTGCTACAGAGATCAACCCATCACCTCGGTATTAAGCCCAACCTCCATTAGTTATTCTCCCTGATGCTTTCCTTCCCTTCCAACCCCCAGTAGGACCCCATGTGCGTTGTTCCCCCTCCATGTGTCTGTGTGTTCTCATTGTTCAGTTCCCACTTATAAGTGAGAACATGCAGTGTTTGGTTTTCTGTTCCTATGTTAGTTTGCTGAGGATAACAGCTTCCAGTTCCATCCACGTTCCTGCAAAGGACATGATCTCATTTCTTTTTTGGCTGCATAGTATTCCACAGTGTATATATACCAGATTTTCTTTATCTACTCTGTCACTGATGGGCATTTGGATTGACTCCATGACTTTGCTATTTCTAATAGTGCTGCAATGAACATACATGTGTGTATATCGTTATAATAGAATGATTTATATTCCTTTGGGTATATACTCAGTAATGAGATAGCTGGGTCAAACGGTATTTCTGGTTCTAGAGCCTTGAGGAATCACCACATTGTCTTCCACATGGTTGAACTAATTTACACTCTCACCAACAGTGTAAAAGCATTCCTTTTTCTCCACAACCCCACCAGCATCTACTGATTCTTGACTTTTTAATAATTGTCATTCTGACTGACATGAAATGATATCTCATTGTGGTTTTGATTTGCATTTCTTTAATGATCAGTGATGTTGAGCTTTTTTCATATGTTTGTTGGCTTCATAAATGTCTTATTTTGAGAAGGGTCTGTTTGTGTCCATTGCCCACTTTTTAATAGGGTTGTTTTTAAAAAATTTAAACAAAATTGACTCAGAGCATAAAGTTTTACAATTAACTTTTGCTTTTCATATTTTTATTATTATAAAAATTTCACATATTTAGAAAAGTAAAAAATAATGTAATGGACATGTATGTAACTACGACTCCATTAAACCACTAAGGCACACGTTTACTCATACCCCTTTTTTCTTTTAAATTAATTTAACTTTCTTGTAGACTCTGGATATTAGACCGTTGACAAATGGATAGATTGCTAAAATTTTCTCCCATTCTGTAGGCTGTCTGTTCTCTCTGATGTGATGTTAGTTTCTTTTGCTGTGCAGAAGCTTTTTAGTTTAACTAGATGCCATTTGTCAAGTTTTGCTTTTGTTACAATTGCTTTTGGCATGTTTGTTATGAAATCTTTGCCCATGTGTATATCCTAAATGGGGTAGCGTAGGTGGAGATATTTTTCTAGGGTTAGACTCCCCTTCTATTAAAATTGATACCTGGATATTTTTCTAGGGTTTTTATAGTGTGGGGTTTTATGTTTAAGTTTTTAATCCATCTTGAGTTAGTTTTTACATAAGGTGTAAGGAAGGAGTCCAGTTTCAATTTTCTGCATGCTGCCAGCCAGTTATCCCAACACCATTTATTAAGTCAGGAATCCTTTCCCCATTGCTAGTTTTCATCAAGTTTATTGAAGATCAGGTGGTTGTAGGTGTGCGATCTTATTTCTAAGATCTCTATTCTATTCCATTGGTCTATGTGTATGTGTGTCTATGTGGTCTATGTGTCTGTTTTTATGCCAGTACCATGCCATTTCAGTTACAATAGCCTTGTAATATGGTTTTATGTTGGATAGCATGATGCCTCCAGCTTTGTTCTTTTTGTTTAGGATTGTCTTGGCTATTCGACTTTTTTTGGTTTCACATGAATTTTTATATGTATATGTATATATATATTATTGCATTTTAGGTTTTGGGGTACATGTGAAGAACATGCATAATTGTTGCATAGGTACATACATGGCAATGTGGTTTGCTGCCTTTCTCCCCATCACCTATATCTGGCATTTCTCCCCATGTTATTCCTCCCTAACACCCCATCCCCACTGTCCCTCCCCTAGTTCTCCCCCACAGACCCCAATGTGTCATGCTCCCCTCCATGTGTCCATGTGTTCTCATTGTTCAACACCCACCTATGATTGAGAATATGCAGTGTTTGATTTTCCGTTTTTGTGTCAGTTTGCTGAGAATGATGGTTTCCCAGTTCATCCATGTCCCTTCAAAGGGCATGAACTCATTGTTTTTTATGGCTGCATAGGATTCCATGGTGTATGTGTGCCAAATTTTCCCTGCCCAGTCTATCGTCGATGGGCATTTGGGTTGCTTCCAAGTCTTTGCTACTGTAAACAGTGCTGCAATGAACATTCGTTTGCATGTGTCCCTATAATAGAATGATTTATAATCCTTTGGATATATACCCAGTAATAGGATTGGTGGGTCAAATGGAATATCTATTTCTAGGTCCCTGAGGAACTGCCACACTGGCTTCCATAATGGTTGAACTACTTTACACTCCCACCAACAGTGTAGAAATGTTCCTATTTCTCCACATCCTCTCCAGCATCTGTTGCCTCCAGATTTTTTAATGATCACCATTCTAACTGGCATGAGATGGTATCTCAATGTAGTTTTGATTTGCATTTCTCTAATTACCAGTGATGATTTGCATTTTTCATAGTTTGTTGACCTCATATATGTCTTCTTTTGTAAGTGTCTGTTCATATCCTTCATCCACTTTTGAATGGGCTTGTTTTTTTCTTGTAAATCTTTTTTAGTTCTTTGTAAGTTCTGGATATCAGTCCTTTGTCAGATGAGTAGATTGCAAAAATTTTTCCCATTCTGTTGGTTGCCAATTCACTCTAATGATTGTTTCTTTTGCTGTGCAGAAGCTCTGGAGATTAATTAGGTCCCATTTGTCATTGTTGCCAATGCTTTTGGTGTTTCAGTCATGAAGTCCTTGCCTATGCCTATGTCCTGAATCGTTTTGCCTAGATTTTCTTCTAGGGTTTTTATGGTGTTAGGTCTTATGTTTAAGTCTTTAATTCATCTGGAGTTAATTTTAGTGTAAGGTGTCAGGAAGGGGTCCAGTTTCTGCTTTCTGCACATGGCTAGCCAGTTTTCCCAACACCATTTATTAAACAGGGAATCCTTTCCACATTGCTTGTTTTTGTCAGGTTTGTGAAAGATCAGATGGTTGTAGATGTGTGGCATTGCTTCCAAGGCCTCTGTTCTGTTCCATTGGTCTATATCTCTGTTTTGGTACCAGTACCATGCTGTTTTGATTACTGTAGACTTGTAGTATAGTTTGAAGTCCGGTAGTATGATGCCTCCAGCTTTGTTCTTTTTGCTTAGAATTGACTTGGCTATGCAGGCTCTCTTCTGTTTTCATGTGAGGTCTAAGGTGTTTTTTTTTTCCAGTTCTGTTAAGAAGGTCATTGGTAGCTTAATGGGGATAGCATTGAATCTATAAATTTCTTAGGGCAGTGTGGCTGTTTTTACAATATTGATTCTTCCTAACCATGAGCATGGAATGTTTCTCCATCTGTTTGTGTCCTCTCTTACTTCGTTGAGCAGTGGTTTGTAGTTCTCCTTGAAGAGGTCCTTTACATCCTTTGTTAGTTATATTCCTAGGTATTTTATTCTCTTTGTCGCAATTGTGAATGGCAGTTGGTTCTTGATTTGGCTTTCTTTAAGTCTGTTGTTGGTATATAGAAATGGTTGTGATTTGTGCACATTGATTTTGTATCCTGAGACTTTGCTGAAGTTGCTTATCAGTTTCAGGAGATTTTTGGCTGAGATGATGGGGTCATGTAAATATATAATCATGTCTTCTGCAAATAGAGGCAATTTGACTTCCTCCTTTCCTAATTGAATACCCTTTATTTCCTTTTCTTGCCTGATTACTCTGGCTGGAACTTCCAGTACTATATTGAATAGAAATGGTGAGAGAGAGAGCATCCTTGTCTAGTGCCGGATTTCAAAGGGAATGCTTCCAGTTTTTGCTGATTCAGTATGATGTTGGCTGTGGGTTTGTCGTAAATAGCTTTTATTATTTTGAGATACGTTTTGTCAATACGTAGCTTATTGGGAATTTTTAGCATAAAGGACTGTTGAATTTTGTCGAAGGCCTTCTCTGCATCTATGTGTGTCTGGCGGCACATCCTGAATGTGACTATCACTAATCCAGTAGCTCTGAGAAAGTGCACAGTCGTGGGTGCTGTCAAATCTGAAAAACATTGAATTCTTGCTGCATCACCATTGCTTTATACCTGGGGATGTTACTGTAACCATGGAACCAGTTGTAACTGGCCCTCCCCTCTCTTGTAACTGGGGGCACAATTCTACCAAGCTCTATTCTGTTGATAACAGGATGCCAGATTACTTAACAGACACGGAATCAAGATGTTGCAAGTCTTGCAGTTGGAGCACATGGAGGATGAATACCAACCTCAAATAACAATTAGAACTAGAGTCTCAGCCACCACCCCATGGAACCAAAAGATGGAAGACATGCCCGGAATGCAATCACTGGAATACTTTTGAAAGAGAGGGATTAGATTCCTTTCCATGCCTTACTGTAAATTTTCTTGTTTGAAGTCCTTCCAATCAAAGCCTGACTTGTCAATGCTTCCACATACCAACCTATCCTCCCTAGCCCATAAAACTTGGCCAAACCCCAAATTAGGAAGGCAGATTTGAAGTGTCTCCTGTCTCCCTTATCAGTTGACCTCCCAATAAAGCCGTTGTTTTCTATAAAACAAACAAAACTGTGCCATAGCTTTGGCTTCTATGTACATTGGGAAGCAAGCCCATTGCTTGGTGGTAACATTTTCACGTCATGAAAATTCGATGCTTCCTTCCAGAAAAGTGTTTGTAAAAACTGGTCTATTTTTGCATTTGAAAATAAATTTACAGCAAGCATTCTTGATTATTTTATTTGCTATCTGTTTTCCAGAATCAATGAGAGTTCTTTTTTCTCACACATGATGAAGGAAACTACATGTAATAGATACATAAACTTAGAGAAAAAGAAAAATTTAAGGATATTGAAACTTTTCACCAATATGTATGTTTCCACTTAGACTTTTTTTTTTACATTTGCCACTAAAATTTACTTTATATGTGATTTTTTTAAGAGTTCTTTTGTTGTGAAAAATTATATTTTTAAATTACATTTTGAATAGGTTATTGTTAGTATATAGAAATATTGCAAATTTTTGTGTGCTGATCTTCTATCTAGTAATCTTATTGTTTCTAATACTTTGCAGATTCTCTTGTATTTCTTAATATACAAAATAACATTCTTACAAAAGAGTTTGGCTCCTTTCTTTCCAACACTTGTAGTTTTTATTTTTCTTTCCTTATGGCATTAGTTAGGAGCTCCAATAAAATGTTAAATAGAAGCAGTATAGCAGGAATATTCATTGTGCACCAAACTTTAAAGGTTTTAAAAGTTTCTAAAATTTCACCTCTAAATATGCTGTATTCAGTCAGATTTTGAGAAATAATATTTTATCAGGTTAAGGAAAGTTTCCTTCATTGTTATTTTTATTTAATTTTATTTTATTGAGACAGTGTCTTGCTTTTTGCCCAGGCTGGAGTGCAGTGGCATGATCATGGCTCACTACAACCTTAAACTCCTGGACCCAAGTGATTCTCCCACCTCAGCCTTGTAAGGAGCTGAAACTATAGGTACATGACAACATGATCAGCTTTTTTTGTTTTAATTTTTTGTAGAGATGAGGACACACTTTGTTGCTTAGGCTAGTCTAGAACTCTTGTCCTCAAGCAATCCTCCCACCTCAGCCTCCCAAAGTGTGGGATTACAGGCCTGAGCCACTGAGCCCAACTCCTTCATTTGACAAAGATTTTTGATAAGATCTTTACCTTTTGAAAATTCCACAGTGAGTGTTACATTGCATTAAATTCCTTTTCTACGTTTATTAAAATGCCCATATTTCCTTCTTTACTCCTCTATTCTCATGGTTTATATATGTGGATTTTCTGATATTAAATCATACTTGCTTGGTTTAATACACATATAGAATAAATACATATTAATCAACATTTTAATATTTAACATATTTATAGATATTATTTAAACATATATTTAAAAATATATTAAATATGTAATCCATAAATATAACATTTATCTAATATATTCCATAGTAATACAATGTTACCATATTACCATATGTGAAATACATAGTTTTGTTTCATAATAAACTATGCTAGCAGTTTTCACAAGTACATAAGCATATAAATCATATACATCTACATGTATAGATTTTCTATACAGATATAGATTCGTACTATTACATTTACTATTTTATAAGTATTTAATACAGTGCTGACCTACAATTAATGATATTATATATAGAATTCTTGAATCTATGTTTACAGGTGAAAGTGAACTATAATTTTATTTACTTGTCAGATTATACTTTCAAAGTTATACTAATTTAAGACAGTGAGGTGGACAGTGCTCCAAATTCTTTGAAACAATTTGTAACATATATATTTCTGGAAGCATAACAAACTTTCCTATAAAATTATTTTGTTGTTTTCTGAAAAAGAGAGACTTTTAAAATTGTTTTTTAGTGGTTTGTTTATCCAAGTCTTCAAATTGCTTTCTAAGCAATCAGGAGTTTTCTAAACTATTGGCCACTTCATCTAATTTTTCCAAATTTGTCGTCATAATTATTCATAGCCTTTTAAACATTTTTTTACTTGCAGAGTGTCTATACATTAGTCTTCTTTTCCATTACTAATATTGTTTATTTCATTTCTGTCTTCCTGATCTATGTAATGTGAGACACAACTATGTTTTATTGACCTTTTTTCCCTTGAAAAGCTTTCCAATTTATTGTATGCGTTATCATTCTTTTGTTTTTTTCACTTGTTTTTTGTTTTTTTTTGTTTTTATTTTCTGCTTCTGGTTTTATTTTGCCCTTCATTTAACTTACTTCAATATACACCTTTATTTTGTTTTGTTTTGACTTTCCTTACATAATTGTAAGAATAAATCTTTTATTTTCAGTTATTAATTTATTTTAAATATCTTTATAAAAGATAAATTGGACATAAATTTATCCTGAGTAATACATTAGCTACATCTTAGAAGCTTTTACAATATTGCCATTGCAATACTGTTCTACTTTTGTGTATATTTTATTGTAGCTTTTCCTCTAATCCAAGTATTAAAGGCCTGAGTGCTCATTTTCAAATTTATATTTGTTCTTTAATGTCTTTAATTTTTTATTTCCAATTTTATTTTATGGTTGTTAGGAAAGTTAGTCTGCATAACATATTAATAAATAATTTTAAGTCTGTTGGGTTTTCTTTCTTGTGTTTTAAGTTCTATTAGATCAAACTAAGAGCTTGAAAAGAGGTAGTTAGGTAAATAAATGTGTTAGTAGTAGTTAAAGCATGATTATTAATTTCTATATTCAGAAAATAATATAAAAATAATTTTAGAATTATATTTCCACTCCTAAAATGTTAAAAAATATACTTAATTAAAATTCTTCAATAGTGCATTATTTTCAGTTAGGAAAGAGGGACTGTCAGAGGGCAGGGAAAAAGGTAAACAAGGCAAAAGGAAGAAAGACCAAAAAAAGAAAGGCAAAAGAAGATGGCAAAAAAGGCCTAGCACCTCAGGAGTCCAAAGAAGTAGAGACAGATTACGTGTATTTAATAAAAACAGGTACTATCTAACTGAATGGAGGGGGCACCTAATCCAATTATAAGCTAATGACACAAAAAAGATGCCAAAAACTTAAATATAACAATTTTGGGGCAAAAAAAGACGGGCAAATATTACAAGAAGGAAACTAGTGTGGCCTTGTCAATATCAATGACATAAAATTTGATACAGATGTTACAGATAGAAACATAAAGTACTGCAGATAAAAGCAGAATTTTATCAATAATCTATAAAAATCATGAACTCATATGTATCCAACTACAGCAACACACACTATCATAGTGATAGATTTTACACAATTTTCTCGAAATCATCGCTTTTTAAGCCAGCAGAAGTTCTTCCAGGCTCCTGTGTGCACCATTCCCAAACCTGCCTCTACTGTACCTCTTTTCTCTGAAGACCATGGGTCTGGGGCTTGACTGCAGACAAGGAGATGCAGGAGGGAAGACAGGTGTCTGTGGGACAGGCATACCAATGACCTCTCCCACCATGCTCCTAATCCCAGGACTCTGTGAACATGTTACATTACACAGCAAAAGGAAATCAAAGCAGCAGACAGGATAAGGAATGATAATAAACTGATGTTACGATAGAGTTTATCCTTGCAGTAGGGTTAATGCAGAAAGAGGGAAACTGAAGGTGGCGAAGGGAACATTAAAGCAATAAGATGGAATAAGAACTTGACACACGACTGCTGATCCACAAACCAAGAACATGGGCAGCCTCTAGAAGCTGGGAAAGGCAAGGAAATAGATTTTCCCAGGGCCTCCAGAAAAAGACACAGACCCGCTGACTTCTTGATTTTGACCCACTGAGACCCATTTCAAACTTCTGACTTCCAGAACACCAAGATAACAAATTTGTGTTGTTTTAAGCTACTAAAGTTGTGGTAATTTGTTAGAGCAGGAATGGGAAAGCAATACACTATGCATGGGAAGGTTACATGATCCCTGAGATGCACCCAAATCTGCCAGTAAACAAGCCTCCAGGCCAGGACTAGATCCCCACAGGGAACATGGATGAGTTGTTCTGCCTCTTCTCTGATACAGGAGGAAGTAAGTTGTCTATCTCAGATGACCCTATTTATAAGAATTACCCATTCAGATCCAGAAAGTGAGCTCAAGGACTAACCACCCTAACCCATCTTCAGCAACAGGGAATAGGGGAGGAGGCCTGGACTCAGGGTGTTAGAGGTTGTCCCCATGAGCTGCTGTCACATCCGGTCTCCATCTGTCATTGACTGATCTCTTAAGGACTTGTAGTTGAGATATGGGCCGGCTTGCATGTAATAGGTAACACTCGGGGCTCATATGCATATGAGGTTCCAAATAAATTAAACTCTAATTATGTTTGTTAAAAAAAAAAAAAGAAATTATTGCTTTTTAAAAGAAACAAAAAAATGTAAGTTACCATGAACATTTTCTTATGTCATTTAGGTCTTCAATTTTATTTTTAAGGTCTTTATAGTTTTTTTCTTGAATAGATGTATGATAAAATTAAATGACAAAACAGGTGGGCATTTAGCATGTTTTCAATGTTTTGCTTTTTCAAAGAGCACTACAATTAGATATACATATTGTGTTACTTTTTAAACTTAAAACAAGGATTTTAAATTAAAAATTAGCTATTTCCTATAGATCCCTCTAAGCGTGAGATTCTATCTGGTAACACTGTTCTTCTTTTTTTTTTTTATTGCATTTTAGGCTTTGGGGTACATGTGAAGAACATGCAAGATTGTTGCATAGGTACACACATGGCAGTGTGGTTTGCTGCCTTCCTTCCCCTCACCTGTATCTGTCATTTCTCCCCATGCTATCTCTTCTCACCTCCCCATCCCCCCGTCCCTCCCCCATTTCCCCCAACAGACCCCAGTGTGTAGTGCTCCCCATCAAAAACGATGAGTTCGTTTCCTTTGTAGGGACATGGATGAACCTGGAAACCATCATTCTCAGCAAACTGACACAAGAGCAGAAAATCAAACACCACATGTTCTCACTCATAGGCGGGTGTTGAACACTGTTCTTTAGTCTGAAGAACACCCTTCAGCATTTCTTACAGTGAATATTTGCAATTGACAAATTCTTTTAGATTTTGTTTAACCAACAATTTGATCCTCAATTTAAAGCGTATTTTCATTAGACATATACTTTATTCTATTGTCTTCTGGTTTTCATTGAAATTAATATTGTATTTCTCCTGTATACAAAGTGTGTTTTTCTCTGGATGCTTTCAATGCTTTCTCTTGAAAATCTTTGGTTTTCAGCTATCTTACTGCATTGTAAGGGATTTGTATGTGTTTATCCTGTTTTGGGTTTTCCGAGCTTCTTGAATCTGTAAATATGTGGGGTTTTTTTAACAATCAAATTTGGAACATTTGGGCTATTAACCCTTCAAAACCTTTTCCTGTCTCATCATCACTCTTTCCTGTTCCTGAGATTTGTATTATACCTATTTTGGGCGGTTTAATATTGTCCCACCAGTACCTGATGTACTGCTAACATTTCTTTCCCCCATTTCTTTCTCTGTTTTTAAGTTTGGATAATTTCTATTTCTCTATATGCATTGTCGCTTTCTTCTATTACCTCCCTTTTGCTGCCAGACAAATCTATTGTTTCTTCCATTTCAGTATTCTTTTTCAGATCTAAAATTTTTATTTGTTTTTTTCTTTATGGCTTCCATTTCTCTGGATAGTTTTCTTATCTGTTCATTTAGGAAGAGTATATTTTTATATTTTATTTCCTTGAACATACATTATTTTAGATCTTTGAATTTATTTTTAATAACTGCTTTGTAGTTTTTGTGTGTTAAATCTAATATCTGGAGCAATATGGGTCATCCATTGACTATTTAGTTTTGCTTGATTATGCGTCACAGTTTTTTTTGTTTTTTAAATTCTAGTGGGTTTTTATTCTCTAGTGAATACTTGATGATACTGTAGATTTTATTATATTCTTCTGAGGATAGTTTATTTTTGTTCAAGTAAATTGTTCAATTATGAATTGATCAACTTAAATTTGTATAGGCTTATTTTCCCACTTGGTGGACCAGACCTGTGAAAATTCTGAACTTTTTTCTAAACTTTCTTTTTAACTTGGAAAGACTTCTCTTCTAAAGTGTCCTTTCTATGAATTTTGTCAGATTTTGGTTTTAGACTGTATTAGGGATGTTCTAGAATAGACTTTCTAGAGTAGGTTCTTATTCTTTTTTTCTTTTTTTTTTTTTTTTTTTTTTTTTTTTTTTTGAGACGGAGTTTCACTTTTTGTTACCCAGGCTGGAGTGCAATGGCGCGATCTCGGCTCACCGTAACATCTGCCTCCTGAGTTCAGGCAATTCTCCTGCCTCAGCCTCCTGAGTAGCTGGGATTACAGGCACGCGCCACCATGCCCAGCTAATTTTTTGTATTTTTAGCAGAGACGAGGTTTCACCATGTTGACCAGGATGGTCTCGATCTCTTGACCTCGTGATCCACCCACCTCAGCCTCCCAAAGTGCTGGGATTACAGGCTTGAGCCACCGCACCCGGCCGAGTAGGTCCTTATTCTTAAGAGATCGCCTTTTTAGTATCTTACCTGAATGCTTAGGATGACAATAAGAAGTTACTGGGACCTCTTCATTAAAGCTGCGCAAGACTTATACTGTTCTCTGTCACTGATTGACCTCTACTTTCTCTGTTCTGCTCTCATATCTGTAGAGCTTGCTCTTTGGAAATCTCAGATGATCTTGTCCTGTGCAAGTAATGCCCAGCCTGTAGTCACAGACTTCCAGAGAACTGTGACCTCATGTACTTCCACATGTGCTTCCAGATCTACTCTTTGCATAACTTCTTCCTTTCTCATGTCCCATCCTCAGATTCCAGACTCCTACCTGCCTCACACTCTGATCTCTGCCTTCTCAGTTCAGGAAGAGTGCTGAACTCTGCTTGCACTTCACCGTAATCTGAAAATTATCTCTCAGCAGAGATCTAGGACAATCATTATTGAATGGGGTCCTTCAGTTTCTCTTCTTCAGAGACCACAGACCTGTGTTCCCTGCTGTCTAAGCCTTGATAAACTCTTGTGTTTTTATATTTATTAATAATGGCAGGTTCAGTTCAGTACGTTTCTTCATCATAGCTACAAATTAAATACATATATTGCATTATTTAATTCTAGAAATTGTATTTGATTTTTAAAACGTATTCTGTTTATCTAGCAAAATTTTGTATGTCTTAATTTATTTCATCCGTCTTTATCTCTGTTGTCCTGACAAAATTAATCACAGTTATCTTAAAGCCTTTGTCAGCCAAATCACAATATATCTATTTTCTGTATTATTTTAATCTTAGTTTTTGGCTGTGTAGTCCTGTCTTCTTGTGCGAATAGTATTTTTAAAATCAAGCTATAACACGTACAATAAAATGCAAACATCTGAAGTTTACAATCTGATGAATTATAACATATGTGTGATGACTGTGTGACAACCTCCTAGATCAAAGATACAGAATATTTCAGAATCCCAGCAGGCTTGCTTCCAGTCCTACTCAGTCACTAGACCCCTAGGGAGAGCCACTATTCAGATTATCTATCTCAACAGATGTTTTTAAATGTCATATAAATGAAATAATATTTTATATGCTCTCGCATCTAACTTCATTCATTTTACAATGTCTTTAAATATATCCATGTTGTCCTGTGCATCAGTAATCTGTGAGAATATTTTTTCCATTGTGTGTATTATCCCATTGTCTGAATTTACTGCATTTTACTTACTATTCTACTTTTCATGGACACAGAAGTTGCTTCTAGTTTGAAGTTATCATCAATATAGCTGCTATAATCACGTTTGATATGAATTTCCATAGATATAAGCTTTCATTTCTATTGTGTATATATCAAAGAGTGGAACTACTGGCTTATAGTGTGTATGTATACTTAGCTGTAGTAGATATTTCCAAATATTTTTTTAAATGTTCTGTTCTCCTCTCCATAGAACCTACTTTTTGGAAATCCTCAAATAATCTTGTCCTGTGCAAGCATAGCCCAAACCTTAGTCAAAGACTTTCAGGGAAGCCCCAGATATAAGATATTTCAGTTGTTTTACATCCTCTCCAACATCTGATCAGGACTTTTTTTTATTATTATTATTTTAATTTTAACCATTCTCAGTATCTCAAGATGGTTTTACTTTGGATCTCTCCGATGACAAAGTTTGAGTACCTATTTATACATTCTTTGGTTTTAACAATATATTTTATTCTATAAATATATAATAAAAACATAGAAATGCAAGTTAATGCTAACTACTTCTGTGGAAGAATTCCTCTCCCTTTGCAGAGAAAATGTAGTGAAAGCTGATCCCCATGCTCTAATCCATGTCCTGAGTCTAAGGCGGGTGGAAGCCCTGGTAAGACACAGAGTATACCTGGTTCGCTCCCAAGGTTTCATTGTTTTCAACCAAGCACCTAGGATCTTCCCACCGGCATATCCTGAACTCTATCATTGTCTCACAATAGTGCTAAGAATGATCTTCTCCCTTTCAAAGAGTTGTCACTTAAGCTTTTAGCCTCTACCCTGCACAGCTCCAAGATTCAGCAAATGTCCTGAGAGGAAACCAGCTAAGGTCTTGAGACTCCCTCCCTCCCTTCTACCTAACCTATCTTCCTGTCCAAAGCCCTGCTGTCGTCTCTGTCCCTCCATTGTTGCTCTGTTCAGCTTTGCCCCAGTATTTGCACTGGTGCCTCAGTCTCCCACTCTAAGCCTAATTGGTAAATGCCTTCCCTCCTCCTCCTCACCACTCCCAAAGTAAAATCAGCTGCCCTTTTCCTTAATTTATTAAATAAGGCAAAATTTTCCCTGCCACTAGATAAAATACAACAGCCTTCTCTGCTGACTTTTAGGTCATCGAAGAATGTATGGTCACTGTAGGTTTTAAATACAGTCTCTATTAGGTAATTATGTCTCCTCAGCCTCTCTGGGCAGCCAGAGGACAGAAAACTCACGGGAAGGCAGTTGTGGTTGACATGTTCACTCTTTTCTGTTTACTTCCTCTCCTACTCACGAGTTCCATTTCAGGTGGAAACAGGAAAGGGAAAAGAGAGGACTGTTGTTTGAAGGGCACCATTATGATGTGTTGTATCTGTCCCACTAATGTTTAAACTGATGGTTAAAATATTTAAGGTGTTTTGGGGGCTCCTCTGACTGTAATCCTGCATATGAGAAGTGCAAGTTTTCCTTCAGGCCTCTCCTGGGCCCTAATTTGTTGGAGGACTGCTCCTTACAGGTGTCTCTCTGTTGGAGTCCCATTGCCCCTCCAGGTAACACTCAGTGGCAGACTTAATGGCCCAAGGCTCACCCTCTTTTCCCTCTATGGTCTAGCATGTGGACATAGGAAATACTCAATGTTCTTTTCAAATGCAAACCTCTTCCTTTGGCTATGATGCTGATGCCAGTAGCCATAGCCCTTTGCTCTGGGATTCCTCGGATACAGTCCTCATGGTGGCCAAACTCCAGGGGACATATGTCAGTTCCCCAAGTGGTTCCCCGAAAGACATAAGGTGAGGTGATTGGTACTTCCTCTCCTTTCTCCTGGAGAAGAGCTCATAGCCCAGTTTTTAATCAAAGAATTCCTCCTCCCAAAATCCACTCTTGACCATTTTATGCCCTCACTATGGATGAGGGATTTCAAGAGTCATGAAATTGGGCTGAGCTATTTATTTTTAAAATTTCCATTTTGGTGTGTCAACTAACTTGGAGATTTTATACCTGTGATACTGGGGCTGGTCGAATGCTGTGCTGCAAATATGTCCACATCCTAGTTCCAGGAATTTGTATATACATAATCTCACATAATAAAAGGGCCTCTGCCAATGTGATTAAGGATCTTGAGATGGGGAGATGATCCTGGATTATCTGGGTGTGCCCAATGTAACCACCAGGGTCCTTACAAGAAGAAACCAGAACGATCAAAGACAGAAGTAGAAGTGAGATAGAGGCAAGAAACTAGAGTGATGCGAGGAAGAAGGCATGAGCCAAGAAATGCAGGTGGCCTCTGGAAACTGAAAAAGGCAAGGAAACAGATTCTCTCCTGGGGCGACCTGTTGGCAAGGTTGTCAGCCCTGCCAGTACCTTCACTGCAGCCCAGTGAGGCAGACTGTGGATCTCTCATCTCCAAAACTGTGCCATAAAAAATGTGATGTTGTAGGCCACATATTTTGTGGCAATTTGTTATCATAGTAACAGAAAACGAATATGGGCATCACGGGCCTCAGGCAAAATTTTAGATTTTGTTTCTAGTAACCTTGCCACAAAATCCTCTTCAGTAAGTGAGTTATTTTAACAGCTGGGGTAATAGCACATAATGCCTCTAACTACAGGACAAACTTAAAATACTAGAGGGGGTCTCCTAAGGTCTGTTCCCCATGCATGGTGCTGAAACATTGCATAATGATTCAATATCACTTTCATGTCATTCATAGCTGCAAATACTGGCTCTCCCATTTGTATTACTACAGCTAAGTGATTTTGGGGAAGTTACCCTACCTATTTTTACTTGTTTATCTACGAAATGGGATAATATTATCTACTTTTGAGATCTGTCTGAGGGTTAAATGAAATCACCTAAAATTGGCAAACCCTTTATTCAGTACCTACCATGTAACAAGTGATTGAAAATGTATAGTTATCAGAAAATGAATGGTTAAATACTTGATAAAAATGGTGACATGTAGATTCATAGTGAAACCAATTTGTAAATGTTTACTGATGTTTAACTCAGTGTTCAAGCAATCTTAGGTGCTGTGGTGGGTTAAAAATATTTGCCCTTGAGAAGGGTATAGAGGTACTGTCTTAGTTTCCATGATAAGCACAGCATTGGTCAGTTCTAGTTCAGTCCGGTGAGATGCCTCCCGGATTTCAGGAGGCAGAGTGTCCTGATGGAAGGTAGTTAGCTTTGAAATGTCAGCTTTCCTGCCTGGTGGAAATAAGTGTTTGCAGCATATAAAACATATTTAGTAGTGCTATTGATGGATAAATCATGAAAGATACACACGTGAAAGATTAATATTGACATCCTGTAAGACATAACTTTATATGCAGCACAACTATTGATCAAACTGTGGTGATGGGCTAGAAAATGCTAGTGTGGATCATTTACAGGAGGAGCAATGTGAGTGCTCAGAAGGGCTCAAAAAAATTGTACAAAAATAAGACTTTCTTTAAACACATTTTACAATTTCCAATCCAGCCCATGAGCTGATATCAGTTTATCCCTTGCAACAACAACAACAAAAAAAAACAACACCCTGAATCCAAGAAGAAACATTTGCTGACCATATATATTTGGTTAGTTATGATTTTTCCATCTGCCCAGATAAAGGGGTCAACAGGAATTTCCCGGGTACCTGAACAACATTTTTGAAGGGAACTATGTGTTTGCCTTGGTCAATTCACACATACACACACACACACACACACACACACACACACACACACACCCCACAAAGAAAATCTTTTGGTGATATCTTGAGCCCTTACTACTTTGTTCTAGCTAATGAACAATAATGAGTTTACTATTTAAGGGGGGAAAAAAAAAGATTCTCCAGTTAAAAAAGTTTTTACTTCATATTTAAATTGGGAATAGGGAAAAAATCCTGGGATTTCAGTAACATTTTTTAATAACCATTAATGTGAAACAGTTCCTCAGTCTTTGTCTGTTGTGACTTGACAAATTTAAAGAATACTGGCCAACTATTTTATAAAATATCTCTCAATTTGAGTTTACCTGGTATTTCTTTCTGACTAAACTGGTGTTTTATATTTTCTATTAAGAATAGCAAAAGTGATACTGTCTCTTTCACAGTACATAATTCAGAAGTTTTACCTCTTCCTTGCCCATTCATATTGACCAATTTGTCCCTTGACTGGCAATGTCAACTTCAATCATTTGGTTAAGATAACTTTGCCAATTATCTGGACTTGTTCTTTCCCTTTGTATCTTATGAAAAGTTACTTTGAGACTACCTGAGAATCCAGTTTCTCATCACGCTTTTGTTTCCCCTCCAGTTGTAGAATTAATTGGTGATAAATACCTGAAGTAAGAATTACTGTGGTGGTTTTTTATTTCTATCATTCCTTCTACACTTATTTCTTGACATTCAACTATAAGACAGCATTTCCTTCTTCCTTATTTTTTAATTTATTCAATTAATTATTTATAATAGTATGAATTCATGAATTCCTACTTTATTCTTCAAGTTATAAACCAGTTTCTGGTTTGCTTCCACAGCTTCCTGTGCCTAACATGTACATTTTGTTATTTTCTCTATTTCACATGCAAAAAATAAGATATAGAAATTCTTTAGATCCAAATCTTTGACACATATAAACTCTTCAAAGTTTATTCTTATGTGGGGTGCGAGGTGGGGCTCTGAGTTGATTTTTTTTGAATTGGCTGCTCAGTTGTGCTAGAACCATTTATTAAAAAGTCTATCTTGCCGGGCGCGGTGGCTCAAGCCTGTAATCCCAGCACTTTGGGAGGCCGAGGCGGGTGGATCACAAGGTCGAGAGATCGAGACCATCCTGGTCAACATGGTGAAACCCCGTCTCTATTAAAAATACAAAAAAATTAGCTGGGCATGTTGGCGTGTGCCTGTAATCCCAGCTACTCAGGAGTCTGAGGCAGGAGAATTGCTTGAACCCAGGAGGCGGAGGTTGCGGTGAGCCGAGATCGCGCCATTGCACTCCAGCCTGGATAACAAGAGCGAAACTCCATCTCAAGGAAAAAAAAAAAAAGTCTATCTTGACCCAAAAGCCCCTTGATTTAAAATATCTTTATCGTATACTAAATGTCTCTATGTTCTTGGTCTATTTTTAGATTTTCTATTCTAGTTCACTGGTCTGTTTGCCTATTCATGAGCCTACCTGGCACTCCTAATTATAAAGCTGTTATGGTATGTTTTAACAGCTGGTAGAAAAGTTACCACCTATATTCCACATATATATTTTATACTTGTTTTCTTGACTCTTTTATCGGCTGATTTTTCCAATAAATATTAGGATGAACTAGTCTAGCTTCATGTAAAACTTGTGCTGTTAACTGGGATTGAAGTAAACATACAGGTTAGTTTGGGGTACTGACATATGTATCAAGTTGGGTCTTTTCTATCCAAGAGGAAGGAATGTCTTTCCATTTGTTCAGGTTTACTTTATGTCTTCAGAAGTTTTGTAAAACATCTTTTTTCATAGAGATGTGGCACATTTCTTGTTAAGCTTATTCGTAACTATTTAATTTTCTTTGTTGCTATTATAAATGGAGTTTCTCTACCATTATGTCTTCTAACTGGTTGTTGTTCATGCATATAAAGGCTATTGATTTCTAGATATTAATTTTATGTCCTGTTACCTTGCTGAATTCTTTCATTTCTTAAGTTAGTTTTATCATTGATTGCCTGGGGCTTTACCCCTTCTTTACCATCATTATATCTAATTGATTTCTCTTGTCTTATGGCACTAGCAAATACCTTTAATAAAATATTGAAGTAGTAGAGATAGATTCCTTCCCTTGTTCCAATGGTATCATATTATCTGCAGATAGAGAAACTTTACCCCTTCTTTCTCATTATTATTCCTCCAATTGATTGATGTTACTGTAAATGCCTCATGTTTTTCCCAATAAGAAAGATGCTAGCTTTATGATGAGAGTTTATCTATTTTTTCTGATAAGAAAGTATAAGTTTGTATGTTCTTAACTTATTTATTAAAGAATAAGTGATAATTTTTCCCAAAGGATTTTTCTGCATTTATGGAGGTTTGGTCTATTTCTGAGATGTATTAATATAGTTTGTTACATGAATAGAATTCTAAATATTAAGTCAACTTTGCACACCTAGAATAAATGATACTTGTTTATGGGTCTTTATTTTCATAATGCAAAAATGTGTTGGAGTATATTTGCTAATATTTAGTTTAATTATTATCCATCAACGTTTAAAAGTGGTATCGGTCTACAGTTTTCTTGCATTCTCTTTATCATGTTTAGGCATCAATGTTACACCTGCATCATATAAGTAATTAACAAGTTTTTCTTCATTTCCAATGCTCTGGAACAATATATGGAGCATTGGAACTATCCAGTCTTTGAAGGTTTTATGAAGTTTGCCTGTGATAGCATCTGTCGCACTATTAATATCTATGACACCATCTGGGTCTAATTCTGTCTTATGGGATAGTTTCCTCATAACTTTGTTTCTATTTCTTTTATGGAAGTTGTTTTGTTTAAGTGTTCTATCCCTAATGGTGTTGATTTTGTTAACTTTATTTCCCTAGGAAATTTTCCATTTCACCTACATTTTCAGTTATTTATTTAGAGATCTTTCTTCCTTTTCTTTTCTTGATTAAGTTAGCTTGTGGTTTGTCTATTCTGTTAATTTTTCAACAGAACAGGATTTTCATCTGTCAATTAGATTTACCATTTTTCTATTCTTAACATCATTTTTTAAGTTCTTACTTTGAAATTATTTTTTCATACTTTGGTTTTCTTTTCTTTTTTTGAACTTAGAATTTAATTCAATTTGTGTTCATTTTTTTCCCATAATTCCCCTTTCAACCAAGAGTTGTTTTTTTTTGTTGTTTTTTTTTGTTTGTTTGTTTGTTTTTTTTTTGAGGCGGAGTTTCGCTCTCGTTACCCAGGCTGGAGTTCGATGGCACGATCTCGGCTCACCGCAACCTCCGCCTCCTGGGTTCAGGCAATTCTCCTGCCTCAGCCTCCTGAGTAGCTGGGATTACAGGCACGTGCCACCATGCCCAGCTAATTTTTTGTATTTTTCGTAGAGACAGGGTTTCACCATGTTGACCAGGATGGTCTCGATCTCTTGACCTCGTGATCCACCCACCTAGGCCTCCCAAAGTGCTGGGATTACAGGCGTGAGCCACCGCTCCCGGCCAAGAGTTTTTATAATGGAAAGTTTATAAAAGGTGGTGAGAGAACACACCAGGTACTTTATTAACCCACTTTTTTTGTTTGCATTTTATTAACATTTTTTTCTTTTTTGTTACTATATTGACATTTTCTCATTTAACTGTATTTTGATCAGAGACTGTTGAATGTAACACTACTAATGTATGGGATTCACTGATGTTTCCTTTGTGTGCGTGCGTGCGTGTGTGTGTGTGTGGTTATATGAGCCTTTGAAAAACTGTATTTTCTCTGAGTCGAGTGTGTATTCATTTTCTAATGCTGCTGTAACAGAGAACCACAAACTAGGTGCCTTAAAACAGTAGAAATGTATCATTTCACAGTCCCAGAGAGGAGAAGTCAGAGATCAAGAGGTTAGCATGGCCATGCATTTTCTGAGGTCTGTTAAGGGAGACCTTTCCTTGTCTTTTCTAGCTCTGGTGTTTGCTGACAATTCTTGTCAGTCCTGGGCTGGTAGATACATCACCCCAAACTCTGCCTTCATCATCACATAGCTATCTTCTCCCATGTGTCTCTGTCTTTATGTCTCTTCTCCTTTTCTTATAAAGACACCAGTCACATTTGATTTAGGTCTCGCTCTGCTCCGATGTGACTTCATCTGAACTAATTACATCCACAACAATCCTATTTACAAATAAGGACACAGTCTAAGGGACGAGGAGTCAGGACTTCAGTTTATCATTTTGGGAGACATAATTCAACCTATAATAATGTGTGAAATTCAATACATATTCATAAGATCTACCGTTTTCTGGTATATTTTTAGGTCTTCCATATGCTTGTACATTTTTGTCTACTTGATAATTCTTGTACTGAGATGAGTGCATTGAAGTTCCCTGTTGTTAAAGTGTCTCCTGTAAGTTTTGCTTATTAAAGGTGACAGCAGCCAGGTGCAGTGGCTCACAACTGTAATCCCAGCACTTTGGGAGGCCAAGGTGGGCAAATTACAAGGTCAGGAGTTCAAGATCAGCCTGGCCAACATGGTGAAACCCTGTCTCTAACAAAAATACAAAAAATTTGCTGGGCATAATGGTGGGTGCCTGTAATCCCAGCTAATCTGGAGGCTGAGGCAGGAGAATCACTTGAACCCAGGGGGCAGAGGTTGCAGTGCACTAAGATCACTCCACTGCACTCCAGTCTTGGCAACAGAGTGAGAATCTGTCTCAAAAAAAAAAAAAAAAAGGTGATTGCTACATTATTTGGTGCATAGACATCAATAATACAGCTTTATTGTGAATCATGGCTTTTAGCCTGTAAAAATTTTCCATATTTCATGGAACTAACCCAAATGCCCATAAAAGATAGACTGGATAAAGAAAATGTGACAGATATACACCATGGAATACTATGCAGCCATAAAAAAAGAATTAATTCATGTCCTTTGCTGGGACATGGATGAATCTGGAAACTATCATTCTCAGCAAACTGACACGAGAACAGAAAACCAAACACTGCATCTTCTCATTCACAAATGGGTGTCAAACAGTGAGAACACATGGACACAGGGAGGGGAACATCACACACTGGGGTCTGTTGGGGAGTGGAGGGCTAAGGGAAGGATAGCAGGGGGTAGGGATATTAGAGAGCGATAACATTAGAAGAGGTGATGGGGGGATGGAGGCAGCAAACCACTGTGGCATGTGTATACCATGTAACAATCCTTCAAGATCTGCACATGTACCCCAGAACTTAAAGTAAAATAATACAAGAGAATACAACACATATATAAACTGTCACATATATGGTTATATAAAGAGCTATTTGTATACCTAAAAAAATTTCTGTGTTTAGTGTAATATTTTGGTTTGAATTCTCTTTTGCCTATTATAAAGATATTTTCTTTTTATGTACTTTATTTTTAATTCCAATTATCTCAATTACTTAGTATAACCTTGTCCACCCATACTTTTTTTTCCAAACATTTCAATCATTTTAACTTAGGTATATCTCTTATATACAACATATCCCTGGGTCTTATTTTGTGTGAATTTCAAATGTTTTTCTTTTATTAAGTGGGTAACGCCCATTCTAATTTATTGATGTGACTATGTGTATTTAGCTGCAACTCTGGCAAAATAATTTTTAACTGCATTCTATTTGCCATTTTTTTATTTGATGTGTATGTTCAATTTTTTTCTTTTCTTCTTTTATTTCTTAATATGTTGGAAGGTTCATATTATTGTTCTGTAGGATACCTTTGCACTTATACTTTGTTGAATACCCCTAGTCCAGTGTTAAATAAATATTGAAAGGGTCCTTGCTAGGCACTTTGCACCTCATTTTCTTCTTATGGAAACCCAATGCTTCTGTGAGATATTAGTATTATCCTCATTTTGAAGACATGTAAACTTTGACTCAGGGAAACTAGGCATGATTTCTATGGTTATATGCCTAGTAAGTGATAGTATTATGGCCATATAAATGCATTTACAGATATTCTCTGGAAAGACAGTGGAATACATTTTTTTCTTATCCAGTGCCCATTCAAGATAAAGGTAACCAATGTAGACTGGCCCTGGCACTGGTTTTAAAACACGGCTGCATGTTGTTTGGTACTCCTCCTATTGAAAGGAATCCATTCCTCTTGAATCTAGGTGGACTTGAGACCGCTTGAACCAATAGAGTATGATAAAAGAGGCACTCTGTGGCAGCCAAGGCTAGACCATAAAGGGTCATTCAGTTTTGCTTTCTTTGCTGGAATACATTAACTTCAAATTCTGGACAGCTACATAAAAAGTCCGATTAACCTGAGGTCACCATGTTGTGAGAAAGCCCAAGCCATGTGGAAAGGTGATTAAGTCAAGGGTTCCATCAGAGCCCAGACTTGGAGTCATCCAAGCCCAGGAGTCAGATGTGAGTGAAAGTCTTCAGATGATTCCAGCCCCCAGCTGGTAGCCCACAGTCATTTAACTATTCCCATCTGAAGCCCCAGACATCACGGAGCAGACAAACTATCATCCCCACTGTGATGTGTCTGAGTTCCTGAACCACAGAACTGTTGATGCTTAACACAAATTAAGTTTTGGGGTGCATTGTTAGCACATTACAGAGCAGTTTCTTTCCAGATTTTCCTAAACTATAGTTATAGTTAAGCTTACCAATGTTGAACTTCATTTCACAATCACCTTGCTTTCCTGCTACTTCTACAGTCTTTCGAACTATTCAGCATTAGAAGGATCTGAGATTTGAACTCAAAAATTGTTTCTGACTCCCACATTCTATCTTTGCATCAGTTTTATCTTCTAGAAGGATGAGCAAAGCCTATTTTACAAGATTCCTGTAAGAATTGAATAATACCATGGATGCAAAACTACTTTAATGTAATTTAGACTCCAGATTTTTGGCAAGATCTGGGGCAGAGGGCAGTTTTAATCTTCCTTGAGTTCCGGTCTTGCAAAAACCACGTTTATCCAAACAAACTAATAGTGTTGATGCTGCAACCATCTGAAGAGCAAGTACACTTCTTACCATACACTAGGGGCTTCTAAAGTTTGTGTGTGTGTGTGTGTGTGTGTGTGTGTGTGTGTGTGTGTGTGTTTATGTGTATGTGTATGTAATTTAATAGTGGGCCAGCCTGATGATTTTGAAACAACTCAAGTGTCTGACATGAAAGCGAGTGACCGTACTTGGAATGAGGGCCATGAAATGCAAGTACATTGCAAATCACTCAGTCGTGCTGTCAAGGGAATCATAGTCACTACATATATATCCTTAAATGTAGTTTCCCAGCAAATCTTTCATAAAATTCGTAACTATGGCTGACCTCAGCTACATGCTTGCCACGATGGCTTTCTCTACCACTCTCAAATATAACCTAGGCTTGTAAGGCACTTGTGGCAAACACTGTTGATTGGACAATCATTCCCAACCTGCTTCCCCCTTTCTGTCTCCTTCTTTTTTTTTTTAATTTTTTTTATTGCATTTTAGGTTTTGGGGTACATGTGATGAACATGCAAGATTGTTGCATAGGTACACACTTGGCAGTGTGGTTTGCTGCCTTCCGTCCCCTCACCTGTATCTGTCATTTCTCCCCATGCTATCTCTTCCCACCTCCCCACCCCCCCGTCCCTCCCACATTTCCCCCCAACAGACCCCAGTGTGTAGTGCTCCCCTCCCTGTGTCCATGTGTTCTCATTGTTCAATACCCACCTATGAGTGAGAATATACGGTGTTTGATTTTCTGCTCTTGTGTCAGTTTGCTGAGAATGATGGTTTCCAGTTCATCCATGTCCCTTCAAAGGACGTGAACTCATCGTTTTTGATGGCTGCGTAATATTCCATGGTGTATATGTACCACATTTTCCCTATCCAGTCTATCATCGTTGGGCATTTGGGTTGGTTCCAGGTCTTTGCTATTGTAAACAGTGCTGCAATGAACATTCATGTGCACGTGTCCTTGTAGTAGAATGATTTATAATCCTTTGGATATATACCCAGCAATGGGATTGCTGGGTCAAATGGGATTTCTATTTTTAGGTCCTTGAGGAATCGCCACACTGTCTTCCATAATGGTTGAATTAATTTACATTCCCACCAACAGTGTAAACGTGTTCCTATTTCTCCACATCCTCTCCAGCATCTGTTGTTTCCCGATTTTTTAATGATCGCCATTCTAATTGGTGTGAGATGGTATCTCAATGTGGTTTTGATTTGCATTTCTCTGATGACCAGTGATGATGAGCATTTTTTCATATGTTTGTTGGCCTCCTGTATGTCTTCTTTTGTAAATTATCTGTTCATATCCTTCGCCATTTTTGAATGGGCTTGTTTGTTTTTTTTCTTGTAGATCTGCTTTAGTTCTTTGTAAATTCTGGATATCAGCCCCTTGTCAGATGGGTAGGCTGCAAAAATTTTTTCCCATTCTGTTGGTTGCCGATTCACTCTACTGACTGTTTCTTTTGCCGTGCAGAAGCTGTGGAGTTTGATTAGGTCCCATTTGTCTATTTTGGCTTTTGTTGCCATTGCTTTTGGCGTTTTGGTCATGAAGTTCTTGCCTACACCTATGTCCTGAATGGTTTTGCCTAGATTTTCTTCTAAGGTTTTTATGGTATTAGGTCTGATGTTTAAGTCTTTAATCCATCTGGAGTTAATTTTGGTGTAAGGTGTCAGGAAGGGGTCCTGTTTCTGCTTTCTGCACATGGCTAGCCAGTTTTCCCAACACCATTTATTAAACAGGGAGTCCTTTCCCCATTCTATAGAATTTAGAAAACCAGTACTTGACATCTCAGCTTCCTATGCATCTAAGGGTGGTCAGAGTCCATGAGAAAGAAGCAAAAGCCTTCAGGAAGAGGATTTTTGTAAACTATTTCTCTTTCCTGATATAAGGGCACATAATGCTGACAGTCTTACCCACCGACTCTTTCTACTGCCTTGAAAGCAGAAGGAATGGAGCTGCAGCAGCTATCTTATGACAATGAGTAAAACCAAGGGTAGCATATGCTCTGATATCTTTGACCCAACTGCTTTTCACTCCGTATGAAAAGGTCTTTATTCGTGTAAACCACTGTAGTTGCAATTTCTAGTGCATATGCCGAAAATTGCAACTGTTACAAAATTGCAGAAAATGAGGTGTGTGATTGACAAGTGGACCCTTCTGTAAGTGAGCAGGTAAATGTTACTTCCATGACCTTTATGAGGATGGCAGAAACAAGAACCCTTGAGTATAAAATCATTTAGAGCTCATGTATGTCACTCTCCCTCTAGATCACCAAAAAAATAAATAAATAAAAATAAAAAAAAATAAAATAAAAGGTGACTTCACAGAAACTCCCTTTGTTTCTCCCTGTAGCTTTGCCACTCTGCTGGCTCAGTGCATGATATTCTCCTGTCCCAACCACTGCCAGAGCCTCCCTAGTTACCTTCCTCTGCACTGTGGTGCCCTCCCAGTCATTCTCCACCCTGCAGCTGTAGAGATTTTCCTAGAAGCAAATGTTATCCATATTCTCCAGTATTCCAATGTGCCTTCATGAAAGCCTGCTCTATGCTGGGAAGGCTTTTCAAGATTTGGCCCTATAGTTCTCTTCAGCCAGCTCATTTGTCCTGACACTGCTCTGTGATGTTCTCAAACTTCTTAAGCAATCAGCTTCAGCCACCCTGAATTTTAAAATCCCCTCTCTCACCATTCTAACCCCTCTGCTTGTCTATTTCCCTCTCACATACCTCAAATTTTTCTGATGTACATACACACATGCACACACATGCACATACACACACTGCTCTAGATTTTTTGCTCCTCGCATGTGCCCTCCAGTATTTGAAGAAGAAAATAGACAATATAGATAGGTATCTTTCTGACTAGGTGTTAAGCTACCTGAAGGTAGGGCTTGAGTATGTCTCGTTCACTGTTGTAATGCCAGTGCCCAGGGAAGTGCCTGGCATGCAGTATTAGAAGGAAAGAAGAAAGGAAAGAAGAAAGAGAGAAGTCGTGAAAGTAATGACAAAAAGAAGGGAGGGAGAGAGAGAGGTAGGAGAGGATTCTGATCACTTTCTATTCCCTTCTTTGTTGTGGGAGGGATCCTCTGCCCTAAATAATGTGAGATGGCTGAACACACGTCTGACACCATACAGATGAGACAAACAGCAGCTTCTTAGTCACATATACTCACAGCCCAGAGGAGGAACATCACAAGCCCTGCAGGACCACACAATAATTGCTTGGGAGCAGAGAGAACCAGCAGGAGTTGTAGTAGGCAGGCTTTGTAGTGACACGGGTGTGGGGTGACACTTTGTTCACTTAGGAAGGTGTGATTGGCTTGTTTGAATAATTTTGTAGGCTGGCAGGGAGGTGACTAGATTAAGCTCAGGTTGACTTTTCTGGTACCACTAGGGGTACTCATTATTGATTGGCTGATCCAGTCCCTGTTCCCAACCTCCTTATTCTTATCTACTTTCCATCAAGGCCCGATCATGTGTCATAGTGTTGGCCAATGGGACATAAATAGAATTGTCCGTGTAATTTCTGGAGAAATTCCAGGGAAAGCTTTTGCTTTCCTCATTAAGGCAATATTATTCTCTCCTTATTTTTCCCTCTTTGTTCCCACTGGAATGCACACCTGATGGCTAGAACTGCAGCAGGCATCTTGTAACCACTGGAGATAGCCAAGACGGTCATAAAGATTTGCAACATCTGGAAAAATTCAACTCTTATTCACCACTTCTCAGGAAGCTATTGTGTAATTAAGTTTACTTTTTTAACATAAGATTTAATTATACATATTTTCATACAACATTAAATACTCTTTGTAAGTCTCAATTTACATCATCCACATACCATCATATTGAATGGCTATACTATAGTACATCTTTCTTATCCTTTCCTATTGTTGCAAATATGGTGGGTTTTTTTCATTTTCTGTATTATTCAGATTTGAAGGATTGAGAGTTACAGATAGCTGTGCACTGTGGTGGGCTGTCATTGAGGTTAGTCTTTGACTGGACACTGTTTTGAATGCCCTCTGGATTTCAGAGGACATGATGAGTGGATCTGGAGCTTGAAAGGCTTGGAAGGCATCTACTTAGTGGTCATATATTCTAAAGCATGGTAGATACCCACATCTTTCCTGTAGAATCCAGGCCCCAGTGAGCCCAGTGGACATGCTACCTATGTGCTGATCTAGCCCCAAGTGAGCTCAGTGGACATTCCACCTGTATGCTGGAGAGATCAGGGGCTGCACTGAATTGGAAAAGTGTTACCTCAAGGGCACTAAAGCTAGTGTGGAGAAACAGAATCACCTTTGAAGAGAGACAAGATGGTTTTCAGAAAGTTATAAAATTATATGGGCATAGCAAGAATGAAAATGAGAAATGGTGTCATAATTGGAAAATCCAGAAAATATGAAGTATGTCATGTGGTTGCAGTGAAGGGCTGAGGTCACTGACACCAGGTAGACAATGGGTGGCCTGTTACAAATGCCTGGCTGCTAGGGTGGAGGTGCATGCAAGAGCAAAAAGGAGCCATATAAACCATGTAATTCTGCTTTTTATTTTTTCCTATTTTTCCAACTTTTTTAAAAAGTAAAAACTTCTTTGAATATAAAAATAATTTTTTTAAATTTATTTATTATACTTTAAGTTCTGGGGCGCATGTGCAGAACATGCAGGTTTGTTACATAGGTATACACGTGCCATGGTGGTTTGCTGCAACCACCACCCTATCGTCTACATTAGGTATTTCTCCTAATGCTATCCCTCCCTAATCTCCCCAACCCTTGCTAACCCTCTCCTAGCCCTCCAGACCCCAAAAGACCACAGTGTGTGATATTCCCCTCCCTGTGTCCATCTGTTCTCATTGTTCAACACCCACTATGAGTGAGAACATGTGGTATTTGGTTTTCTTTTCTTGTGTCAGTTTGCTGAGAATGATGGTTTCCAGCTTCATCCATGTCCCAGCAAAAGACATGAACTAAACCTATTTATGGCTGCATAGTATTCCATGGTATATATCTGCCACATTTTCTTTATCCAGTCTACTTTTGAATGGCATTTGGGTTGGTTCTAAGTCTTTGCTATTGTGAACAGTGCCACAATAAATATACGGTACATGAGTCTTTATAATAGAATGACTTATAATCCTTTGGGATTAATTCCAGTAATTGGATTGCTGGGTAAAATGGTATTTCTATTTCTAGATCCTTGAGGAATGGCCACACTGTCTTCCACAATGGTTGAACTAATTTACAATCCCACCAACATTGTAAAAGTGTTCCTGTTTCTCTACGTCTCCGGCATCTGATGTCTGGAGGTCCTGATCCAATATTCCCTGACCTCCTGTTCTACTACCCACTGTGGCAGCCCCTGAGAATGTTTAGTGGGTATCAAGGGACCATATGCCATCCCATGACAGTCCTCTGAGCAAAGCAAGACAGGGGCAATTTTCAGTTCTCTTTCAGAATATAATGAAATCTACTAAAAACCTTAGGAAAAATTTCCATGTGCACACATATATAAAATGTTGCTCACAAAGTTAAGAACTCCACTTTATGAACAAGAAATCCAGGGGCCATAACTGCCCCTTTCTCACTTCTTTGCTGCTTACCATTTCATTCTTTAGAATTATCTTCTTGAATCCCAGCCTGTGACCATACATCCAGATGTGCCAAAGAGCTTGGGATTCACATAGGTAAAGTCATTATGGGAAACTCTCTTCTGTGAAACTAAAGTTGCTTATAGCCAACAAGAATTAAAGAGCAGAGATGAAGAAATAGGGTAAACACAACTGTTGATGGTCCCCAAATGATGTTGAGTGCTCCAAAATCCACATGGAAAATTTTCTGTTCCTTCATCTAGGTGCTGTGAACTTCTATCTTCAACAACTTCTGCCACTAAATCCCTGTTCTCTAGGGGACTTCTCACATGACAGAATATGCCCCACTTTCTTTGAGATGACCACTAGGTACTTATCCATTATTCCTCCCCTTTCTTAGTTCGATCCCCTACAGGGACTGTATCCACCCTCCCTTAAGCTTCACTCTGCCTTTAAGAAGGTGAACTTTTTCCTGCCTTGATCCCTATCTTGACTCAGTACACTGCTTCTAATTTGCTCCTAACCTGGGCTTCTTAGCGATTGTGTTTGTCCATGGGAAAAACCAAAGCTTTGTCCAAAGGTTTATTCATGGAATAATAGGCCAGAGGAGAAAGCCTACCAAATGAAGCAAAAAGTCAGGAACTACACCTAAAGAACAAATAAGCAAACACTAATTGGGCTCAGGGAAGACAATTCCCACGGGCTGTGAAAGCCAAGGTAGGCTTCACAGTCATGCCTGGATGTAGGCGGGAACTTGAGGCCACCACATTTATGAAGCTCACCACGTGCAGAGTTCTGTGCTAAGTATCTCACTATGCAAGCGCTCTTAGTCTCCACATTAACTCAAGGTAGGCATTATGATTGTGTTCATTTTGCAGAGCAGAAACTGCGGTTCAAAGACATTAAGGAACTTAATAACATCAATATTATCAGAATTTAGACTCAGACCCATCTGATGCCAAAGCTCTTACCAGACTCCAAGCCACTGATTCATATAGTGCCCAGCACACAGCAACTGCTCAATCAATATTTGTTAAATGAATGAATGAAAGAATAAATGCAGCAGTAATTTGAGAATGAGAGGCCTTATATATCTTATGGATTATACATCCATGGTGGAGGAGAGAAGCTTAAATGGAGAAAGTGATTATGCAGCTACAGAATTATTGATGTTTATCTCTGCTAGGCTATGTGCTAAGTGCTTTAACACTTCAAGACAATCCTCTTGAAGCCAGTAGAAATATACTGAGTACTAGACCTTCTGGCTGGCCCTGTATTGGGCCCTCAGGATGGTGAATTACACTGAAGCATTCACAACAGAAACACAGAAGAAAGACCTGTAATGTACTTCATACAATGGACAGGGAAATCTAGGGGTTTAATTTACCTACTCTCCACTCACCCTCTACAACCATGATCAATCCATCACGACTTAGATTTCTTTGGCCCTGGGGATTTTGGAGTGATTGATGGGCTCTGGCTATGGTAAGAATCTACTGCCCCTCTTCCCAGTTCTCACAAACTCCCCATAATAGACTCCCATATAGTGTGAGCAATTTACAGTATAATGAATTTGTTTTATTCTGGTTCAGTCTGGGCATTGTGGTTCCTGCCTGCCTTCCTGTTGTTTTATTTACTCCTCAGCCATTCTCATTTTTGTAGCTATTCCCTTTAGCTCTCCTTTTCTGTAAGGTCATTCTAAGGACAGGATGTTGCAATGGCCAAGATGAATTGTGAACAAGTGCAAGCCAGGTGTGTGTTGGTGATTCTGTCTCTCTCGCTTTTCTCTGGACTCTCTGAAATCTGGCCCATAAAGAAAAATATCCCACACTCAAGATTTAGAGCCCAAATTCCGATTTTGAGGTCAGTGTCATTCAGATGAATGCCCCTGAGCCAGGCACAACAGAGCAGTTACTGGGGGAGATAAGGTGATTCAGTGTCATACCTCCGAGAGCTATAACTCACCAGGGGTTGGGGGAGACATTTTTGTAACCACTAAAATGTGTAAGGCCAGCCTCAGCCCTATATATTGCTGTTTTCCACAATGGCTGTTTCCTGGAAAATCTATCTCTTTCACCACAGGGTGCTAGGGGCATTGAAAATTAGTCAGTTTGCTATACTGGTCTTGTTAATACTTGTGGCAGGACATTAATATAGGATAATAGTAATCACATTGGTGCTAAATATTTACAGTGTTAGGGCAATAGCTTTGAATCTCAACCTACTACATTTGATTAATAGTGATGTTAATGGTGGCACTAAGGAAGATGGACTTCCCAGGCTGCTTCTTCAGACAGTATAAATGCTCGAGTGCTAAATGCTTCTTTTATATGTGAATACAATTAAGAGTAACTTCTAATTATTTCTGGCACACGTTCTTTAATGCCAAAGCCTTCAAGTCACAGTGGTCAAAGGGTAATGCATCATAACAGGTTACAACATCCCCATGGATTTCTTGATTGACATAAAAATGGTTTTCTCCCCCAATTGATTGACACTATGGCAGGTGGAAAGTAATGGCCAAGCTTCTAGCTGTCCATTAGAAGATCTTCAATCAAGAATGATATGGCTTTAATAATCAGCTTCCATATTTGGGAGTTGAGACCAGCTGGATTGTGGATGGAGCTCTTTTGGGGACTGAGGCACCTTGGGGATAATACAACTTTTCGGATGAGTCTCTCAGAACAAATAACTCTAGAAACTGATTTCTAAAATTTCCAGAGGGACATAATAGAAATCAAAGGTTTACAGTGAAGCAACAGGGTGACCTCTAGCTAGAGGCAGGAAATTTGCCAATGATAAGTGTTTGTTTTTGCCTTTGCAGAAGACAGGTGGGGACATGTATTTACCTTCAAAAACTTGATCATGTGTTTCAACTTTCATTGGAAGAAAGAGCAGTCATTGTGTTTCAAGAACTGCAGTATGCTGTAACCAAACAGGTACACCTGAAAAGAGCTGCAGAATGAGCATCACACTATGTGCTAAATAAAACTGTGTGTGCCAGGAGGACAAGGTTTTCTTGGCCTTCCATGACTAAATCTCCCATTGTTCTGCTACTAGCTCTATATTTTGGCTCTGGTTCGGACAGAAGGTCTTCTATGCATGTTTGTTCACTGGAGTGTTGGAAGTTTGGGAGGCAAGAAATCCATGGATTTATGGTCTTCCATCCCCTAAGAAATCCCTGGACAACAAGGACCTGGATTTTCCCTGAGACTAGGACAAATGAACAAACAGAAGAAATAAAGTATATTTTAAGGTAAAGACAATTCTACCATCCCGGAAAGGTCATTTATCACGTTTCTGCTTAACAATAAGACCCAGACACACCTCTTTCAATGTATGTGGCTGGGCTAACACTTCTTAGCTTTCTTGCCTTCAACTTGTCACCCAACTTAACCAGACAAAAACTCCGAGAGTGCCACTCTGAGTGCTGATACTGGGAACAAAAGAGCAAAATAAGCTCTTCAAGGAGCTCACTTTGTATCAGAATAATAAGATGTAATACATATACCAAATAACGATGTGTAGCTCTGAAGCACTTGGAAACTGTACTCCCCAAGTGGTGTGGAAGTACAAAAAAAGAAAAAATTAGTATCTCTGGGTAAGTAGGAATGATCTACAGTGTCAATGAAGGCTCAACAGAGGAACTAATTGTTCAGCTGAACTTGAAAAGTGAGTGTAGTTGTGCCAGGTGGAAAACAGAGGCTTGTGTGTCAAAAGGGCCTTCCCAGCAGTGTTGTACCTAAGAGCATGGTGTCATGTATTCGTTGCCCACCTTGGTGTCCCAGCAAGATGGAGAGGATACAGCGGTGAAGCCTCCAAGGGGGCATTCATTTACTCAGAGACTGTTTTTAAGTATCTTCTGTGTCCACTATACAATAAACCTTATGATTATGTGGTTAGGGTATTGACACCTCACTTTTCTTTTTTTCCTCTCTCCTTTTCTGGTGTTTTCTTTTCCCCATGAATGTGACATTATTAAAGGAGCTCACTTTATAAGCATACACATGTCCAAACCTGCAATTTTGTAGTAGTAACAAAGTTCTTGTGTCACATCGCAGTTGACCATGTCCTCAAATTTATCTTTATAATACCACTGCTGTGCACTGCCTTGGGATGTGGGTGAAGGATGATGGAGGCAAAGAAGAAGAAAGAAAGAGATGGATTGGAAGGTTTGCACTAGAAAGCCGAGGTCTTTCAGTACCATTACCTGTAGGGAATGAAGAACCATAGCAAATACTTAAGTTGGGAAAGCAACATAACCACGTCTAAGTTTTAGAAAAAGCATAATGTTAGTAGATGACCAGAGAATTGCCAGAAATAGGAAGAACAGGGGATTAGTTAGGAGGATAAGATATGAAGTATGATGTGCTGAGAAACGGCTACATCAGTGGTTGTGAACATAAACAGGAGGGGTCAGATTGAAGAAATATTCACTGAGGACTCATTCACCGTGGGAGATGATGGTGTGTAAGTGAGATATCAAGACTGATGTTGATGTTTCTCTCTTGAGCAAAGTTGTAAATGTTGTGTTATTTCTGACATAGAAAATCCCAAAAAGGGATAGATTTGGGGAATAGCATGGGGGCAGTTCTCGACAGGATGAGTGTGAGGTGTCTGTGAGGTGTTCAGGAGGACTGTCAATGTGTTTTCAAAGATGAATGCTTAACACTTAAGGAACAACTAGATTTAAAGAGAAGGGAGGGAAAGGGTAAGGGAAGAAAAGTCATTAAGTAAAAGACAAAGCAGTCAGAAAGGTAGGAGAAACTAAAGGAAGGAGAATGATATTTACCTAGTATTTATTTTAAATCAAAGAACTTAACCTGGTCTATACCATTTAATCTTCACAGTAAGCTTAAACATTTTATCCCACTTTACACATGTGATTGGAAGATTTCAAAATATTAACTGACATTTCCCTGCAATTTCTTTGTACCCATAGGCCTTTTCCCACGTGGCATCCATTGGCTCATAGAACAGATGTTACAAGAGAAAGTAGGAGAAACAGAATTTTTATTTAAAGAGCCTAGGCTTTTCATGTTCAAAAATAAATAGATTTAGGAAATTTCAAAGGAGAGAGATTTGTGTTTCTGGTTCTTAGTGCTCTGGGAAGCAGAAAGGCCTGGGACCATGATGTGTCCCAGGCTGATGGGTCATGGGCCACCTTACAGGGTTTTTCATGTCCCAGCAAGTTGCAAGAGGAGAAGGATTCAAGGCAAGAGGGTATGAGAGTGAGGAAGGTCTTTAAAAACCCACTAAGCTTCTTACTGCGCTATAGCACTGTGTAGCAGTGGACTGCCTCTTGTATACTCAAGAAAGGCATGAACTAGCTCAGATTGGGGTAAACCTGAGGAGGCCTTGTGTTCAGGAACGAGCAGCCTTCATGGACTGAAGCAACCTTCATGGACAGACAACAAAAGACCAGATGGGAATAGACATCTTGGCAGATGTCAGTGTGGATGGATCCTGATTAACCCAGGATCAGAAATCCTCAACTCAAACCTTTGAACTGTCTGGGTCCCTGAGAACAAAGGAATAGCCTTGGTGGGACAGTGGGGGAAAGGAAACCCTGAAAAGATTAAGGTTGTATATTTGCCTGCCAATAGAATGGGAGCTTAAAATATTGAAGAAAAAAAAGGAAATTCTATTTTTTGCACTGCTAAATTTACAGTCAAAGATTTGTGCCTGCAATCATCAATAAAACTGCATCTAGGGGAGGTCATCAAGTGGATTTTCAAAGGCTGGGCAGCTGAGCAATGATGGAGCTTGTATATAAGTTTAGGTCTTTCTGGGTCCAGAATCTTTGCTCATGCTGCTATTCCATTTGGATTGCACATTCCTGTTTTCTAGAGTCAAAGGGAATGTGGTCAGCTGTGTCAGGCTTTCAGATCTGCCCAGGAGGGTGTTCTTAATCTCTCTTGCTTCTGTTTCTCTGCAGTGCTAAGGGCAGATGACAGAGTAAATCAGCTGAAGACCTGTCCCAAGCCTTCCTCTAGAAACTCCGCATTGCTTCCATCTTGATGTGGTTTGCATATGTGTCGCCTCCAAATCTCATGTTGAGATATGATCTTCAATGATGGAGATAGGGTCTAGTGGGAGGTATTGGATCATAGGTGTAGATCCCTCAAGAATGGCTTAGTGCCATCCCCTTGTTGATGAATGAGTTCTTGCTCAGTTTGTTCATGTGAGATCTGTTTGTTTGAAAGTCTGGGACCTCTCCTTTCTCTCTTGCTGCATCCCCTCTCCCTGTGTGATACGTCAAGCCCCTCTTTACCTTCTGCCATGACTGTAAGCTTCCTGAGGCCTCACCAGAAGCTGAGCAGATGCCGGTGCCATGCCTGTACATCATGCAGAACCATAAGCCAAATAAACCTCTATTTTAAATAAATTACCCAGCCTCAAGTGTTTCTTTACAGCAAAGCAGAACAAACTAACGCACATCTATGCCTTTAATAAGTAGCAGTCCAGTCACTACTTCTTCTGCCATATGAAGAGAAAATTTAGGGATGGATTAAAAACAAGTTGAAGGAGGAAAGAAGGTAAGTTTTAAAAGCTTATATTTTAAAGCAATTTTTTTTGTCATTGCCAAGTAAAAGAGGTCTGTTGAAGTAGTGAAAGAAAAGGATTATATTAAAATAATTATTTAATATAAATTTACTATATGCTGGGAGCTTCATATTAGTGCTACTGAAAGTGTGGCTCGTGGATCAATATGGTTATCACTTAGAAGCTTGTTACAGATTCTTGCCTATGAATTCTTAGGCTCCATTCCAGACCTACAGAATCAGAATCTCTTGAAATGGGGCCCAGAAATGTGTGTTTTAATAAGCTTCTCAATCGGCCATTACGCACTTTAAACTTGCTGAAGCGATGCTATAGAGATATGAAAAGCAATTGACCAAAGATGATGAAATGGATTATGGAGAATTATGGGTCCAGGTGAAGTTGCAGATTATAACATGCAAAGTAGCTCATCATCATGGCCATAGGATTCTCAACGTGAGCTCTTGGAAACAAGCTTAGGGATAGATGCCAAGATAAGTGAGGGGTGTGCTGATCTAAGTTTCATGAAATCAGCAGGACACATGAGCAAAAGGTCAAGAAGGAAGATGAAACTGAGGAGTTTGAGAAGCAACTGCTAAGAGGGTGTCCTTGATTTGATCCAACCACATTAACCACACAGGCATAGGTTAGAAACAATCCCAGGATGGAGGGAGGGGATGAGGAGCCTTATCCGAGGCTAAGAGACTTGAAGATAGAATGATATCTAAGGGTCAGTTTCCCACAGTGAATAACAGAAGAGGTGGAAGTTGAGAGGGTCAGGTAAAGATTTGATGGTACAAGTCGGTTCTTGAAGTGGCATGAGGGTGAGAGACAGCAGATGTCTCTTGGCTTCTTAATCACAATTGAATTCATATTTTTTTCTGATATCACAAAGAGATGTGGTCACTGCCAATATGAGAACAAATTACTAGGAAACCCAGCAAGAGAATCCAATTTCTGTGACCTCTTTATTGGCGTTATACTTCTCTGTCTCCCCTCCTGCACCCCTGCCCATCTCAGATTCTACTGTTACCTGAAGGTGACTAAACTTAAAATCCACTTCCATCTCCCAACTTGCGAATTAAAGTGGAGTGTCAGGATCTGCACACAAACCTCACTTCTCCATAAGTTGTTTGTACTTTTTAAAAAAATTTTGCCTGTCTAGAGAAGTCATTTGACTTCTGTGTGTTGCACTAGGACACTGTCATTAACAACAGTGGTGTCATTTTGATGTGCTCTCTGAGGCAGTAGTCACTTTGAGGTTGAAAGATAGAACAGACATGGATAAATGGTATCCCAAGCAGGCTGCTATTGCACCATTATTGCCAGCAATCATTTCACCAAGTGACACATCAGTTAAAAAGTCAGCCACCTTCCTCCAGGAAGCCTCTTGGTAGCTGCAGCTAGACTTCTGTCTGATTTCTTTTCCTTAAATGGACAGAAGCTTGTTATTTCTCTCACTGGAGTCTTCTGCCTCCCTATCCATTGTCTTCATTGTTGTAAGAAGAGTCGAGGTTTTAGATGCTGGCTTTATGGGAGCTTGCATGGGTTTGATGTTGACTGTTTCCTGGGATGAACTATGTAGTAGCCTTTCCATTACTCCTTTCCAGGTTTCCTTTTTGCTCAATTTCTCCCCAGACTGTCATTATCCTTGACAGTTTTCCTTTTCTGGTTTTGGAAATGCAGATTAGAAACTGAATAGCTATATCTCAAGAACACAGCATTAGATGGGCTCTTATTTTGATCAACACACACACAGTACTACGTGCAAGGCTTTGTCTTAAGCATAGCAATCAATATTAACTACAAATTACCCAATCTTCATAATAATGATTGTAGGTGCCATTATTATCATCCCTATTTTTTTCAAGCAGGGAAACTGACGAACAGGGGTAAAACAGAGGCTGCGCAGCTAATGGTTTACACAACAGGATTCAAACAGGCAATTTGGCCACAGAGATTACCTGACTGCCTTCCTGACTGTGCTGTGCTACAGGAGGGATGTGGCCAGGCATTAGCACTGAGAGCCAGAAGTGGGATATCTATAAGATCATTCTCCTTTTTCTATATTCTGGAATAACTTGCATTATACTGAAATAATTTATTCCTCAAATGTAGATACTCCCACAAAGAAAATTCTAAACTCGAATAGATTCACCAGAGAGTCTACTAGTTAAATTAATTGTTTTATCTCTATTTGACTTTCCTCTTATTTCTTAAACTAAGTTTCATATGCTTTATTTTTTATTACAATTTTAACTTAAGAGCCACAGAGGGGATGGAGCAAGGAAGTGGAATAAAAGGCTGAATCTTTCATCCCCCCAGGAGGAACACCAAACCTACAAATGTTAAGAAGCAAAAATCAGATGAGCACTCAAAGTACCTGGTTTTAACTTCATATTCCTGAAAGAGGCACTGGAAAGGACACATAACATGGTCTTGAATTGCCGATGCCACCCCCTCCTCCTGGCAGCTGCTGTGTGGCACAGAGAATCTGTGCCTTTAGCAAGGGAGAATGCAATTGCATTCAATGATTTCATTGAATGCAGTGCTGCCCTGGCAAAGCAGAAACCAGAACCAGGCAGTACAAAGCTGATGCCCACTCATGGAGGGAGCATTTGGACTGGCCCTAGCCAGAAGAGAATAACCCATCCCAGCAGTTGTGGGTTCCAGCAAGCCTCACCACTGCAGGCTGGTGTGCTCTGGGACCCTAAATAAACTTGAAAAGTAGTTTAGGTTACAAGTACCACAACTTCTAGGCAAGTCCTAGTGCTAAGCTGGGCTCAGAACCAGTGGACTAAATAGTGCTAAAACTTTAGCTCCAGGGTGGCTAAAATAGTGCTTGTGCCACCCATCCCTGAACTCCAGGCTGCACAACTCATGGCTCCAAAAGAGGAGAAGAGAAGAAAGAGTAATGAGAACTTTTGTCTTACATCTTGACTAGCAGCTCAGCCACAGGAGGACAGAGCATTGGTCAGAGTCTTGAGTCCCCCATTCCAGTCTCTGCATCCTGGATGACATTTCTAGACATATCCCGGGCCATAAGAGACTCTACTGCCTCGAAGGGAAGGACTCAGTTATAGCAGGCCCCATTACCTGCAGTGGCACCCATGAGGTATGTCATGGGCCTTGGGTGAGATTGTGAGATGTGCTGGCTTCAGGTGAAACAGCACGACGTTCCCAGCTGTGGTGGCTATGGTTTGAGAAAAGCAGATGGAAAAGTAAAGGAGGCTTTGTCTTGCACCTTAGATGCCTGCTTGGCCACAGGGATTTAGAACACCAGGCATGCTCTTAGGTCCCTGATTCTACACATTGGCTTTTGGTTCACATTTCTGAACCTGTTCTGAGCTAGACAGGAGCCCATCACCCTGAAGGGTGACTCCCAGGCCTAGCAACTTTCACCACAAGCTGACTGAAGAGCCCTTAGAACATTTGTGGAAGCCTGACAGTACTCCTTATGGGACTGTGGTTGTGGTGGCCACGTGGTGAAGCTCCTCTGCCTGTGGAAAGGGGAGGGAAGAATAGGAAAGACTTTGTCTCATGGTTTGAGAGCCAGCTCAGCAGCAGTACAATTGAACACTGGTAGATTTTTACCTCTTATCCCTGGTTTCTGTATGGCATCTCTGGACCCACGCTGGTCCTGGGGGACCTCACACTCTGAAGGAAAGAACACAAGCCTATCTGGCTTTACCACTTTCTGGTTGTCCAGCCCTGGGGATAGACAGTAGATAGATAGAGGTTACAGCAAGCCTTCGACAAGACCCAGTGGTCTGCTGATTTCAGGTCTGACCCAGTGCAGTCTCAGCGGTGGTGGTCACAGAGGTGCTTGTGTCATCCTACTTGAGCTCCAGGTGGTTCAGCATGGAGAGAGAGAGAGAGATTGTTTGTTTGGGAGAAGATAAGGAAATAGAATGAGAGTCTTTACTTGGTATTTCAGAGAATTCTTCTGGATTTTATTTAAGACCACTAAGGTGGTACCTCCATAAATCTGCAAGAACCACAGCATTACTGGGTCATGGGTCCCCTGATGCAGATACAGTTTAGATCATAACATCCAAGTTCTTTGAATTCCTGGAAATCCTTCCCAAGTAGGATGGGTACAAATAAGCCCAGATTTGAAAGACTACAATAAATACCTAACTCTTCAATACCCAGACACTGATGAATATCTACAAGCATCAACACCATCCAGGAAAACATGGACTTAACAAAGTGAATAAGACACCAATTCTGGAGAGACAAAGATAGGTGACTTTTCAGGCAGAGAATTCAAAATAACCACTTTGATGAAACTCAAAGAAATTACAGATAACACCAAGAAGGAATTCAGAATTCTATCAGATAATTTTAACAAAGAGATTGAAAAAATTTAAAAGAATCAAGCAGCAATTCTGGACTTGAAAAATACAATTGACATACTTAAGAATGCATCAGAGTCTTTGAATACCAGAATTAATCATGCAGAAGAAAGAATTGGTGTGCTCGAAGGCAGGTTTTATTGAAAATACACAGAGGAGACAAAAGAAAAAAAGAACTGAAAAGCACGAAGCTCACCTGCAAGATCTACAAAATGGCCTCAAAGGGAAAATATGAGTTATTGGCCCTAAAGAGGAGGTAACGAAAGAGGTAAGTGTAGAAGGTTTATTCAAAGGGATAATAACAGAGAATGTTCCAAACCTAGAGAAAGATATCAATATCTAAGAATAAGAAGGTTTTAGAACACTAGGCAGATTTAACCTAAAGAAGACTATCTCAAGGCAGTTAATGATCTAATTCCCAAAGGTCAAGGATAAAGAACTTAAAGTGTAATTTAAAAAAAAAAAATTATGAAAAGATACTAAAAACAGCAAGAGTAAAAAAATAAATAGTATACAATGGACCTCCAATATGTCTGGCAACAGACATATAAGGTTTTCAGTGGAAACCTTGTATGTCAGGATAAAGATATTCTTCAAAGATGAAGGATAAATAAACACTTTTCCAGACAAACAAAAGCTGAAGAACATAATTAACATGAGACCTGTCCTACAATAAATGCTAAAGGGAGTATTTCAACCAGAAATAGGACATTAATGAGCAATAAGAAATCATCTGACGGGACAGAACTTACTGGTATTAGTAGGTAAACAGAAAAACACAGAGTATTATACATTGTAACTGGTATGTAAAATACTCTTAAGCACAAAGAATAAAAGATGAGCCGATAAAAGTAACAACTACAATAACTTTTCAAGACATGCAGTACAAGATATAAATTGAAAAACAAAATTTAAAAAGTGGCGGATGAAATTAAGGTGTAGAGTTTTTATTATTAGTTTTCTTGTTATTTGTTTATGCAAACAATGTTATTATCAGCTTAAAATAATGAGTATAGGATAGTATTTGTAAGCTTCATGGTAACAAGAAATCAAAAATCATGCAACTGATACACAAATAACAGAAAACAAGAAATTAAATTATACCATCAGAGAAAATCACCTTCGCTAAAACAAAGATAGGAAAGAAGGAAGAGAGAGCAACAAAACAACCAGAAAACAAATAACAATACGGCAGGACTAAGTCCTTGCTTGTCAATAATAACATTGAATATAGACAGACTAAACTCTCTAATCAAAAGAAATAGAGTGGCTGAATGGATTTTAAAAAATAAGACCAAATGATATGCTGCCTACAAGAAACACACTTCACCTACACGAAGATTGAAAATAAAGGGATAGAAAAAAGTATTCCATACCCATGGAAACCAATAAAGAGAAGGAGTAGCTATACTTATATAAGACCAGATAGATTTCAAGACAAAAACTAGAAGGAGATAAAAAGGTGGCTATAATGATAAAGGGGTCAAAAGGGGTTATTATAAAAAGGCTATTAAATTGAGTTATTATAAAGGGGATGTATTAGTTAAAAGTATAGTTGCACCCAACACTGGAGCACCCATATAAAGCAAATATTATTAGAGTTAAAGAGAGAGACAGACCTGAATACAATAATAGCTGTAGATTTCAACATCCCACTTTCAGCACTGGACAGACCTTCCAAAAAAAAAAAATCATTCCAATCTATGAGGAAAAAAATCTGATAAATTCAACATCATTTCATGATTAGAAAAATTCTTAAAAAGCTGAGTATAGAAGGAACATACTTCAACATAACAAAAGCCCTATGTGACTGACCCACAATTGATATCATACTGAATGGGGAAATATTGAGTGCCCTTTCTCTAAGATCTGGAAAACCACAAGGATGCCCACTGCCACCACTGTTACTCAACACAGCACAGGAAGCCCTAGCTAGACCAATCCAACTGGAGAAGAAGAATAAAGGTCACCCCAGTTCTAAAGAGAAGAAGTTACATTATCCTTATTTGCAGATGATATAATCCTATGTTTTAAAAAATATAAAGACCTTTCTAAAAAACAATTATGACTGATAACAAGTTCATTAAAGTTGCAGTATGCAAAATCAACATTTAAAAATCAGTAGCATTTCTAGATGCCAACAGCAAACACTCTGGAAAATAAATCAAGACAGCAATCCTATTTACAACAGTTACAAATAAAATAAAATATCTAGGAATTGACCAAAACAGTGAAAGATTTCTACAATTAAAAGTATAAAACATTGGTGCAATACATTTAAAAGAATATACAAAAAAATGACAAGACATTCAATGTTCATAAATTAGAAGAATCAATACTAACCAAAGTAATCTACAGATTTAATGCAATACCTAACAAAATATCAATGACATTCTTCACAGAAGTAGAAAAAACAACCCTAAAATTTATATGGACTTACAAAAGACCCAGAATAGCCAAAGCTATTCTAAAGAAAAACAACAAAACTGGGGGAATCACATTACCTGATTTCAAATTATGATACAGATTTATAGTAACCAAAACAGCATGTTACTGTCATAAAAAATATCAGACATGTAAGCCAGTGGAGGAGAGTCAAGAAATATTTCCATACATCTACAGTGAACTCATTGTTTACAAAACTTCCAAGACTGTGCATTGAGGAAATGAAAGTCTGTTTAATAAATGGTGCTGGGAAAACTAGATATTCATATGCAGAAGAATGAAACTAGACCCCTGTACCTCACCATATACAAAATCAAACCAACATAGATTAAAGACTTAAATCTAAGACCTCAAGCAATGAAATTACCACAAGAAAACATTGGGGAAACTCTCCAAGACATTGTAGTTGGCAAAGATTTCTTGAGTAATACCCCATAAGCAGAGGCAACCAAAGCAAAAATGGACAAATGATATCACATGAAGTCAAAAGTTTCTAAACAAAAAGGAAATAATCAAAAAGTGAAGATACAACACACAGAGCAGGAGAAAATATTTGCAAACTACCCACCAGACAAAGAATTAACAACCAGAATATATAAGGGACTCAAACAACTCTGCATAAAAAAAATCCAATAATCTCATTTAAAACATGGGCAAATAATTTGAATAGACATTTTTTAAAAAAAAGACATACAAATGACAGATATATGAAAAGGTGCTTAACATCATTGATCATCAGGAAAATACAAATCAAAACTAAAATGAGATATCATTCGACCCCAGTTAAAATGACTTTTATTCAACAGGTAAGCAAAACAAATGCTAGCAAGGATGTGGAGAAAAGGGGACCCCTGTACACTTTTTGTTGGAATGTAAGTTAATACAACTGCTATGGAGACCAGTTTGGAGATTCCTCAAAAAACTAAAAGTACAGCTGTCATATGATCCAGCAATCCCACTCCTATGTATATTTGCAAAAGAAAATAGAAGTATTTTGAAAAGATATCTGCATTCCCATGTTTATTGCAGCACTATTCATAATATCCAAGATTTGGAAGCAACCTAAGCATCCATCAACAGATGAATGGAAACAGAAAAATGTCATACATATACACAGTGGAGTACTATTCAGCCATATAAAAGAGATCCTGTCTTTCACAACATGGATAGAACAGTAGATCATCATGCTAAGTGAAATAAACAAGGCACAAAGAGATGAACATTGTGTTTTCTCACCTATCTGTGGGAGCTAAAAATTAAAATAGTTGAACACCTGGAGATAGAGAGTAAAAGTATGGTTATCAGAAGCTAGGAAGGGTAGTGCATGGATAGTGGGAAGCCGGGAATGTTAATGGGTACAAGAAAATAGAATGTATAAGGCCTAGTATTTGCTAGTGCAACAGGGTGACTATAGTAAAAAGTAATTTAATTGAATAATTTAAGATAATTAAAAGAATATAATCAGATTGTTTGAAACAGAAAGGATAAATGCTTGAGGTGATAGATACCCCATTTATCCTGATGTGATTAGTATATCTTTCATGCTTGTACCAAAATACTTCAAGTAACTCATAAATATATGTACCTACTATGTATCAAAGAAAATTCAAAAAATTTTAACTAAATAAAAAATTTATTTTTATGTATAAATGTATTAGCATAGATGATTTATATTATTTTTATTTTAGCTCTATCTCTAGCTATGCCTATTTTACATATCTAATATAATTGTTTGCATCCTCCTTGTCCTTATTATTTTTCTTTTTACTAATCTTTGACTTCTCAAAGAAACAATTCTTAGCTTTAAAGCTTATGCATTCTATTATATCTTCGTTTTTATAGGTTTCTATACTTATCTTTAATTATTTCCTTCTTTTTATTTTCTTAATGTTTATTCTGTTAGCTTTCTCTTTTTTCAGTTTTTAAGAGAAATGCTGAACCCATCAATTGAAGCCTTTTCATCTCTAATTTAGGTATGTGTGGCTTTAAATTTTCCTTTAAGTACCACTTTATCTGCACCTCATAAATTTTCATGTGTAGACTATTTATTAATGTTCAGGTACAAAGATTTTCTAATTTCCTAAATGATTTGTTCTTTTATTTAAGACTATTTCTTTAAAGTTGACTGAGGCTTGCTTTACTGATTAGTTACATGGTTGTTTTTTCCTATTTCCTGTGTACTTAAGAATAATGAGTTCTTGGAATGTTGAACACAGTATTCTATATATGCCAGTTCAATAAACTTCTTAGTTTTTAAATACATACTTATTTGAAACTGTCTCTAATGTTATCTGATTTTTGTCTCATGATTTATTTTACATTGAAATAGAGTATTTTATTCATTATGGTGGTGTTTAATATTTCCTGGTTGTAAGAGTTACTACTTTAAAAAATATTTTGAGGTCAGATATCAAGTTATTGGGTGCCTATGAGTTTAGAATTGTATATACTTTGGGCAAATTATCCACATTCACATTCACCATACCTATTGTAAAGCTGTTTTTTGTCATTCTCATATGTTGTCTCATATTAGTCTAGTCATTTTATTTATTTATTTGAGATGGAGTCTCACTCTGTCCCCCAGGCTGGAGTGGAGTGGCACCATCACAGCTCACTTCAACCTCTGCCTCCCTGGTTCAAGTGATTCTCCTGTCTCAGCCTCTGAGTAGCTGGGGACTACAGGTGCATGCCACCACTCCTGGCTAAGTTTTTTATTTTTTGGTGGAGACATGGTTTCCTCATGTTGCCCAGGCTGACCTCCTGACCTCAAGTGATCCACCCACCTAGGCCTACCAGAGTGCTGGGATTACAGACATGAACCACTGCATTATGATTATTATTTACATTTCAGACTCCCTCAGAGTCCATAAGTATTTGCTTTTGGTACTCAGATCAGATGTTTTAGAAATGAGTATCAGTAGAAGTAGCTATAGTGGTCCAACTTGCCCTTGGCTGTCTCTGGAAGTTCCACACTTGATCTTAGCCTTATGGTCAAGAAGTGATGGAACTTCCACAAACAATGTTTTTACTAATTTTTAATTAAAGGGTTTGGTTAACTCATGTCTATTTACATATCTTTTTATATTTACTTCTACCACCTAATTACACTGATTGATGCTTCCTTTTAAAATTTTTGTGGCTTATTTTGGATAGGTTTTTTGGTTGCATTTTCTCCTGTAATGATTTGGAAGTTTTAAGCCCTATTTCTTCCTTTTGATGGTTACTCTTAAATTTTAACATTGCACAATAAACTTAATGATATATATTTTAAAAATAAACAAACAAACAACAGCAACAACAAAAACAGTGGCCAGGCACAGTGTCTCACATCTGTAATCCCAGCACTTTGGGAGGCTAAGGTGGATGGATCACCTCAGGTCCAGAGTTCAAAACTAGCCTGGTTGACAAGCTGAAACCCTATCTCTCCTAAAAATACAAATACTAGCCTGGTGTGGTGGCGCCTGCCTATAATCCCAGCTACTCAAGAGGCTGAGGCAGGAGAATCGCTTGAACCCGGGAAGTGGAGGTTGCAGTGAGCTGAGATCCCACCACTTCACTCCAGCCTGCATAATAGAGTGAGACTCAGTCTCAAACACACACACACACACATACACACACACACACACACACACACACACACACACACACAATAGCTCTGATCTTCTGAGCAATTCATAGAATGTAGAATGTTTTAACTCTGATCATCACTGTATATTCACCCCTCTTATATTGTTAAATTGTTTTTCCTTAGCTCATATTTATTGCGTTTCATTTTGACAGTCATTGTTTTCTTATTTACCCACATGCTTACTAATTTATTTGCTCACTCTTTATTCTGGCTGTCACACTTTATTTCCAGAACGTTTTCCTTATTCCATTTTAAAAGTTGATTGTCTGAAAAACTAATAAACTAATAAGATTAATTTTTTAGAAAAAGAAAGTCACAAATTATTAATAACAACAATAATAAAGAGGACATATCTATAGATTCTCCCAATATAGATGTTATAAACAACTTTATTCTAAAATTTTTAAAAATTTACATGAAATAGACAAGTTCCATTTGGTGAAGCCACAAACAGCAAAGACTGCGAAAGTAAGTTGGATATAAGTAAGTTGTATATAGCCAGAAAGAAGAGAGAAATTAACTCAAAAGAAAAGATTATTATATGGACACTGTCTAAACTAAACTAGAATTATATATCCTTACTAAATTATCATTTAAGGGGAGGTATATAACAAAGATACTTCCAGTTAACCAAAAATAGTAAGAAAGTTCATCACAAATGTTCTGCCTACAGGAAGTTAAAAGGAGATTTACATCAGAAAAATGAAAGGTACAAATTACCAATAACATAAAAAAGACAAAAGTTTCCAATATTACAAAGATAATAAAAATATTTTATAAACAATATTATACTACAATTTTTGAAAATTTACATGAAATAGACAAATTCTAAACAAACCCAATTCATAAAAACCAATCAAAAAGGAGAAAGAAAATCTAAATAGTTCTAAATCTATTGAGTATATTGAATCTGTAATGAATCTTGTGAGATTACTTCTCAGAAAGTAATCTCCAAGTACAGACAGCTTCATAAGTGCATTTTTCCAAAGACTATGGGGGAAAAAAGCACTAATTTTTTATAAACTCTCTGAGAGAATTGAAAAAGTAGAAACATTTTTTAGTTCATTATATTAGGCCAGTATAATCTTGATGCCAACATTTGACGATGAATGAAAAACTTTCCATACACTGAAAACAACAAGCTCGCTCTCTATGACATAGATTTTAAAAATCTCTCAAGACTTAGGAAATCAAACAAAGAGCTATACATATTTTATTATTTTTATATGAATACTTTTTAAATGATTTAGTTGTTTACAACAATGTTCCAGTTTTTGGCTTTTGCATATTGCATCATTGTTATAATACCTTTCCCAATCTAAGACTTACTTTTCATGTCTAGCATGTTTTCTTTTTTCACTTTTTCTTTTTAATCTCCTCAGTTATTTATTTTTTTGCATAAGGAGTTATATTGGCCTTATATTATTTTCCTAAGCCATAGCAAAGTACTACAACTGGAATGAATGACTTAAAACAACATAAATATATTCTCTCACAGTTATTAAGGTGAGAAGTTCTAAATTTAGTTATCAGCAGAGCCATGCTGTCTCTGAGACCCTGTGATGGATTCTTCTTGCCTCTCCCTGGCTTCTAATGGTGGCTAGCAATCCTTGGTGTTCTTTGGCTTATAAATGCATCACTCCAATCTCTTCCTCTATCATCACATGGCTAACTTTCATCTGTGTCCGTGTCTTCTCATAAGAATACCGGTCATAGCAGATTATGCACTCACTGAGTAAAGTGTGACCTTATCTTTACTCATTACATCTGCAATGACACTATTCCCAAATAAGACCACATTCTGAGATATTGTGAGTTAAAACCTCAACATATCTTTTTGGGTGACAGAATTCAACCCATAACAGGCATGAAGCTTTACCTTTTATACATGACTATTCTATGTTGATATCATTTGAATTACCCACCTCTCCTTCAGTACTAAGTAATGCCATCTTTCTCATATGCTATCTGATTAGATACATGGGAGAAAAAAAAACTTGTCTGTCTACTCTCTCTTTCTAATCTGTCAAGTCAAGCATCAGTACTACAAAATTTTGATTATTGTCACTTTATGATTTGTCTTTGTTTTTTTCAGGCAACTCTTTTGAGGTATAGTTTACATACAATGAAATTCACTGATTTTAACTGCACATTTCATTAATTATGACAAATTTATACAGGCATATAACAACCATCCCAATAAAGACACAGAAAATTTCTATGACCCCTCCCAAATTTCAATCATATCATATCCTAATCAGTCTTCTCTTTTGCTTTTTCCCAAGCAAACACATATCTGCTTCCTCTCACTATACAGGTTTCTCTAGGGTTTTGTATAAATGAAATCATACAACATGTATCTCTTTTGTTTTGCTTATCTGGTCAACATCATATTTTTGAAATTTATTCATATTCTTGAACACATCACTAATTCATTTCTTTTCTTTGTTGTATAGTGTTTCATAGCATACATACATTATAATTTGTTTATACATTCACCTGTTGATAAGCTTTGAACTGTTTCCACTTTAGGGTTATTATCAATAAAGCTGCTGTGAATATCTGCTTTTTTTACTATAAGTGGAATTGTCTCTTTCTAATGAAAAGCACATGTGTAACCTTTACTAGGCACTACTAAACTGTTTTCCAAAGTGGCATTATCACTAGCAATGTATGGGACTTTTAGTTGCTTCACATCCTCATGGCCCTTGGTATTGTCAGTCTTTTAAAATAGCCATCCTAGTGTACATAAAGTTGTTTCTCATTGTAGCTTTAATTTACATTTCCAAGATGACTAATAATGTTGAGTATTTTTTCATTAAATATTTCTTTTTAAGCTCATTACTATTTTATTTTTAATTGTTTGATGCAAATTTATTCTTAATAGTTTTACATTATATTTTTATATTTCATTATTGAACTTAGGAAGACTATCTTCTTTTGTAGTTCAGTTTTTTTACCCAATCAACTTATTTGATTCTTGTATAATTTGTTACTGATTTCCAGTTGATTTTCTTAGATTTTTCTTTTTTTGTTTCTGGTATGTGTTTATTAAATTTTTAAATTTTAAATCTAGTTATTGGATCATCATTGGAAGTACAAGAACATATTAAAAACATGGTTAAAAAATTCAATGACTATTTGATTTTGGGGGACCTGAATATTTAATAAATTTTGTACATCAACTTTTAAAAGATTTGCCAATCATATCTGCTTTAATTTATCTTATTGGTTAAACCTTACACAGATAATATTATTTTTTTAAAAGTTGAAAGCTCTATAACTCATTTCAGTTTCTGAAAAAGAATCAGCTCTTGGGTCTCTAAAATCATTATTTTGGAGGCTCTTTTTAAAATTATTATTATTATAACTTAAGTTCTGAGATACATGTGGAGAACATACAGGTTTGTTATATAGGTATACATGTGTCATGGTGGTTTGCTGCATCCATCAAAACATCATCTACATTAGATATTTCTCCTAATACTATCCCTCTCCTAGCTCCCCACCCGTGACAGGCCCTGGTGTGTGATGTTCCTCTCCCTGTGTCCATGTGTTCCCATTGTTCAGCTTCCACTGATGAGTGAGAACATGTGATGTCTGGTTTTCTGTTCTTGTGTTAGTTTGCTGAAATGATAGTTTACAGCTTCATCCATGTCCCTGCAAAGGACATGAACTCATCCCTTATATGGCTTCCATGGTGTATATGTGCCACATTTTCTTTCTCTAATTTATCATTGGTGGGCATTTGGGTTGGTTCCAAGTCTTTGCTATTATGAATGGTGCCACGAGAAACATATGTGTGCATGTGTCTTTATAGAAGAATTATTTATAATCCTTAGGGTATATACCCAGTAATGGGATTGCTAGGTCAAATGGTATTCCTGGTTCTAGATCCTTTAGGAATTGCCACACTGTGTTCCACAATGTTTGAACTAATTTACACTCCCACCAACAGTGTAAAAGCGTTTCTATGTCTGCACATCCTCTCCAGCATCTGTTGCTTCCCAACTTTTTAATGATCGCCATTCTAACTGGCATGAGATGGTATCTCATGGTGATTTGATTTGCGTTTCTCTAATGACCAGTGATGATGAGCTTTTCTTCGGATGTTAGTTGGCTGCATAAATCTCTTCTTTTGAGAAATGTCTGTTCATATTTTGTGCCCACTTTTTGATGTAGTTGTTTATTTTTTTCTTGGAAATTTGTTTAAGTTCTTTGTAGATTCTGGATATTAGCCCTGTGTCAGATGGATAGATTGCAAAAATGTTCTCCCATTCTGTAGGTTGCCTGTTCACTCTGACGGATAGTTTCTTTTGCTGAGCAGAAGCTCTTTAGTTTAATTAGATCCCATTTGTCAATTTTGGCTTTTGTTGCCATTGCTTTTGGTGTTTTAGTCGTGAAGTCTTTGCCCATGCCTGTTTCCTGAATGGTATTGCGTAGGTTTTCTTCTAGGGTTTTAATGGTTTTAGGTCTTACGTTTAAGTTTTTAATTTATCTGCAAATAATGAAAAGTTTTCCTCCATTCCAATTTTTAAAGGCATCACTTTTTAAATTGTCTAATAGAATAAGGTAGACATAATAAACAAAGCTGAATTTCTTAAACTTTCTTTCTGGCATCATTATTGGAATGGGAAGAGTTCTGGAGTTCTTTCATTATATCTAATGCTGATTTTAAAATACAAATTGTTTATGATGTTATGAAAATTACCTACTTTATTATGATTTTTGATCAAAGTGTTAGATTTTATTAAATAACTTTCACCATATGGAAATTACAATATGATTTTTACCTCAGATCTGTTAGTATGGTGACTTACTCTGTAATAATTACTAATATTGAAACATGTATTTTATATTTATGTTTCAAGCTATTCTTTAAATTTTGGGTGGAACTCACCCTAAAATTACTAGGCCTAACATGTGTTTTATTAGCGGTGCTTATGCTTCAACAATGGTTTCTGTTTTTTGCAGGGCAACAGGCTAATTTCTGTTTATCTCTTTTCTAAGCACCAGTTTATATTTTCCTAAGTTTTTCATTTCATTTAAATTTTTAAATTTACTTTTACAGAGTTAAACAGACTTGAGACTCATATTGTTTGTTTTTATAGTTATTGACCATTTAAATTTTTGTAAATTTGCTCTTTCTCCTATGCAGCCCTTAGAAAGATTGATGGATAGACAAAAGAAATCTACACATTATATTGTTTAAAAAAGATATATAGAGTGTATTTAGAGTGTTATAAAGTATATAGCAAGCTATGTTTGGGTTATGATTGTATATGCAAAGACTTTCTGGAAGGAAGCAGCAGCAACTATTAACCATAGTTGTCTTAGGGAAGGGAGCTGGATGTCTAAGACTGAAATGGGAGGGAGATTTATTTTCATTGTTTATTGTATACCTTTAAAATATGTGCCAAAAGTATGCATAATCTATTATGCTTAATTTTATTTTAATTAATTAACAGACAAAAAATTCTTGGAGGGCATATCCTTTCTTGGGAAGATGCCTTGGTAAAAAAAGGACTGCACAAAATAGAATGAGGTTTGGGACCCAGTGCAGAGCTGTTCAGTTGAACCCTGAGGATGAATGTAGCCAGAGCCTTGGAGTTAGGTAGCTCAGTCCTGCAGCCTTCTTCTGTGGGCAGGTAGAGTTCTCCTGCTACTGCATTGGTGCTGGGGATGCAATTACGGAAGAATAGTTTGTTGGGGAATAAGACTGATGCTTGCTAGCCTGGCAGGTCCAGAGCTCAACAACAGTGGCAAAGCAGCAAACTCAGAGTACTGGATAAACTGCCACTATGTCTCACACTCTCCTGCCATATACAGGCCACTTGGAAACAGGTAGCTATGAGACGCAGAGCTCTGGAATGGGCTTTGGAGTCAGCAGAACTGTGTTCCCATCCTGGCAATGCCACTTACACCCAGGGTGACCTTAAGCTCTTATTTATTGTAAATGTATTTAATTAGCTAATTAAACCTGTTTATTAATTTCCCTAAAAGAATTATCTTTAACATTTTTCCGATGGTAAAAATTATGCATGTTTGATTTATATAAACCTAAATAAAAACAGAAATGTATAAAGTGAAAAGCAGAATTCCTTCCTATCTCTTAATTTTTTCCCTCTGTTTCCTACTACTCTGATAATCACTGCTTATGACTTGACTTTATTTCCTTTCCAATTTTAATGAATGAATAAATAGACCTACTTGTTTAACACAAATGGGATTCTACTATACATTTTATTTTCTCCCTATATGCAAAATAGACCAAGAATCAGCACATTTTTGTGGGTGAAAAGTACGATGGTAATTACGTAAGCTTTGTGAACCTTATCCTTTGTCCCAGATCCTGAACTCTGATGTCGTATTAGGAAATCAGCTATAGATACAAATGAATGGGCATAGCTGTGTTTCAATAAAACTTTAGAAAACAAGTGGCAGGCTGCATTTTCCTTCAAGACATAGTTCACCAACCCCTAATATATAATAATTAAGTCTACCTCACACCTTTTTCACTGGCACTCTATTGAATGGATGAACAAATTCACTTCAATAATCACCCATATATAGATATGAAAAGTCATTTCCCTTAAAAGCTCTCTTAAATAAGCACCCATTATCCACTAGCTGGGTTAGCTGATGTCTGTCTCCTTTCTCCTGTGAACAAGTTAATGGCTTTCCGTGGTGTACTGAAATTGTGTGCCTTGCACAGAAATCTTTACTCCACCTATATCCTTGCGATTTCACCAGCTGAGCTGACCAACAGTCCCAGGCTTGTTTAAGCATCTGTACTTGTTATCATAGTATGCAACTGAATTAACTAGTATATTAACCAGAGAAATAGAAATGAAAGAAGGAGATTGTTGACTCCAGAAAAATGAAGTTGTTTATTTTTGGAAACACCTAATTGAAGTTCTTTTTCAAAAAAACTGCCAAATTAGGTACAGGTTGAGTTAATTACAATAGACCAAAAACCACCGGGCACGTGGTGGGCTTTGAAAGACCCATAGCATCAGCTCCTTGAAAGAGAAGGCCAGGTAGCCAGGCTGAGTCCGGGCTCAGGTTCAGCCCTGGTCCCTCTTTGATTTTCAGAAGCTTGACTGGGCTGGGGAATCTGCCTTCTGCCTGATGAAGCCCTAGGCTCCCACCTTGTCCAATCATCTTTTCTGGGTCTTGGAGGACCTCATGTCTCTGACTTTTAGCCTACGTTTTTATACTCTCTGAATGTGAGAGGTTAGTGGGTATGAGATTCTGTTTCTCCTCTCAATGGCTGGTCCAGTAACATGTAAAATAACTTTTAAGTCCATATTTACAACTCACATTGTATTGCCTTAGCAGACTGTATTCTGTTCCACCCATGTTTGTCTTCCAAGCAGAATCTCTTATCTGACATTGCAAAGCAGTTAACATTGATCCTGGTGAATGGCCTACTTTGATTTTTGCTACAGGGAGATTTTAGTACAAACTCACCTATATTGTTTTCTCAACAAATGGAAAATTATGTTCCACATTCATTGTGCTGGGTTTGTAGAGCCTGCTATTTTGTAACTCACTGTCTCATCTCTTTTATTTGCCTTCTCTGTCACTGTTGATGTTTTCCTAATACTTCATCCTTTATGCAGACTCCTTCCTTGGAGCTGAATTTGGCAGTGGAGTTTGCCTAACTAATAGGGACCATATGCTCTGCAATTACATTCCCCAACAACATTCAGATTTGTTAGCAAATATTGGAGAAGGCAAGTTGAGAAACCGGAGTGCGAAGGACTGTCAGAAACTAGCACATTCTGACAGGTAAACTTGCATTTGCTGACCGCTGGGAATAAGTTCCAGTTGGGGCTTATATTGGCTTAGGTAGAAGGGGAATTTGTTTTTTAAAATATCTGTCAATTGGTATACTCCTCTTGGAATAGCTAAGTGCCCCTTTGATGTGTTCCCAGTGGCATACTGTGCTTTCCTCTAGAGATCAGTTTTCAATACATGACTATCACTTGTTTATTTGCTGATCCCATCCCTCCCCCAGACTGGAGAACTGGAACATAGAATTCCTCACTGTTGTTTTCCCAGCTCCCAGCAGAGGGCTGTTGACATAATAGCTATTCAGTAAATATTTGGCTAATGAGCAAGTGAGACAATCTCTAGAATACATTAAATCTCAAGACATTCTGCACATTACATCTATATACCTTGGATGGCTTTTTCCCATTCTGCAGGTCCTTTTCTTTCTCTAGGCTGGACCAGCTTTGCCCTTGCAAGTCCAGGCCCCTAAAAAGAGTTCAAACTCTGAAGGTTCTGAAGAAAGTTTAAAGTATGGCCTAACATGGCACATGGCAGCATTAGTTTTTAAGGGCTTTTTTTTTTTTTTTTTTTTTGCTTTTAAAGTTCCATCTGTTGCCCTCTTGGGGCTGAGTGTGACGTAGGATGAGTCAAACCTTTAGCAGATTGTCCTGGGTTTTGATAAGCTAAATGCAGGGGAAAGAACACCATTTCTCTGTGAAAATGGCAGGGAATGGTAACTAGCTTGAGAGTGGGTGGCTGAGCAAAGAAATGCTTTAGCTAGCTTTCCAAGGACCTATTGAATGCTGTGCATTTCTTTAGTGGCCTGCTTGCTGGAGCCTTCCGCAGGAGCACGTGTCCCTCTGGCCCTGGCTGGAGAAGTGGAATCATAGAATTCCTCACTGTTGTTTTCCCAGCTCCCAGTAGAGGACTATTCAGCCCATAATAGCCATTCAGTAAATATATTCAGCCCACAGGGCTCTCAGGCACCACATTTAATGGCAGCAGCTCTTCCCGTCCACCATGCTTATTGCAGTCTTGGGCAGCACCCACTGGCCAGCTCCTTGAAGATCGTGGAGGTGGGGAGGTCTATTTGCCCTCAAAGCTGCAAAGGGAAACCCACGGTTTCAATCAATCCACAACTTTGCCTTCATGGAGGAGGATGGAGGGAAGAAAGAAAGCAGCCTGATTGGAACTCAAGGACCACGCCACCCCCAGCCCACCTTACCCCATGGCATGTGACTGCTAAAAAGACACAAGAAACACTCCTTGTTTTAGAACACAAATACATAAATTTTTAATCTGCGAAAAATACAAAATGAAACCATGTACAAGTTATGTACAAACCCTTTTTACAAGACAAGAGAGTTATCACTGGTTGTTACAGATGACAGAGTTGGGTAGATCATTTCAAAGCACCAGCATAGATTCTCTCCTTCAATTCCTGTCAGGTCAGAGTCATTAATCATAATCATAATCATAATGCCAACAATCAAAAGATTGAAAGATGAATAAGCCACGCTCTTTTTCCTTAATGAACATGTAGGCTGAACTCTGCATGTGTGTACTTTTTTTTCCTTTGTCCTCCTAAAGAAACCTTGAAGTGCAGGTTTTGGTGTTAAGCAGAGGAAGGTTTCTTTTCAACATCTGGGTGGTGGGATGTGGGCCAGAAGTTTTAGGCAGGATGTGATTGTGCCACCTGGGAATGGAACGTTTTTAATTAGGATTTCCCAGCAGATCTGGGTTCATGTTTGAAATGTTGCAGTTCTGGTCAAAAGTGTGTCAGGCTGTATTCAGCAGAAGGAAGCAGAGAAGAGTGAGCCACTCTGGGACTGACGGGACTCTGGTTTTGTATGGAAGTGAGGCTTGGTCTACATTGTGGGTGGGGCTCCTGTCCCTGCTAGCTGGCTTCCCATGTTGACCCTGAATCCCATGGGAGGGGAGTGCTGGGTTGTTCTGGCAGGCGTGTGTCAGTGCCTTGTGTATATTTCCAGCTACGATTCTAAACAGTGGGGCCCGGTAGTGCTTCCCAAGGCAGGTAAGGGCGGAGAGCATTGGTGTCACTTTCACCCCTGTTCTTTTGAACAGCAAGACAGAGGAGAAGCAGCAACACAGAAGTCCTCAAGGGATAAGCAAAGGAAACCTTTCTAAACTGAAAAACCTACCTAGGGATAAAGTACACTTTCACTGGGCCAAAACATCTCTTCTCACACTTCCTGTTCAGAAAAGCCACCAAAGCAAGGTGGCTGTAACATTTGCTTTCACACCCCTGAAACCAAGGCTGCAGTGCATGTGCTGTTCAGGAAGGGAAGAAAAACAGTGTGGTGACATGGACAGGAAGGTGAAAGGAGATGCCCATCTCAAGATCCCTCCCTCTTGAGTCCTCCAGAAAGACTGCCAATCACCACACCAGCTTCCATCCACTGTGGCAGCCACAGTGACACTTGTGGCTGAGTGATTGTCCACATGCACCAGGCCTCAGGACAAGCTCTGGGAATATGGACAAAGAAGCAGCATTCCTGCCTTTTGAATGAGTCTTTTGACTTCTGCATCACCATCTCCAACATCTTTCATCTCTAACCTCACAGATGATTTGCCCTCTCTTTCTTAAAATTCCCCTCTTGTTTCTCATTTTCCTGGTACTGGCGTACTCTATATCTTCTGTCCCAAGAGGGTCTACTTATTTTGCTCCTTTTTAGTCCCAATAAACATGATTGTAGCCCACAAACACATCTGCCAGCTGACCTGAGCCTACAGTTTCTCCTAAGAGAATTCATCCAGGATCCTCACTTTCTATGTACCTCTGTGGGTCTGGCTTCCACATCTGCAGGGCCTGTTGTAACCCACTCATTCAGTCCCCTGTCCCACTCCTCTTGCCTGTGGGTCCTTCCCTCATGTACAGCTCTCAGCTTTTTCTGCTCTGGATGAACCAATATAACATTTCTTAGCTGCTCCACTCACTGCGTCCCTTCCTGCCTGCTTCTCCTGTTTTCCTATTCCTCCACATGGTTCTGTCCTTGAGGACAGATTAGGTGTCTGTTCACTGAACAAAGAACATCTTCTAGACCCACAGCCATTGCCCCACACCCAGCCCCTACAATCCCAAATAATTTTCTACAACTATTACAATCCATAATATTTATTTGCTATTCAGTGTTCACATGTCTTCAAAACTTCTTTATTGAACACCTGTTTTGTACAACATAATCTTTCCAACATATGTGTGGCTTGTGTTCCCATTTAGGCAGGCAGGCTGTCTTCCTCTAATGGTCTTACAGTCACGAGCACACAGCAGCTACTCAGTAAATACCCATCAGCAGTTACCGATTAACATCACCCACCCTGCGGCATGCCAGATAATCCTGCCTTCATACCTAGAATACTGACCCTCTACTTATCCAACTCCTAAAACCCCCTTTCTCTAGAAATCCTGCCTTGCTGAATCACTTGAAACTACAGCATTTCTCCCTTGTTTCAACTCCTGCCATATTGAATGACAAAACTATGTTGTTAGTGTTTACCCTTTCTCTAGTGGCGCTTTGGGTATATTTTCTTTCTTTAGTTGTATTATAAACTGATTGATGTCAGGACCTAGATTGTGCTCATTTCTCCCCCACCTGCTCCTTTTACAAATATTTAATGAGTGCTAACTGGTTTCTAAGCAAGGGCTACCTGATTAGCTACAAGGATGTTTTCATAATGGGAATTCCTATTTGGCAGTTTAAACTATGAATTATTCCCTACAATTTGTGGATGTCCTGCCACAGGTTCTTATTATATTACTGTCTAGAAAACAGTATGATTGGCAGGTTTTAAAAAGTTACACAACTATTCCTGCCCTCTAATCTACTTTGTGAGTTTGTTGCTGACATTCTAGTAATTCAGTAGATTCAGGACATTGTTTTTGATGATCCTGTGACAGAAAGCAAAGCAAAATGTGTGAGGAAGGGAGGTGCTGCACATGTTGAGTTGTTGACTTGGAGTGTGCACCCTGTGGCACTCCGTGCTGCCAGGAAAATGTTCAGTTCTGTGTGCATTGTCATGGTATCTTCCAGGAAGAACGGACACCTCACTACCTTCAACCTGAAAAATGCACAGCCATTGCTGCCCCATCACTCTCTGCTTAAAATTCTTACTGGCTTCCCATGACTTTCTAAATCAAGTTTCAAACTTTTATCTTGACCCTTAGACTGTACTCTGTAGCCCCTTCCATGAAGTCTCATCTCAGTTTTCCTCAGTTCCCCTATGCAAATTTATCACACTAGACAAAATAGTCAACCTATTGAAATCACATTTCTACAAATACATCATGGCCCATTAAGTCCTGTCTCCCTGGAAAACCCTCATATTCCACATCTTTCCAGACCTGTCACCCATTGACTATTGAAATGCTTCCAAAGCCCATCCAGTATTAAATATCTCTGCATTCTTGCAGCCCATGCAGATCAATGCAACCTCTTCTTTCTTTCAACACAAAGAACTACTCTTTGTACCATATGCTCGCCCATAACTCATGGTACTTTAAAATACTGCTTATTATATCTTTTTTTTTCTTTCTTCTCAAATTCTTAATGTATACCATGAGTTTGGCTTATCTTCAGATAAGGAGTCTCAGGTCCTTATTATGATTTTTAAAAATATGGCAAAAGAGGAAGGTCTGCTACAGGTGGTCTAAGTCAGAATTCTTTCTCCAGTCTATCACAGTGGGGCTGTGATATCAAGGAGCTTCCAACTGTTGTAGGGCTACAGGTGCCTCTGCCTTTGGGCACATAGGCTTCTTTTTATTTGTGTTTTAAGGAATCTTAACATAAAAATGGAAAATTAGGCTCTGTGGTCCCTTAAGAAATAAATTGTAAAATATTTTCCAAGTTGCCTTATTTTAATGGAAATCTTGAAATTATTCACAATAGATACTTTATGGGAAAAAAACAATCAGAAGAAACTCCACTTAAACAACCAATATGACCTAACTAGCACAAACTGCTAGGAATCATTCCTAATTACTACTATCTCATAAATAAATCCAAATAGCATCATCACCTCCTCAATTGATTACGGGATTTATATGCTAAATCATCTGCACTGAATACCAAAAAACAAACAAACAAACAAACAACAACAAAAAACCACCTTTTGGGTATAAGGAGAGTAGCAGAAAGGTAATTTATGAGAAGATTTTAAGTAAATTCTGTTTCTTTTGCTTTTTAAAGAGGATGAATCAAGTCCTAATTAGTGAAGGCCCTTTCAAGTGTCATGTTGACTGGTGGCTTTACCACCGTTCCAAAAGCAGCAAATAAGAACAAAACAGAAAATGGACAGATTCTGCCCTGGAACTCAGTGGTTAAGCTGAATGCATCTACTTAGTCTCCTAGGAGTCAAGGTGATCACATCTCAGTCAATTAGTTGGATAGTCTTTGTTTCTCACCCTTCTGACCTTTATTCCTCAATTTTCCCCTTCCTTCCTTCAGTGAGGTTCTCCTTGACAATAAAATTCAATAGATTAAAATTACATTTATGTATGTAAGTAGTTAAGAGATGGTTAATTTATCAACGAAAGAAAACAACCAAATAAATAGAGAACAGGAAATGACGTGGGAAGTAAGACTGGTTACTTCCTGAAGGCCAGATGCACATGGGAAAAATGGCAGGAATTTGGGGTCTCTTGAACCCCTAATTACATATTAGGAATTGGAAACATGGAATAGAGATGAAGGAATTAACTGAAGCTGGGCCTTGAACCAAAAAAAAAAAAAAAAAAAAAAAAAGTGAAGAAACAGACAGTGAAATTTGACCAACATGCTTCAGGTGTGTCTGAATTAAGAAATTTGCATCTTGAACCTAAAGGGACTCTAACATGAAAAGCACAGGAATGAACCTAACTATTCTATGTCCAGAGCAGAAAATAAATGTTCACTACTCCTTAGTAAGGCCAGGAATTTTGCCTGGTTGATGCAGCAAAAGGATCATTATTCCAGCCCTGGACACAATAGTCTCCAAGGCCTTCACCAAGGAGAGGCAGCCACTCCCATGTTCCCACTCCTAACTTAGATCATGTCCCCTGAGACCTGAAAGGGACTTTAGAGTCATCTGACTGAGTCACTCTCATTTATAAATAAAGTCATCAAGACTCAGAAGGTTTTAAAAACATTTTCAAAGTTCATAGTTGTTTGTAAATGTGGCTCTTGAACCCTCATATTAAATAGTAACTAAGGAACTTGTGCCTTTTCTCCTGTCAACATGAAAATATCCCAAATTTCTTATGCTTTCTCACTTCTCCGTTATCCAACCCTAACAAACGCTTCTAATTTCCTATTTAAAGTCATCAATTAATTTTTGTACAAAGTACATAATAAGGTGTCAGAACACTTGGGAGGAAAGAGTTTTGGAATGTTCTCCAATGTGCCTTAGTCACAGTCACTTTTATTTAAGGTGTTTTTTAATGGTTCAAGATGATATTCTAAAATATAAATTTGCTTAGACAAAAATATAAGTTTTCTCAAGGAGAAAGGTGGTGATAATGGTGACATTTTCTGCTTTTTAAACACCCTGTTGGTGAGTCTTTGATTCCCACAGCACCCAAGAATCATTAGCTTGGGAAAATGGCTTTTCTGGAGCCCTAAACTGGGATGGGAAATCAGAGCCTCATAATATGGACTGTGCCAAGGAAGACCCTCCTTGGTCTCAGGTAGATAGAGGCTAAAAGACAGACTGTCGCAGTGGAGATGGAGGGGACTCAGGGCCAAAGGGCTCAACAAGTAGGAACAAGTCAGGAAGAAGCTCTGGCATGTGCTTGAGCCCTCCAGTGATTTCACAAATCTTATTTATGTTTCCATTTCGATTTCTACTTACCAGGCATCACCTTTTGCCAAAGGGCCCACCAACCAGTCATTTTCCTACCTCCTTAAAAAATGCCTCATTTTGCTTTCTAGTCCAGAACAATTTATTATTACAAAAGCAACACAGTATGAACTTATTGCTCTACTTAAAAGAAAATGAGTATCTACCAATGTTTTTTTGGGGATGCTTATGAATCAAGGAGCCCTTTACTGTAGGAAACGATCCTACCTATTATGATTTTTTTTTAAAGCTTAAATTCAAATCTCTAGCCACAAATGCATCGATGGATGTGTGATGGGGTTGGAGTTTACATTTCTGCTTCCAGACTGCTTCGATAGGGGAGACACAGGGAAGAGAGGATACTGGGAATGGGGCTTTGTGTCTTGTGTCCCTCTAATGGAAGATCCCTTATGTGGCCACCACAGCCTGCTAGAGGAGACCAAATTGCTCAAACAAATTCGAAGGTGGTTATTAGGAACAGGAGTGAAGAGCCCATTATGGTTCATGAAGGAAAGAAGAGCGTGGATTGACATGAATATACTAAGGTGACCCAAATGCAAAATCATTATGTAAAAGAAGGCCTAGCTTTCAGGAAAGTTGTCAAAATCCTAGCAAGAGGTTCTCCCCACAAACACATTTGAGTTCTGTTGGAAACCAAGAAATGTTTATAAGCCCGAATATAGACTGTTGACATCATTTTAGTCTGCTGAGTAGGCTAGTGATTAATTATAAGTAGTTTTTAAACAATCCAATTGGACATACATTATATTCACAATACTTTTATAGAACTAATTCTACAAAATGTGACGACAGAGTAATCACAGTCCGACAAGTCACTGCAGGACAATGCCTACAAGGTGGAAGCACGACTATATTGGCTCTGCAGGGAGTGGACAGAGGTGGAAGCTCATTTTGCCTACGTTGGTAATTGGAGTACTTAGTGGACGTATGTCTTCATGGTGATCTCACTGCTTTGCTCTGATCTGATTTGCACTACCTTAACTAGGTACCACAGGTCATGGCCCAAAGAGTTAATGGACTAGATATCATGAAACTTTGGGGGGATACTTCAGTTAGCTTGGATCCTTTAAGTGTCCACAGTTTACATTTTTGAAGAAAGTAGAAATCACTATCACATTCATGCTTCTCCGGAGACCTTGATGATCATATCAAAGACAGAATTTTAAAGTTGAAAGACTTGCTAAGTTGATTGGAACAAAACAGTTGCCGGGAGACTGTACATCGAGCATGCAAGTGACAGCAGAGCTCTGAGACATAGTAATTGCATCGGATGGCTAGAAAAATCTTTTGACCCCAGTTTAAAGTGGCTGATATATTTGATTTCACTGCTGGTAATTTTCAAAGGCCTTCTCTAACAGTCTATATGAAGTGCATTCATTGCTTTCCTTTTGTTATTGTTTTTTAAATTGTCGTAATAAGTTCATGTGTTTGGCCCCAGCAACTAAATAAAGGAGAGCGTGCAAAGTAAAATCTGTCTCCATGAGTATAGAAATGTCCTGGCTTTAAACAAAAACTCAGTGAGACAAATGAATGCCCTCTCATATCCTATGGTAAAGTAAAACTATGGATCAGTTTTATAAACTTCCAGGCTAAAATCTCTGAGACTTGGGGGGTGGGGAGAAAGTCCACCAGACCCTCCTGCAGTGGACATTACTCGCTCAGGTGGCTTGGAAATACGAAATGAGAAGCATAACGGCATGTAGAGTCCCCACCACTAGAACAGAAAACAGAGCAATGCCTTGTGTGCATCTGGCTCTCAGCTTCCACATCCCAGGTGTGCCCACAACCCTCCTGGTGTCCTTAGCTTGGCAGACAAGCCTGATCTGCCAATTGTAGAAAAGCAGCAAGAAGGACTTCCCTTTAAAACTATGAACAAAGGGGTGAGAACTACACAATGAAAACTGAAACCACAAAAATATGACTTTCAACTGTGAAAATAAGTAAGTTTCCATTTATTAAGAGCTGGTGTAAATGCAGATCAAAATACACACCCATCCAGGCGAGGAGCAGGTATTCACCTGACCCCTTAGTCTTCCTTTTTGGATTTACTAAAATACATGTATACATCATTGGCCATTTTAAAATTGTTTTAATAATTCATTTCCCTTAATTACAATTAATTGTGGTGTTGACCATCATTCTCCTCAAAGAAAAAGAGAGAAAGAAGAGAAAAACGCATTAAGGAGTCTGGCCACTTACTCATTTAGATTTTGCATTGTTTAGATATAGGGAAGATATTTGACAATGAAAAGAAAGGAAAAATATATTTTCTTTCTAATAAATAAAAATAATTTAAAATGCTAGAGGCTATACATGACTATTTTAGTATGTTCATTTATAAATGAAATCATTTTCTTTTCCAAAATACATGGAAGCAATATTCAAGGCAGACAAAGAGAAAGATCTGTCTACTTTATTTTCTGGCAATTCTTGCTTATCCTAACGTTTCCACCAGTGATTCAGCATGTAAGAAGAAAAGTCACGTCACCATTTATGAAGTTTGTCAGGCTTTAAAAAAATAGTTCTGGTCTCCTGGGAGTCAACATTCATCTTCAACTTCTCTGATTGGTGGAATCAAGCTGCTTGTGGATTTATATTGGTTGATCTGGTTAGCCATGTGGGTACTCATGGGCTTGATTTGAATGTTTCTGGGATAGGCATTATCCGGTTCATCTGTAAACCATTTCTTTTCTGCTAAAGGGCAAAATGGATAGAGAACAAGAAGGAGAAACGAGAGGTTTAATTAGTCCTAGGGTAAAGCCTTTGGAAAGTTCATTGAAAAATGCAAAAAGGTAATCGATAGAAACTGACAGTGAGTAATTGCTAAGAGAGACAGTGCAGTGTAGGGAGGACCCCAGAACCTGAAACATACCTCTGCTTCCTGTAGCAAGTGATGAACAAAATGTGCCACTGGGACTCAGAGGCACCATAGGTAGACCTCAGAGGCTAAGGAGGGATTGGAGAATGGACTCTGGCAATGTACCCTGGAGTTAATTTCGTGGCCAGAAAAGGTTTGGTGGGGAGGGGATGTTGTATGTGTTAGCTGTTGGGTAGAGACATTGTGCCTGAGGAGAGATGTGTTCATCCATTGATTTGAGTGGGACATGGAAGGGCACCACCACCCTTGCTGCAGAGGGAGTGATCTAGAATCTCATGCAGAACCACCTCCTCCCAGCCTTTCTTGGTTTTGCTTGCAACACGCACACTTAAAGCCACGTCTCAACTATACCATGCTCGTGTTTCATTTGTGGCCACTTTAGGGGGTCCACAGATTTTGCTGACCAAAAATCTATGAAAATCAGAATAGTGACCAACGTTTTGAAGTGGATTTTGAGGTGGCTTTTATTTCAAGAAAGAAAACTCTGTGTTGGTATAAAGTTATGAATAGAGTTCCAAGTGGCAGTATCTTAACTGACTATAATAACCCAAGCTGTCGACAAGGGAGCTCAATGAAGTCTTGGCATTTCGTTTCCACCCTAAATACAGAAATGGCTGAGAGAGAATGCTGAGTCAGGGCATTCGGGGGGCTGGGGTGAGAATGAGAATGGTCTAGCATCTTCTTAGCAGTGCAGAGCTATTTTACAAGACTCAACCCTCATCTCCGCCTCTTTCTAGGATTGAAATTTTCTGGGAAATTGGCCATGTGTATAGAGAGGAAAGGACTGGGCAAATAGGACATTCTAACTTGGGAATCATAGGCCCACTTTAGTGGCTTAGGCAAAGAAAAGAAAAAGAAAAAGGGTAAAAGCTATCAAGCAGATCCACTGCTATAGAGACAATGCCCTCTCCAGCTGCTTTTTCTGCTTACCAGAACAATTCGTAATTGCCTTGTCAATGGTCCTGGATGGACACATTAGTGAAGACTGCTCAACTGGTTTGATAGGGGGAATGAGTGTAACGTTATGTGCATGTTTGGCTAATGATTTATAAATGAAGCATCTATGTTCAGCTCATGACCACTTTGCTTGTTTCTCCTCAGTTCCTACTTCTGCCCTTTCAAGTGCTCTGAGCTGTCAGTGTCAAGGAGGGCTGTTGCTGGAGCTGGGATGTGACTGACTCAAAGCCTCGCCCCCCCCTCCCCATTTATACAGCATCTCAGTTTACCCCACAGGAAACTTGCTACCTCTTGCCTCATTCTCCCCACCCCCCTCCTGCTCTGGCTCGCTCACCTATTATAATTAAGTTCACTTTGATTTGAACAGATTGGACGATAGGAATTCATAATGCTACATCCTCACAGTGAAGCTAACTGATTAAGTGCTTTAAATTATTCCCCCTGACAGAATGATAAAGTTACAATCTGTTCTGAGATGATCTACAGCTTGCCAGACTCCTACAGCTTCTTTCTACATTCATTTATCTTTTTGTCAAGCAGAGTTTTTTTTTTTTTTCCCTAAGCTTCAATTCCATAGATCTTTTAAAGTCATCAGCACATCTGAATTATTAATGAGGCTTCAGAGGCAAGGTTCCTGATGGGCTGGTTAAAAAAGGTTGTATAGAAATCTGGGACTGTGTACACATCAAAATAATTTCAGCTCCATTTAAAAAACCATTTAGTTCAAGTGTGACATAGATGAACCATTATGCATTTGTGGAAACCAATTTTTTGTGATCTACGATTAAACTAACCTTTCAGAGAGGAGTAAAGTGTGATGGTTATCATGTTTTAAAAGCATTGCCAGGCCGCTGAAACAATTTCAAACTACTACTTTTTCCAGCGGTTTACGTGTAAAGATGATTTTCAGAGAGGTTGAGCCTGGTGTTTGTGCTCTGGTTGCCTGAGCTGCCCTCGGTTTTGGCCATGCTGTTATGCAGACCAATTTTGCAAAGGGATTTAGTGCTAGGTTGGACATGCCAGGTTGGAAGAGTGAACTCAGCTGATGGAAATGAGTAGGTCTTTTGGGTGAAAGACCTAAGACAGCTGCAATTTACTGAAATTTTTACAACTGCTGCAGAGAATAATTGTTCAGAATTTAGTCTTTACAGTTCAATTCAAAGTTGGCATTTTGACCTTTCACGGCAGAGAGAATATCAATTTCCTTCTGCTGTCTGTAAGAAAGAGAGCATTATTTCCCCATTTAAGCTTTTCTCTTTCCTTTTAAATGTCTTGCCATTAAAAAAAGATCCAAGCAGAGTAGCCCATGTTTTGGCCACGCTGCTTCAACACAAGGAGCGAGCTGTGTTAAAACACACTGCGGTAAGGAGTTGAGGTCTTCCTTATGCCTGAGAAACAGCTGTTTAATTTGGGTGCCTCCTAAGATATAAATGTGTGTGTTCTTGGAGACTCGGTTACATAGGATGTTCAGGAAATGGAAATATATGAATGCTCTGGGTGTTTTACTAAAATATCTGGTGGCAAAGGTATTTACAAGGAGATTCTCCCAACATGATTCCGAGGAAGACACATTTCCATGATCACCAGCCATTCGGCATCCAAGGGGAGTGCTTCAAGGAGGACACTGACAATCTGATGTATTGAATCTTGCCTTTCGAGGAAGAAACAATGCAAATATGTGGCTGCAAAACTGACCACGAGGAAGAGGACTCAGGGAAGCAGTTCTAATGAATGCTGCATGGTCAAGGATAAATCCAAATCCCTGAGTTTCTCTCCACTCCCTGTTTCATCTCCCATGCCAGAAAGATTTCCAGGGGCTTTATTTTCATCTCTAAGATGAGAAGGACAATTGATCGGGCTGGGAGGGTTTCCTCACTGCCAGAGAAAAATAGCCTCATTTGTTAATAAGATTCTTAAGAATGAAATGCCTGTTGTCAGCAGTCTGAGTACAATGTGTGAAGTCCCAGGAGTTCATGAAGTTAGGAAAGAAGAGGCATTTCAGTCTGCGGCTGGGAGGGGGCTCGTGGGACAAGATAAAAGTCTGGAAAACAGCTGCAGAGAGATGCTAGTAGAACAATTGCCACTGCCACTGGGAGATGTCACCTATCAAGACCAGCCATGCTATAAGCTGTCCACCGGGAAGAGGCAAGGGGATGTGGGCTAAGGGGACTGCAGGGCAGGAGGTTAAAGTCAAGCAGACCTGGCTCACAGACCAGTTGTGTGGCTCTGAACAAGTTATTACCGAATTTGTCTTAGTTTCATTCCTCTTCTGTAAAATATGGCTGATGATACAAACTTACTAATAGCGTTGTTTAGATAGATGGAGCTAGTGTCCTTGAAACACACAGGTCCAGATACATGGCAAGTAAATGTGAGTAAATAAGGTTATTAGTAATATTAATAATATCAGCAGGCATTATACCATAGTGGCTAACTTCACAGACTAGTGTCTCTCAAATTCTGAATCTTTCAAACGGACACACAGCATCTCCATCTGAAACTCTTGTGAGAATTGAATTTGTATAGGTAACTAAAAAGTGCTTAGGAGAGTGCCTGGCCTAAGGCAGTTGCTGAAGTGTTAGCTTTTAGAATAAGTTTAGTACTGGCCTGAGTAGTATCAGTACTAAAGGATGATGTAAGCATGGGTAATACCTCTTGAAAGTGATGATAAATGAATGATGCCCTTCAGCAGAGATGCTGGGGGTAGAGAACAGGGATGTGGATATCAGAGTGTATCCTGAAGAGCATGGATTGTGGCAACAGAGGTGACAGAGAGGGATTTGGTTGGTCATCTTCATTTGGAAGGTAAAGGAGAAGAGGTAACCCAGTGTTATGTCTGGGGAGCTGAGGGTTCCTCCCTTCCCAGGGTGCCTCTGTGTCTCTGAAATACTGGCTTTCACTCACCAGGCATCTTATCCCATCTGAGAACCATCTGCTTCTTGCATTTCTAGTTTCATCACTGAGATCACAGGGTTTAAAATAAGGATCAAAACCTCCTGCAGCCACAGGGCTACAGGTCACCCTGGAGGAGTGGGCTCTTGCAGGGAAGGCCCCCAGAGCTGGGCTGACTGAGCTGCCACCAGCAGAAGAAGAAACAGGCTGCACTGTGAGAATTAAGCTTCTCTGTTGGCTCTGTGGGTTGTCAGTGCTGTGGGAGTTAGCCTTTTCACAGAACTACTCCCTAGAGAAGATCACAGGAAAGGGGAGGCAATGATACAGCAAAAGCATTTGGATAATTGGCCCTCTTCTCACTACACCACAAGCTGAGGTTGAGAGAGAAAAGGCTCAAAAGAAAAGATTCTGTTTCAAGAGAGACAACCATGGAGAACAGTAAGGACTAACAGGGACTCCGGCCTTCAAGGGTGATAGCTGTGTGATTTCTTGTCCCACATTTCTGATAGGCAGCCTGGCATACTTCCTCTGCTGGGCAAAACCTGATGCCCCCACCATCCCCACCCACCACCCACACATACCACCTCCTCTCCTGTGAGCAAAGTATGCCTATATCTTAGAGAAAAAAATTATTTGTGCCAGAACAAAAGCAGTTTCTGTTTAAGAAAAATATTCTTACTTCTTTGCAATTGCCTGCCATGACTCTTAACTGAAAGTCTGATGCTGCCATTCTTTGAGCAGAACGAACTGCTCTCCCAGCCTCCTCTGTGGCCCTTGGTCCAGCCAACACCCTGAGGACAGACTCTTCACTAATCCTGGTGGCAGGGGGTGATCCCTCTCTCCTGCAGTGGTTGCAATGGGCATGCAATCTTGTATGGGAGACAGTAAGCCAGTGTAGTGACAGGTGCCCACAGCTACTTCTTTATCATATTGTGACAAAGCAGGGATGGGCTGAAAGAAGCTGATTGAGAAATTGATTTTTACCCTGTCTTGACTTCCACAGGCTCTGGAGTTTCTGTACTCTCCTCTTTCTCCTTCAAGGAGCCTGTTGCTATAGGAACCTGGCAGGTTGACTTAATTGTCTCTATCGGGATGCAGACACCTTTAGGCTTTTGCCATGCTGCAGAAGAGCCAGGCAAAAGGTTTTTCTGGTCATCTGGGATCTTGAAGATGCTGCCAAGAGGCACAGTCAGTCTCTCTTCTCATTGAGCTTACAGGGCTATTCCCCTTTCTCAGAAGCTGTGTGACCAGCATGAGGAAGTGCCACCAGTGCAGCAACATCATGAGGCACGTAAAGGCACTCATTTTTTTCAAAAAATAAACCAAGGGAACAAGGGTAATATAGAAAATGATTAAAGGCATAAAAATATGTAAAGTCAATTCATATCAAATACTTATTGAGCACCCATGGTAAGGTTCTGGGTCAAAACCTTTAATATTCTGAACAGAATTTGAAATCTCTCCCAATTGTGGCAAAAGTTTAACTGTATGTATAAAAGTCTAGCTTTCTCTATCCATTTGAACTGGCTTTGGGAAGAACCCTGGGTAGCAGTCTTTAGGGACATTCATGATTCCATGATCACCCTAGTGTTGAGACTGAGAAGGCTTCACTGTGCCTTCTGGTTTAACAGGCAACTTACTGTTCACCCCTTTTCAAAGCCCAAAACAAGCTAGACTAAATGGCTTACAAATGTCTTCTCTTCTAGAATGGTGCAGATAATGGAGTTCCTACCTTTTAAAATGTATATACTTTCTTTTCAAAGAACTCTTTCACTTTCCACCCTTATCTCCTTTTTTCTTTTCTTTTCTTTTCTTTTTTTTTTTTTTTCTTTTTTTTTTTTTTTTGGCAGAGGGCAGTGAAGGGGAAGAGATATAATAATGAGAAACTACGACCTACGACTCCTTTCTAAGCAAGCAGATGTTCTACTGAAAGAGGAAGGGGAAGTTTGGAGCCAAATAGAAAACAATGGAGGAGATTCTTCACTCTACTAAGGAAAGTATAATACAGCTGTTTTGGCAAATAAAATCGAAGTAATGATGATCCTTCTCCATCATCAAATTTATCATTACTCAAGTATGGTCAATTCTCAATTATCTACCAGTGGGGCATGACTGTGTGCCCAAAGTCCAGGAAAACCTCAAAATTCCATCTCATGCCATAGTCTGTTCCCATTCCATTCCCATCACAGTATCCTCATTGGAGTTGCAAACAGATTCCATGTAAAGCGCACTTCCAATTTACTTCTATCTATCTGCCCAATCTCTGGTTGGGATTTAACAAATGTCTGAAAGGCAGGTGGCAGGAGAGATTTGGGTGGTACAGTGACTAAACCATCAGGTCCCAGATAACTGGGTGTGAGCTACTGAGTTGATATACACAACAGAACAGTTTTAATTTGGGTCATACTGATCAAGCATAAAGAATACCAATGCTTTTGCCATTAAGAACCCTCCTGGTTTAAATAAAAGGAGGACAAAATATTGACAGAGAAGCAGGTTTGCCAAATGGAATTGCTGCAAATGTTTTCCAGAAAAGTTTATCAACTGGCATCATCACTTGATTGAGTAGATCTTGCCAAGATGAACACAGAGCTATGAACAGACCGACGGGGGAACTGGGGTTGGGGGTGGCAATGGGGGAAGTGAAGGAAGCTGGGTTTCTTGATGGGAAAATGCTTTCAGACTTGGAGCAAGGTACCAGGGTGGGCAGCGAGGCCACGTGCAGATTAAAAGGCAAGCCAGATGGAGAGAAGTTCCCCCCAAATTACCCAACCCCACACCCAAGAACACCAAAACAAACTCTAAGGAATCTAGCAATAGCAGCAGCACAGCCTCATTGCGCTGAGCAATTTAGAAAGTGGAAGAAGGAAGGAAGAGAAGAAGGAGGGGAAAAGGGAGGAAAAGGGGAGGGGGAAAGCAAAACAAAATAAATAAAATCACAAACAGAACAATATAAATAAAAATAAACAAACCAATAACAGAATAAAATTTGTAACTCCTTTTTTTTTTTAATTTCACAAAAGTTTTCACAAGGACAACGTTATAGAAGAAAACCCCCAGCAGTGGCTAGGTCATGCAGAACCATTAATTGTCATACCTTGGCCCATTCTATTCATCCTTGTTGCACTTTAGAGAGAGAAGTAAGCTATGTGAGTTTTACAATGCTTTTAAACTGTCATATTTCCTGTTGAGCACTTTAACTGGCACATTCTTATAGTTATAAATGTTCTGAGGGTGTAACTTTATAACCTCCTTTGCAAAGAATGCATGAAGAGCTCTTCATGATCCAATACTAGGGGAAACATATATATAGTTATATATATATAGTTATATATATATAGTTATATATATATAGTTTTATATAAAGAGATAGTTATACATAATATAAATCAATATATAGAGAGACAAAAATAATTTGAAAAAATTCTTCCACTCATAGGGCTTGCTAATTTACATTTATACAATTATTCCCCACCACAATACTGGTTTGAAAACTACACTGCCCCTGTCTTTGGTGTGGGGGAGGGTGGAGATTCTGACTGAGCCTCACCATTTTGTCAGTAAAAGTGCTTGTCAATTCACACAGCAAGCAAATCTCCAAAACTATCATGCTTGAGGGGACAGGGGATCCAAAATCTAAATCCAAAACATTCACCATAAAAACACCTTTTTAGAGATGGTACAGCTGTGACATGTTTTCCTCCACCCTTTTACACCTATTCTATTCGATGGAATTCTTTAAACATTTCAAATATGTATATACCAGCCTAGTGCTATTCCATCCATAAGAGAAATCAGTTATGGTGAATTTGTCAATTTTTAAGAACTATAGCACTGCCTAAAGCCTGATTTGCATGCACAAAGCATCTGGCAACTATATGTTGAAAAAGGGGCATTTTTCTACCTCTCCTCTCATGCTAACTAACTGTTCAGAAAGAAAGAAAGAAAACAAAAGGAAAAAATAACTATACCAAAATGAGTTTGGCTCACTGTTGCACTCTTCTTATCCCACGTCTCATAATGACAAGGAGCACTCTCTACCGTCGTCATTGCCCTGCCTAAATTGGCTATGTTAAAGAAAGTGATGATGAGGAATTCTTTCCCACCAGCTTTCTGCATTGGGACAGCCAGCACTGTGCAGCTGCGCCAGCAGTTGAAGGTGGTGGCTGGCTTTTGTCTTTGTTGAGTCAACTGTGGCTGATGCTCCTACATTCTAATTTATTTAGCATGTCAGCTCCTAGAAAAACATAATCTGCAGATGGGTTTGTCTTCCTCTGACTCTACCATTGCCCCAGCCCTTCCTCCTACCTGGCATTGGGGCCCTAACTAATCAAACAAAGGGGAGTAAAAAGATCCCCTGAGAATGCATGGAAAAATACTTGCTCTTTCCTGAGCATTATTTATTCTGTACATAAGGTAAGTAATTCACCTTTTAAAAGATGTAAAAGTCCCAGGAAGGCAGTTTTTAATGACTTACATCTGATATTTATGATACATATGGCTTTTCATCCCAAATGTCAAAAGTGAAAGAAAAAAAATAGCTATTCATATGGCAACATAAGGAGACAGAATAACAATTTAATATGCAATCAAACCTCTTTTCACTTAAACAAAATGACTAGAATTTGATACATCCATGAATGGAATACTATTCTTTCCTCCATATTAAGGTGAGAAAGGTTCATACGAACTCCCAGAGGAAACTGGCTCTGGGACAAAAGGCCTTGGTGAGTAACTAAAAAAAAAAAAAAAAAAAAAAAAAAATCTCTGATGTTCGCTTGCAACAAGCAGGTCCTTCATAATCATCGACACAAATCGTGAAAGCCTTTCCAATGTTTCGCTATACTTCGGCCCAGAGAGTGGAAACAATCAATACGTTTTCATTGCTGTTTGGTTGCTTGTTTCAAATAAACATGTGCCAACTTACTGTGTATATAAAAAAAAAAGAAAGGAAAACAACAACAACAACAAAATCAAAACCCAAAGCACCCTGATAATCCTGATAAATCAGAATCAACTTTTCTTTTACATTAAATAAACTTGCTTTGCCTAACTGACATTGATCACAAGTGCTCCCTTCTAATCTGTGAACTCATTCCTGCAGCGAGCTATTTATGTCTGGAGCATGCCTTTGGGTTATTTTTCCCCTAGAATCATAAATAACTTTTGGTCCTTATGCTTATTTGCTGTTGTGCTCAAGGGTTTTATGGTGGTAAAATAAAAATGACAACCACATGCACACTATCATACATATGCAAATATGTGTAAAAAAAAGGGGGGGGGACTACAGGGGAAAACAGGGAAAGTTACTTTGTTGAAAACACCAACTGGGGAAATGAGTGGCAGATACAGTTTCACACAGTGGCAGTGGATACACATATCACAGCCGCTCTTCCTGCACGTACTTCTGTTTGTCCCGGGACTCCCTGGACTTGGGCCGGTTCTGTCGGTTTGCTGTGGACGGGATGGAGTGAACAGAGGAGCTCTTCTTGCTGGAGGACTGCGAGGAGTGGGAGGAATGGGACAGGCTGGCCCGGGACTGGCCGGCGTTGTGGTCAAACTGCATTAAGCAGAAGATCAGGTCCGTCGGCACGAGCTCAAACTCGTAGGGGGGGTTGGTGATGACATACCTAGACAGGGAAAGCAGAGATGTCAACGCCCGAGAGTAACTAAGTGAAGAATTCAACACTCCCTGAACCAAAAGCCATGGCCTATTTGCTCAGGTCTTTCAGAGGATCTGAAAGAAGAACTTCTAGCTGGTCTAAGGCCTTAAACGTTCTTTTCCTCGTTAAATGGAAACTTCCTCTGTTTAGCTCAACAAAGGGTGCCAGCCAGGAGCCCAGGCAGAGATGGAGAATTAGAGCCAGTGATGGAAGAACCAAACTTCGCTTCTCCTGGTCTACATGTTTCCATACAAGGTCAAAATCACTTCCAAGTAGCCCATCCACAGGAGATTTCATGGACTGTGACGCAATTTTTATTCCACAATTTTCTGACAATCCCAGATATACATTACAGGATCTTTATTTACCATGACAGAGTGTCCCCTTAGACTAACCTTGCTTTTAAAAATCCACTTTGGTGGGAGAATTTGGAATTTGGAATTCACCACATGAGAGAATCTAAAACTCTTCCCTGCCTACCTGTCAGCACTACTTCATTGTTCTTCACAATTAGTTGGGGATTTCTCTTGTCAACAGCAGATGTGACTAAGATAATCATCCTGTTTCATTTACAGCAGTGGATCACCGAGTGTGGCTCTCTGCATCACCTACCTGGGAACTAGGAAATGCAGCTTCTTAAGCAACCCCACCCAGACCTACTGAATCAGAAGTGCTGAGGATAGGGTCCACCAATCTGCAGTCGAACAAGCTCTGCAGGTGATTCTCATGCTGGCTAAATTTTGAGAACCCACTGGTCTACAGCAATTGTTCTCACTTCTGGCTATACACTATAATCCCTGGGTATTATATATAAAATTTTTACGTATTTTAAAATATACATATATTATTTTTTCTTCCTTCCAGACCAATTAAATTAGAGTAATCAGAATATTTTTTAAAAGCTCCCAGGTGATTCTACTATGCAAGCAGGGATGAGAAACACTTGTCTCTGCAGCATTATTGCCTAGGGTATATTATGCAAACTCACTGATCTTGGTAACCCTAGGATGTACTTTTAATTTTTGCCTGCTATGAATTGATTTTAATGCATATGAGAAAAATATAATTAGCACATCTAAACTGTTATTTTTCTGCTTAAGGTGATAATATACATTTGACTCAAAAATATATAAAAGTTAAAAAGTTAGTCGATTTAAAATATATGAAGTAAAAATACAGGACTCTAAGATATGGCAGAAAACCCACTTATTTTAGGCCTGGGTGTGGTGGCTCATGCCTGTAAGCCCAGCACTTTGGGAGGCCGAAGTGGGTGGATCACCTGAGGTCAGGAGTTTGAAACCAGCCTGGTCAATGTGGTGAAATCTTGTCTCTACTAAAAATACAAAAATTAGCTGGGCATGGTGGCACACACCTAGTAATCCCCACTACTAGGGAGGCTAAGACACGAGAATCACTTGAACCCAGGAGGCTGAGGTTGCAGTGAGGCAAGATTGTGCCACTACACTCCAGCCGCCTGGGCAACAGAGCAAGACTCCATCTAAAAAGAAAAAGAAAAAAGAAAAAAACACAAAAACTTATCCTAAACACTAGCAATGTGAAATATCTCTATATTAGGTATCAACAGAAATTATCCCCGTGGCTGGAGTTTGGGAGAGATGCTTTTATTCAGACTTTTGTAATTGGGTGATGGAATTATTCTATTAACACAAAACTTGAATCCTTACCAAAATGTCTTTACATCTACTACTAGTAATTATAGAAAAAAAAGTGTTTCCCATCGCCTCCAAAGTCAGTGTTGGATTTAATATGGGCAGGGTAATTTGTGTTGAAGGGATGTACACAGACCTTTGACTTTACGGAAGGGGACAGGAGAGGACATTAATGTTTCTGTGGTTACTTGGGAGGGCAGAGTGGGAACAAATACTCACCTCTTTGTGCACTGACTAGGGGTGCTGAGGTGGGCATCTCTCAGCCGGTAAATTCCAAAACAAAGCATATTATACGTTTTCAGAGCTTTGCAGAACAGATCACCATAACAACCGCCATCCTGGGAGACAGCAAAAAGAACAGAGAGAAACATCCTTTTTATTTGCCTGAAAATCAAGGGCCAGCAGGGAAAAGGGTCTTTTCATCAAAGCTTGTCTTGGTGTCTCCCGAGCTGGAGGGTCCATGTGCCAAAAGGTGACAGGGAAAGCAGTCAACATGGTTAACAGCCTACATCCAATGTGGGTGATTTTTAGGAATTGGGTAACGATGGCGTTTCCCTCTGGTGTCTGTCCAGTTTTCCACCTGTAGCAATGGGGTTTGAAAACTCTAAGGAGATTATGCTTCTCCCTCATTTTAAGTGAAAGTGTAAAGCTTGATGGTCTCAGATGTATGCTCAGCTGAGGAGACAAACCCTTTTCTGCAAAATGGTGATTATGTTCAGCCCCTGCTTAGCTGTAACTGCTGTGATAGGATCGTGTTGTCAAAACTGCCTGAGTGATAATGAAAACCACTGCAAGGAGGAGGACCCCACCAGGTCCTATGGCGACAGACTCTTTCAGGTAAGGACTGTGTGAAAAGCATAATTTACAGACCTCAGAGATGGCAAGGGTGGAAGAGAACGTGTTTCCCTAGGAGCCAAGGGGTCTGCAGGCTGAATAACTCGGATTTGCAGTTCGAATCAGTTCACAGCCACCTTCCCAGGGACTGGGGCTTGATGCATAAAGTGTAAGCAAATGCATCCACTTGGAACTGCTGGCTTCAGCTGCCAGGTGGCTTCAGGTAGATGTTACCTGTATTATATGAAGGGCACTGGGTGCTGCAGGATGGCTTCACTGGGAATAGAATGACTGTCTTTGTCCTTCCAATTGTTGGAATTCTCACAAGTGTCTCAGATTAGAGAATACAGATGGGGCCAAATCTTACCATTATCTAAAGTCTTTATCAAGTGGATCAATAAGCAAATGGTAAGTATAAAGAACCACAAGCTATGAAAATTCCCTTTCAAAAAAAGCCTAGTCTAACATAGGTTGCAGCCTGTGATCGAACTAAAAAATGGGGCAAGTATGCATCAGTGTTTCAGAAAAAAAAAACAGAGACAGACCCTTTCCTTGGCTCCTTTTCCACTATTTAGTCTTTCTGGGCAACACTATTGCTTGTGCAACAGATTTATCGGTTTCTGTGACTTATGGCTGCACCTTTTGAATGCATCTGTGGGGTTGGGCTGGGAGTAAGGGCAAAGACTGCACACTTCTGTCACAGTGCCTACCCCAGGCAGGTGCATGGAATCAGAAGGGAGACGCTGGTCACTTCTGTCACAGGAAGAGCCTGAAGGAACGTGACTTATAATTTCCAATCTCAGAAATTATAAGGTCTAGGTTTTGAATTACAGGCATTAAAGTATCCACATGAGATTCTATTTGACTGGTGGCTCTGGATACACCTGACTACTGACTACCCTGGTGCTTTGAAAACCACCAGTGCTTGGGTCATACTCACATATAAAAACTAAGAAACCTGCAGGCTGAGGCTGACCACTTCCATGTGTTATTAATGTATAGTTGCGCTGAGTTGTCCTAAGCTATGTTAAGAGCCTGTGGAAATAGTTCCCAACCTTGGCTGCATGCTGGTATCACCTTGTGCAGAGGATATGTAAAGAAAACATTAAGGAGTGAGAAAGCCCACAGGTTCTGAAGCCAGGATGCCTTCCTGCAAATTCCCAATAGGCCCAGTCCTCATTCGCTCTGGGCCTCAGTTGACTTAGAAGTTGTGATACTAGAACTTTATATCAAAGAGTTGCCATGAAGATTCAAATGAATGACTATGCATAGAGCAAAGAGTAAACCATAAATATTACCTCTTACAGTTATCTACAATAGGAAGGAGAAAAGACAGATGCCTAGATTGTCACATCTGATACCATGTTCTTTGTGATTAAGCTTTTCCCAAACAAGCTCAGGTGACCTCGGTGCTGTGGACTCACCCCTAAATCCGCAAATGGCCCATCAAGCAGAGCTAACTGGGCCACACGGCAGCGGTCCCTATTGGCCAGTGTCTGCGGGGTGCTGTAGCCACCTCGAAGGGCATTCTCCTCAGCAATCAGAGCCTCTAGCTCCGGCGTGGCTCCTCCGGTCACCAGGGTCCGTATCAGGGTGAGGATATTGTCATTGAAGTATGTCTGCAGAAAGAGAGAAAGTGGGGAAAATGTCTTTTAAGCAAACACCCTAAAGTCATGACAGCCGACATCCAAATTACAACTTTTCTTGGTATCTCCTGTTTAAAGTTCTGGCCTGTCTCTTCAAATAATTTTATGTGGGAAGTGAAAAGACAGCAGCCTCCAATTATTCCATTATTTTCTCTCTTGCTTGGCTCTGCCATGAGAGCCTGACTTTAAAAAACCAGTTGAGGGGATTTTTTTTAAAGGACTCAAATCTGAATAATGAGTATTTACCATAATTCATGTTCATTGGGATACAAATATTGCCTCCCCATCCTCAAGTCTACATGTCTACTATGAGACTCTGGACACATGTAAGAAAATGCTGCTAAATGCCCCACCTGCTAACCCAAGCAGCATTGTCTGTGAGGCCCTGTCACCCAAGTGCCAGGAAGCTTCCTCCCCATGACAATGGCAAAACCTTTCATTAATGCTCAACAATTTATCGCATGCGTTGATAACTGTCTAACCCAGAATTCTCAATCAATTAAATATGCCAGATAAATTTATGGCAAGGTGAATGTCCTGGTAAGTGTCCTTTGGCTTTTGTTTTCTAAAATAACCTCAGTAGTCTGAGGCAAATACCACTTATTAAAGAAGTTTTGCTCTAAGTGTACATTTGTGTCACATCTGAAACATAACAGATCTGTCAGGAGCAAAACAATGGGAGTTTAAAAAAAATTAATGGGATGTCAAATAAAGGAGCTTTAAAAGGCATTTGTCACCAGCCTACTTTGAGAAATTCTCAGGTAAGGGGGTGCATTCTATTTTCCTATGTAAGTAGAAATCAAATAGGTTAAAAAATTCAAATCAAAGTTTGCCTGAGGCTTTTGAAGATGTACTTTGGAAAGAGGTAAGGAACAGTAGCTTCTTTAGAGAGTTTACCTGGCAAGGCACGACAGGGAACAAACCAAGTAAGGGTGAGCTCAAGTTCTCATCCCAGCTTTCCTAACTAGTTCTATATCTTGGAAACATAGAACTTTGATTTTTCTCATCTGTAAAGTAAGCATGGGTCATTAAGACCAAATTTGTATTCAAAGAATTCCATGAGGACTTCTGAATTAAGATGATAGTTATTGAATTCACATTCCCCATTGAAATACTTACAAAAACACCTAATGTGATACAAAATTCCAACTGCAAACGAAATTAGGAATGTTGTCCATAGCCTGCCAGACTCTAAGGGGAATTTATGTTCAGAGTGAATATTTGCCTTGAGGCACAGAAGCAGAAAAAGGATACTTAAACTAAGTTAGATTGCTAGAGAGGTTACAGGATCCAGGGACCCAGAGTTGGGCTAAGGGTTTAATGCTGACTTCACCTCTTAGAAGTTGTGTGACCTCGGAAAGTTGTTTAACATTTTTGTGCCTCCATTTCATGATCTGTAAAATGTAATAATACAGGGCTGTGGGGCTCTATTCCCTACCTGTGAAAGCACTTAGAAACATGCTTAGTGCAAGGAAGCACTGATAAACAGTTTGGCCTTATATCAGAGACATAAGGCCTTTGCCAATGAGAGGAACAGTCAGCCCCATTTCCAACCTTCCTTTGAATTTTTAAGCTTTTTTTTTTTTTTTTTTTTTTTTTTTTTTTGAGGGATGAGTGTTTTAAAAGTCAAGCAAGGGATTTTAAACTTGATGTGGTAGAAAATAGGAAGTCAGCCAAATGTGGTGGTACACACCTGAAATCCCAGAACTGTGGGAGGCCAAGGTGGGTGGATCACTTGAGGTCAGGAGTTTGGGAACAGGCTGGCCAACATGGTGAAACCTAGTCTCTACTGAAAATACAAAAATTAGCTGGGCATGGTGGTGGGCATCTACAATTCCAGATCCCCAGGAGACTGAGACAGAAGAATTGATTGAACCTGGGCAGCAGAAGTTGCAGTGAGCTGAGATCACGCCACTGCACCCAAGCCTGGGTGACAGAGCGAGATTCTGTCACAGAAAAATAATGAATAAAATACTTAGAAATAAATATACCCAAGGACAAATATGACTGGCATACTGAAAACTGCAAAACATTACTGAAAGAAATTAAAGAAGACCTAAATAAATGGAAAGACATCCCATGTTCATGGATTGGAAGACTTGATTTATTAAGATGGAATACTACCCCAATTTTCAGATTTTGATAGGTATATCAAAATCACAAAGTCCATTTTTTTGGTAAAAATATCAAAAAAATATCAAAACCACAAAGTCATTTTTTTTTTTGGTAAAAATGGAAAATTGACTCTAAAATTGCAACAGACTCAAAATAGCCAAAGGAATCTTACAGTCTTATAAAAGAAAGACAAAGATGGAAGTTTCAAATTTCCTGGTTTCAAAACATACTATAAGACTACAGTAATCAAGATAGATAGTCATGGCAATAGCATAGACATATAGACCAAAGAAAAAGAATTAAAAATCCAGAAATAAACTCATTCAGTTATGGTCAATTAATTTTCAGTGAGGGTGTCAAGATCATTCAATGGAGAAACAATAGTCTCTTAAACAAATGGCATAGCAACAACTGGGTATCCACATGGAGAAGAATAAAGTGGGACTTATACCTCATACCATATGCAAAAATTAACTCAAAGGAGGTCAAAGACCTAAATGTAAAAGCTAAAAGTGAAAAATGCTTAGAAAAAAATATAGGAGAAAATCTTTATGAACTTTGATTTGGCAATAGTTTGTTAGACACGACACAAAAGGCATAAACTACAAAAAGAACAAAAATATTGAATTTCACGAAAATTATAAAAATGTTTGTGCTTTGAAGGACACTATCCAAAAAGTGAAAGAAAAAAAAAAAAACCTACAAAATGAGAGAACATGTTTGAAAATCATGTATCTGATAAGGGTCTAGTATTCAGTATTAAAAAGCCTTTTAAAATTCAACAAAAAAAGATAACCCAATTTTTAAATGAGCAAATGACTTAAACATTTTTCGAAAAACGATATAAAAATGCTTAATAAACTTATGCAAAGAGGTTCAACAGCACTAGTCATCAGAGAAATGCAAATCAAAACCACAATGAGATATTTTACACCTACTATAATAGCTGTAATAAAAAAGACAGATGATAATAACAAGAATTGCTGAGAATAAGGAGTAACTGGGACTCTCACACACTGCTGGTGGAAATGTAAAGATGTAAAGTGGTGAAGTCACTTGGAAAACAGCTAGGCAGTTTGTAATAATGATTAGATTAGTGGTGGCTTAGGGTTGCTAGGGTGGTGGGTAGAGTTGTAGGGGAGGGGAGTATAACTAAAATACAAAGTTTCTTTTTGATGCCATGAAAATGTTCCAAAATTGACCATGGTGATGGCTGTATGTGTCTGTGAATATGCTATATAAAAAAAAAAACCCACTGAATCATACACTTTAAATGGATGAGTTGCATGGTATGTTAATTGTGTCTCATATTCAAAAAAAAAAAAAGTTAAAAGATAACTAAATTTGCAATGGCCAACTTTTAATCTAAGAAACCACGGTATTAGAACTGAAAATTACACACACACATACATACACACACACATGCACATGCACACAGAATTAGTGATATGGAAGTAAAACTAGGAAGTTCTAAGCTAAACAGAGAAAGGTATACCGATTTTTGTTTGTTTAATAAGAATGTTTGTTGATATTGAGAAAAATACAAGAGAGGTCAAGTGATAAATAGTAAGTATTTACAAATCAAAGTTGTAAACAAAATGCAAGCATACAAAAGAAGCAAACAAATAAAAACAACCTGTACTAAGCTGGGAAATGAAGCTAGGATGCAGATCGAAAGCATTTACCAAGTTAATGTGGCCAACTCCTAGACCTGTACTCAGTGAATATTTGAGTTTAAAATATTAAGTGGAGAATAAAAATGACCTAAAACAATGCTGTAAGAAATACAAGTCTAAAATGAGGCTAGCCTGAAGTTTCTCTAGAAAATATAAGAGGAATAGCAGAGGAATTTTGACAGGATACATTTGTTCCAAGAATTCTACATACAGCTAAATTGCCAATAATTTGTGAAGGCAATTGAAATATTTTTTGACTCTTTGCATATATAACAGTCTATTGATAATTTTTTTAATTACTCAGAAACAAAAATTAGCTTCCTTAAAGATAATTTTAAACTTTCATTAACTAAAATATGAGCAAATTTGGCTTACTGGTAAAATATATTTAAAATAGAATTGTAAAAGATTATTGTATATATTGTTATGAAATGGAATGCAAATGTCAAAACTGATTATTAAAAAATACATGAGAAAAACTAGCTGTTAATGTAGTATTGCTGAAATTATGCTTTGAAGTCAGAAAAATGAGATGAGATAGAGATGATGATGGAACTAAAGGCATGGAAATTGCCTGATCTTATACAAAGAGGAATCAAGAGCTACTAAATTTTTCTAGACAATAATACCTAGAAAATACATCTATAGAATGGCCGGTAACAACTAACTAGAGTTAAAAATAAAATGGAAAGTTTACACTAGACAAAATAAGCATACAAAATGTCCATATACCAAAAGATGTATTATGAAAGACATAATTATGATACAAGCATGTAAAAACACATTGCAAGACTATAGCATCTTATGGTATATAACTAAACATAAATGAGCTAAATGATTCTATAAAATGGCAAAGGCTCTCAGACTTGTTCAAATGCCAAAATCAAAATCAAACTGATATCTTTATGAGACCAAGGGGAAAAAAAAAAGTATATTTCAAAGAAAAAATTTAAACTATTATGTTAGATAAGTTAATTTTATATTCTTAGTTAACATTCCAACAAAGCTATAACTTTTTTTTTTTTTTTTTTTTTTTTTTTTGAGACGGAGTTTCATTCTTGTTACCCAGGCTGGAGTGCAATGGTGCGATCTCGGCTCACCACAACCTCCGCCTTCTGGGTTCAGGCAATTCTCCTGCCTCAGCCTCCTGAGTAGCTGGGATTACAGGCATGCACCACCATGCCCAGCTAATTTTTTGTATTTTTAGTAGAGATGGGGTTTCACCATGTTGACCAGGATGGTCTCGATCTCTTGACCTCATGATCCACCCAGCTTGGCCTCCCAAAGTGCTGGGATTACAGGCTTGAGCCACTGCGCCTGGCCAGCTATAACTTTTTATAGATAAAATATTATAATTGAAATATAGAAAGCAATACTAATTAGAATTATACTAAAATACATTTGGACTGAGGGTAATATGTGGAACATTCCCGCTATTAACTGTTTTTAGCATTTACAGGTCAAATACTTTAAAATAGAAGAAAAAAAATTGAGGATATAATCTAAACTTTGTAACAACAATTACAAAAAAAAAAAAAAAAGAAAAAGATCAGTGGCCAAAACCATCAAATCTAAATACACATAACAAAGTATAAGCTGCATAACCTACATTTTAAAAATTAAATACAATGTAATAGAGGCAAAAGTAAGTATTCCAGAACTTCAAAAAAAATTGTTAAGTATCCTGTAACTGCTAGATCAAGATGAAAATCAAACTTACAATATCAAATATTTAAAAATTAAAGAATATTTGAGAAGGCCATATAAAAATATCATGGCTTGAGGCCAAAGCTATAGAGACAAATTCAGAGCCTTTAATGCTGTTATTAAATGCAACAGAATTATAATAAGTAAAATAAAGTATTCGAAGAATCACTTTTTTAAAAAACAAAGCAGGATAAAATAATAAAGCAACAGTTAATGAAATAGCAAGAGGATATTCTGTGAATTGACAAATTCAAGAAATAATTCCTTAAAAGAATAAAAAAAAAAACCTACGACAAATATAACTGAGAAAACACAAATAAAATTAGAAATAAGGAGGATAAAATGTCAGATACATAAGAGAATTAACACTACTATTCCAGATACTCTCTTTAATATCAGTCGCTGGACATGAATAAGAATAGCTATTGTTTTTAAGCACAAAAAGCAAAGTAGTAATTATCTATGAAGAGACAGAGGAGAGTATTAGGAAAAAAAAGGAAAATTCCATGTTCCTTAACATGTAAATGGGCCATTTATTATCATTTCTTTCTAGTAAAATTGTTGTTTGATATATGCCTAATTATAGATTTCAATTAGACTTTTTAAAACTTGATCAAATTAGGCTAAATTGTCTCTGGAAAGTGTCATACAAAAATTGTCCTCTGAGGTAGTATAGTAAATTTTAAAGCCTTCCTAACCAAATATTGTAGACAATTTGAAAAATTAGAAGATCAACCAGAATGGATTTATAAAAACCACAGCTTAGTAGTTATCAGACCTTAATACAGGAGTTGGCAAATCAGGCTCTTGGGCCAAATCTTCTGTCATCCATTATTTTTTTTAAATAAGGTTTTGTTGGGACCCAGCATGTCCATTTGTTTATGTATTGTCTAGGGCTGCTTTGGTGCTAAGAAGCTCAGAATTGAGTAGTTGTGACAGAGACTATGTGGTCCTCAAAGGCTGAATATGTTTACCATCTGGCCCTTTACAAGAAGTTTGCTGCTCCATTCCTTAGTATGATAAGGAAAGCATCACATACCATGGGAAAGGGATTTTACTCAATGAATGATTTGGGGTAAACTGGCTCTCTGATAAAAATTTTTCAACAATATGATAATGATTAAACAATGATTCCTTGACATGACTCACATAGTACAGACATGAATATTATGCTTTCAGATAATATTTAATGGCATGGTAATAATTATATAATAGAAAAATGTTTTTTTTAAATTAGGAGCCCCAAAACACCTTGATTCACAATTCATGTCAAAAAAATGCATATCTGCAAAACTATTGGCCAGGGCAAGTAACTCTTTGTGTATTAAAATTTTAATTTTAAGAATACCCACTTTTAAATATTGAATCTTTATGGTACTGTGTTTTAAGATTTAATATTATTTTTAATTCGCTTTTTTGTACTAATGATTCCTTTCAATGTTTTCAATTATCAAATGTTTATAAAATGTAGAGATCATTTTTATTATTAAACTTTATTATATATACTGTTTCATAACATAACAAATCATGCGCTTACTACTTTTTTTTTTTTTTTTTTTAGGCAGAGTCTTGTTCTATCACCAGGCCCTAGGCTGGAGTACAGTGGCGCAAGCTCACCTCACTGCAACCTTTGCCTCCTGGGTTCAAGCAATGCTCCTGCCTCAGCCTCCCAAATAGCTGGGACTACAGGCACGCACCACCATGCCCAGCTGATTTTTGTATTTTTTAGTAGAGATGGGGTTTCACCGTGTTGGCCAGGATGGTCTCGATCTCTTGACCTCCTGATCTGCCCAGTCGGCCTCCCAAAGTGCTGGGATTACAGGCGTGAGCCATTGCACCTGGCCACACTTATTACTTTATAAATTGTAATTTTTTAAATATAATACTTCAACGTTTAATGGAAAACTATCAAAAAAAGATATCCTGTTTATTATGCTCACTCATTTTTATTTCTACTATGAAGTGTTATGAAAAGTACATAATGCTCTGATTTTGCGAATTCCAGAGGGGAAAATAATAAATAATGCATACCTGAACTGATAGACATATTTATGTGAAAGTAACTGTAAGTAGTATACAACAAATCTACTTAGTAGTTAACTCTTGGTGATGGAATTTTGGTGTTTCTTCCTGTAATTTTATTTTATATATTTTCTACTGTGAAAATATATTTATTTTAAATTTCTGTAAAAAAGAAAGTAAATGTTACAAAATAGTTAAAGGCAAAAAATATAGCCTCAGACAACGTCATAAAAATCTAGCCAAATGTTTAATCTCAAGATGCTTGATAGTTCTCATGTTCAGTGTGTACTTTTTAAGCATAAAAACTATGAATTCACAATATAAAATATGCATTACATCATTGCATACAAATTAAAATCTGATATAGTTCGAAACTACCATAAACACAATTAAAGGAAAAATGGCAATCCACATTTGTCATAGTGCATGAGATGGCACTTACACAGTAGTGATGAGAGTGTGGATTGGTAAAATTGTTTCTTGGCGATATCATGACAATATGTATCAAGAACTTTGAGTATGTCCATATTTGTTAAAAACCCAGTTATGTTTGCCTCAATGTAATAAGTCACTACTTGTTCAAAGATTTATGAACAATAATTTTTATTACAGTGTTAATCATTACTATAACAAAAATTTTAAAAATCTAAATAGCCAACAATTTGGTGATAGTTAAGTAGATTCTGGAACATTCATAGAATGGAGCTTCATAAAGTCCTATGGAGGCTCTGCAAATCATAACACCTAAGAATATAAAAAAATACTCTGGATAAAGTATTAACTGAAAATGAAAAAAAACAACCTATAAAATGGGATAATTCTGTATTTATCTATCTATTTAGAAGGAAACGCATCAAAAATATTAACCATGCTTATCCTTGGTGTTGGAAACATAGGTCATTTATATTTTCTTCTTTATATGTTTTCTTTTTACTTTTATATGTTTATTCTTTATAAGTCTTCTTTTATATGTTTCTGTGCTTTCCATGTTTTCTTCAAGAAGCAGGAATAACTGTTCTAATGAAAACACAGTCAATGTTTTTTTAAACAAAGGACACTATAGGTTATCCATTGCAATGAGAAGTCTAGAAGGCCAACTTGGGAGGTTATTGTTTTGCCAGATCTTTGGGATTTGACCCTAACTTGGTTCCACTTCTGTGTTGAAATCAGTTATGCTCAATTTTTTTTTTATCAGTCACTGACATTTATTGAGCATCTACTAATCCTTGGGCCTTGGTTTTGCCTGAAATTGTGTGCAAGTCGAAGAGTGCATCACTTTTAGAATTGCTCATCAACAGGTACAATTTCGAAGTCAGTCCCAGGGTTTCATGGGTGCCTGAACAACTCTGGGACTGCTCACAGCTCTGAGCATAATTCTCTGCCCTCTGAGCTGGCACTGCATCCCAGATGGCTCTCCTTGATTTTTTCCTTGCAGGCATCCAGAAGCAGAGCTGTGGGGCAGCAGAATCTGGGATAACAGAGAATGATGATGTATTTTTGCCACCAGATGCTCTTGCTCCTGTTTTGATACCCAAATATTCAGATGCAGAGAAGGACTCGGCATTGCTGATGGGTGCACTCTGCACATGTATCTCTTTGGGATCTAAATAATTCTGTGGAAAGATAATGCCTTCCCGGGAAAAGGGTGTCAAGTCAGCCATATTGGAGGGTGCAAATTTTTTTACATGATGGGAGTGAGGGTTGGGGGAAGGCGCTTTACAGAGCATTCAGCAGCCTGCAATTAAGGGTCACTCCAAGGCTTTCTGCAGAGGTGGTAGCTACTTCTGCATCATGGGGCAAACCAGGTATAGGACTTTAAATACCAATTACCAAAAGTGCTTCCTGTGGAGGAAGCCTCTCCACAACTCACCTGACCCAGAAGGCACATGTTTTTTTCTGGGTTAACATAAATGCTAGAATTGAAGAAATACAAAATTCTAAAGGCAGGATTGTAACATGTAAATGAGATCCTTTGCCTCCTAAGCTTTTGTCCTGCCAGACTTTTCTGTGCCTTACCACGATACCTGTGCTAGAAGCCTTCTGAGAAGCTCTTGTATAGATCCTCCAACTCTGGCAGGATTAGTCCTCAGGGATGTTTCTGGCAGAGACCTTTTCAATGGCTAATCCTGTGTCACATGGGCAATGGGGAGCATAAGATAGCTGAGCTAGGGTCCTGTTCAGAGCCTGGGATCCAGCGACCTGTATAGTCTAAGGAATATGGGAGTCCCTCTTCCCACTGCCAAGGGCAAGTTTCCAAACCTGAGTGGCAAAGCCCTAAGACAACATGGCTTTCTGGTTATGAGTACAGACTTCCAAATCCAATTAGTGTGGCTTTTAATACCTGCTTTGCTATCCAATAGCCACAACAATGAGAAAGTTGCCTAACTTTTCTCTGCCTCAAATTCCTCATCCATATAACAGAGATGAAAAAACAAAACACACACACAAAATTTACAGATTAGTGTTAAATGAGAGTATGTGTGAAACTTCTGATAGAAAAAGCACACTCAAAAAATGGGAGTTTATAAAAAGAACCATCAACTAACAATGCAACCAATGTAGACAATTCCCTCTCCCCATGTTCTGATTCTAATCTCTGAGAGCTGGCTCAGAACACATGGGTGGCCCACTTGGCCTCTAAAAAAGTTTGATGACCCTCAGGTCCTGTAAAAGAGACACTGAGGAAACCATGAAATGCCAGGGGAGGGACTCAGGCATGGCAACAGAGAACCCTGAGCCCACAGCGCCATCTAGCCGGCTCTGCCCACGCCCGCTGTGCCTGCGCCTGCGTCTGCAACTCGCCAGAGCATCCTCTTTTTATTTTTTTTTAAAGTATAATTACCGGAGCTTATGTTTCACAGTTAATGCTGTCAAGCCTTTTAAACTAATTGGTCTTTTATAGAAAATTTAACTGAAAATTAACACATCTTTTAATAACATTGCCTTAACTTTAATGGCTCTCTGCCTTTCGTTTATAATTGCTCTAAAATTGTCATTTCCCATGTCACAGCTGCCATTTTTTATATTTGCTAGTTTTCATGGTGTAGATTTTTATTTTTAGTATTTTTCTTTCATGGGAGATAAAAATGATTGGATTTTTTTCCCTATCCCAGGGTTGCCTGGCCTGATGTGACAGCAGTGGTCTGTTCTGAGTCTAGCAGGACATGCTACCATGTGGCCCATCGATACTACTGCTAGCTCCTCTGCCTCGAGATGGCCATCGGCCCTCTGTCTCCATGTGGGCAGTCAAAATGGAGGCTCCTGAGTGAAGTGGATGAAATAGGCTCGTGGAGCAATAAATTGTTTATGTAATTGAAATTACCTGGCACTAGGTTAGCTTGACTGATAGAGAACTCAGGCCTCTCCATAACACCAGGTTCAAGGGTTTGGCCCTTAGTGAAAGTACAGATAAGACAGTAAATCATGTGGACCCACATTCCAGATTGGTCACACCCTCCAATGTTACTAAGTTCATTTCTGGCAGAGGCCAGCTCTCTGATATTAAAGATGAGAACACTGAACCATATCTTCTGGGTACCCAGTGTTCATGAAAGAGAGAGAGAGAGAGAGGAAGAGAGAGAGAGAGAGAGAGAGAGAGGAAGAGAGAGAGAGACAGAGAGGATAAGTACACACAAGTATATAGATATATATTCATATATCTACATGCATATATACCAAAAAGAATTCTGCTTTTTTATAATTACATGTGATCTTAAGAAACATGTATGTGCTCTGTGAAAGATTTTCATATGCCGTTGCTGTTCTCTGATTAGCCAAAAGTCATAAGGGGTAACATCATTCCCATTTAACAGCTGGACCCAGCTGGGACCCAGACACTAGAAAAGATGTGCAAGGGCTGCCATTGAGCCAGGACCAGAAGCTACAAGTCCTAATTCAGGGCCCAGTTTCCCTTCTCCCAGTCACTGCCTTTGTTCTGAAAATATGAATGCACTGAACATGCAAACTCCTTTCCTGGGCATTGTGGTGCAGTGGGCAGAGCAAAGATACACCAGGCATAACTGGATCACGTTGAAATTTCTCTCTGGCTCCTAGGGGATCTTGCAGCAGGGGTCTCTCCAGAGGCTGCCATTCTCCATCGTACCCCTACACTTTTCAGATGTGCACTAGCAAAGGGAGCCTCTGCTTTTCTCTGCTCTTTCTCTTAACACTGTTAAAATATGCTTTTTCTTTATTTTTCCAGATTAGGTAGGCCCTGCAAACCTATAGCTTCATGAAATCTTATTTTCTATAAAAAATGACAACACTCCCAGTTTGTGTGCATTGGAACTCACTAGCTCTTATAGTTGGGTTCCCCTTTTTCTCCTCAGAAGGGGGTGGCTCCTCACTGCTCCTTCAATAATGATGGTTCAGTGTGGTTGGTATCTGTTTAGAAAAGGTCCAAGGCTCAAGAAAAATGGACATCATGTGCACGACCTCCTAACTCAGAAGACAAGTGAATGGCCGGGAGGCCGAGGATGCTGTCTGACCGCAGACATTGTAATGCAGGCACATAAGATTAGAAGCAAAAGGCAGGAGGCTGGTAAGGGTGGGACAGTGGGATGAACCAAGCAGGGAAGGGACATGAATGAAGCAGGCCTGGTGGAATGCAACAGAGGATAGTGTGGACTGTGGCTAAAGGGAGCAGCTCTCAGCTCAAGCCAACAGCTAGCTGCTTTATGGGAATCTGGGACTCTGCCTTCTGACTCTAATCTAAAGAAGGCAGGAACCCAGATCTTATATAAAATCTTATAATTTTAAAATACTGGCAACAAATTCAATTTAAAAATAAAAACTTGAGAAATGCAGAAGTTGTCTGTGGGGTGGATGTAGTCTACGGCATGCCATTTTGAGACTTCTATTTCTGAACTTTTATTAGAAACAAGATATCAAGCCAAGTACTATGCCAATATATTGTGCTATTTCTTCTTCCCAAATGAGTGCATGGAGATGGGCAAAAAATAATCAGGGGTTACACTTGGACAAAAAATATTTGTCGTACGAAAAATAAACAGGGGTTGTACTTCAGGGCTCGCTGTCCTAACCAGCATATCCAGAAACAGTGGCATTAGAAGGATGCTGCTGGTTTTCAGAAGCTGCGTCTTCTCACCAAGTGTGAACTGTCTCACCCCAGACTTAGAACTTGGCCAGATGTGGTCTGTTGTACTCAGAATACTCAGTGTGGCCAGCGGCCTTGCCTTCTTGACTGCTCTCCTGTCTACCACGTTCCAACCACAATGGCCTCCAACTGCTTCCTCCAACAAACCAGACCCAGCTTGTCACCACTGTACAGCTTTGGCCTTTGCGGCATTCTCTCCTGGTTTTTCAATGTCAGCTTCAATGATACCTCCTAGGATAGTTTCACTCAGACCACTGAGGGTAAAACAGGTCTCCACACCCATTCAGGCTAGTTCATATTCTTCAGATCAATTATCCTTATGCGACACTATTCATTTATTCACTTACCTATTTACTCTTAACCCACTAGAATGAAAGTTTAAATAACATGGGGGCAAGGTCTTCATCTTTCTTTTTTACAACTGAATCCCCAGCATGCGGAATCATGCCTGGCGTCCAGTAAGTGCTCAATAAATGTATTGATTATAAACACTATCAACAATAACTACATACAGAGCTTGTCATGTGCTAAACACTACTCTAATCCCTTTACAACCTTTACCCACTTACTCATCTCCACAACCCTGTGACATAGTACTATTATCATACTCATTTTAAAGATGAGAAAACTGAGACACAGAGAGGTTAAGGTTATGCAGCCAGTAAATAACAGTTCTGGAATCCAGATCCAAGCCATCTGGCTCTTAAGTCCAACACCAGTGTTCACTTTCCAGGGTCCAGATGGATCTTAAACTGGGGCTAGAGTTGGGAGGAAGTGATGGCTGGATGAAAAATAAATCTGAATACTCATATGCGAGTTTCATCCCTAAAAACAGAGAAGATTCCTTTCATCTGGTGTGACTATATGCAGCAAGATGGAATCATTCTGAAAAATACATTTCTAAGTTGTAATCTTCTTAAAGACATATATCCATAAGCCCTAATTATTCCCTCTCATCCTGTGTTTCTGCTGTGTTGATTTGCGAGATAAAGCCACAGGGCCATGTCTGTAACATCCTGATCTGTTCCAGGAATGCCTGTGATGAATCAAAATATTATTCTTTTAACAAATGAAGCAGTAAGCAGCAGGAATTGAGTTATGAAGGACAATATTCAGAGAATGTTTAGACACATGATTAAATGACAATTTGGGGAGGAGCGCTAGAAAAAGGAGATTGTCGACATCTGAAGAGATTTGTGCGTGGAGGTTGTGATGTCGCTTGTGAGTGAATGCCTGCGATGGAAGTTTACCCCTGTCTCCTGCTGTTTGGAGGAGTCTCACTTTCTCAATTTATATTCCTGACAGCCCTTTTTGTTCCTTCTAGTTACTGCCTTGGCACTTGACTAATCTACTTTTTCATACATTACGGTTACGGTAGAATGCAAAAAAATCACAGGTAACATTTTATCAAAATGTCTAGATCCAACTGGGTTTGTGGAATCAGACCCTATTCAAGACCTCCTTAGGAAGCTTGTTCATCCAAGACAATGAAAACGAGACCTGGAATAATTTGATAGGCATTTTGATTAATGACTTGAAAAGTCACTATCAGTGGTTTACTTAAGCATGTCTCACTTCAACGCTTAAACCAAGAGTATTCATATTATTGTCCAAAAGATCAGATAGCGTAGCCAAAGAGCCTCACACAGTTCTGGGCCCTTAGTAACTGATGCTGCTGATGATAAATACAATGACAGTTACCAGATTCTTAACAGTCTTTTATCCCAGGCTAGAATGCAGAAGACATGCTGCTCTCATACTATTGCATCCAGACATGCCTTAGCCCCACACTATCCCAAACACTGTTTACATTTCAAAGGAGATGAGAGATGGCTTGCTTAACAATTTTAAATCAATTCACTTTGAATTCTCCTTTGAATTTCCAAGAACTGACTACCTACTGACGATACAGATGCTTGTGCAATTCAAATCCAGATGGGCCCCCACCTCTACCCATGGCTACCATATGCCCCCTTGGCTGTGTTGAGAAGAAGTTCTCTAGTGCTCAAACCAGTTTTATTCCTTGGAACCAGGGCTGGTTTCATGGGTGTTCAGCCTATGTAGTTGCATAGGATCTGTACTCAGACACTTCTCTGTTGTTTTATTTTATTTTATTTTTTGAGACAGGGTCTCACTCTATCACCCAGGCTGGAGTTCAGTGGCGCTATCTCAGTTCACTGCAACCTCCACCTCCCAAGCTCAAGTCATTCTCATGCCTCAGCCTCCCGAGTAGCTGGGATTACAGGGTGGGCACCACCACGCCCAGCTAATTTTTTTGCATTTTTTGTCAATATGGGGTTTCACCATGTTGCCCAGGCTGATCTCAAACTCCTGGGCTCAAGTGATCTAGCCACCTCAGCCTTCTAAAGTGCTGTGAATACCAGCATGAACCACTGCACCCAGCCCCAAGTCTCTTTTATTTTAATACTCTGCTGTCACCACTTTGAAATTCTTAATAATTCACGAAAAGTGACCTTGCAAATTATGTAGCCAGTCAGCCAGTCCTGCTAGAAACATACTGAATACCTGATATGTAGAAACATAAACAATTTTATAAATTTGGAATTTTTTAAAATGTTATCAAAGTATTTTGTAGTTCTGAAAAAAAAAAAGTTCCACTGTAAATAGTTTAACCAGCTCTTAGAACAGTCTTCTGAAATCTCTGTAATTAGGATCAGAACTAAAATAAAATGTCTAATGAGATGAATTACCAAAATCCATTTGAAACTTGATTTGCAGAAGATGAGGCCTATGACAGAGAATATGGTGTTCTTAGGAACACTACTTATAGTATGCATCATTCCTTCTGGCCTACTCGAGGAGTTTGCCCAAAAGGAGACAAACATCAATAGCAGAAAGAAAGGTTAGCTTTGGTATCATCAGGACATAAGAAAGATCACGAGCCCCAGGAAGCCAAAGGGGCCCTTCTCCAAAGACCATTATATTTCTTGTTGGCTTAGAAAGCCATGGCATGGCATGAAGCCCAGTCAACCTTACTTCAGATGATTGTCATGTTATAATCATTTTTAAATAGGAAATTCTGATTTTTAAGTAAGATATGCTTGCAGTTAGACAATGTTCAGGCATACAGAATAACCCAAATTAGTCTTTATGCTTTTTCCTTTCTTCAAATAGAGGTCCTTCTGAGATTAGCATTATTTAGTGAACAGATGAGAATGATACATGATTAGCATATCCATTGCTTAGCACATTCAGGAGAATAACCTTAAGCACTTTAAGAAATATATGTGTCTAAAAACTCTGAGTTCCGTTTATGGTTTTAATGTGTTCAGAAAAGCTCTTTTTCATGGATTCTCCAAAGGTCAGTTTCTGTTTAGCCTATGTCTGCATTTTCACAAATTGAGAATTTGAGAACTCCAAAATAAAGAGGCTTTTCTATATAATGAATAAAGATGCTCAGTGGGAAGACTTCACAATACCCAGGTTATGACTCATTCTAAATGTCTGCTTTTGCCTTTTTCAGTGAAAAATGGCTCCACTAAGTTGGGACCTATTTTTTAATTAATTTATTATATTTTAATCAGGCAAAACAAATGCCTGATTTTTAGATGCACGTCAAGTTATAAAAGAAACCAAAGCTGTATTTGATCCCTTGGCCAACCCACCCTCCTCTCTCTGCCACTAACTCTGTTCCTCCCTGCAGCAGATACCTAGCCAGGCCTTGCCCCCATGCCTGGTTCTCTCCCAAGGACTTCAGTCTCATTGACAGGCCTGGAAGTCACCTTTGACCCACTGTCCTCTCCACCTTCTGTTCATGTCAATCTTTTCCCAAGTCCTATTAATTTTACTGCCCAATACCACTGAGATCCATCCACCTCTCCTGATCCCTACCAGCTCTATCCTAGTTCAAGCCATGACAGCCTCTTACTCAGACCTCCTGCCACCATCTTGTACCTCTGAATCATCCTCCACACAATAGCCAAGGCAATTAAAACATGAACCTGATTATGCCAGTCTCCAACTAAAATCCTCCAGTGCTTCCTCATTACTCTTAAGAAAAAGACCAAAACCATGTAAATGGGGTTCAAGGTCCTGCAGATTGAACCTTGGCCATCCTCCTGCACCCTTGTCTCACCATGGACCAGCCTCACAGGGTTGTTTTGTCTTCTTTGAGAGCGTCAGGTCCCTGCCATCACCAGGTTTTGCATTTGCTCTTCCTCTTCAGAGAATGCTCTTCCCCCAAGATCTCCCCTCTTTATGACTCAAATCTTAGCATAAAATGCACTACTTCCTTGGAGAATCTTTCTAGGATTCCCAAGACCAGGCCAAGTGCTCACCTACATTTCCTCCCAGCCTGCCTTGCCTTCCTTGCACTTGAGGAATTTATAATCAAACATTTACTTGTGTGATGGTTTTATAATGTGGATCTCCCCTTCTAGAGTGTAAGCTTCCAGGACTCTTGCCTCCACTGTGGCTCTGGTGCAGCCCAGGGCCTCAAAGTTTGAAGGTGCTCCATTGGCACATCCTCCACCCTTGAGTGAGGAGGAGGGAATGGGATAACTCACCGCGCTCATGAGGGAGTCCAGGACACTGACGGCAAACGCTGTCCCACAGGCAAAGGGCTGCGTGAGGTACAGTTCTGTGTCAGGGTCATCATCATCGTCTTGGTCCAAAAACTGAACATTAGTATCATTCACTAGAAAAAGCGTAAAGTAAGAATTAGCTCTGAAGACCACACACAGGCAGCAAAGCCAGAGAAAGACCAGGCTACTGGTTTAGAAACACTGAAGTCACTGAGAAGGAAACAAAAGCATGGAAGAAGCTGTAGATGGATCTTTGGGTGAGCGGGCAGTGGGACTCAATGTTCCTGTGTCACTGTTTAAGCCTCTGAGACCTGGAGAGCAATGAGTTTGAGCAGGCTTGCTGCATGGCAGGCCACTGGAGGACCAGTAGACTGTGCTGGCCAGTCCTTTGGCATAGTTTTAGGACCATGACCCAAAAACACTTTCCAGTGTTTTTTGGTAACCAAGTCCTTTGAGAGATGGACATATTTCAATGATGAGCAGCCATGCTGGGATAGTCATTTTTGCCACAAAGAAAAGAAAGCAGCTTATTGGGATTAAAGAGCGCCAGAAGGGGAGCACAGCAAAGACAGAGAGCAAGGAATTCACCCACAGGCATAACCCACAGCTTACCCACTGGGATTGCCCTGGGTAGTTCCCAGGGTCCCAGGCCCTGAATCTAGGTCCACACCCAACAGGCCCTGTTTAATACACAGGAAACCCCAGGTGGGACGAATGCCTGGCTGTCTCCTGCTGCTTGCTGCAAAGGACTTGCTCTGAATTTTGAGTTGCATGGGGACGCCCACATTCTCCCTTTCCCCTTCTAAACAGCTCAATCTTTATGTGCTTGCATTCAAGCAGATGCATCGTTGGATGCTGTATTTCATTTCCATCTGAGGACTCCTCAAGGACTCCTCCCGCACGCACATGCAGACTGATTAGTTGTGTCACTCAGATGTCTTTAACTTATTAAAAATTAAATGACAAATTAATTTCCATTCCCAACGTGGCTTCGGAAATTATCAGTTTTGCAGAGCAAGTGATAGGAGAAAAGTCGGTGGGGGGATGGAAGAAGAGGGGACTCAGTTTCTGGAATAATTATTGTGCTTTTAGGAAGAGAACTGATGAGGTTTCCTTTCCCTGATTCCTTTCTAAATGTATCAGCAGCTAATTCTCTTTTCTAGAGTTATTGTTTTAATTTTTTAAGCAACTTTCTTGATAACTCTTCTTTAAAAAAAAAAAAAACTTTTGTTTATTGTATGAAGCAGAATAAATGATACTAGCATGAAAGGCTAGGCATGGAATTACTATTTTTAAATGACACCATTTTGTTTTCCTAGACAAAGATTGTGATGGGGGAAAATCTTTGCTCTGTTCTTCCAAAATTGGTCATATTTGGGTCCCTCTTGTTTCAGCAGCAATTGAATTGCAGTCTGATGGTGAAAGTCCAAAATCCAGGCTCTGACAACTGGGCTTCGGCCTAGCCACTGCTGCCAACTTCCTTGGGCAAAGCAATTTCATCATTCTACACCCTAATTTCTCTCTCTGTAAAATGGGGGAGTTATAGGAGCTCTCTCATGAAGCTGTCAGAAGGCTCATACGAACAGGACTGTGCCCAGTAAGCCTGGCCCAGCATCTGGATCATGCCATGACCTGATAAATGCCAGCTGCTGTCATGACCTCCCTTCTGACATTAAATATCTCTCCACCCATTATAGCATGAAGATGTCCAGCTTCTCTCTGCCCCTCTTGGAAATACTGAATGTCTTGCTCAGGGGTCTTACAAGAGGATTTTCAAGGGCTTTTCCTCACCTCCCTTCCCTTGTCCAAAGGGATTTTGTAGGCCACTATTTAGTCTTTCTGATTTGTGAATCAGAATATGTAAACTGGAGACCACATATGGAGGAATGTGGTTTTAGTTACCTGTAATAGCCACCAATGGTGTGTAGGGCAATGCTCCAAAAAGCACAGTGTCTGTTTCCTCTTATCAGGAAGATGGGGAAGGGTTGGCACCAGACATGGAGGTGAAGCGACTCCAAGTAGAGAGAGGAGACTCCCGATTGCCAGTGAGCTAGACATTTGGGGTCATGGGAAAAGTACTCCAAGAGACTAGCCAGGGTCCAGTGAATACCCTGTATACTGTTCTGAAATACCCAGTCTCAGAAGGAGAGCAAGCAGTGCTACCCAAAGTCTATTTCACAGAACAGTAATTATGTGGGTGCTAAGAGGTACCCACATAATCACCCAAGGCATATGTGGCCAAATACAATTGAAATAGTCAGGTGAAACAGCTTTAACAGAGTCCTTTCTTGTGAGACTCTGAGGAGCCTTTGCTAACATCAACTGAGAGTCTCCAAGTAGAGAAGAGTGGAACGTACTACATAGCCTCAAAAGCTTGTGTGGCCTTGGTGCCCTCTGTGTCTCTTAAAATTCATTTTACTGGTCTGGTATAATGCAGAACACATCTCAGAACATGTAGGTAAATAGTATTTGTGGGGGATGTGGGAGGTAAAGTGGTCAGAGAAGGGTGGTCTGGCAGGTAAAGAAGCAGGGCTCAAGGCAGAAGATAGGGTGGTGTGAGCACCTGCAACATTCTCTGAACTTGAGAGAGAAATCTGGTGTGGGACAAAGCCTCTGGGAGAGTCAATGATACCAATCAAATGCCAGAATTCTTGCCTTAGATTTGGGGCACCAAGTTTCTCCTTAAGATAACCTGGTTATCAGCACATGAATTCCGAATAGAAAACGAAATTCCCGGCAGTGATGATTCTGAAATACTGCTGTAGGTTTGTGAGATGGAGATGTTTAGATTAATTTTTCAACCAGAGGTGTGGACCACATGAGCCCTGGGTCTCTTATGGCCTTCCAGTTATGAGGAGAGCAATCCAGAAACCTAGGGTTTTTAAACAACTACACTGAACATGCAAAAGATACCCCTCCAATGGTTGGAAACAGAAGATAATGTGATACTCCTTGACCTGAGTGAATTTGTCCTGATAAATAGCTATATCTACAATAATTGAGTGGTGGACAATTTATTCCTTAGTTTCTAGACACCTCACAAGCAAGATTACTGTGTTGAAAGCCTGCTTCCTTATTTTGAAATATATTTCTGGGCCAAGAAAATGGAGTGTTCATTTCATTTGTGAGTCAGGTGAAGGCAGGTGCTCCCACCTCTCTATCTACTCCTTTGCTGAGTCGCACTTTTGCTGTCTCTATTTAGAAGATCAATCCCCAGTTCTGAGACCTGCTGCTGATGGGTGCCCTTCATGGAGTTATTAATCAAGTCATGAGGAAGTGGGGAGGAGCCTTACAAACACAGTCATGACCACAGGCCTTTATCTTCCACCTGAGTCCATTGTGAATCTCCCAGAGAGGGTTTTGAGCTGGGAGTGGGAGCCAGAGTGCAGGGCTGCACTTGGGTGGCTGCTAACCTTATCCTCTGCACCCTTCTTGAAATCTGCCTTTAGTAAAAAAAAAAAAAAAGTTTCCCCAGGGACCAGTTGTTTTTATGGCTTCAGAACCAAAGCTTCTGAGAAAGGCCCCAGTAAGGGAGAAAAAGGCAAATAAAGTCAGAATAAAGGAAAATAAACAGCTGGAGGGAAGGCGCCATCTCAGGTTTCTTATCTTAAAATTTTGATATTCTCCTTTGACTTTCTCTGAAAGCTGTGAAGACATGTCATTCAAACTGACAGCGTGTTGGAAGAGGAGTAGAAGGGAGAAGGCGGGAGAGCAGGGTGACAAAAAGAAGTGGAGAAAAAAAGACTCAGGCCAGAGAAAATGAATTAGAGCAAAGATGCTTTGGAAACAACTGCCAGGTCAGATGGGTGTGATCAAAGGTTTACTGATGCTGTGTGGGGAAAAAATCATTAAGGAAGGCCAGAACAAGACAGTCGATTCCAACCAGAGCCACAAATAAAACACATTCAAAGCAGTGCCATGGGGTAGCCTTTCTGTTACAGCCGGTGAAATAAAAACAAGCCGATGATAGTTGGAAACACCAACAGCAGAACAAAAGGAGATACTGATGTGAAGGAAAACAGTGCTTCTTACCCAGTTCAGTTATCATTAGAATGTGCGTCCCACTGTTTTTTTCCTGATTGACTGAAACCAAAGGCAACTTGCCCGGTTTAGCTAATTGGATACAGCATTTAAGGGTTGGGGAAAGGGAGTGGAGGAAAGTACAGAAAAAGAAGAGAGTGAGGGAATAACAGAGGAAACATTCTCAAGTAAAGGGACCCCGGACCACAGGTAGTTTGTATTTTTCTTGGGGGGGGTGGGGAAGAGGCCGCTCTACAGTTTTGCAAACTCATTCATGGTAACAGGGAGTGCCATGGCCAGGTTAGAAGTTACATTTTATCTTCCAACCAACATGGCCCTCAAAACCCCATCATCGGGGTGGGGTGGGGGGGGAATGGCATTTGCTGAAAATGGCTTTTGGCTGAGATATTCAACTATGATAGGTTCAATGTGGAGTTACTACACATTAGCCCAGGGTGTCTCCCTCATTCTCAAAATGGGTTTGGCTTAGATCCAAGGCTTTGTATATCAGTGGAGGGCTCAGATTGTAGGAGCTGTCCAGACAGAATGCTAGAAAGAGGTTCTTCCAGTAAAAATCACCGGAAAGAATCCATGAACTAAGCCATCCTCCTTCCCTCCCCATTCCCAACTGTATGCCCCAATCACAAATCCATCATCTCATGCTCCTTTGAAAACAGTGACCAGCATGAAGGAAACTGTCTATTCATCTCAGAAGAAAGATAGAGCAGTTTTCCCTTCCAGTAATCAGCCATATATCTACTCATACCTTTCTCCCAGCTCCCTCAAAACAAACCCCATAGCACCTACAAGGTTGAAAGGGCTAAGATAAAACCAACCTCCTCATATCCTGTATGGTTTGAAAGAGAACAAAAATTCCCTTCAAAGCTGACATTGACCCCTACCTAGTTCAGTGATGATGGGGATGTTGACCCCAGTTGTGATGGACGGTTGACGTAACATCCCGTGCACTGGGCTGTTATCCGGAGAGGATCTATCCATTCCTGGAGGTGTGAACCCTAGTGGGAGGGAAGCAGAGGAAAAAGAAAAATCAAAGAAGTAGAACATTAGGAAATAATGAGAGTACAGTATATACACACAACCCCAAAAATGTAGCTTATGCATTATTCACAGGTCAGCAATTAGTACTCCCAGGATAAACTCTAATGAGCTATTCTTTAGAAGGACAAGGTAGGATACCATTATAAATAATCGTAACTCACTTTATAGTTCCCTTAAAAAAATCCAGACTCCACACAAATTATTTATTCTGCTCAGATTTTGGCTCCCTTCTCTTTCCAGAGACACAGAAGAATTATCCCCTGTGCCCCCTTGACGTTCAATATGGCTATGTGACACATGAAATGCTCTGTCCTGGCTGGGCGTGGTGGCTCAAGCCTGTAATCCCAGCAGTTTGGGAGGCCGAGGCGGGTGGATGATGAGGTCAAGAGATCGAGACCATCTTGGTCAACATAGTGAAACCCCGTCTCTACTAAAAATACAAAAAATTAGTTGGGCATGGTGGTGCGTGCCTGTAATCCCAGCTACTCAGGAGGCTGAGGCAGGAGAATTGCCTGAACCTGGGAGGCGGAGGTTGCGGTGAGCCGAGATCGTGCCATTGCACTCCACACTGGGTAACAAGAGCGAAACGCCGTCTCAAAAAAAAAAAAAAAGAAAGAAAGAAAGAAAGAAAGAAATGCTCTGTCCTATGAAAAGTTGAGCAGACCAATGCGTATCACTGTTGGTACAGGGATTGGACGGCCGTCTCTCTCTTCCCAGGCATGGCAACTGTGAGGACACAAGTTACTATGGAAATGAAGGCTGGACAGCAGCCCTGGACAGTTGTCCACATAGCATTCTGAGTGAGTGAAAACTAAAGCTGAGTTGCCTTAAGCCACTGAAATTCGTTTGTTTGTTGTTACCACAACATAACCTAACTGGCCTGACTGTCACCATAAACCAATCAATTGCTTATCGTCTTGCTGGTAAGTGACTTAGGCCTCAGTTTTCACAGAGTTCTGGCCAATCAGAAGTGTGAAGAAATCTTCCTGGGGCTTCCAGGAAGTGTTTCCTTGCTCTTAAAAAGAAACGTATAGGAAGAGATTCTTTTTTAATTTACTAAGCACTGTTTTATATGCCTGTAGTGCCAGGAACTGAGGCACCAGCTGAGGGCGTAACTAACTGAACTATCAGTAATATTGGCTGAATTGAATGACAGGAAGAACTGTCCTGGAGTTCCTATGGAAAGCAGCCAGGAGCCATCTCATCGCAGGACTTCTCCCTATGTGAGTTTTATTCACACACACACACACACACACACACACACACACACACACACAAATGTATTTATACATATACATACACATAATATAATGAGATGTACATATTTTTTCTTTCGGTTTAAGCTAAATGGAGAAGGAGTTTACTTGCATCTAAACGCTCCTGACTGATGTATATGCCACCTGCTTATGGTTGATCCCTTGAACTTCCCAGGGTGCCCAGCACAGACCACATAAGGTATATGTGGGCACAGGAAAATTGGAAAGAAGCCTGCTTGGTCTCTGATTTTGCAGTTTGGGCTTTTTTGGGTCTCAGGTCCAAGTCCAGAGTGCATAGCAGGATGAGCTTGGACCAAACTGTAACTTTCAGTTTACTCAGAGTGAGAAATATCCAGGCTAGGCATAATGACTGCCTCTTTAGGTTTTGCATGGACACATATCAATATTAGAAACCTACTTACCTCCTACATTCATCTGGTGACAATTACATTTTCTAATGAAGCATATGGCAAGTCCACGCAAGTGGCAAGACCCAATGTGCTTACACGTAGATGACAGGCAAGCATTCACATTCACTTTGGTTTCTCATTTTTGCCCTTGGTGGAAGGCTGCATGGACTTATCAATGAATTAGGGACTTTTAGGAACAAAGTCACTTGCCAAATTTCCAAGGACAAAACTCCAAATAGATTACTATGTGACCAGATTCCTGACTCACTCACTCCCCAGCAATGTGACAAGATTGTGTTGAGTCTGGCATTTCGGGTAGGTCAGGAATGAAATACAGGAGCTCAATAATTGCCTCTTGTTTTGGAGGTGCATAATGCATAAAATGCCAGGGAAATATTTTAAAAGGTTTTCTTACTTTCTGCTCTCCTTCGTATACATTTCTTATCATTGAGTGCCATAGTTTCAGAAAGAAAAGCAAAGTTTTACTTAATACCCATTCCCTGATGGTGCTTAATTTGATTCTTTTTATTAATATACTGTGAAAAGGGGGAGTCATTTTGAATGACATTGTGGTGTCCATCTTTTCAAACTTTGGAATATGTGTTTTTCAGCCAACCACATAACCAAAAACATGCATTTTTCAATGCCAGCTGTTTTCTTCCTCTAGGATGGTGAAGGGGAAAACTAAACTGTTTTCATCAGAAGTTTCAATTCAAAAGCCTGAAAAACTGCAAGTGACAGCTGTGCAGATTCAGTGGATATGACGTTTTTGAATTTCTTCAACTTGACAAGTAAACACCTTAAATCGGTAATGCTATATGCATAATACATGGCCTGTATTTTGACATCCATCATCAAATGCTGACTTGAGAAAATACGGGTTTGTACGTCAAGGAATAGCACCCATAAAGCAGGGAGAAATGCAGGTCACACGGTATTAGGAGAACTGTATTTCATTACAGAACCCGCAACAAGCCACAGCATCCTTTTATTTTATCTTATTTAAAGATTCCATTTTCAGCTGTGAAAAGACTCAATTCCTTTGCATGAAACCTTCATTTAGAAATGACATGCTTGCTTCACAGGCTTCTTTCACTTTGCTTTCATATTCCATTTTCCCCTTCAGTCACCAGGCCTGGTTCCATTAGCATCTGCAACTGACAAACTGTGGTGGGTGTCCAAAGACATCTCTGCGTTGAAGGCCTGGCTCTCCCCGACGCATGACTCCCCAAAAAAGTGTGCTTTTCTTGGCAAGAAAACTTCATGCTTCTTTTTATTACCCTACTCTTCTAGTCACACATTTTTTAAAGCAAAAGGCAACAACAATGACAAAATTGGTTTCCTCTATTTCCCTGGCGTAAAGTTATGCTAAAGATGAACATAATTTATTAACATTGTTTCTTTCTTAGGGGTCCTGATATGGGAAAATTATGGTCAGAAATGGCAGGGGTGCCCCAGATTCCCTAAATGGGCTTGGAGAGAAGTTCAGGCATCTTCTATAAAGGGATGAGGCAATCTGGCCCTTGATGCCACAGGATGGTGTCCACTCCATTCATCATAGCTGCATTTGATAAGGGGACAGGTCTAAATTGTGACCCAGTCTCTAACCGTCTTGCTCCCCTCCCCATTATTTCTTGCAGCCATGGCTGTATCATGGGTAGCTCCCAAAGTCTCTCTACATTAAACAGCGCCCTAGTTCTGCATGTGAAAGCACTGGCACATGGAATATACTACAGGGATCTACAGCTAGGGAGCAGTGAAACTGGGAAATGCTCCCTTCATTAGTTAAGCTAACACTTGGGAAATTAATTTTAGAAACAACCACTTATTTTGCCAGAAAAGATGACTAAGAATATCAGCATTAGAGACATGGAATGAGAAGTCCTCAATCAGGAAGGCTCAAGTTTAAATCATCCACAGCTGAAGCTACCACCAGATGGGCTCCTGATTCTTTAGCTATGTCTCCATAGCACTTTGCTGATCATGGCCATGAGAGGCAAGTTTTGTGCTAAAAATGACTTCCATATGTTTGTTGGCCATTTGTTTTAACATCATTAATGATCAGGGAAATGCAAATCAAAACCACAATGCAATACCACCTTACTCCTGCAAGAATGCTATAGTCAAAAAATCAAAAAACAGTAGATGTTGGCGTGGATGTGGTGAACAGGGAACACTTCTACACTGCTGGTGGGAATGTAAACTAGTACAACCACTGTGAAAAACGGTGCAGAGACTCCTTAAAGAGCTAAAAGTAGAACTACCATTTGATCCAACAGTCCCACTACTGGATATCTACCCACAGGAAAAGAAGTCATTATTCGAAAAAGATACTTGCACACACATGTTTATAGCAGCACAATTTGCAATTGCAAACTTGTGGAACAAACTCAAATGCCCATTAATCAACGAGTTGGATAAAGAAACTGTGATATATTATATATATATATGTATATGAGATGGAATACTACACAGTCATACAACAATACAAAGGAATGAATTAACAGCAATTTGCAGTGACCTGGATGAGACTAGAGACTATTATTCTAAGTGATATAACTCAGGAATGGAAAATCAAACATCATATGTTCTCACTGATACATGGGAGTGAAGCTATGAAGATGCAAAGGCATAGGAATGATACAATGGGGATTAGAGACCATTATTCTAAGTGATGTAACTCCAGAATGGAAAACCAAACATCGTATGTTCTCACTGATACATGAGAGCTAAGCTGTGAAGATGCCAAAGCGTAAGAATGATACAATGGACTCTGGGGACTTTGGGAGAAGAGCAGGTGGGGGAAAAGGGATAAAAGACTATAAAGATGGTGCAGTGTATACTGCTCAGGTGATGGGTGCACCAAAACCTCACAAATCACCACTAAATGTGGTATTTGGCTTACCACTAAGGTAGAGGTGGTATTTGGTTTACTCATGCAACCAAATACCACCTATACCTCAATACCCCAATAACTTATGAAAAAAACAAAAATAAAATAAACAACTTTGAGATACCACCTGACCTCCTTACACTGAAGTCTTTTCCCCACTCCAATCTTCAGTGGCTGATGTGGCAGTCTTTTGTTATCTGTTTTATCCATTTGGCATGAGGCATAAATGCCTTGACCAACTTTATCTCATGACAGGTATTCCCATTCCATATACTGTATAAGAACTTTAGGCCAGAGACTGGATTTTCATTTATTTGAACTTCCCAGATTATCTATACAATGTCCAGAACATAGAAAATAAATAGAATGGAATTGCTAAGAGCATGGGCTGTAAAGTCAAGTGTCCTGGATTCAAATTCTGGCACCTCCACTTATGAGCCATGGCACTATAAGCATTGTGCAGCCGCTCTCCGAGTCTCTTTCTTCATCCATAAACCAGAAATACTTCCTACACAGGACCATTGTAAGGATAAGATAAAATAACATATTCAAAACATTTAGTACAATACCTGGTATGAAGCGAGTACTCAAAAATGCTTGCTACCAATATTAATATTTTATTAGGTATACAATAAGTGTTTATGGATCACTTCCCTTTCCCTAGGGATAAAGAACTGAAGACGTATTTAGTAGATTCTTAAAAAAGAATTTTCACACAGAGAAAATCCTAGAAAATTAATGAGACGGCAATGAGCAGTGTGTGTGTGTGTCTGTGTGTCTGTGTGTGTGTGTATGGAAATAATCAGATCAGTCTTGTGATAGAAATACAGCCCAAAGTAACTAAGCAAAGAGGAATCTGAATATGGGGATAGCTGGGATTTTCTTTAGATATGTCAATAAGCCATTGGCCAGTCTTATCTAGGAAAGGTTCTTCATTTCTTATGCCAACTGCAGAATCTCTGTAGCCTTCCGTTTTCTACACCCAATCTCTCACTTTCCTTAATTACTCAGAGAAGTCCGGAAATGGTTTTCACTGCTCTCTATTCCTTCCCAACACTTGACCATAAGCACCCCTGTTAGGTTCAGCTGAACAAAATCAGCAGTGTCTGAGTTCCTTTTCATGATACTGTAATTCCAGGGTTTGGTAGCAATGGGCCTCTGCCAGGGAGGTTATGGGAAGAAGGTTAAATATTCTTTAGTGAAATGTTCAAACTAATTTCAGTGGATGGTTTGTAATTAAAGAATTTAACACAAACACTTTGCCTATTCCTAAAAAGTGCAAAGGATAACAAGGAGATCACCAAAGTTTCCTTTCTTGAATTAATTGTTTCTGGATACTTGCTGTATGCATGCATGCAGCATCTACAAAGCATCATGTGATTATAAAGAAAGAAGGGCTATGGCTCAGACAAGCTATACACAGGGAATGGCTAGAAAAGGGTTCCCATTTGACCCAGCAATCCCATTACTGGGTATATATCCAAAGGATTATAAATCATTCTACTATAAGGACACATGCACACGAATGTTCATTGCAGCACTGTTTACAATAGCAAAGACCTGGAACCAACCCAAATGCTCATCGATGATAGACCGGACAGGGAAAATGTGGTACATATACACCATGGAATATTATGCAGCCATCAGAAATAATGAGTTTGTGTCCTTTGTAGGGACATGGATGAACCTGGAAACCATCATTCTCAGCAAACTGACACAAGAGCAGAAAATCAAACACCGCATGTTCTCACTCATAGGCGGGTGTTGAACAATGAGAACACATGGACACAGGGAGGGGAGCACTGCACACTGGGGTCCATTGGGGAGAAATGGGGGAGGGATGGGGGGTGGGGAGGTGAGAAGAGAGAGCATGGGGAGAATTGACAGATACAGGTGAGGGGAAGGAAGGCAGCAAACCACACTGCCATGTGTGTACCTATGCAACAATCTTGCATGTTCTTCACATGTACCCCAAAACCTAAAATGCAATAAAAAAAAAAAAACAAAGAAAAGGGTTCCAGGACAACGTAAACCCAAGTGCATTAGAAAATGAGAAAGGCTCAATGGCATTGTTTTTATGAGACTCAAAGCAAAGGCAAGAACGCTTTAGATCTATACTGGCTAATAACTGAGAATAAAGAAGAGAGGGGGAAGGCTGAAACACAGCCCCAAGGGAAAAAAAATCATAGCTAACTTTTATTGAGCACTTACTATGCACTAAATTTTGCTCATGTAATAACTTCAGTTCTCAGAACCATCCTATGTAAATACTATTGTTTTTCAGAAGAGGAAACTAAAGGCACAGGGAAGGTAAGCAACTTGTCCCAGGACGTACATCTAGGAATTAGCAGATCTTAGAATGGAACCCAGCTAAACAAGTCCCAGAGTCTCCTCTAAGCCACCATGCCATATTGCTTCTTACATGCCAGACTGGGCTAAGGGCTTTTTCATGGGCCACTTTGTTTATTCCTCATAACAGTCTCTGTGTGTTTAAGGGCTAATAATATTTCTATTTTGGAGAAGAGGAAAATCAGATTCAGAGCAGTGGCGTAACTGGTTCAAGTATACTCCATTGGTAAGTAGATCTGGGGGCTGCAACCAGGCAGTCTGACCTCAGACTCCTGACACCTGCACGCTGTACCGTGTGCTTGACTTGTGTGCTGGCCTCTCCTACTCAGGCACTAGTCCTGGCAGGCAAGTCTGAGGCCTGAGTCAGTCTTACTTTTTATCATTTTCACTTTTAAACAATAGCAGATAACAACTGGGACCCATTGTAGTTATGCTTAACTTGCTTTGGTATGGCAGCATGCAGTACTCAGTACATACAATAAATGCTTTATTACAGTACTTTTCCATGGGGGAAACACAAAGTACTTTCTAAATCTTCCCCAGTTAAATCCCCAAGCCTTTCCAGGGAGAGAGAGAGATGGAAATTCTTATCAATCACCTCCCCTAGAATAGATGGAGAAATGAAGGTAAGTGCTTCCCCCACCCCCAAAGACTTAACATAAAGGAATTGGTTCAAATGGTAGGCCAAATTATCTTTTATTGTGTGCATATAAATGATGGTTAGAAATCCATATGCTACGTTAAACTAGGGAAATAAATTAGGCCGAGTCATCTAGGTTTGCTGAGACAGGTATTCAATATGAAGTTGTAAAAGGGAAAGATCACCTTTGAAAATGATCTATAAAGACATGTTAAAATCAAAAGAAACATCTCATATTACATCATCTCTGAGATGAATTAAATTTCTTGTTAATACCAGGAAAAAAAAATCTCAACGGCAAATGTCAGATGAAGTACAGATCAATAAAAATATTTTGATAAGTAAATGCAACAATGCTATTTAACACATGATTGGCAACTGCTGAAACATAAATTATCCAAATTTCTCATTGCTGCTTATGGGAAAATTATGCAGATTAGAACTTGATTAGGCTTATATCATGAGACTCAATTTGGACTTTTAATCTATTAAGCTCCAATAAATGAGGCATCTGAATAGCTCCCCTGAGCAACTACAGTAATAGCCACAGCAGTCATTTTTGCAGTATGTATTCCAACAAATTCTTCAGCAGCTGAAGTAAAGAAAATTCCGTGTATAGAAGCACAATTGCTTTCTAACTTGTAGGGGAAGAAAATCCATGCACACAGGGTTGATTCAGGAAATAGATTTTTGGAAACGACTGCAAGAAAAATTCAGCCAAAGGAGAAATCTCAGTTTAACCTTGTAATATGTTTTCACAGTAGTTTTCAGTGACTTCCCATGAAGCTAGAATCCAGAGTCAGGAAGGCCAGGCAGCTGACCATGTTTACTCAATCAAAAAAAGATTATTTACCAAGGCAGCAGTTTCTCCTGAAACTCCCCAAAGGCTACCCCAACAGGGTAGAGGTAGCCCCCACCAAGGTGCTGGAGGTCAATGTCAAGGAGGAAAGTGGGGAAATTCCCCTGCCAATGTGTGACTCCCCTGCACAAAGCCTAATGGCAGAGCTTGGAAACTGCCATATCAACAGACAGTTCTGTGAATCCTAAGACACACTGTAAGGTGTCTTTTGCCTCTTCAGCAATCATTCTATGCTAGAGACACAAGAGCTTTGAAAATCCTCTAATCCGTTCCTCCATTCTACAGATGAAGAAACTGAGGCTTGGAGTGGAGAAGTTATTATATCCAAGGTCACAGAACCAGTTAGCAGCAGAACCAGGATAGCTGGTATCTGTTGTTTTCTGTTCCTTTTTAACTCCTTCTATGCATAAGGAACCTATTCCACAGTGTTAGCTGGGGGTGCAGGGAAGCAACTCTGTCCCCACCCTGGAAACAGGAGTAGCAACCTGAGGCCAAGCATCTTGACTTCACAGGGCCACAGACGGTCCTGCATCATCCTGGCCCCATCATCAGTTTAGAAATGAGTCTGCCTCGCTCAAGCTAGGACCAGTCCATGTTCTCCCCAGGACCTTATGTAAAAGAGGGTAAAGGTGCTGTGGTTGCAAAGTCAGGAGCCTGTAGATGTGTGGCTGCTGGCAAGCAGTTAGCCCACCATGGGGTGAATGAAAACAGGACAAATGAACCAAGAGGTGGAGAGACTGAGACAGAGCTCTGTCATTGTTCAAGTTCCTGCACCTAACCGTGTCTAAAGCCAGCGGCATCCCAGTTATATGACTCTGTTTCTACTTAAGCCTTTTTGCATTGGATTTCACTTGCACCAAAATGTTCCAACTAGTACAGTAACAGAAAAATCTCCATTCTCTTCATGGTGAAATGATTTATGCAGGCCTGATTTTCTACTGAAACAAATGATTGCATCCTAATTTAAGGTTTCCTGCTTGTTTCCAGTGACCAGTGACAAGACCTGGCTTAATACTCTTCTCATTTCTTTCTATTTACAGTAAGTAACAATGACATTTTTAGCGGCACATTTTTTTAGAGACTGTCTTTGATTAGCGCCTCTGGAAGTGGACTCCACCCACTGCATAAAGTGCCCGATCCTTTTAGCGTTTGCATTTTGGGTCCAACTCAAACCAAAGCAAATCAAACCAACCAAATAAACAAAACTTCTCCATAGTTAGTTGTCCATTAAGCTTCATAAAATATATTCCGCTCTTAGACAAGTCTCACACACATGAAACAAATTCATGGACTTGTCTCTCCAAGCAGACAGTCTCTTTCCTTAGAATTAGCTTAAAGAGCTTACTGTGTAAGGTGTTTCTCTAAAGGGTTGGTTAAGGAGCAAAAGGAGAAAAAGGGGAAGTAAAGGACGAAGCTAGTTACAACTCGAACACACCTAAATCTACAGATGTGGAGAGAAACCTAATATTCACCTGATATAATGTCTCCGTTTACCCAACAGCTCATGACATCAGTGCATTTTCTACAACATCTCAACTTCTCAGTTTTGCCTTCTTCTAACTCATCTTACAATTTAAAACTAAGGCAGGCTAGGTGCAGTGGCTCATGCCTGTAATCCCAGCTCTTTGGGAGGCCAATGTGAGTGGATTGCTTGAGCTCGGGATTTCAAGACCAGCCTGACCAACATGGTGAAACTTCGTCTCTACTAAAAAAAAAAAAAAATACAAAAATTAGCTGGGTGTGGTGGAGTGTGCCTGTAGTCCCAGCTACTTGGGAGGCTAAGATGGGAGGATTGCTTGAGCCGGAGAGGCAGAGGTTGCAGTGAGCCAAGATCATGCCACTGTACTCCAGCCTGGGTGACAGACTGAGACCCCATCTCAAAAAATAATATAAAAATAAGACATATTTACTTGGTCAGTATGGATCAAATAACTTAGAATTTTACCTATACTTCGGCCTAAGCAATTGTACTTCTAAAAATATGTGTACAGCTATAATTTCCTTATATTAAATATTTGGCTGCCATGGTCTTCATTCATAGGAATTAAGTGACAACATTTGAATGAAAACAACATGAATGTCCAATTTTAGGGAAATTGGTTAAGTCTGCATTCACTAAAAATAATGAAGAGAAACATTTCATGACATAGAAAAAATAGCCATGACAAAATCTTTGTGAAAAACCATAGTTAACATACTAACATATATGATCCATTTTTTGAGGGCAAAAATATTTAAATCTATAGAAATAAGACTAATATGTCAACTTTCTTATGTCCAAGCAGTAAAATTACAGGGAATTGGCATTTTTTTTGTTTCTATATTGCTAAATTTTCTAAAATAAACATTTTTAATTTATGCAATGAGAAAAAATTTGAAAATTATAAATTGATTTTAAAGACCCTGAAATCTAGAAACCTCACGTGATTCTCGATGGGCAGAGAGCAGCTGATTAACCTGATGGATAGACACGGCTGGTTCATCTGTAAGGGTCTGAAAGATCTTTGAGCATCTTCTTAATTTGGCAGTTGAGGATACTGAAGTTCTAAGATGGAAGTGATCAGGCCAAGATTACAGAGCAAAGGGGCTTTAGAAGAACAGGGCCCAGAGAGAGTTTTCAGGCTTTCTAGTTCTCTATTAGTTCATCCTTCCACCATCTTGTAAGAGCCACTCAATGTCAGAGGAGAGGCCACTCACATAAAGCACACATGGACTGTGAAGAGCCCGAGAAACCCACAATGCCCCATGCACACAGGGGAAGGGAGGAACAGTCAGGGCTGGTTTCCGGCACAGATGGAAAGTGTCACCTGATGATTCTCATCCCTGCTTCCACCAGCCTTACTCACTTCAGAAACTGTTCCCTTCTTCCCTCCCAACCCAGCTCCTGCCCCTTCTTCACCTCTTCCAGGAAGTCTGCCTTGACTAACTTCTCACATTCAGTTACTTTATGACGATGCTTCTCTTTGCCTTTTTTCCATTCCCTTTATTCATTAATTTAAAATGTATGAATTACTACTAAATATGTACTAATTACTACATATTAATGTTTAAATGTTTTTAAGCAGTTTTAATTCTCTCTGTTTTATCTTCATATACCCACTGGACTCCCCAGTTTCAATATGGCATAGCTTATGCTAGCCTTTTCTTTATTATTATTATTTGTTCTTAATTCCTGTCCTGAGACTCTCCCTCTTTGCTTCCACCACAAGAGGACAAAGCCTGTTTTGCCACTAACATGGGATCTCCTCTTTCATGATGGATCATGTTTCCAGTAAACTAGAGGCTTACTATGCCAGGGAAAAGGCAGATATATACATTACAAGACAGTGATATCAAGGGGATACTAATAAAACACACAGACATCCCCCCCTCATTCTGCCAAGACCGTATACCATTTTGTTTCCATTACATCAATTTTTTCCTCTTCTTTTGTGAGCATTAATCAAAGAAATGCAAAGAGCTCATTAAAGTGATAGATTGACTGAAAATGTAACCACCTTTTCATTATAAACAGTTTCTTTATGTTCTTGGTGCCGTGGGCTTTGTTTTTTAGCATTTGTCATGTAGTTCAAATGTCCTTTAACATTTAAAACACCAAATGCCAAATGGGCCACAGTTGTTTGGTTTAGTATGAATCGAGGGCCAGCATAGCAGAAACCAGAACTCCAAAATCACAAACAAAGTAAAATATCATATCTTAAGCACATAGAAAATTAAGTAGCTGCAAAAGATGGGTGCGCCAAGTGATCCAAGGCATTTGCCATGAAATTCGGGAAAGCAGAATTGCATCACCAACAACTTTCAGCCAGCTGTTTCTGCATGCTTCTAGAGACAAGATGCCTGGCCTGAGATCGCACCGAGGTTCCAAACATTTGATAGTTCTTTAAAAGAAAGAATTTTTTTTTCCTTAAGTGTTGAAGTGTTTCCTGTATATATGTTTATGCTGGCACGTGAATATGTAACCGAGATCTTTGATCTTGGGGTCAGACATTCCCACACACATCCACACACGAATCCTCACTAGATAAGGGTTTGGCACTGGTTTGACTCTGAGCATCTCCTTGTACAGCGGGGTGATTCGCGGGGTTGTTATTTTAAGGAACTGGAAGACAGGAGCCCTCTCTTCCAGTATCCTATCCCATGTCTTTATCAACAAGCATATCAAAATTTCATAGAAGACACACACACACCAAATACATTAAACCCCAACAACTGTGCAGCTTGCACATCACAACTCCAGGAAGGACGTCATATCCTCTCTCAGGAGTAGCCCCTAAGGCATGAACGTCCCCCCAGGAGCCCTGTACCCTCTCTGTTTGCTAACAGTCAAAACATTCATTTGCTGCTATGCAATCACAGTCTCGGCAACAGCTCTGACCCTCACTGTCTTCTTCTGTAAAATGGGAATGACTCTAAAGCCCTTTCAGCTCTAAGGTTTATGTCTCTTTCATGACCCCAAATTTAAAAGTGACCTCCAACACAATAAGCTAGCAAAGAGAATCCAGAGGATCTCCTTTCAGACTCCTTCACAAGCTCTTGCACAGATCCTGCCTTTTGATTCAGTTTTATACCTTTGCTCAGAGGATGAAACTTCACTTCCCAAACCAAGGAGAAGGATGTACTTTCTCCAAAGTTGCTCTAATGGCTGAGAAGGCCATAAATAACCATTTATTAAACAAACACTACGGGCTAAAGGAAGAGAAACCACCACAATTAGGCCCCTGAGGCCTGCAGGCGCAGTACATAAGGATGGGACTCTCATAATCCAGACAATATATAACCAGTTGTTCCATTTTCTTGAAGTTATCTTCATAATCAAGATGCTATCCCAGCCATTGTGAGCTTTAGAACTATTTTTAATTTTAATTTAAAGAGCAATTAAAGAAAGACAATGGATATGCAGGATAATAAAGTAAGTGATTAGCAGCATGCAAATGACAGAGGCTTAATGATAATATGGTTCTAGTCTCCAAACGGCTTGTCGAGAGAAAGCCCTTTCTACATGTGGTTGTTCAGCTAATGTGTCTCAGCCCACAATTACAACATTGCTGACACCATTAACCAGTGAAACAACATCACTTGGTGAAATCCTTGTTGTCTCATTAAAAAGGAAAGGGTCAGGTAATTTACCAACGTTGTATGTCTAGTTTTGTTGTTGGTAATTAGCAAACATTACCCAGCATAGACTCCCACTGGGAGCTGGGAAACTTTGTGAAATATTAAAGAGGAAAGCCTTTATATTTCACTGGAAAACTGAAAAGAGGTGCAGTAATATTCTCACTGTCACCCTTTTGCATTTAGGAAAAGGAAGATGCAACTTGGAACTCTTTAATTTCAGGAGAAATATTCAAAGTGTGTTGGGAAGTCACTACCCACTTTAAGACCCCGGATCTCTATTGTATACTGGTAAATTGGACCGCACCCTCTTTACAAAGGGGAGGTGGAGGTGGGAGGAAAACTGCAAACTTCATCTTTATTGTTCTTCCTTATGTTTTTAAAATTAATCTCCTTGAAATAAAGGAAAGGGGCTATAAATTTTTTCTTTTTGAAATGCTGCAGGACTTAAATAAGCACCAGTGTTGTTTATTCAAAAGATTACACACACACACACACACATATTTAGACCTAAAGATAGAGGAAATATATTCCAGGGATGGGACTTCCTGCCTCCCTGCTTCCTAATGGAATCTTCCCCACATTCGAACTCAGACCCTGCCTCCCAACACTGGCTAATGCTTGGTGTGTTGTCGGGGAGCAGAATGGTATCTTATTCTTTAAATGGAACTTTTGGAACATAAAACACATTCCAATAAATGTAAGCAGAAAATTATGAATTCATTAAACTACTTTGGTATCTTGTGCTATATATAATATTTATATTCCGACTACTGTAAAATATGCTTTAATATCTTTAGGCAACTATAAGGACTTAAATATTTATAAAATGGCTAAAGATAAAGTATGGCCCTCTTATTCCTACATACAGATGATGTAAGGCATGCAATCAAAGACAATAACACTCTTTGCCCATTTGTCATCTTAAAGGAGCCGATCAACGCGCCATCCCTCGTGTGCCATCTACATAAGAGTTGTTGCCAACACAGGCAACTCCAGAGGAGTTTGCGCCTTAAAAACTACCTAGAGTGCTATACTTCATAGAAAACAGGGCTTTCTGAAAATGGAGACAAAACAATAAATTTGCAGGCAAAACAGCTCCAAGAGGGGCTTCAAAATGCTGCTGTATTTATCTCTGGGACATGTGGGAACAGGAAGCATTTTGATTTAATATTTCATAACATAGAGACAATTGCTTCCTTGCATGGTATATAATTAATGCTCATAGAAATGAGGGTTTCTTTTTTTTAAAAAAGTTTCAGTATCTTAAATGCAAATAAATAAGGAGACACACCTGCATAATAGGAAGGGCTTCCTTTTAAAATTTAGAATAGACCCATATAATCCCAATAAAGAGAAAGCCACCATGAATTTATAATCACCTAGGGGCCTATTAAAAGTAGTTTTATAGATTAAGTGTGAAACCTCAACCCTGACGTTCTTATTATTTACCTTCCTTGCTTGCCTTTAGGCCCATGGCCTGATTGATTTTCAAAATTCTTCCATTTCCTATGCCGATTAGGTATTCAAAGAATTGTTTGTGCTCACCTGCCTTGACCTCTCAAGTGAACACCCCCTGGTTGATTTTCCCAGCTCCCTCTAGCTCCCTGCTGGGAACCATGCGGAAGTTGGTGAATTTCTCATATATCCTGCACTTTATAATGTCCATTATATGCTCTCCAAACCTCCTAGCAATCATGCCGTGGAAAATGATTTATTCTATAAATAAATTTCTAAGATAAATTTCTATGGAAATGTAAGCTTTAGTAAATAAGCTGCCCGGATACAAGAATCAGAGATGGTTTCCTTGAGTAAGGAAGGGACTAACCCTGTGTTTCTCAGCTCGGGCTGCACGTTGGAATCACTGATGCATACTTGCATCAGCGTCTAATTTAATTGCTCTGGAGTATGGCCTGAGCACGTCAAGAATGTTAGAAGTTCCCCAGGTGAGTACAATGTGCAGCTAAGGTTGAAAACCAGTGGGCTAGTTCAGAAATAAATCCACCCATTTATGGTCAACTAATGATTGACAAAAATGCCAAGAACACACAGTGGGGAAAGGATAGTCTATTCAATACATAATGTTCAGAAAACAATATTTCCATGCAAAAGAATAAAACTGAACACTTCTCTTACACCAAAATCAAAATTCAAATGGATTAAAGATTTGAATGGAAAATCTGAAACTGTAAAATTCCTAGGAGAAAAAATAGGGGAAAAGCTCCTTGACAATGGTCTGGGCAATGATTTCTTGGATATGACACCAAAAGCATAGGCCAGAAAAGCAAAAATAAACAAGTGGGACTACATCAAACTAAAAATCTGCACAGCAAGGAAAACAATCCACAAAGTGAGAAGCCAACCTAAAAATGGGAGAAAACATTTTAAAACCACAAATCCAATAAAGGATTACTATCCCAACTACATGAAGAACTCACATACTCAATAGCAAGAAAATAACCTGATTAAGCAATGGGCAAAGAAACCTAATAGACATTTTTATAAAGAAGATATACAAATGGCCAAAAGTAGATATGAAAAGGTGCTCAATATCACTAGTCATCAGAAAAAGATGCAAATCAAACAAGATAAATTTCTCTGGAAATGTAAGCTTGAGTAAATCGGCTGCCCGGATACATAGATCAGAGATGGTTTCCTTGAGTAAGAAAGGGGCTAAACCTGTGTTACTCAACTCGGGCTGCACGTTGGAATCACCAATGCATGCCTGCATCAGTGTCTAATTTAATTGCTCTGGAGTAACAAGATATCAATAAAATATCACCTCACACCTGTTAAGATTGCTATTATTAAAAAGACAAGTGATAACACGTGTTGGTGAGGGTATGGCGAAAAGAGAACGCTTGTACACTGCTGGTGGAATGTAAATTTGTACAGCCCTATAGAAAACAGTATGAAGTTTCTATAAAAAATTAAAAACAGAACCATCATATGATTCAGCAATCCCACTTCTGGGTATATACCCAATGGAAATGAAATCAGTATCTCAAAGAGACATCTGCACCTCCATGTTTACTGCAGCACTATTTACAATAGCCAAGATATAGAAACCACTAGTGTCCATTGATGGATGAGTAAAGAAAATATGATCTGTGTGTATGTACCTATATATACATATAGTGGAATATTATTCAGCCATAAATAAGACAGAAATCCTGCCATTCAACACAGAGATGAACTGGAGAATCTCATGCTACATGAAATAAGCCAGTTATAGAAGGACAAATACTGTATGAACTCACTTATATGTGGAATCTAAAAAGTTGAACTCAGAGAAGCAAAGAGTGAACAGTGATTGCCAGGGACTGGGGTGGGGGTGGGGGGATGGGGAGATGTTGGTCAAAGGGTACAAACTTCCTGTTATAAGATGAATAAATTCTGGGGCTGTGATGTACAGTATGGTGACTATAGTTGATAGTACTATGTAATACACTTGAAGTTTGCAAATAGAATAGATCTAAGTGTCCTCACGACACACACCTGGGCATACACACACACACACACACACACATACACACAATATAATACAATAGTATCTATGTGAGATGATTGAAGTCTTCATTAATTTGATTTTGGTAATCATTTCACAATGTATATGTTTATCAAATCATCATGTTGTAAACCTTAAATGTATACAACTTTTATTTGTTAATTGTATCTCAATAAACCTGGAGGGGAAGAAACTCATTAGAGTAGTAAACCTCTTAAATTTGTATGTAAATATTTATGTGTCTATGAGGAGGTAGAAGGAGGATCCCAGAGAAGACCTGTCACTGTCTTAGCTATTTAAAGGGGTACAAGACCGCTTCCCCAATTGAGAACTAATATGTTATAGGTTTCCTGGTTGAGAGCCAAAATTACTGTTTTCAAGGAAAAAAGAGGCAAAGAAGGGAAACTAAGTGCCACCTGTCAACTAGGTGGAGTAGCATGGGTCCTGCTCTGCCAGTAGCAGCTCTGCAACGCCGTCACTTCACCAACGTCAGGGATCCTGCCATAAACAAACCCCTGAGACTGGAAGTGTATGAGGTTTTCTGTCAGCAAGCTGTCCCAACCTAGCCTCTGCTTCAGAGAGCAGCTCCATTGTTTGGTGCCATGCTGGCCTATCTACTGAGGGGAGGATCCCCAAGCTAGCTGCTCATCAGCCCTGGTTCTTCCTCAACTCCTCTCTAGGCTTTTCTAAGTCTACCTTACCTGGGCTGCTTCCCTTCCAAAGGTGACTTGGTTTCTGTCATCAACTATTTTCTATGCATATTTACAGACAAACAGATCAACAATAATTCCAGCTGCTAGACACAGTGGATAACCCTAACTTGTTAGTATTTGTTAATCTGGGAGTAGGAGGGGATGAAATAAAATAGTAAAATTGTCCAGTAATAACAATAACAAAAATAGCTAACATTGCTTGACTTCTCCCATGTTCCTAGGTAGCAAGTGCTTTTATAACCATTCACGCAGGGTAGCCATGTATGGTTGTGAAGGCTGGGCACTGCACAGTAGCTAATCTAAGTGAGTACCACTCATATCAATGGGCACTGCATATTTGCATCTTTATGGCAATATTTTTTCCTAGAAGATGGCAGAAAAGTGTATCGTTCAAACACGTTAATACATTATCACCATTTTTTTTCAGATGAAAATAAGGTGTCTTGAGAAAGGAGTGACTTTTTCTGGCTTACTTAAAGGTACTGTATGGATGATAGAAAGCCCTGTATCTCACTGAATTTTCATAGCCATTTTATAAGCCAGGTTCATTTAGTATTCTTAGCAAGAAAATCGAGATACAAAGAGGTTAAGCAATTTTCCCAGGCCTAGTAAGTGGCAGATCTGGGATTCAAACTCAAGCTGTCATGCCAGACCCCACATATGCAAAGTGCTATTTCTACAGCCCTTGCTGTTTCATAACACTTTTCTGCAGCCATCATGTCTTTGTATTCACACACTGATCCCTCAGCGTTTTGGGTAGATTCACTTTAACAAACTCATCTTCTTAGATAAGGAAATAAAAGTTGGATCAGTGTCTTCACATCCTGCTGCTTCTGTGTCTTGGGATTGGGTCATCTTAACAAAGTCATCTTACAGATGAGGAAATGAAATCTATTGTGTTTATCATGCCAAATTGCACATGATGGACAGAACCAGGATTTAAAACATGTTCCTCAACCCTCCATGACTGCATCATTACTCTGACAGCCATGTTTGTGATTCACCATCATGAACCAGAGCAACAAAACCCTTCTTCCAAATTCCTCCTGCTCCAGTCAACCGCTAAGAGGAATGTCCATTTCTACATGGCCAGAGAGGCTTCCAGGAAACATTCACAGCTCCCTGGAGCAGAAAGCAAAGATATTTTCTGCCCTTTGTTGAACTTAGGAGGTCTCAGTCCTATAGCCTCAGGCCTTGGACTGGTAGTGTGTAACAGTACATCCAGCAAGGCTAGTCAAAGGTTGAGGGCCAGAAGCTATCAGTAAAGGTTAAGGGAATAGGACAGTTTATACTAGAGACAACTTGGCCATCTGATAAAGGCTCCTACATACAAGTGAAACCCTTGTCCAGTGCCCACTTGTCAACTGAAGGGAGGCTGAAGCCTGGAGGGAAAATGTAGGTTTCTAACACAGGTGTTTGGCTGCTTTATCTCATTTGAGGTATGCTAAGACAGAACAGGCTGCAAACAACAGATAGCAGGATAAAATCATTTATTCATGTATTCATCCCCTCCACAAACCTCTACTAAGTGTCTACTAGGTATGAGGTGCTATGCTAAGCATTTAAAAAGATTTCTGGCAGTTGGTGAGCATGAGGAGGTCAGCAAAACAATAGAACAGGCACTTATTTGGAGGATCTATTCAGGTTAACAGTGGGCCCACCTACAAGTATTTCCTTTGACATAGTGAGCCCTTTAAGTCCCTTGGTTATATCATTAGTACTACACAAACAGCCAGGTGAGCCTCTGTGAAATGCTCTTGGCCTTTCTCGTTCCTGTGCCTTCTGTTACTCAGCTTCAGCCCTTTCCAGGTGCCTGTTGGCACCTTTACTTGTGATAATCACACTTATTTTCAAATTCCAGTCCATTTACTCTGGAGTCTTTCCCAACTACCATAGTCCAAAGCCACCTCTGCCTTCTCATAACACATTGCATGGCAGCATTCATGGGGCACTGAAAACATCTGGTAGAAAATCTCCCCTGGACATCTGTAACGAGATGCTCAGGACTGTCCTGATTTTCTAGAATTCAGAAAATAATGTTCTTTTAGAACATTCCATGAAATATAATTCAAGCATTTAAGGACTAGCTATATCCTTAAATGTTCAATAAATCCAGAACTGAAGTCATTTATAAATCAGCTGACTTCTTTGCAGGGCCACTTTTTTTGGTTGTTTGCTTTTGTTTTTGAGATGGAGTTTCATTTTGTCACCCAGGCTGGAGTGCAGTGGTGCAGTCTCAGCTCACTGCAACCTCCACCTCCCGGGTTCAAGTGATTCTCCTTCCTCAGGCTCCGGAGTAGCTGAGACTACAGACGTGCGTTGTGCCACCACACCTGGCTTAGTTTTGTACTTTTAATAGAGATGGGGTTTTACCATGTTGGCCAGGCTGGTCTTGAACTTCCAACCTCAGGTGATCTAACTGCCTTGGCCTCCCAAAGTGTTGGAATTACAGGCATGAGCCATTGTGCCTGGCCTCAGGGCCACTTTTTTACCATTTTTTTTTTTTTTTAGATGGAGCTTTGCTCTTGTCGCTTTTAAGAAAAGCAATAAAATTTTTAAGACTGCATGTGAGATTTTGCCTATAAAAGAGTGGGTGAAGACAAAAATGCGCTAAACGGCTGGCTAGACCTATCTGACAGCTTGAGGCATGTGTGCTTGAATGAAATGGCCCACACTATGAACAAAGAATACACTGGAATGTTCCAAACCCTCTATCGTTAAGTATGTGTGTCAAAGTTGTTCCATACAACTTATTTTCTGTTTCTCTCTCTTTTGCCTGTAGATCCCATTACCTCTACGACAGCATAGACCATGGAGAGAACAGGGGCACTAACCTCAGGCATAAGATGCAAACCAAACTGACACTCAGGATAGAGTAGTTACCTCTCTTTACCCAGAATTTAACCATGGGATTACAAGACTTCCTTTACTTTGCTCTGATTGTACAGCTGTGCTTTCCCCACCATAAGACAATTTCTCTGGACCATTTTCTGAACCTAGGCTTTGGGCACTGCAGCGGTCTCTTCATTCTCATTTGCTGCCTACCATGGAAACTTCCACTTGAGCATGAAAGGAGTAAATAAAACCTGAAAATATCCTGTAAGTCTCTTCACAAAGAAAGTAACGGCTGGGTCTCAAATATTCCACGCTTTCCCTGAAAACTCCAAAGTCCAATCTATATTAACAAGGAAAACAGAAAAGAAAGGCTCCAGCAGTCAGACTGGCCACAGAGACAGGCTAAGCAGAATGCTTACCTTCCCTCCGTCCCTCCGCCTCCCGATTTACTTGTGTGTCCAGTGGTTCTAGCAAGGAAGACTCAAGCCAACAGAATCCTAGTATCTCTCATTGTTGGAACAGCTAGGGTCAAGGGCTCAAAAAATGGGGATTCATGGAGACAAGAACCATTGAAAACAAACTTCAGGCCCTTGGGTGCAAGAAGCAGCTATAGGAGTGAGGCTGGCACACCTTGAGCATTTTAATTCCCCTGGATGTTTGTCCTGGGGGTGCCCCCGGGACCCTTGAAAGCATATGTATAGCTTCAGGCCCATTCTCATCAGGCTAACACTTGCCTTTTATGAGACAGGCTGATGTGCTGGGAAAAGCATGGACTTTGAAATCAGACAGTTTGGAGATCAACTCCATGTGCCCCTGAGTAGCTAGGAGGCTATGGGAAAGGTGTCCAATTTTCCTGAGTCTGTTTTCTCATCTGTAAAATGGAGGTGGCAACTCTCCCTCAGCAGGTTTTCAGGAAGATTAAATAAGACATTATGTAGGAACGTACCTGGTGTATGGCTCACCTGAAAAAAAATTACCATTATTTTAAAAGAGGCATTCACCAGGCACACAAACTTTGAGGAGTAAACTGGCACGTGAGAGCCAGAGAGCCAGATGCTGAAATGGTAAGTTCAGTCCAACCCCGACACCACCCCACATCTGCTTTCTGTCTCTGAAGCTAAGATTTCCCTTCACTGAAGTTGTCCCAAGCTGGGCACAGCCTGAGTGGGGACGTGAATCTGCTCTACATGCAGTTACAAGGAAAAGATTATTTTGCCTGTTTTTACTTTTTCTTCTGCACATCCACTCCCCAAGGAAGTCCTTCATGTATGGAGGGCATAAAACCCTCCATAAAATTAGTTCAGAAAGTAGTCCAAGTCTCTCAGTCTCCTGTTACAGCTGCTGCTGTTGGATTTCCTTGTTTCTTTTGCTAGGAATACATTACCAGAATGGTAAATGGCAGGGTTAAACAGTATCTCTCATGTGATGAAATATGCTGTATAGGAAAAATTCTCCTAAGTTGAAGTCATTTAGAAAACAGCTGCAATTGCTGCTTTGCTGAAATACATCTGCACCTGAGATCTGTGATGAGATTCATCTTGTGATGTCCACAGAAGAAATGTAACAGGGCAGGCCCCTTTCTGTACTTGAGACCTGCTCGGAGCCCTAAGCCAGATTTTCTTTATTGTTTAGTAAGCTCTTTTAATGAAATGTACTACTCTTATTATAGAGGACTCAAAATAAGATCTAAATCACAAACCAATAAAAGAAAATTATTGGGTTGGGTATCTAAAGTTACTACCTAGAGGCTACTCCAGTGTGGTATTTATAAATCTCTAAACAGTTAAGTATAATTGTCTTTCTGGTTTTTGGGACGGAAGCCAAGAGCAGTTTCAGTTACAACGGAAGAAAAATATTTTAGCGCTGAGCTTTGTTCATTCAGTGGGTATAAAGAGAAATGGCTTCTCCCCTACCACCATTTCAGAATTGAGAGAGAATATTGCGGTAATGAAATGTTATATGGGAGCAGCTGAAAAAAAATGCTTCTCTGATTTCAAGGAGGGGGAATGTATGTGAGGATACATGCATAGGTGTGTCTGCAAGAAAGTGTGAGCAGCCCGGGGGGCGGGAAAGCCAGGCTTGCTGAAGTGGGAGAAGGCAGAGCCCTGAGAAAAAAAGGCAGGTATGGAAGGGTGGCGTGGAAGTTGAAGATGGGGTGGTCTGTCCAATTAATGGAAAAGCCAGATGTGCAGCTGTTCACCCCAATGCCGTCTGCTCCCTGTCTTTAAACACAAAGACAGTGCTGTTCAGGAAGGACATGAGCGCTTCCAGTAAAAGACCCATGACCCCAATCCTGCCAAACACCATAGCTCTTCCTCTGGAGTTATAGTGCAGATCATATAAAACACAGATCCCTATGTAATAAAAATCAAGAACATGCTGGATACCCTTAGTTACAGAGGACCACAGAACTCATCTCTACCAATCTCCCTCCTGTCACAAAGAGCGTGTCAGTAACTCTCCTTTGGCAAAGGGACAGTCAGGGATAGGAGGCTGACTGCCTTTTCAGGTGGTCCATTCTATTCTGGAAATGTCTTCCTTATGTTGGGCTAAAATCCTGTCCTCCTTAATTATTAACCATTGGCCCTGGTTTTTGTCCAATGGAGCAGAAGATTAAATGGCCCTTTAAGCTGCTGGCCTCATTCTCTTAACCACTTGGCAAGTGACGTGTTGCCCAGGCACTACTCCATTCTGGTTGTTCTCTTTATAAAATTCTTTTATTTCTCAAATTTCTCCTTCAAATCTTCATAGCTCTTGATACATTCCCTCCTATCCCAACAAGGATGAAACAATCACTGCTCAAAAGAAATGGTGCTTTTATCACCAAGGTTTATCTTGTCTGTCTTTACTGATCACTTGAAAATTAACATGCAGAGGTCCTCAATGCATTGTGTCCTGTGAATTGGATCCTGGAGTTCCACTTTAGGAAGATCCTTTTAGTTCTGCTTTTTGCCATCCAGTAATTTAGAGATCCTAATCCACACTGTGTCACACAAAGATAAAAGAGAAATCGCATTTTCTTCTCTGGAACAGTAAAAGACGTCTCAGACTTTAGGATAGGGAAGGTGTACCCTATGCCCCCAATTAATGCTATCTCTCCAAGGACGGCTGCCATACTTCCAAAGAAAAATGTCATTCCCTACTTCAGGCTCTTAACCTTTGCTGAAATGCAGAGAAAGGAGAGTGCCTGCTTATATGTGGTTGTTCATTTACTGTAACGATAGCTTCAGGTCAGGGAGGGCGGAAGGGAAGCCGTGTGTGTGTGTGTGTGTGTGTGTGTGTGTGTGTGTGCATCTATAAAGAGGCACAGAATATGGAAAAAAGGCAAGAGAAATGAGGCAGTGGATATATGTCTTGGGTTTGACATCTTGGCTCCTCCCTCTCCTGGAATGTTCGAGACAGGCTCAGCTTTTCGTTCTCTGGCTTCTACCAAAGGTTCCATCTACCCTCTTTCTAAGATGGTCGTTATACTTCTGTCCTGCAATTCTCTTGCCTCCTTCCCTCTCCCTGAGGCTCTCCTTTGCTCCTAGAGCATAAACAATGGGCCAGATCTCTAGAAGCAAACTTTTCCTGAATCAAAGACTTCATTTCCACCCTTCAGCTTTTCATGCCCATCTGGACTTTCCACTAAGTTCCCATGGAAATAAACCATGACTAAAACCCAGTCCTCCCAGCAGTGCTTTCTCCTGCAGCCTGTCCCTCCCTTCTACCATCTCTGACCCATGGAAGGAAGCACACATCCATACAGACTGTTTTCTATCTACAGTGACCCCTGCTAGAATCTCCCATTCTTTTTCCAGTCCGAGGTTCAGGCTCCTATCTGGATAGCCACCATTCCCAACCAGAGTCCCTGCATCCTATTCCTTTCCATCCCAAACAATGCTTTATGGGGCTGCCAGATCCATCTCCCTAAAGCTCAGGTCCAATCCCATCACTCTCTTGCTTTGAAACCTTCTGTAGCTCTCCAGTGCCTACTGAATTATTTATAGCCTCCTAACTCATAAACACATAAAAAAAAAATTATTTATAGCTTCCTAATTCAAGAAAGAAAAGAAATTCCTCAGTGCCCAACCCACATTTCAGCCTCGTCTCTCCCTGCTGCCTTACATGTACCCTGTATTGGAGACAAATTGTACTTGTCCCTGTCCCTCTAACACATCCCCAGGGACCTCCCCTCTCTCTTCCATTCACTCTGACTCAAGCCAGCTCGCTTTGCCTCCACCTGCTATCTTTTCCAAGCATGGACTTAATTAGCCTTTTCCCATAAATCTTTGATGACTCCCCCAAATGCGAACCCTTCACAAGACAAGTCTACGCTCTAAGACTCCACCGTCCAATATGGTAGCCACTGGCTACATGTCACTTTATATTTTTATATTTTTTAAAATTAAATACAAGGAAAAATTTAATTCCTAAACACTTTTCAAGTGCTCCATGGCCATATGTATTCAAGTCATCCACAGATGCTAGTCCTGCTTGAAAGCCTTCTCAATTCCTCGAAATACATAAACTGGGGAGCCCTTTGTATTCCCCTATTTCTAGCCTCATCCTTGTCTCCTTGCGCCATCACTGTTCATGGGGATACCTCCTCCAGTCACCTGAGCCCTGCAAGCATTGTGAGTAGCTAAATCGAAGCAACCTTTGGTCATCTTTGTGTTCTGGGCCCTTAGAGAGCCTGATGCACGAAGAACAGCTATTGATTCCTTTTTCTTTTCCTTAGGAGTTACCCCTCCTGGAAGTAGTAAGCAGGAGAAAACTACAAGATCCTCATTTCCAAATGATATGACAGCAGAATGGGAAATGTCATTGCATGCTCCCTCTTTTCAGGTATGAACGGAAGTAGCTTTGAGAGTGGACCCTGCTTCCCTCTGCTCACCCTTTCTTCCAAGATCAGACTCAGTTCTTGTCTTTTCGAACCACAGGGAAACAGTCTGGCAAGAGCCACTATTGTACCAACTGATTTAAACTGAAATGTTTTCCCCAGATAAATGCGTGCTAAATAATACACCAGCTCTCCAGCCAAAGGGAAGTGACAGGCACTCTGTTAATAAAGGCACTTAGTTGCTGGTAAAGAGCTGTAAAGTGGTTCTGAGCTGATGTTTGCTGACCAGCAAGAAGCAGCTTCATCTGCTTTATGTAATTGTCACTGCAGTTTTGCCTGCTGTATATTAAAACTGCATCTCATAGACCCGACTGTCACATCGGATATACCATCCGGCTTGGGGTATGCCACCTTCTTCTGTAATTGTTTTTGACAACAACCCATCACATCTTGGATCTTTTCAGAAAGTGCCTGGTCCAGAATCCCTAGGCTGGGTCAGTTCTGACACTATGTGGGCTAGAATAGTGACATCAAAAGGGAATGTAAAAAGATAACAGAAGAGTAAAGAGAGGCTTTGTTAGTCTAGGAGCCCTAATAACATGCAGTGGCAGCTGTCCAAGGAAGGCTCTACTTTCTCAATGTGAGGGCACATTTTTCATGTTAAATTATATCATGTTAGCAAATCTTTCCATAAAGTTGCATGCATATTCTGACTCAAGAGCATGACATTTGTCCTGAGTCCACATTTCTACCCAGCTAGGTTCTAGAGACATGGAAACATAGTTATCCAAACAAAGCCTAGCATGGGATTCCATAAAAGACCACAGAATACATAAGATTGAAAGCAAGGGTGTCAGTGGCCAAAAGTCTATGCATTCATCACTCAGAGGAAGTTAGATTTGTTTCCCAAAATGGTAAGTGTAACATGAAATTCCCAGCACATTGGGAGGCCAAGGCGAGTGGATCACCTGAGGTCAGGAGTTTGAGACCAGCCTGGCCAACATAGTGAAAACTTGTCTCCACTAAAAATACAAAAATTAGCCAGGCGTGGTGGTGGGCACCTGTAATCCCAACTACTCGGGAGGCTGAGGCAATAGAATCACTTGAACCTGGGAGGTACAGGTTGCAGTGATCTGAGATCATACCATCACACTCCAGCCTGGGCAACAGAGTGAGACCACCAAAAAAAAAAGAAGAGTAACATGAAATCCTTTTTATTCCCCGTAATTCCTATCCCCTGGGAGCTTGACCATGCCAAATACTCTGATGAAGAATGACAAATGTATCTCAGGCCAGTAGGCACTCCAGTTAGTCAAAAGGGTCGCAGATACAGAGAGGCAGGGAAACTCCGCTCACGGACTCAGTTCACAGGCTGGGAGGAGTCCAAGGAGAGGGGTGCTGGGTCTGTGGCCGGAGAGGTGAGCACTGGGGAAAGAGTGACTTCTCTGTGTTGATGGCTCCCACTGGACCACTGCCTTTGCAAGGCTAAAGTGTCACAGGAGAACAGTATCCAAAAATGAGAGGGGCAGACAGACAAGAAACCAATGGGACATAAGGGCTTGGTGGGCCTACAGCAGGCGTCCCCAAACTTTTTACACAGGGGGCCAGTTCACTGTCCCTCAGACCATTGGAGGGCCACCACATACTGTGCTCCTCTCACTGACCACCAATGAGAGAGGAGCCCCTTCCTGAAGTGTGGCGGGGGGCCAGATAAATGGCCTCAGGGGGCTGCATGCGGCCTGCGGGGCCGTAGTTTGGGGATACCTGGCCTAGAGCTTTGACACTCTTTTCCTAGGGTGAGAACAGACTGCTGGCTAGTGAGAGACAGATGCTCTCTTCCACTGCTGACCAGGGGTCTATGAGAATAACTGCTAAGCATAGAAACACATCCTCTGCCTTAGTCTGTTATGTGTGCAGTCTTAGTCCATTTTGGCCACTGTAACGAACACCATAAACTGGGTGACTGATAGACAACAGAAATTTATTTCCCACAATGCTGGAGGATGGAAAGTCTAAGATCAAAGCACATTCAGTCTGTGGTGAGGACTTTCTCACAGTGTCCTCACATGACTAAAGAGGTGAGGGGTCTTTCTCAGGTTTCTTTTCTTTTATTTATTTCTTAGAAATAAAACATTGCTCTGTTGCCCAGGCTAGAGTGCAGTGGCATGATCTCAACTCACTGCAACCTCCACCTCCTGGGTTCAAGTGATTCTCCTGCCTCAGCTTCCTGAGTAGCTGGGATTACAGGCGCCTGCCACCACGCAAAGCTAATTTTTTTTGTATTTTTAGTAGAGATGGGGTTTTGCCATGTTGGCCAAGTGCTCTCAAACTCCTGACCTCAGGTGATCCACCTGCCTTGGCCTCCCAAGGCATATGCTACCATGCCTGGCCTCAGGCTTCTTTTATAAGACACCAGTCCCATTCATGAGGGCTCCACCCTCACTACCTAAACACCTCCCAAAGGCCCCACCACCTAATACCGTCACCTTAAGGATTAGGATTTCAGTGTATGCATTTGGCAGGGAGTGGGTGGAGGGGACAAAAACATTCAGACCATAGCTGTGTGCATGTGTGTGTACAAAAAAAAGAGTGCCTTTTGTTTTTTCTTTAGAGGAAAAATGAGCTCTCTTTCTTTTTCCTCCATATCTCCTGCCAAAACCTATTTTTCTTGCTTATCTTTTGCTAAAAAAGAACAAAGAAGGCTTTGGGCAGTGGGGAGTGAAAGAATTGTTACCGTTTGTCCTTTATATAGGATCCAAGAGGCTGGGATAAGGTCTAAGAGAGCTGGAAGGAACACCTACATCAGACGCATGTGTAACTAAATTATACACTGAGATTCTAATCTATGGCCCTGGAAAATCGTGATGATTGAGTTAGGAGGAAACAGGCATGTTGGGGAAAAGGAGTGTTTTCCTGCCTTCTCCTGCTGGCTTCTGTCTCTACTTAAAGGGAGAATCACTGCTTCTACTTTTTTCCATTCCGCTTGATGGTTCACTGCTCCTCCGGAAAGGAGCATCTAACAAGTGTTAGTCATGTCCTGTTCATGTGAAGGTTTGCTGTGCTTTAAAGGGGTGCATTTGAGTTGCCTGGGGATCTTGTTGGAATGCAGATTCTGACCTAGCAGATCTGGGGTGAGCCATGAGATTCTACAGTTTTAACAGGCTTCCCTGTTAGATACCCTTACAGGGCAGAGAGGACACATATTGAAGGTCAAGGGCTTAAAGGCAGGAACCAAATGCCAGCTTGCCTCTTTTACCTCCTAAAAGGTCAGCTTACTGTCTTCTCACTTCCTTTCTCACCTGTGCTGCCTGGGCAGGAGGGGGGCTCTGCCTCTGCAGGATGCAGCTGGGAGTAAGAGCGCAGGGTCTCTCTTAGGCCTTGACATGTTGTTCTGTCCTGCGGGCACAGCTGAGCAGGTGGATACCAAGATTGAGATTTGGATGTGGTAGGGAGGATGGTGGTGTGGAGAGGTCAAAATTAGGCTTCAGGCTGTATTGGGGTGATGTCAAAAGGACAGAAGCCACTTCACATCCAACACAAAAGTAGAAGGTTCCCTTAAGCTTGACCAGAAGGTGCTATGAACCTCAAGACTCTCAGAGAAGCCCCAACCCCTCTCTCAGTTCCCAGCAGTAAAGATACTTGCTCCCAGAAAGCTCCTCTGAGAGATGATTCGAACCTGGGTCTGCTAAGGTCTGGCTTCAGCTGCCTCCAAAGAATCAAAACCTCTCTTTCTCCTGCACTTTCCAAATCTCATTCCAATGCCCCTCTCCCACCCGCTGACTCTAGCCCAGAGCCATGCAGGGAAGAGGATTCTAGGAATGATTGTTTCTGGATTTTCTGCAATGCTAAGCAAATGTTAGAAGGTGGTGGTGGTGATGTCAAGTTGACAAAAGATAATGTAGCTCACAGATCTAGGATGCATGATCCAGCTGAGCTTCTAGAAAGCCTGGCATGACGTGGAGGAGGTCAGACACTTTCCCAGCTATCAATAAGATGGTGCTTCATATGCCAGTAGCCATAGTGCTCAAGGACTGTGCTCCTACAGCCTTCCATCCCAGACTGATGGGATTCAGGTCCTCATGAGGCAGCCCATGCCACCCGCTGGTAGCCCTTATGTAACAATGATCCTCCAGTTTATGCCAAGACTACAGGGAGGTGTCACTCAAAGGAAAATGCTCTGCATCCTATCCTGCCAGATGCTGATTACAGAGGTCGTTTGTTATGAAGGTTTTGCTGCGTTTCCTTTCTGAGACTCCTAGACATCTTTACTTGTAACCCCCTGCCCAGGATCCCAAAACAAATGACAGGAAAGACTGGAGCCAGAGTAGGAAGGCAGACGTGTGTCACTTAAGGCTGCTTTGCCTCCTATAGGAAAATGTGTGGTCTGACAAGTGTCACCTCTTGCTAAATGACTTTTAGTGTCCATAGAGTTGCCACTCTCTGGAGAGTACCATCCTTAGGTCAGCCGAGTCCTAGAGGCAGCTCTAACAATAGCAAAGCTTAACATTCCCATCGCAGCTCAATGGCAAAAATATATACTGGAAGGAAACGGTAGGAATTGTGCAGCCAGCATCTTTTCAGTGCTCTGACATTTAGCTGACACTGCTCATGAAGACACTCTGGGAAAGCTGAGGCGGTGGCCATTTAAAGTCTTGTTTATCCTCTGGAAAGGCAACCTAGTCTGTGTGTGGGTGACCAGGTCTCAAGCCTGCACCCCAGAATGGAAAGAAGAGGCAGCAGATGTACCTTTGAAAGCCATCCTGGAGACCGCAGGTTTCACTGCCAGGCAGGCTGATGTGAGCCTCTTTGAATTACTGAGTGAAGGATATCCCTCTTGCCAGCTGCTGTCCCCCGTAGGCACAGCAAAGAAGTATTACAGGCTGTCCTTACCTTGGGAATTAGCCTGCAAGACCCCGATGCTGTCATCAAACTGCATAGATTTGATGTTGAGTGACGCCAAGATGCATTCCTTGTCCTGCAGCGAAGTATCATCAATATTATTCTGATTGGCTGACAGGATAACGCACATGTCACAGAGGTTGATGTTGACAGCCCTTAAATCAGCCCGACTTAATGGTGTACCCTTTGGCATAGAGGAAAGAAAAAAAAAAACACAGAGAGAGAAAGGAACAAAAGTGAGAGGAGAGGGAAAGAGGAAAAAAATAAAAACAAATTAAAGATTGAGTCGGAGCTTTGGGAAATTATTTAACAAGTATCTTTTTTATGCCTTGACATTAAGCTGGCCTAACTACATTCAAGGGAATAGGAGCTGTGTGCTAATCTAAAGGGTAGTTGGTGCTGATGGCAGCATTTTAAGCTTGCTCTCAATACTCAATCAAGCTATTACTAACAAACGTGGGAGAGGAATAATGCCAGGGTTCTACATCTTCTTCCTGCCTGGAAATTGTCTTGATTTAAGTAACTGGCTTGTGGCAACCTCTGGCTTTCAGAATGTAACAAGGGAGTGGGTTTCGAATGCCTGTTTATTTAATAGCAGGTCACTTCTGTCTCAGGCAAAAGACAGCAGTTCCAACGCAGCCAGGAGGAAATGGCCAGTGAGCATGGAGTGATGAGGTGGGCCTGGACGTGCGGCTCAATTTGGAGTGGAATTAATGTGTGCAATGCAAAAGGGATATGGAAAGGAGTTAAGCTCCAGGTCATATAATTTTATTGCATATTTCTGCAAGAAAAAAATATACAAGGTAGTGGCCTGATTGTCCAACAACATAGGAATGGTGAAATATACGTTTGGACATTCACACAGTGGAAATGTATGCAGGAGGTAAAGAGACGGAGCTAGCTCTCCATGCAGGCATCAGCTTAGAAGGCTCTCTAAGATAGAGGGGAAGTGAAAAAAAAGTTCTAGGGCAATTAAAAATGTATAGTTTCATTTATGTTTAAAAAAAAACCCGACAAAATAAAACTACATATATATAAATGTATGTAAATTTGGAAAGAAAGCACAGGAAAAATATCCATTACACTAATAATGGTAATTCCCTCTGGGAAGGGAAATAGGATTGGTGGGGGTGAGGGAAAAGTTTGCTTTTGCCTTTATATACTTCTATATTGTTTGAATATTTTATAACAAGAACATATTTGTATATTATGGGTGCATTTAAAAATAAATAAGCCAGTAAACAGATTTTTAACATAAAAAATAACAGAAGACGGTGGAAAAATCCCAGATCCAGGAGGTAACAACAGAGTCCAGGAATGCAAGCGCAGGTAAAATGAAAGAGTTAGAATTGAAGGGCAGGACCATGAGCGCCACATGCTCTGTCTTCAGTTGGAGCCACAGCAAAATAATCAGGCCACCCCATGTCATAGCTCCCCAGTGGCCATGCAGTATCATTTTGGGGCTCCTGTCTGGCCACCAGCTTCACTGGTCCTCTAGCCTGACTCTAGCTTCCTCTTGGCCTGCATGGCGACCTGAGTTACCTTCAACTCTCTGATTGTATAGAGCGAGGGTTTACCAACTTCCACATATCTGTGAATGTCTTCCTCTCATCTGCCTTTCTGGAGAAGTGGCTTCAAGAAGAAGGAATTTGGCTGCAGAGATGAAGCCTATATATCTACCCTCTTTCATAATTCAATGGTAGTCATGATTCTATTCTCAGCGCCTAAAATATTGCTGCAAAGTGCAACTGTGGAGGAAGGGGAATTTAGGACTGTGGGTGCTGCTGAGACATGACTAACTAGTTCCAAGCCCTGAAGCAGCATCTCTTGAAAGAAGTAGAATGCCCTCTTCTCCTGTGACCTCTTGGTACAAAACAGGTCTGATCAACTTCCTGAGTCATTTTTCCAGTGCATAATCTTCAATTGCCTGCATCCATATTCTTTTAATTTTCACCTTGTAGAGAAGCCGGCTGTAATGGTGATATAAGATGATCCCTGTGCAGTTGTACACACATGATTTCAAACCACAAGGAATACAAATGACATACATAGAAATTGCTTATGTTTCCATGGGCTGGCCCTAGAGGAAGGGTACTGCTTAAACAATAGACTCTGTGAGGACAGAGATGAAGGTTCATTTTGTGAAAATCTATTGTGCTTCAGTAGGTTACATTTTGGAGGGTTTGAAAAGGACTTGCAAATATGAGAGCTCATTCACATACATGAAGACAGACAAGTGAACGTATACAAGGGCACACAGAAGGAAACACACACAAACACACACAACACACATGCACAAATACCAAACGTCACACAAATACCCAACTCTACACACACACATACATGCAGACTCATGTATTCTAGCAAAATAATAAACTCTTTACCAAGACACTTTTAGAGGTCCGGGGACTATGTGGAAGAACACATGTAGAAAGATAACCATGGAATCATGTGATTAAATCAACCATGTTTCTGGAATTAGCAAAGTATTTATATGCTTCTGCTCTCCTTTATGTATGACTGTTGGTCTACAGGTGACTATTTTCAATCACCTGTGTTCACTAAGTCAGTGGGTTTTTGGCCCAGCATCCAAAATATAACTGTCTGATATTTTTCTCACTCCTTTAAATATTTATCGAGCCCTATTTTGCCAGGCATTATGTAAAGACACATGGTGGCAACTGATGAGTAATAAGTACTGCTTGTGGATAGATTCCTATGTGTTCTTTAATGAATTCTATTGCTTGGCTCTTTTTTTCCACATTTCTGAGGTTTTAGAAACTGTTGATAGAAATAACAGATGTTAGCTCTGTAAGTGGGGAAAAAACCAGACCTCTTGACATACAAAGAAATCCATGTTCCTCTGTTTTTGTTTTTGTTTGAGACAGGGTCTTGTTCTGTTGCCCAGGCTAGAGTGCAGTGGTGCTTACATAGCTCACTGCAGCCTCGACCTCCCAGCCTCAAGTGATCCTCCCAACTCAGCCTCTCAAGTAGCTGGAACTACAGGCATGTGCCACCACATCTAATTTTTTAAACATTTTGTAGACAAGAGGTCTCACCATGTTGCCCAAGCTCCTCTCAAACTCCTGAGCTCAAGTGGTCCTCCCACCTTGGCCTCCCAAAATGCAGGGATTAGCCACCGCACCCAGCCCCTGTTTGTTTTGGAGACATGAACTTACGAGAAAAATGTTGGAGGATAAATGAGGATAAATGTTTGCATGAATTTGTGATGTGGATAACTATATCAAATGTTGAAATGCATAATTCTTTACAATTTTTGGAAAGTTTGTGGACTATGCATTGATTATGATTATGAAGTAGCTAATTGCGTGACTCCTAAATCCCATATCCTTACACTAAATTGTGGAGTCCCAGATTGTTTTTTCAGACTGGAGTCCTAATGTTTTGCAGTCAAGAATATCATGTGCATGCACACACACACACACACACACACACACACACACACACACAATCATGGACACATTTCTGTATTTCTAAATGAACAGGGTAGGGCTGAGCTGCAGAAGGAGTTGGCCTTCTGTACAGCAGAAATAAAGAACTCTGTTATTTGCATTTATTAAGTTAAAAACAGAAGGTGGAACAGATCAGGTTTCTCCAAGCATTAAAAATGCCATTAGTATAATGCTATAGTTTTGTAAGCAAATAAACATCACAATATAACAATGCTCTAGGTTTTGTATAGGCAGGAACGAGAGAGTGTTTAGACACGGATATGGTTAATATACTTGATACAAGCTAAACTTCATCCCTGGTGAGGGACTGAACTTGGCTGCAAATTCCTTTTAATAAGGTCTCGCAGGGTTTGGATTTTCCTTGACAGAGCATAGGGGAAGTGCTGAGTCCTCAGGCCCATACCCAGATGAAGAAGCACAGGCATGATCAAAGCTACAACTATTACATCCATCTGGGATTTTCTTTTGTGAATGAAAAGAAGAAAAGGCATCAATAATGTGACCTTGGACTTACAGGCAATATGGACACTTTGGGGAAGTTATGAAGCGTCTCCCATTCCCGCTTGAGGTACTCAATAGAGCCCACAAACACAATGTGCTTGAGCTCATGGTAATGAAAGTTGCTGGCACGGAGCGGCATCACCAGGTTCCGGAGGCCGATCAGGGCTGAGCTGACATCACCAAAGATACAGACCACGACATGGCCACTCAGGACGGTCATGGCGGCCTCACTTCGAGTCTGCAACAGGGAGATGTATGTCAGTATCAGAGGGAAGTCTGCACAGGGCTGTCGTGAGGAGTGAAAAAATCATTCGTGCAAAGAATCAAGTAAACATTTGCTGAGAGCTTACTATGTGCTATTATTTTTATTTCATCAATGTTATATACATGCCATACAGAGCTATAATTTGAGCATGTGTATATTTATGTAATAAATCTATCTAAATGTATATCCGTACACATTGTTACTTTCTTTGGCAAAAGATTTTAAAAAGATATGCCATAAATATGTGTGAGCAGATCTTCATAATCATTTTCAGGAGGTAAAATAAGAGAGAAAAGGAATATTTATGCTATTTGGAAAGAGAAGTCTTAGTTTCCATGAAACTGTTGATTAAATGAGTTGCCTTTTCTGGCTCGCTTGCTGAGATGATGGTAAAATGGTCAGATCCCTACACTGAGCTCAGTTTGAGAAATTCAGGTATGGAATTCCAGATTTATCAGTGAGATGTCAATGCATCATTGCATCAGCAGATGGAACATGCTACCTAAAGCCAGGGGTGGAAAACCATGACCCACAGCCCAAATCTGGCCCATTATGTTCTTTTGTATGTCCAGTGAGCTAAAAATGACTTCTGTGCTTCAAAATGGTTGAAAAAAATCAAAAGAAGACTAAGTCATAATCTGTGAACATTAAAGTTCAAATTCTCATAAAGTTGTATTGGAACGCAGCCATGCTTATACATTTAGGTATTGCCTATGGCTGCTTTTATGCTACAACAGCAGAGCTGATCAGTAGCAACAGAGACCTTATACCCTGAAAAATCTAAATTATTCATTATATGACTTATTACAGAAAAACTTTGCTAACCCCCTGTTCAGTGCTGTATTGGAGTTTCCAAGGACATTTCTGGAGGGGCCTGCTTTGCTTAAGTCATTCAGAGAAAAGATCTTCCCAGATAATCATTATAAGGGGCAAGAGAGAGGTCAATAAGAGCAACAGGCCAGTGTCTTCCTCCAACTCCAAACCTCCCTCTACAAAGGAGACAAATGAAAGGAGAGGAGAACCCCAACTTCCCGGGAAATACAAATGCTTAGTCACTGCTGGTCCTTTGGTTCACTAAGCTAGTGAGGACAAGAGGCCAGCTGTAGACCTTTCTCTGCCTCTCCTTCTGGACTGATGCCTCCCAACCCTGTCTACCCACTTCACACCTGGATGGCTCCATGTGGCTTACAATGCTTTTGGGAAGGCATACGAATGTCCACTGTACATATCAAACTCTGCTTGATTTAATCTCTAGAATTGATCACTGCACTGATTGTATAAATGCCCATATAGCAACTCACGACAATGTCAGGGTTATTACAATAACCCCCAAGAAGAGGACGAAGCTAGCTTTCACCACTCGATCGTTAGAATAAAGCAGGGGCTGTCACCATTATTGGTTTCCCTCTGTTACAGTCCAAGGAAACCAGAGACACAAGCTGTAAGAAATGTCTTATAAACTGTGACCAAGGAAGACCCACTGGGGAGCTCACATCACATATTCCCACTTCCTGCAGAAGACCTGGAGTTAGTTATCTGGGCCACATGAAAATGTGAGCGCCTGGGTGCCACCAGCGGACACCCAACCAATCTATAGCGCACTGTTATGTGATGGGGCTCCTAATTATTTTTAATTGGCCAGGTCACCTGGGAGCCTAGCTCCCTTCAACAAACTGGAGGAATACAAACTGGGTTCAGGGTGGAAGTGAATTCTAGAATTGAGAGGTGGGGAAGGTACAGATAGCAGAGTGGCCGAGGCACAGATGCTGACCCCAGGAACTTTGATCTGTGATCAAAACACCCATCTTCAGATGGGCTACAGCAACATCACCTGGAGAATCTTATGAAAGGCCTAATTCCAGAGCCTCACCTCTTGTGCGTCTGATTCTGCTGGGTTTAAGACACACTGGAGGAACTGATCATTTGTTTCTCTATGTATCTGGAATTCCTATGCATCCTTCCAGGCCCAACCCAAGCACAGCCTGTGTTTATCTGATGGGCCTTGTCTGGCCATTTAAACATATACCAGTCCTTCTCCCCTACATTTCAATAGCACTTTGTGCCTCCTACTGCTTAGCTTTAAAGACACTGTTTCATGGTTACATTTTATTCACAATTGAGACTATCTCTTATATCTTCGAATCCCCAAAGTAGTTAGTTTCCTGTGTCCAATGGATATACAGCCTTAAAGCATCCTCATGTAGCTGGTCTTACCTATCATTCTCATCTCTAGCCCTGTGTTACTTTAGAGAGGGCTTCTTGGATCAAATATTCCAAACAGTACCTCCCAGTCTCTTTCTAGCCTATGATGCTGCTTTATTTATTTATTTTTTGTTTGAAGCTTCCCATAAATATCTGAAATGTTATTACATATTCATTTGTTTACCTGGAGATAACTCCTCTTCCCCCCAGCCCCATCCCACTAGAATACAAGCTCTATGAGAGTGTTGTTGTCAAGGATTACATCTCCAGCAACTAGAACAGTGTGTGGCACATAGTAGGCCTCTTGTAGATGTTTTGTTAAATGATGTTATTTTTCACAGGATAGAAGTAGTAACTCACCTTCCTTAACTTTTTTGTGCTGGCAGGAGATATTGATTGGCTATCAGTTGGCATGCATACTTCAGCAATATCTAAGCAAGTCATTAAAACTCTAGGTCCCAGATAGGGCATCCAGCCTATGACCTGCCACAAGTGGTCACATCAGGCAAAGTTTAGACCACCAGAGCAGAAGTGCCATGAATATATCAGAATGTACATACATGAAGCAGCTTTGTGGATAGAACCATGTGCACTCCTGGTCAGTTGGACAATGGCTGTTTACTGAGAATTCTGACTTTCTGTGTTCTTGCCTACAACTTTCCCACCTCTGAGACAGCCTCCAGCTTGATACTTTATTGACTCTTAATGCTCGTTTATAATTAAATTGAGACCCTCCTCCCAACACACACAGATAAAGCATAGGAAAAAGTCCAGTGTGTTAGAGTACAAAGCCATTCTGAGGATCCAGAACAGTCCTTGTTTAGGAAGGGTGGTCCTGACATCAGAAATGATAGGATTTTCCTGGCTGACAGAAAGGAACAGACCCAAAGCAATCTGGGGATTAGAGGCCCAAGGGAGAAAGAACCCTTCCAGCTGACTTTCCTGATTATTAATCCATTTTTCATGGATTAGCAAGACAATAAACTGTAGGAAAGCCAATGTAGGCATTAAGACCCAAAGCTGCTAACAGAACAAGGGCAGAGAGTAGAATGGATTGTTATCTACACTGACATTCCTGGGACAGACTGAGAGAGCCCACTGCTGCTATGAAGATATTCACAAGCCATCCACAAAATAGGGCTCTGAGCCCTAGCCTCCCCAAGAAGACTGTAGTTCATTATTGTCATCATTACATCATGCATCATGATGCATTTGCCCGCCTATGACATGCGCTAAGCAGAATCACAGATACACAAGGCTATTATCTATAAGAAAATAAAACACTGCGATAAACCAATAACAACACAGGCAGCATTCAGCTTTCCTTGCAGCATTTAATAAGAAGAATAAGAAGAATAAGAGGTAACTTTATTGGGTCACATGTTGGGTTTTAATCTTCACTACAGCCCCATGAATTAGGATCATCCTCATCTCATCTTTGTACAGATAAGAAAACTGAAGTAAAAAAAAGTCAAGTGAATTACCCAAGCCATGCAGCTAATAAATGGTACAAGCAAGCTCTGACACCAGTGCCACGGCCACAGGAATTACGTTCATACCACCTCCCACCATGTCTTTTTCCCAGAGCACATGATCACCCACTCTTATGAGGAGCCAATATATTCAGAGATGGAAAATTCTGAATGTTGTTCATGTTCTGATCAGAGTTGTAGCTGGTTTGGTCTATACTCAGGATTTCAATTATCAAAAATAATTAGGATCAAGGACTGTAGTATCCCACTGTCCCATTAGAGAAACCCCATTTCTAGCAAATGTGGTTTGGGGCAGAAGCAAACAACATCAGATCCCCAGTCTCTCACTCACCAGGATGACTTTCTCTATATCCTTGGGCGCACACCAATGAAACATCCCAGTAGAGTCGTACTTCTTCACATTGGAGTCCATGTTGTCAATCTGATCATTGCCAGGAATTAACAAGGGGTCATGCCTGGGGAGAAAAGGACAGGAAAACCTAAGTGGAAAATGTGATAAATTATAAATGGAAAGTGCCCCCTGAATTACATCTCAGAGGAGATGAAAGAGGCAGAGGAAGTGGTTGTCAGTGAAGGCCATGCTTCTGCTTACAGAATCCATCCTTTGAGAGACAACGACCCCAAACCACCCCCTCACTCATTTGGAAGTGCAGCTGGCCTTTGTCAGGGAGCACTTCCACCTTTCCCCAGCCCCTCTTTTCCTAGATTGTCTTCTACCATTTTGTGGATTCATCCCGCCTTCTTAAGGCTACCTCACTCCTCTTCCTCTCATTTTACCAGCTTTTCAATCTCCCCAGCACACACACACACACACACACACACACACGCACACACACCCCAAAGGGTTGCTATTAACATCGGCAATGAAGAGGAAGGAATAGGAATAGAGCCTCATGCTGACTGACTGGCATGAGGATGGAAAGCCAATTACTCGCTCTTTCTGACTACAACTTCTGACGTGATGCTCTCCGCAGTAAAAGCTTTAACAGGCTGCACTTTAAATATTTTAGCAATTTGCCCAATCAGATTTTGCTCTCCCCAGCTGAAGCCCTTTAAAGATTCAGCAGCGTGTCACTTCAGAGCAGATTGACTACCAAATGCCCACATCTGGAATACATGATTTCAGTACTAAACAACACCCTTTCTCCTTGCCTTGACAACTGTATATGCGGTAACCATCTAATGATGCCCCACTCCTTCACCTCCCAACTGCTGCATTCCTTAGATGAGAGCCTCAAGCTCAGATGCATCTTAATAAACTTGTTTCACATTCTCAGGGCAACATTCATCCTCTCTTGCCTTGTTTATAGGTGGACAAGGAAGATGCTTCCATAAAGTCTAGTGGGTTGGCAGAGACTCACTGACAACCTTAAGAATTGCAATAGAATCAGGCAGGTCTAACAAGCTTATAGCACAACAAATAAGCTCCTGCACCTTGGGTCACAGTCAATGTCCACGATTTTATCTCTGATAGTGATTCAAACCTCATATTTGAGAAGTCATTGTTCCTTCCTGCAAAACTGGCCATATAATTAGGACACTGCCCCGGCTATACTTAACCATTCTTGCAATGGAGCTATCTTTTCTGAGTAATATTGTTGACACAAGACAGAAAATATATATAGAATCAAATTCCATAAATTTATTATAAAGTGATTTTACCTTTTTAAATTATATATTTTAACATCAGAGGGTGACTTTTATTTAGTTTCTACTATTTTTCCCTCTGAAAAGTCTCTGATACTTCCCACTTATATATCAAGAGTACAGAGCAGGACAGCAATCTCTTTTCCATGAGCCAAAAAACCAGGATTAAGCTTTTGAATATCTACCATCTCCAACATGTTCACCACTCCCACGTGAGATGAGAAAACTCTCTTGCTGCCCTTATTTATGCCTGGGAATTTGCTTTTAGACTACACCAAATGACAAATACCATGTGAAGCAAACTTGCAAAATTATCTTCAATGAACAGGCTAGATTACTATAGGAACTGTCATATCTGATCTTAAAAGAAGAACAATCCCACTCCACATAGCCTCTCAGTATCTGGATTATTGAGAGGTCTCGAGGTATGTAAACCACCATCTTCCAAATACTGAACTTAGTCAAAGATGTTAAAATAAAAAGGAAGTTGCTGATAAGAACTGTTTACAGATCAGGATGAGGGCAAATTCTGAGGAATGTTTTTGCCCTTGAAGAATCTTTAACAGTTGCATAGATATCTATTAATATTTTCTGGAATAGGTTGGTAGACAAAAGCCATCATGGAGAAGAGGTTTGAGAAATGAACAAAATAAACTCTTTCCAGACCTTGAAGAACATATTTCAGTTGTGAGAGGATCTTAATAGACTTTCCCCGAAGATATAGAGTCAGGTTCAAATTCCCTTGCCCTGTTTACTGGTTGGAGAGAAAGTGTTATCTCAGGAGACTGGACACCTGCCCCCAGTGCATTTAGGATTTAAAAGATAGTTAGAACTATGTTCTCATAATCTCAGCAAGCAAGCAAATGAAACAGCAAGCTGGCATACTTTTAGAAAATATGTGCCTTGGGGAAGAGGAGATACATTCTGGTTTGGTATATTTGATTCTTTCTGGAAAGGAGTAGGATGTTGGTAACAGTGGCCTGCAACTTTCATCCAGAAAAGTAAATAAGAAAACCTGATGAGCAATTGCCCTTCAATAAACAGAAAAAAGACAGATAATGTCAAGCTTCATTAACTGGGGTGGAGGCTTGCAGAAATCAGGCATAATTTGACACTAGAGCTACAAGCCATGATTTGCACTGGAACATCCAGAGGCATCCAGGAGGTCTTAGAGGTATGCCATGCTACACTTTACTCCCCACAAATCTCTCAGCCTGGCCTGGACTATTTAAATATAAACCATCCAGGATTTCCCCCAAACAGATGGACCAGAGGAACATCAAAAACCTCCTGGAACAAAGGCATTTCCCTTTCTGACCAGCATGGTACCTGGAATTCTAACTTTAGTTTACTGAATCAGTAAAGCAACCAATTAGAATCCGCTATTCTGAGGCTGGAATGGAGCATACAGTAATGATTAAGACAAAGTCCCTAGTCAAAGAGAGGTCCACAAGGTAGCAGGAGAAAAGATATATATATAGATATAGGTATTATACACACCCACCCACCCACCCACACACACACACACACACACACACACACACATATGTATATATATAAACCAATAGTTCAATAGGTATAGTACCTTTTGGTAAGTATTACATCAAAGTACAAGGTGGTATGAGAATACCAAGAAAAATGTTGTTCATATCCTGGTATTTGGTTAGCAGTCAGGAAGGCTTTGCAAAGAAAGTAGCATCTGATCTGAGTCATGAGAAATGAAGAGGAATCTCAGCATGTAGCAGTGCTGATCCACTAATAGCCAGTAGGACCCACTCAGAGAATTGAGGGCCAAAGGAAAAGGTCCAAATAACGGCACCTGAAACCCTGGTTGAAGATGTCAGGTGCCATATTGCCTAAACTAAGGTACAGAAGACTCAGACCAGGCCTTCCAGCTGTCTCCAGATGTACAATGGCAGTCAAGTAGGAGATGGTTTAAACTGATTGAGTATGATTAACTGACAGCAGTCTAAGAATGATGCATGAAATTTGGAGAGAACAAAAATCACGTTTCCAGAAAAGGATGAGTGTTATAAAAATTGGAAGTAATTCAAAAATGAAATGAGTTGTTGCCCAAGATAGTGGGTTTCCTATCATTGAGATATTCCAGAAGAGCAAGGGATACAGAGAGGATTTGTGAGCCTAGAAGATCTTGAAGGTTTGAAGCACTATGCTGTCACTGGGGAGAGACACGGCTAGAAGAATTTTGAAAGTACTAGACCATTGTTGGATATCAGAAGGCTAGAGAGCCCTGGGTAAGTGAAGAAGGGTTGCTAGAGTGAAGATGAGAGGTAAGCAGCATGGGAGAGGGATTAATTCATGGCTCCGTTAAGGACCAGTACTGTTACACACTCACTGGATTTCAGAGCCTGGGAGTAAGCTGGGAACATGATTCATTCCAGCAACAATAGTCTGTAACTGTTTCTGGCCAGACGGGATAAATTTCTTTACTATGTCTGTTCCTCTACTAATTTCAAGTGCTTTAGGCTAGCTTATGCTGCAGAGACATCTCTCTCGAATGGGTGGAGAATAGACAGTCAGTTGTCCACAGGGACTTCTGCTTCCAAATCAGTTTCTGAAGCTTCTATTACTAGAAGAAAGTTCAAGCACTTGCCATTGAGTACACCAGCCAACACTGCTGTGATCCAGGGAGACCCAGAGGAATTGGGCAGTTTGTTGTATGGATAGGAGGATCATGAGAAATCTCCTCAAACAAGGGATCCCAACATCTTCAGTTTGCAAGGTGATAGAGACCCACTTCCAAAGGCTCTCCTGCAACTCCTCAAAGACCAGTTAGTTGGAATCAAGGACCAGGATTAGATATCGTCTTTCACATTATAATGACATTACCTAAGTCTTCCACTCACAAAGTAATTTTTGACTTCCCTAAAAGACACCATAATTAATTCAAGGCTCACTGGTCACTTGTGACTTAGCCAATGAACGTGCCTTAAGGTAGAGTAATAGAAACTCTATGAGGTGAGATATATCTGTGGTTTCATTTTTATAGGCTGAACTGTATTCTCCCTCAAATCTTTATGTGAAGTCTTAACTTCTGGTACCTCAGAATATGACTGTATTTTGACATATGGTCTTTAATTAAGTTAGAATTAGGTCATTGGGGTGAGTTCTGAACCAATAGGACTGGTGTCCTTACAAGATGGGGAAATTTCGGCCAGCTTTTCTGCTGGAGAGAAGATCATGTGAAGACAGCGAGAAAACACAGAGACCTGCAAGCCAGGAAGAGAGGCCTAGAACAGATCCTTCCCTCAAGACCCTCGGGAGGAACCAACCCTCTGAGACTTTAATCTCAGACTTCTAGCCTCCAGAACTGTGAGAAGCTCTGTTGTTTAAGACACTGTGCCTGCGATACTTGATTACAGCATTCCTAGAAAATCAACACAATAGTCCACCTTGAAGAAAAGCAGGTACAATGTATCAGATATCCCTTAGCTGAAGGACCCCAGTTGCCCTTCTTGACTCTTAGGTTTTTCTTGTTCATTTAAGGGGGGTAAAAAGCATCCTGCCATTATTTCAGGATAGAGATACGTATGTAACACCAAATATCTTTAGAGATACATATGTAATACCAAATATCATACAGAGATACATATGTAATACTAAATATCTTCTCTAAAAGTTTGGGCCAATATCCCTCCCCTCTCCAGCCACCTCCTCTACCCCATCACCAACATACAAGCATGTTAGATCTGCTTTGCCAGAGTGGTTACTTCTCTCCATCTTTAACTTACACATGCACTTGAGGATCAATGCCAATGACAGCCCAGCCTAAAGCAAAGAGGAAGCCTGAACACTATCTAGCCAATTTGGTCATCCTAATTTACAGAGTCCATCTACAAATGGAGTGTTCAGGGGTTGATACCACTAAAGGCAGGAAACCACCTATTTTCTTAGTGACAACATACCATAGTGGTTAAGCGCCCTGGCTCCAGAGCCAAAATGTCTGTCTTCAAGGCTCGGCTCACCTATTACTAAGTTGTGCAATGCCTCAGTTTCTTCATCTGTAAAATGGCGATGTTAATCATTACCATTATTCAATGGATTCCATTTGAGGATTACATGAGTAAAGACATTTCATGCCCTGGATATAGCATCTGACATAGAGCATGTCCTCAGGAAGTGTTAACTAGTCTTACGATTATCATCCTTTATACTTTGCTTAGGAGCCACTCATGTACTAATAGCTCTGATTATGGTGAAAGGAGGCAGGAAAGGGCAAGCAATTCAATAATAAAGATATAGGGCTACTGCTATTATTTCTACTACTGCTATTACTACTACTACTGCTACCATTGTTGTTACTATGAAGAATAGCTGCCATGAGTTGAATCCTTACAAATGGTGATTCACTAAAACTTTTACCTATATTTTATGATTTGCTAATCACAAGAACACCTGTAGGTGTAAGAGATCAGTCAGGGTAGTGGGAAAAATTATAGGAAAGACACAAACCTTCTTAGAAGGCCAGAAGATTTTGCAAAAGCTTGGGGAAAAAGAGTTATGGATGAAGGCAGCCTAATCCTCTTAGGTTGACTAATAGCAAACAGCAGATAACAAGGGAACAGTAGAGGAGTTTATCTAGATAAGCTTGTTTACCTATTTCCCCAGAAACCAACCTTTGATCATTCACATGCAGGACCGCTCTCTGCTTGAGGGGTTGGCAGTGTTAATAACCCACAAATAATGTTTGCTTGAGACTTTTGTTATTAAATCTGTTCTAAAATAAATGCAAGCATCTCCAGCATATGGGGGCTGCATGGCCAGACTCCCTCTTTGGGGTCTGTAAGCCGTGGGGTCCCCTAGTCATGTTCTCACAGGAAAAACACCTGTGTCTGCAAACTTCTTTCATCCGTTGCTTAGCCAGAGTCTGTGGGTCAGATTGGGCATGTAGACAATTTCTGTTATTATTGAGCTCTGTGTATACATGGAAACAGAATAGATAAGTAACATGCTCAGGTGGCACAGCCAGTAAGAGGAGAGGCAAAGCCTTAACAAAAGGTCCACTTGGCTGAAGGCCAGTGCTGCTGGTTGCCCACCTCACACACTCCCACTTTCAGGAGGCAGCCATATCTTGTTCATTTCTCATCGAAGCACCCCAAGTTGCAGTACCTTAAGCATCCAAGAAAGGGAAACCAGCATCATAGGCATTTATAAAATGTACCAGTTATGTGAATGATTAGTAGAAATTTATTCCATAACCCTTGCATCTCAGCTCACCATCTAATGTCCACAGAAATTCAGCACAGCATGCCCAAAGTCAAATAAGGGATATAGGCATGGCCAGGTATGGTGGTTCATGCCTGTAATTCCAGCAATTTGGAGGGCTGAGGTGGGTAGATCACCTGAGCTCAGGAGTCTGAGACCAGCCTGGGCAACATGGCAAAACACCATCTCTACAAAACAAACAAACAAACAAACAAACAAAAAATTAGCCAGGCAGGTGGTACACACCTGCAGTCCCAGGTACTCAGGAGGCTGAGGCACGAGAATTGCTTGAACCCATGGGGTCAAGGCTGCTAGTGAACCAAGATCATACCATTGCACTCCAGATTGGCAATAGAGCCAGATCCTGTCTCAAATAAATAAAAAAGAAAAGAAAAAAGAAAAAATATAGGCATACCTCATTTTATTGCACTTTGCAGATATTATGTTTTGTGTTGTTGTTGTTGTTGTTGTTGTTGTTGTTGTTTTTAACAAATTGAAGGTTTATTTTTCCATTGCTAGAGCACAGGCAGAGTAGATTTCACATAATTCTTAAGGCCACTAGAATTTTCAGAATTGTAAATGAGCTTTGACTTCAACTTAAAGTCACCAGCTGTATTAGCTCCAAACAAGAATCAGCCTGTCCTTTGAAGCTTTGAAGCCAGGCATTTACATCTGTCCACAGCATGATATGCTGAATATTTTAGTCCTGATATTGAGACCTACTCCTCAGGAGAAAAGATTTCTTTTGAGATATTACTGCTCATTGATAATGCACCTAATTATTCAAGAGCTCTGATGGAGATGTATAAGGAGATGAATGTTGTTTCCATATCTGCTAGAACAACAACCATTCTGTAGTCCATGGATCAAGGAGTAATTTTGACTCGCAAGACTTATTATTTAAGAAATATATTTAATAAGGCTATCACTGCCATAGTGATTCCTTTGATGAATCTGGGCAAAATAAATAGAAAGCCTTCTGAAAAAGAATCACCATTCTAGATGCTAATAAGAACATTCGTGACTTACGGAAGGAGGTCAAAATATCAACAGGAGTTTGGAAGAAGTGAATTCCAATGCGCAGGGATGACTTTGAGGACTTTAAGACTTCAGTGGAGGAAGTAACAGCAGATGTGGTGGAAATAGCAAGAGCACTAGAATTAGAAGTAGAACCTGAACATGTGACTGAATCGCTGCAACCTCATGATAAAACTTGAATGGATGAGAAGTTGCTTCTTGTTGGTTAGCAAAGAAAATGGTCTCTTGAGGTGGAAGCTACTCCTGGTTAAGATTATGTGAGCATTGTTGAAATGACAACAAAAGATTTAGAATAGTACATAAACTTATTTGATGAAACAGCAGCAGAGTATGAAAGGATTAACTCCAATTCCAAAAGAAGTTCTACTCTGGGTAAAATGCTATCCAACGGCATCACATGCTACAGAGGAATCTTTTGTCAAAGGAAGAGTCAGTCAATACAGCAATCTTCATTGTTGTCTTGTTTTAAGAAATTGCCACAGCCACCACAATCTTCAGCTATCAGCACCCTGATCAGACAGCAGCCATCAAAGCTGAGGCAAGACCCTCTACCAGCAAGAAGATTAATACTCACTGATGGCTCAGGTGATTACTAGCATTTTTTAGGAATAAAGTATTTTAATTAAAGTAGGTACACATTTAATTGACTGCAGTGTAAACCTAACTTTTATATGCACTAGAAAAAAAAATGTGTGTTACCTGCTTAATTGTGATATTCACTTTGTTGTGGTGGTCTGGAGCTGCGCCTGCAATATCTCTGAGGTATGCCTGCAAAACATCTTGTTTTGAGGATTTGCAGAGCAAGAAATGCCACTTGCCATCAATTAATCTCAGGAAGTGAACTAAATGACCTGCTACAACAGAAACACAAAAAGCTTGCCTTGAAGACAACAGCCTAAAGCAAAACCACAAATCCCTTTTCTAGCAAACCTGCTGTGAGGAAGCTGATATTATATTTTAAAGTGCACAATTTCCCTTACAGGTAAAGACAGCAAATCCCAGTTCGTTCTGTGGCACTGGGTTCAGTGCTAGACTTCAGAAATTTGCATTAAAGTACAAATAACCAACCAAACAGACAAAAATGTTATGAAAAAGGAAAGTTACAAAATGGCTGGGAAATTGCATTCTTTTAGCTGTTTGATTTTCAAGACCTCGTGTCTTATCATATGATAAGGCCTTTTCTGTCATTATGAGCATCCCATCTAAATTAAGGATACCCTACAGTGGTCTCCCTGGGAGATGGAAGGCTTGATTAAAAGGAGATGAATTTCTCATCCCTCTGCAGGCCTGTTATCCAAGCTGCAAATACTGACTTTATTGAGCATCTATTATGTAAGGCACCATGACGGTGCTAACAGGACATTTCTCAAGCTTCACAGTTTGGCTCGAATGTTCCTCATACAGTCATCACCCTGAGCAACCAGAGAGGCTGAAGTTATTTTCCCTTCCTAGAAACTTCTAGAGATGCTCCTTTGGCAACAATAATTTCCATGTCTGTTTTATTTATTAGATGGTGAACTCTTCAGGGACAGGGATCTATTTTGCTCTTCCATTTATTTCTAGAATCTAGCAGAGGATGCAGCCAAACTAACAAAAGGAACTGATGAATCATCTCTAGTCCCCGAATACTCTGTAAGCAGTCAGCAGAGACTCAGCATACCTTTCGTGTGCAGTGAAAACCCATTTACCTTTGATATCTTGCAACAATTTGTTTTTGAACAGTCAGGGTTCTTGCTTCATTTTACATGTAAAGGGACTATGTATGAATTAGGACACGGAGCATTTGCTATAAAAAGGGCATTGTGATGTGAAGGACAACTCTAAATTACGTCTCTAACCAGTCAAGGCTGCCTGGAGTTCGCCTGGAGCCAGCTGCTGTAACTAATCAGCAGGGAGGACTGTGATGGCAACAGTGGTCGAGACAGATGTTCTTAATTAATTAAGCAACTATTTAGTTCTCCAATGCAATGTCTGAGCAATTCTAAGAGATGGGCCCCTATCACTTCAAGCTCCTCTCACTGCTCTGATTTGTAAAAAGAGTGGTTCTCAAACTGTGGCCCAGAGCAGCCACATCAGCATTACCTGGAAGTTTGATAGAAATACAAATTTCCAATCCCCAGGCCAGATCTGCTGAATTAGACTGTGTAGGGCTGTGGCCCAGCAAGCTATATTTTAACAAAGTCCTCCAGGTGATTCTGACACCTGCTAAATTATGAGAACCACAACTATAAAGTTTTGGCCAGGTGGAGAATCTGTATGTCTTGTGTATATCCCACCCAAGTTAGCAGTTGTCAACAACACACAGATTATGAGGGTGTAGTTCTATTCAGCAAAACCAGGACTGCAGTGAGGCAAAGGAGGTGCTTAGGGTGCAAAATTGAAGGACGCACCTTATATTCTGGGTGCCTACCTTGATTCTCTGTGACTCTGTGGGACTCAAGGCATTATGTCAACACTCGATTCTTGATGGGATTTTACTGACTAGATGGTGCACTAATGACTCTCTCTTGCTGACTTCTCTTCCCATGAGATAATCAGCAAATAAATTTCAACAAGCAAATTATATACCAGTTCTTGCAAAGTGTGATACTTACAACTCAGTGTTGTACCCTTCTCTAACAACATGGTATCTAGTTGCTAAGACGCTGAGCACAGTGTTGGAGTGTCAGGCCACACAGGTGTGTTTCAGCCTGTATCAGACACAGGAGGCTGGATTAGGTCTCAGGTGGTCTCCTCAAAAAGGCTCATATTTGAGTGTTCAGCACCATAAATGGTTTCAGCTGGATCTGCCTCATTCTTGGGTGCCTTGGCTTCTAGGTGATTACTATTTCCTGATACTTTTCAAGAATCCTGACTTTTTGGACTCTGGCTCCAGCCTTAACTCATCCTTCAATAGGACTTCCATTCTCCTGATAAGGACCATCACCCCTGAGACACCACTGCCCGCCATCCTGCCCCCATCTCCTGTCGGATGGCCATCCCTAGACCCACACTGGCAAAACTCTCAGGCCAGGGTCTAGCCAGCCTGGCAGAACTAGGGTTGTTTTCGATTTCTCTGCATCTGTCTACTTGCATTATTTTCCCTGCTGCCACCTAAGATGTCATCTCATGTTAGGCAGCCAGCATTCTCAGAAGGAGGAAATTGTTGCCTTTATGTTTGGGAGACAGCCTGGAGAACCAACATGTTCATGAGTCCTAGGGAAGGTTGTACAAGATACTCTTGAAACGAGAGGACAGGGTCATGACCATATGCTGAGCATGAACTTGTCCAGGGATGTGTGTGGTCCACCCAAGCCTTGGTACCACGACACCAACTATTTCTTTCTTCTCCAGTCCTGGGGGAAGCCTGTCATAGGCTATCAGTTTGTGCATTAAGAGGTGAATTTACGTAGCTAAGCTGTCCCTGCCTTCCTTCTTTCTTTTGCCCAGTGGAAGGAATTGTGAGGGTGGCATTATGCCCCCATCTCTGACATGGCTCAGGCCATTTTGCCATTTTCTATTACTAGAATCTTTCATGCTGGCAGGCTCTGATGTGGGAAGTCCTACCGAAAAGACCCCATGAAAGGTTTGAATCAAAAGAGAGGCGATGAGACTTAACAAGCATATGAGTTTATTTCACTTAATGACCAAGAGATGGCCAAGAGGAAAATCTGTTTTCCTCAAATCATATTTTGCCTCCTATTCAGCAAACTAATGTCTAATATTTTCTGGGTCTCTTGACATGAAACTCTCCTCAAAATGTTCGATTTCTCTGTTTTGGGTGTTGTCAATTATCCTTGCTAGCCCAGCTGGGCGCTATGTGTGTAAATTGTCCACCTGATACAACCTACATAAATCCTCATGGCTCGTGCTACTCTATCTCACTTCAGGTCTCAGGACTGATGTCAGGAATGATGTGTGTCCTTGGGAAAACTGTCTATCCCAGTCCTGATCTACTATTCTACAGCAAACCCTGAACAGCTTAGCACCCAAATGGCCTTGGCAGAGACTGGGGTTGGATGGGCCTTCTATTTCACACCTCTGTGCTTACGTAGTACATGTCTCAGAAATATCCTGATGGAGGACTCCAAACCTTCTCCTCTCCTGTCACCAATGATTCTCCCAAAATACAAGTTAGGTTATCACCTCCTAAAAAACCGTAAAGGATTCCCCAATGCCTATGACAAGCAAAGCCTTCATGATTGGGTGACAGAGTACTCTTACATTCTCCACTCCATCTAGGCCACTCCAAAGATCCCTGTCTTCAGCCACACCAAGGTATTTACTATCGTCTGAGTACAGTCCCTATTTCCTCCATCTTCCTAATTAGGTAAAACTTACCTAGATTTACCAGACTTTACATCTCTGTGCCTCAACATCCTTACCTGTAAAATGGGGCCAATAGTAATACCTACTTACAGAGTTGTAGTTAGGATTCAGTGAGTCACAGGCATACACAGTCTCAGAATAATGCCTGGCATCTGGTAAACTTAAAGAGGTAATACTATTAGTAGAGCATTCTCCTCATTGTATGGCACTAGGATCAATAAGACCTCCTCCTAAACCAGGCTCAGCCTCCCAAAGCAGAGGTAATGACAGCTCTTTCTGTTCTCACAGCCCATGCCAGTGGAACCCCCAACTTGTTCTTACTCAGTTCTGTGCTTGTAAGTACTTGTCTTCTCTGTTCAACTATAAGCATTTTGAAGACAGGGATCTGGTCTAATCCATTAGACTATGTGGAAGTTCTTTAAGGGATCTAAAGTCTAGCACACTTGAGATCCCTTAAAGAACTTCTACAACAACTTGCACATAGTAGGCTCTCACTGAATATTTGCTGGATGGGAATTAATTTGAGAAAATGATTAAAAGCAGGCAAGCACACAGACTTTTTGGATTCTGTGGGAGCATTCAGTGTGAGAACCCAGGCATTTACTCCATACCGCCTACCCACTGGAGAAATCTCACCACCCAAAAAGCATTTGTAAATGCAACTACTTGAAGATGGCTTTGGAATAAACTGAATGTGATCATAACCAGGGATCTTGAATGGAGATTTCAGGAACCCATAAAAATCTGCTTCAACTATAGTCAAAACGGGATTCAGTGTACTTTTATTTTTTCCCTAGAGAGACTTCCTAGAAAGTTTTCATTGAATGTTCATAGGTTTGGGAAGGACCCCAAATTAAGAACTCTTGACTTAGGCATTTAGAGACAAAGTGTGTGCCCCTGCTAAGGCTTTACAAATGAGGAAAGAGGTAGCTATCCTTACAAGGCACCACCCCACTAAGCAGGGAGAACTGGGCAATGGGTTCTTGATGATTTTAGAGGAATCTAGGAGAGGCTTCTTCAATAATTCCACATTAAAAGATCAGCAAGGAAAGGAAATAACAGGCAGGGGGAGTTGGGGACTCAGGAGCCTCCATGGCTCACTCCTCCTTGGCAGATGTGGAGCCAACATTTATCCATCATTACATGCGTGTCCTCGGCTTGGGGCCCAGACACTCGCCATTCGGCTCTGTCTGGACGTGAAGGTTATTTTCTGTCGAGGTGACTCAAAAACAAACTTCCTCAGGATCCAGACATACAAACGAGGCTGTTCACCTAATGATCCTGCAGAGAGTTAAGTGACACTTAAACACTAGCGGAAGCCTGATACCAGAACAAAGGGGAGACAAAGTCCATTAGGGCAGAGTCCCCGTTGCATCTCCTGCTGGCAGATGATTTGGAAGGAGCGTTCACGCAGGAGGCTGTTTTATTTGCAGAAGCCACAGTGGTAAATTAAAGCCCATCCTAGCCCATTCTGGGCTCTCCAGTTCCTCTTGGAGCTATTCCTATTGCTGCCCATAGGCCACTAAAACCTGCCCACATTCAGAATGATTGATTTGCTCAAACTTCAAGCCACACACTCATGTCGAACAATCCACTTCAAATAAGTCATTAGCTTCCTTCATGGATTTTTCAGGTCAGGAGGAATAGGACCTGAAAGTCCCATCTATCAGAGAGTAGAAAACAGATGGTGGAAGAGGTGGGGGCCACTGGAAAAGCCACAGGGAGCTGGGGGAGCCCTTGTTTTCTGCCAGTCGACAAAAGGGATTTAGCAACAATGGACCCATGACTTCATTGCCAGTGCCAGATACTCAAATGCAAACCAAAGGGCCCTGGGGTCTTTCTGGACATTGGAAGTAAAGGGAAATGGAGAGAGGGCTCAGTAGGGGCCCATCTTTGCTCCCAGATCAGATAGAGCAGGCGTCCCCAAACTACGGCCCGCGGGCTGCATGCGGCCCCCTGAGGCCATTTATCCGGCCCCCCCACCACACTTCAGGAAGGGGCACCTCTTTCATTGGTGGTCAGTGAGAGGAGCACAGTATGTGGCGGTCCTCCAACAGTCTGAGGGACAGTGAACTGGCCCCCTGTGTAAAAAGTCTGGGGACGCCTGAGATAGAGGATGTGGAGCACCTGAGACATAAAGAGACACGGTAAAGGAGAGTGTTGAAGACTTTCTCACTTGTGATGGGATGACCGATTCCAGCTGGGTGCGAGGGAGACCATGGTGGGCTGGTGGGATAAGGCATCCCAGAGACAGGAACTGAGGCCTTAGCAGCAGCCCAAAGGGAACCAACACAAGAAGCCTGAGTTCTGTAGCTTGGCAAGTTTCCACTCACCACCTGACCCACGTTTAGCAATTCTGATGTAGCATGAAGCAGACAGCTCCAGCCCAGGATGACTGCCTCCCTCAGCCCCTCTCCGGCAGGGAATGAAAGCAAGATCCACTTTGAAAATTCTCCCCCATCATGCAAACTGACATAGGCATGCTTTTCAAAAACCCACAGCCAATCTGTTGATCATTACTTATTTACAAAGGCCTTCGGGCAGAAAGTCCTGTAAAAACCATACTTGATACGATACACACTAGCTTTTTCTGCTTGTGGAAAAAAAGTCCCCCCAAGGCTACCTCAAACCATCACTTTCTATTGCACATAAAATGTAGCGTGTAACACTAAAGTATTTAATATATATGGTATAATACATCTACAGGAAAGGCATTTGTGTAGAAGTATGTTTCCCTGGATTTGGTAATTTGATGTTTTGCTGAAGGCTACGACTTAAAAAAGCCTCCACCTTATACAGAAGACCTGTCATCTTGGTACCCAAGAGCCAACAGAATAAAGAAGTACCCTTAAGCAGCAAAACTTTGACACAGCTTTGAAGCATATGAAAACAGTATAACTCCTCAGAATTATTATTACTCAAGATCAAAGAAATGAGCCATACTTTACATAGCAAACAGGGACAGGGAATTTGGCTCCAAAGGTTTCAGATTTTTCAGACTTCTTTTTATTTATTTATTTGCTTCTCTAAATTTAGGCAGAGGAAAGTGCCTGGGCTTTTCTCTACTTTAAATGGGAATAACTATTAGCATTAGATAAGGCGATTACCTAAAGGTGAGTAAATAGGAAATGAATGCTGGCATGACAACTGGCATCATAAAAACAAAAAGCTTGGCAGTTGGCACATTTTATTCCTCCTCATAAACTGTAAACAAGCATGTAAATCAGCAACACCCAAGGAAGGCTGGGTGAATGGTGAACGGGAAGGCAGAGGACTTTTATGGAAACATTTAACAGGAATAGATGGTGATGTGGAAAAGGACTGAGAACCTGTGCTTCCAACCACACGAACAAGGACTGTTCTTGCCTATTTTCCAGAAAGGTGGACATGGAGGGCCAGTGACATGCAAATGTGATTGAAGGTGGGGAATGGAAATCACTGTCGTATTTCAAAAATCAAAGGGAGGAGAGTGGCCAGTGGTCATGAAAAGAGAAAAGTAATGTCAAGATAGCAGGCATTTCACGGCAGTATCACGTAGGGTGAGCAGTGCAAATCTGAAGTCACTCCTAGTTTATTTGGATGTTAGAGAGTCAGGATGTTGGAGGAAATAAATGCTGGGATTGGCAGATCAATTGAAGACAAAAAAGGGAGATAAAAGGTGGATAATCCAAGAACAGAAAACTGCAGAACACTGGAAAAATCTGATTCCACTTGCTCTTTACTAGAGGAAGTCATAGTCAAGAAATAAAGGAGGAAGAAAGAGAAGAAAGGGAGGGAGGAAGAGGGGAAGAAGAGAATGAAGGGGAGGAGGGAGAGAGGGAGGGAAGGAAGAAAAGAAGGAAAGAAGGAAGGAAGGAAGCAAAGAAGGAAGGGAAGGAAAGGGAAGGGAAGGAGGAAGAAGGGAAGGGAAGGGAGGAAGGAAAGAAGGAAAGAGGGAAGGGGAGGGAAGGAACATCCACAGGCATACTGTATTTCATAATTAATACTGCTTTTAGCCTGAGCAGAACTGGATTACTTTTGAACTTTGCTTTGGCAAGTCCACAGATTATTAGACTTTTTTTTTTTTTATCAGTCAAAATCAATTAACAGAAATTTGATTTCAATCGACAGGATAAAAGGAAGGTAATCTTCAGGTTCATTTTTGATTGTGATGATACATCTCACATATGGCCTTAAGTACAGAAAACAGTCCTCGGAGGGACTCCAGCAGAAAGAGACTGCCGCAGGCAAACTAGCCACATGAGTTCCTCTGATTGGTTACCGCCGTCATTAGTGCCACTGCTGTTTAGGAACTACACACAGACAGGACATGGTGACAGCTAAGACTTTAAAGCCTATGTATTTTTCAAACAGCTTTTCAAACTGTTTTTCATGACAGAATTTTTTCAGCTCTATCATTAACTGCTGACAAGCTGACAGAATAAATACTCCAGCCTTTAAGAAGCCATCTAACGATCGCGCTCCCCTCCCCCGATCTGGGCTTGTTGGGGAGGGGAGGCTCTGGGCCTGGCAGGGTGAGGAGGGGGCGAGGGGAGGAAGAGAAGGGGCTAAGAGGGAAACCGTGTGCAAATCATGTGCAACGAGCCCCTCTCCTTACCTCATCAGCTTCGGCGAGGTGTTGGGTGAGTTCCGCATGCCTCCGTTGCGTTGCTTTTTTTTTGGTGATAGTGTTGACGGCTGCTCATCTTCAACTGGAAATACAGGCAGCTCATGAGATTATGAACAGTTTGAGGGCAGACTGTGAAATACAGGCAAAATATCAAAGGACACACACTCAAGGCTCAGTCACTCACTAGGAATTCATGGCTGTCTTTCAGGACCCAATGACAAAGACCAAATGTGTTAGTCAAAGAGGCCGGCTTAGAGAAGGTGAAGGCATCACCTCTTTACACTCCAGCCTTTGAACATGCACTTTAAATACACTAAAACAGTTTGTAAATACCCTGCCGTAAGAAAAAAAAAAAAAAAAAAAAAGAAATCACAATTTATCTGTATATCAAAAAAAAAAAAAAAACTTATCAACAATCATTATTCTTAGAGTTTATTTTGGTTACTTTGCTTTGCCCAGTAATCGAGTACGCTTTGTTGTAACCAAAATCAGAAACAAAATTGTATCTGAAATATCAGCATTTAAGTGCCAGCCTGCTGCTTCTCCAGATGAACCAACTTAGCTGGTTCCTAATCCCTGCATGCCAGAGAAAAAGCACTGAAAAGAGGCAAGGATCCAAGGCCTTGACAACCAATGTTTGTCAGGTCAGGGCACATTGGCACATGCTGGCTCAAGAATCCCCAGCCCAACTCAGTTCTTATCTCTCCAACCGCCAGTAGTGAGAGCTTGTGGGGCTGTGCCAATGGGGTCCTTTCTTAACCAATGAAGACAGGAGCACTGGGGCTGGTGAGGTTGGAGGAGAGCCCCGGAATGAAGGAGGAGGTTGCCATTGAATGAAATCTCTGATGATGCAGCAGGCAGCACAGGGGATTGGAAACCAAAAGCTGTTTTCCAAATGTCTAAACCACATAGATCGCTAAGCAATGTGAAGCTTCACTCAGAAACACCACAGCACACTCTACTGCTCTTGCCCAAAGTCACCCACTAATAAGCTTTGCAGATGTATTAGCCTGCATCATGCTTCTTTTTAAGACAACTGCTTGATAATTAGCAGATGCGAACCCAGCCCGTCACCCAAGGGCATCAGAGGCAAAATTCTAGTCCTCCTCTCCCCACCCCCACAATTCAGGCTAAAGCTGTAATTTCAAGAAGGAAAAATAGGATCTTCAGATTCTTATAGTTGACTGCAACACAGACTAGGAGGAAAGCACCACTGAAACTCGGAATGCACGGCAGTTACCTTAAAGCTAAGAAGAGAAATATTAGCAGTGATGACATCAAAAGAAGCTTGATATATGTTAATGGTGTAGGAGTCTTAGATGGGGGAGAAAATGCCATGTCAGCTACTTGGTATTATCCAGGAAGACCCATATTAGAGCATGCATTATATGGTACTTCCCTGAAAACCCTAAATAAATTTAGTAGGTTATGATACATGGTTCTAAAGGGATTTCAATAATCTAACTACCCTCCAAACCTGCTTCAAAGTATTACACATTTTACACTCTCCTATCCTACTGTCAGTCTGGTCTTGTCTAAATTCTGGCTAAGAAAAAGGAAATGACTATAGTGTGAGGGGAGAGTGAGATCAGAAGAAATGAAGGCAAGAAAGCACCTGCAAACGCCCGTAGCCCACCCCCTGTACCACCTGCAAACGCCCACAGCCCACCCCCTGTGCCACCTGCTCCCTCTGACACCCACCAGGGCCCACTCTCAGGCTGAGACCGTATCAGTCACTTAGAGCTCCAGGCAGAGACTATGTGGCTGGGATGATATTGCATCTTATCAGAAATGAGTATCCAAAGCAAATCACACAGAGACTAAACAGCACTTAAAAGATTAAAGGAAATAAATACGAGCCACATAAATGGTATTGAAAAAAATCACTTAGAGTTGATATGCATCTCTCGGCAAGCAAACAGGCACTCTGAGCTCGACCTGAATTCATCTTCCTTTCATGGGATGGGGACCAGGCATCTGAGGCAATAATGGGGTAGAAAGGCTGTGTGTGTGCGTGTGTGTGTGTGGGTGTGTGTGTGTGTTTGTACTTTCGCCCTTTCCCCATCTTAGAATGCAGTAGAAAGTCTTGCACTGCCTAGACCTATAAGACAAGGTCATCTTTTAATATGGGCCACTTGCAATTGGTGTATTGCATTCAGGGTGACCTAGATTGGTTGTGTAGCATGCTGGACCAAATAACATGTGTGTGTTTGTGTGCGTGCATGTGAGTTGCTCTAGTCAGGGTGCAGGCTCTGTTTTTCTCATCTTAAGGTTATAATTCAGTTAGCCTTCTTAAGGTTATAAACCCATATCCAGAGGTCTTTTATCTAACCTAGTCTATCATGGTTAGCTTTTTTCAGGGTCACCAGATGTTACCATGGTTGTGTCCAGTTACACAGTGAATCTAGATGAGTTAAGACCTGAACAGAAGTCATCCTCCCTAGCTTGTCTGTGGGATTCGTTTGCTTAGCCTTTGCTTCCCTGTTGGCACTGGGCCTATAACAAATAATCTTCTTTGGTTAAGTGGCCATTATCTTTACACTTCATCACTAGCTGTTTACCTACCTGATCTTCAGATGGGAGAGTTGCAAGTTAATACCTGTTAGCCAGCTCCAAGGAGACACCTCATTCTGGTAGAAAAGTTGTGCCTCTTCTATGTAAAGAAACTATTTATTTTCATTGCAACTCAGAAAGATCATCCATCATAATCATACTGCATTTAAACAGATTCGTTCTCCAAAATGAAACTTGTGCTTAAAGGTTTCCTCCTGCACTCACAGCCTGAAAATGCAGATCTGTTCCCTGAAGAGACAGGGGAAAACGTCTCCAGCTTAAATATATGAACGCTATGTAATGGAGACCATTACATATGGCTTAGGTCCCTCAAGAGAAGTAGCGATAACTTCTTTCTCATAAGTAGGATATAAACTATATTTAATTATTAGCCTTTATATGGATCCTATCAATTTCTGCATATTTAAAGAAAGCAGATCTAGGAAAACTTTTAGTTAAGCTATAAAATATAATTTTCATTTCATGGCTTCGGTGACTACATGAGAGGAATAAAAATGGAATTAAAAGGGAGACCTAAATTTACTCACTTTCATGAAAGACAAATGTGTTGAAGTAATGGGCCACTACTTCATGATGATGCGCATTTACAAGCTCTTATTTAACCCACATTTTGGCTAATTACAATACACCTCCATCTCTGGCACTTTCACTTGCCTTCGTGCTGCGGAAGCCACATAAAGATACGATCCTTTAAAGAAACCTGACTTCTTTAGAACACAAACAAGTTCAGGAATCTAACGTGGAATTTTTATAGGAGCTGAACTCCATCCAGTCTCCAAGTACTCATAAAATTCAAGGGCTTGTTTTTGCACATCCCTAAGTATAACACTTAATGTGCTGTTGTAACTTCCCGGCGCTCCCTTGTCTAATAGGCACTGAATCTAACAGTTTTACAGTTTGGGAAGGCTCAGTGCTAGAAAAATGTCAGGCAAGTCTAATGAGGCTTCAGATCCCCTGGTTTGCGCTAGAGTTTAATTTAAAGTTACAATGATGTTTTAACATGTTTGCTTATACTTGACTAAAGAGGATACGTTATTTCAATGACATAACCTCCAGACAATGTTCTGGGAATTGATTTAAGATGTGGTGGTAATTCCAACAGCCTTAATGCAGAGTTGAACATCTGTAACAACATTTTACTCGACTTTTCATCAGCTTTCTGTTTTAAAGCAAAAGCAAGGCAACGTCTTCCAGAAACCCTGGCCAGAACTCTGGGTTTACTTCAAAATGATCATACATTTTACTAGATTTTTTTTTAAAGAAATCTCTTCCTTTATCAGCCTCGCCAAATTGCAAACACTGTGTTAGGGTTTACCAAAGCCTCTTTACGATCTTTGGAGTGAAATGGGGCAATGATTGCAACTCCCAGCCTTCCGTAATTCAGTCTAATGCCTACATAGGATGGGCCTGATGTTCAGCTCTAGCCTGAGGCACATTCTCTCTTCCCTGTTTCCTCAGTGAGATTTAAGGGGATGATGCCCTTTAAGGCTTAAAGGTGAGTTTGTTGGCCGGAGTTAAAAAACAGTTCAAAGCAAATAAACTTGGAAATGTAATAAAAGGCAAACAACTCATAAACATGAGCCAACCACTATCTCCATTATGTTATTAATCACCACATCTGGAGAAACCCACATCTGAACACACTTAGCAGGTCATTAGTAATGTCATATTCACACTGGAGTCACTCAGAGTAAGAGTCATGCAAAGTGGTTTGAACACAAAGGCATCTAGCTAACAGGGCTTCCGACTAATGTCTTGTGCAAGCCGCCAGTTTGCGGGTGGGGCCGTTTTAACTATCATTAATTGTTTTTATGGCTTTCCCTTTTGGTGTTTTGCTGCCCAGCAAGCTAAATGCAAGCTGAAATCCACACGAGTGCATCTCTCTTCTTCAACTGAGCTTAGCATGGTAAAGTAAAACATTATGGGGTGCAGGGCAGTGATTAAAAATGGGGATGGTTCCCAGTCCTCCTTCACCTGGCTCGATCACAAGCCGAGAATTGGGAGTTTCCTTCTTGAACTCAAATGGGTCTTTGGGATAGCGTGATCTAGCTGCAACCTTGACTGCCAAACAATAAGGAGAAAAGAAAACGGATATTAATTCTTAGTGAAATTTTTTTTTAGAAAAGTTCCAAACCAATTTTAACGTTGAATAGCTTTGAATCAAAATGGAAGCTTCTTCACAGCTGAATTGCCTTTTTTTTTTTCTTTTCTTTCACCTTGATGAATTCCTGCAATTCTTTTTGCTTTTTTATTGTAATGGATGTCAGTAGGGATAATACTTCTGGAAATTCAGAGGACAATCTTCTTGGTATAACTTCCAAAAATATACAAAGTTCCCCGTCAGCCCACAACATGCTCAGACACAGAAAACTCGGTGTAGCAGCAGGATCAGACCCATTCTCTCCTAAAGTCTCCTAAAAGCAATTCCTCTGAATAATCACTATATTCCAAGTCATCAGTCCTAGGTGTTAAACTTTTGCTGTCTGTCTCAAACCGCGGGCATGGTCAGCCCCCTTGGTTGTGACATCAGTGCCTAACATTAAATGCTGTGAGTCTGCCACTCCTCAGAAAGAGTGACGCACAGCATTTCCTTCTGCCATCAGTGACACCAATGAAAAGTGGGTGTTTCAAATGTTGTTTTACGAAAATTAAGGGTAAGGAGTGAGGGTAAAATTCCTGGAATTTTGCAACAGCCGTGTTGCAGAATGTAATTCACCATGGACAAAACTCCAAAGCTGACCTAACCTCTCTCTGGGATGACCGTCTAAGACTCTCACCAGAAAGTCTGGGCAAGGTAACTCTCCAGGTCTTACCCTGTGGCCACAAGAATGCAATCTTTGGATTGGAGGAGGAAATGGTGCCTGGCTGTTTCTCACAGAAACTGGACTAGTGAGAGGGTGTGACGGTTTCCTTAAGCTATGATGGGAAAACAACAAAAATGATAACCCATTGGCGGTGAACAACTTATACCGAGAATTCGGTAGTATGCTTGCTGTAAAGGAGCACTTGACGGCTGTTTCAGGATGAACCCCACAGTGGGAAATGCCATGAGTCCATCAGCGAGGCTGAGCTGCTAAGGACCACTAGGATCAGGTAACCCAGGCAATGGAGCCAAGTTCTACTAGGCCTAGAGAGCAGTGGGCGGTACCAGGGTGCAGAGGAGTTAAAATGGGTGATGTCCTTGGAATGACAGTTTCTCGTCTGACAACCTTGGGATAGCATATATCACCAAGAAGTTTGATAAGCACTGAAGTATCTTAATAAAAATCAACTATAAATCTATTTTTGAAATATCATGACTAATATATATATATTTTTTTCTGAGACAAGGTCTTTGTTGCCTAGGCTGGTGTGCATTGGCACTATCTTGGTTCACTGCAACCTCTGAGATCATGGCTAGTATTAATCAACAGATTAGGAGAAAAGGAAAGATGCTGACCATCAAAAGCAACCCCAACAATCATAAATATCTCAAACATATAAACCTCTCTAAAATTAAACAACCACATTATCATAGACATTATCCCGGCAGGATAATTTCACAACTTCTAGCTGGGAAATAGGAAATACATTTACTTGAAAAACCTGATGGGTATCAGTTTTCTTTTTAAAAATAATCTGTCATTATGAAGAATAAGAATTTAAAACAATTCTAAGCAACCTGTACCACCCTAGGACAGGCATAGGGTGTGCCCACCCCATCGTAGGCTGCCAGGGCAGGAAAGGAGGGCTTGTTGGAGCTTCTGCATTTCTGGCTTTTGTAGAGCTAATAGGAGAATGGGAAGAGAGACTTTAAGGAACAATAGGTTATGTAGAAGTTAATCATAGGGTATATTTCTGGCTCTATTCACTGCCTAGGAAACCTGAATTATGTAAGTTTGAGTCCATCAACACAGAGTACTGAAAGAATTCAGCTCCTACATTGGAGAGAGAAAAAAATACTATATAAATTTATTAACAGAATCCACAGGACCCTGAATGCAATGTTCTCTACAAAATACTATGGGCCTAATGGATCTCTAGAATCCAATTGGGTAAATTAGATGTCCCCATGGTACCCACGCTGTGGGCCCCCAACCCCAATCTCAAACTATGTTCTGTATGCATCCTGAGGGGAGCCCAGCATGCACCAAAGCCCCCATATGTAGAACTGCACCTCACATATGCACCAAAATCCCCCGTATCTAGCATCGCACCCCATATATGCACCAAAATCCCCATAGCCAGAATCGCAGCTCTTGTATCTTCACTATAGACTTGACCTGTTAGAATCATTGCCAGCACTCTGCCCTGCTCAGTATTCAGTAGAAAATACTTTTGGAATTTTCTGGTTGCCTTTAGCCCTTTTCTTTTTCCCTGGAATAGACTCCATTGCCTCAAGGGCAAAGAAAAGTCTCAAACAAAGATGACTAGGTGTTAGTTTCCTAGAGATGAGACACAATGATGAACAAGGGAATTCTAAGAGGAAATGCACAACGGAAAAGAGAAATACAAGGACATCCCTGAATTTTTGCTATGGAGTTTGGAGAACGGGAAGGTACTAGGAGATGGGAGATCATTTTTACATTGCATCCAACCGGGAGGGGTGGGGCATGTAGCGAAGCCCAATACAAATAGCTCCTTTCCAAGTTTCCTTTCCTTCTCTCCCTACTCCCTACTCTTGAGACCAACCAGATGGTAAAGGCTTTGTGACCAAAAGTTAATCCCGACTCCTTTAGGTTGCCCTAGTACGTGCAGTCCATGTTTGTGAGGGACAACATCTAGAGTAGAGATATGACCTGCCATGTCCCCGGGCACCAACAGCTGCTTCCGTCTCATCTTTCTCAAGTTCAGGGGTCAGCAAACTGCCACCTGTTTTTCTACATCCCATGAGCTAAGAGTGTATTTACATTTTTAAGTTATTGGGGGGAAAAATCCAAGAATAATAATATTTTATAACCCATAAAATGATATGAAATTCAAATTTTGGTGACTATAAATAAAATTTTATCAGACCATAGCCACAGTTGTTGGTTTACCTGCAATCCCTGGCTGCTTCCATCTATAATGACAAAGTTGAGGACTTGCCATAGAGACCATATGGCTTGCAAAGACTAAGATATTAACTCGCTCACCTTTGAGAGAGAAAGTTTGCTGACCCCTGCAGTAGTTTAATCTTCTCACGTTTCCCTTGCTTTCCGGTTTCCACAAAGAACAATTTTCTTCCCAAGCTGCCAAGACAGCCAAATAACAAAAGAAATACACATGGATCTCACCTGAAGCGCACAGATCTGGGGATGTCAGAAGGAACAGAGGTAGTTTGGCCACTCTAATGTCCATACCACCCAACCCACTATTAGGCCTGCTGGTCTCCTTGTGTTTGAGGTCATGAGTCAGGTGAGTTTCATATTTTCCAGCTCAAGCTAAGTTAGATTCATCCACCCAGTACTTTGGGAAGCAAAGCAAACCACATCTACTGTGAGCAATTCCTCGAAGCTGTCAGCGTGTGCTGCCAGTCCACCCTGCAAGAGCCCCATACAAGACAACAGATTAACCATTAGACTAGATATGTTGAAAATATACAGCTTCAACCTTTCCCCAGCTAGCTCAGAGCGATATATAGATGATTATTTCAACCGTCAGCTGCCGCATAGATTTAAACCCCTGTACAATAACTCCTGGATTCATCTGCCCCTTGTCAAACTTGCACAGCTTTAGTTGGAGGATACATGGTGTGGCAGTTTCACTGTGAATCCAGAATGATCCAGACGGCTGCTGTCTCTTTGTTAACAGGAAGCCAAACTGATGAGTTTGTAATGCATTTCTTATCAAAGGTAGTTTCAGAAAAGAAAATGTGCCTCATCAGTTTGGCTAGAATTTCACATATACTAGATTATGGGCTTAATCAGAACATCTCTGTTATTTTCTTGAGGAAATAGATCATTCCACATCCATTCCATTAAATCATTTTATGCCAGTGAATTACGTATTTATGAATTTATAATTATCGTTGATTTTTCTTCCCTTTTTGCAGTTTACTTAATAAAATCATTAGCTGGAGCCTACAAAGCAATGGCACTTAATAGATACAAGCATACTAATATATTTTTAAGTGAATGCTGATCTTTTTGAGCTGTGTGTCTAAAATCATCATTGTGAATAAAAGAATTGTAATTTCCAACCCTTACATTTAACGAAGATGAAATGGACTGTAATGGAATTTATGGAGCCTGTAAAGGAACTCTTTTTCTAAGGTGGTTTATAATCAAATAGATTTGGACTTACTGTAGGTCAAATCACATCCCCCAATGTGTACCAAGGGAAAACGCCTGTAAGATACCCAACACTGCTCCTGGCACCCTGGAAGGGCTCACACCCATGGCTGCAGCTACTAGGTTCCTGGTGTCCTCACTGTTTCCACCCCTAGTGAATTCAGGACTTAAATGTCAGCTTTGAATTCAGTATTTATCCTGTCTTTACTTAAAATTATAACATTTTATTCATCCTGGATTTTTTTTATTTTGATATTTTAGAAAGATTTTATTGTGATATTTTGAAAATACTGCATGAAACTATCATTTATCTTGATTCCTGAGGTTTTGGGTCTCCACTTACATTTGGTACCCAAGGCAAAAGCTTCTCTCACCTCACCCTATTTCCAGCCCTGAACATCATTTCTCAAAGGTGTTCAAGGTACTGGCTCTGCCACCCCGCAGAACCGGACAAGGCAAATCTAAGACAAGAGTTATTTCTTGAGATCACTTCACGCTGTTTGCATGAGATTGTTAAGGAAGGCCCTGGCAACAAATGCTTCCTTGTGGATTTACAAATTGTCAGGCATCCAAAGGAGTGGAGAAAAGATCATGCTGCCTCAGGAATCTGAGATTTGCCACCTGCCCAGGGTGAGAAACAGAAAAGAGAGCCGGGGTCAAGTCTCTGGTGAACTTTCTTTCACATCCCACATCAAATTCTCCTGGTTAACACGGTGTTGATTTACATTTCCGCTTTGGGGTGAAAGTTTTTATTTGCTTACATATTTTGACACCAATGTTATTTTCTTTTTCTTTTTTTGCTCCTCCCAAACAGCTTCAAATAACCATGACTGGCAGAAGATGTCAATCATATTTCATTTCCATTTTCACTTTGCTGTTTACATTTTTTAAATTAATGCTTGCCCCAATGATTCTGATATTTAAAGACCAGCCTAGAATCTAATTTTGCATATGTGAAACTGTTTTCTGAACCATAATATCTTATATAAATATGAGCCACTATTATTATTAACATTATTACTAATGGCTCATCCAGAAATACCATATCTTCCATTGAGCCAGTGGTGTCAGGAGCCCCCTTAGAATTCTAATATATATTCCAGATGGGCACACTGATACTTTCTCTGAAACTCAGATAAAGGTAAAATGCATGGGTATTTAGTGCAACCCGGGTGCCCGATGAAGAATGTTCTGCCAGAACACTTTAGAAATACAGTATGCTTTTAACCTTGGGAGGTAAGGACCAGTCTGGATTGTGACTTTACACTAAACACAGCATTTAGTATATTTCATACGGGCATAATCACCCTCTATAGCTGCTCCTGAACCATAAAATCATTATCTGTATGCTATTATAATTTATCCTCAGATACATCTTGTGCAACATTTTATAATGCTAGTGTATGGTTGGGCCCTTTCTGGTGAACATTAGAGAACAAGGTGTGGAATGCAACAAAAGGGTTGGAAGGGGCTTGGGGATGCTCTTGCCTCACCCTCTTTTGCCTTAAAGCCGCACTCACACGCAGACCCCTGACCCAGGACCCGAGTCGGTTGACTTCTAATTCGGATCATTTGCCACCAGAATTCTGCCCGTGAGAACAGTGTGAGGATACGAGCTTCTAGAGTCAGGCCACCTGCACAAGTCCCAGCTCTGACCCTCTCGAGAGCTCTGATCTCAGTTACTCCATACCTCGATGTCCTATGATCTCCTGTGATCCCCACTGCACCAAGGAGGACGCCAAGTTTGCAAGATGCTTTGGGATTACACGACATAACCAGGGCTGCAGGCTGACAGCCTGAGGACCAACTACTGTCCCCAGTGTGCTGAGCTTGGCACCACCCTGCTGATACGCAGGGTTTCACATGTGGGACAATCTTTAAGTCTGAAGACTGTCCATAAAAACATGGATTTCTAACTTCTAATTAAAAATCTTGCAGAGGACTGAGTTTTCATTCCAAGGGGGTGCCTTTCTCCTGGGGCAGGAGCTTATCAGCTGCTCAAATGTCCACTGCTGCCTACTGTACCCCCAGGGATAAAGTAGGCACCCCATATTTTCATTTCTAGCCCTAGAACCAGTGACCCTCAAGTGTACCATCCCTGAGATAAAGATTTTAAGGCATGGGATATCCCTCCACAAATGTCAACTCATATTGAGTGGGTAGAGTGGTAAGAGGTACACAGGTCTTGAAGTCACACTGCTGGGTCTGAACCTAGGTATTTGGCAAATTATCTAACTTCAGTTTTCTTACCAATAAAATGAGAATTGGAGTACCTATCTAATAGAGTTGTTGTGGGAATGAACTGAAAATACGAAAAGCACTTAAAAGAATTCCTGGTGAGCTCTTTCTAATGCTATCCACGACAATTGCCTTGGCTTTGAAGAGTCAGAGTAATGAGAGTTCTCTGCTGCCGGGTCCAGGTCCTTCTCCACACCAGTCTGCCGTCTTTGGACATGGCGTAACTCACATGGGTCCATACTCTCTCTCCTGCCCCAAGCCAATGATCCAGTAACCAACCCTTAGAACGGGGTGAGCATTTCGACCCCCACCTCACCCCCACCCTTGCATTGCATTCGACTATCACCTCTGTCCCATGTTTCATATGGCCCCGACAAACTGCTCAAGTCAAATAATTAGGTTTTGCCAAATGTCAAAAAAACAAGAAAAGCCAGAAAAATGTTTAAACGGACCTCAATTGGAGAAGGCTGGAACCATTCAGGGCAAGAACAAATGAAAGACAGATGGGGACAGAGGAACCCCACTGTTCCCTCTAAATTACGGGAAATTCATGCCACCTGATTGTGAGGACCTCTTTCTCTTGAAATTCTGCTGGGAGGTCATGGGATTGATCAGTGTATGCACAAACATGGGAGACAGAAGAAGGGGTAGGGAGGCAGTGGTGGGGTAGGGAGGCAGTGACTCCTTCACCAGCCCTGCCCACCATATCTTGCTGTCACTTGACTACTTGACCACCCTTGAAGGGACAGCTGCCTCCTCCAGGGGGCCTTCCCAGATGACTATGACAAGATCAATTCTCTGCTTTCTTTAAAAATCACCTGGCACTTCTGATCTCATGCCTTGCATTATTATAATTTATTTTCAATTCTAATGTGTTGTTCTCCCCCTACTAGACTTGTAAGTTGGAGTTTATATATCTCTGAGTCTCTCACAATGCTGAGCCCTGAAAAGTTCCCAATAAATAGCTCCTAGCAGCTACAGAGGCAGCGTTGCAAAGGGGAAAAGCACAGCTTAGTGATCAGGAGTCCCGGGTTCTAGGCCTGCCTTGAATCAACTGCGTGGCGTTGGCGCCCTTTCCTGGGGGGGATGAGCATTAGTTAAGTATGAGACCTTTCTAGCTCTGATTTGTAAAGATGCTGAGTTTAATGCTGGGCATCACTTTTTTCTTGTTCTTTTCTTTAAAATCTTTTTGAAGATGTACAATAAGAGAGAACCACAAGCCCAGCCAGAGAAATTAGATAATTGCATCAACTACGAATATACAAATTCACGAGTTATCTAAAGCAACATTACAAAAGATGTTGCATGACAGTGTCAAGGGAGGGCTACATGAAACATCTTAGACAATTAGTAAGTCCTGGAGAGAGAATTGTTCAGGAAAAAAATAAAAATAAAAAGAAAGAGAGAAGAAGAAGAAGACTTGAAGCAAGAACAGGATAAAGAAAGAGGTCAGCCTTATTTATGCATATCCCCAGATCGGGCACAGGGCCTGGCACTCAGGGGGCACTTGACCCATGATGCTGAACAGATGAAGGAGTGACAGTCGAGGGTGGGAAGGGCATGCCAGGTGGTGGACACAGCCTGAACCAAGGCAAGGAGGTTGGAAAATACTAAATGAGAGAACTCTAAGAAAGTCAGTTTGCCTACAGCAGGAAAATGTATTTGAGGGCACAGTTGGAGGTAAAAAGGGCAGACAATATAAGGCTTTACCATCCAAATGACAGAATTTGGACAATATTTGGTCACAATCTGAATCCTCTAGGAAAGTTATTTTTCCTTCTATTTAAATACTGAAGTTCAAAAAGGATAGTGGGTGGGGCTTGCATCTTGAAAAAGTCTGTCAAAAACTGCCTAGCTTGCTCAGCCCACATTCTCTTCCTAGATAAGAAACACACATTCGTGCATAGAACTAAAACAGGGAGGCCACTGGCAACGAGCCAGTTCCATTGGAGGTCTCATTTTTTTTTTTCTTCTGGAAAGCTTATTCAACAGGAAAATAAAGTTATTTAATGCCTCAGAAAGGGGTCCCATGAAACTTACAAGGCCTATTCCTCATAGCCCAGCCAAGTAAATCTTACCCTGATTTCAGGATGGCTATTTCCTGTCTTCAACTACTCCAGCTGATCCCATTCCCTCTAAAGAGAACTGGAAGGAAACCCATCAGGGTTTGACTTTTACATGAAAACTGACTGCAATCCATATTTTCAAGAAATATTTTCAACAAAATCAGTGCTTTAAAGTAGATTCACTGTGAAGGAAATGTTTCCCCAATCCTCTCCTCCTTGGTTTTGTTGAATCAATAACACTCAGGATGTTCCCTGTGAAAATCACATGGGTGAATAAAATAAGAATGTACATTATATTATCTAGCTCCTCAACTTGCAGCCCTTAGCCCAGTATGCCTGATAAAAGTTTAAAACTCAAAAGAGAGAATTCCTATTAAAAGAGCAAAATACTGCCTATGCTTCCAAAGTTCTTTCTGAGCATGGTGGCTGACATCTGTAATCCCTGCATTTTGGGAGGCTGAGGCAGGGAGATCTCTTGAGGTCAGGAGTTCAAGACCAGCCTGGCCTATATGGCAAAATCCAGTCTCTAAAAATGCAACAAATAGCTGGGCGTGGTGGCATATGCCTGTAGTCCCAGCTACTTGGTAGGCTGAGGCAGGAGAATCACCTGAACCCCGGAGGCAGAGGTTTCAGTGAGCTGAGATCATGTAACTGCACTCCAGCCTGGATGACACAGTAAGACACTGTTTAAAAAAAGAAAGAAAGAAAGAAAATTTAATAATGAAGAAAACAAACAAATGAGTCATACTGAGACATATTTCAATTCTCCTTTTCCATAACCTCAATAAATTCATTTTCTCCTATATAAGCTAATGTTTACACTCAAACATCCTGTACAAAGGACTACCACAAACTATTAAAAAAACAGTAAAAAGATACTGCTGTGTCTTTTTAAAACGTGTTTGAAAAATCGGTTATGTGTGAACAAAATAATTTTTTAAAATAGTTTTGCTTGCACATTTGATTTTTGTCTTCATTTATGATGCCCAAGTTGATGAGCTGATCAACTTTTCTGTGAAAAGCCTTCTTAACAAACAAAACAAAGCATAACAAAAACTCTGATCTGGTTTGTCAACATTTAGTTCTGACCCTGAGAGAAAAGCAACATTCTTTGGTTGACTTGGATTCTAGAGTAACTCTTTTTTTTTATTATTTAGTTTTATTTTTTGAGGCTGAGTCTCACTCTGTCACCTAGGCTGGAGTGCAGTAGCACCATCTCAGCTCACTGCAACCTCTGCCTCTCAGGTTCAAGCAATTCTAGTGTCTCAGCTTCCAAAGGAGCTAAGATTACGGGTGCCTGGCTAATTTTTGTAATTTTCGTAGAGATGGGGTTTCACCATGTTGGCCAAGTTGGTCTCAAACTCCTGACCTCAAGTGATCCATCTGCCCAACCTCGAAAGTTCTGGGATTACAGGAATGAGCGACTGTACCCAGCCTGAATTCTAGAGTAACTCTTGATGAAAAGAGCATCATACTAAGGTGATTTTTACATAAAACATTAATTCAGTATATCAATCAGTCACTTTTGTAAAAATGCCCCTTGTTATCCTGGAGTGAATAGAAGCCTATGGGATTAATTTGTGTAAATAGATATGAGATTGAAATGGGGACTTGCCACATAACAATAATCAGACAGCACAGGTAATCCAGTTTCACTGTTGAATCCAGTATTGTGTAGTTACCTTTTGAAAACAATAACATATTTAACTGGGACTTGCTTCAAGTAAGTACTGCGTCAGGCAAGTTGGATTTCAAATAAACCTTAGCAATTGAGAGGCATTGTCTTAGTGGCAGTATGTCTCTTCAAACAACAACAACAGTTTTAGATGTTTATTTTAGAGAAATAAAGGAGACAGTCTGCCAGAGAAAAGGCAGAAAGTAAGGAGGAGGAGGAGAGTACCTAGAATCCAGGTAGAGGGTTTCATTTCTAGAAAAGCAGCGCCACCTGCTGGTGGACCCACATGTCAGGCCCCTCTGCGGTTTGCAGGCCATCTATCTTGCAATCTATGCATAAATATACAGCAGTATTTCTCAGCTGCTGTTATACATAAGAATTTTATTACCAGTAGGCAGATTTCTAACACACTGGTTACAGTTTAATAATCCTCCATTACCTGAAGTATGGGTTATATAAAAACCTAGACTGTTAATTGTTGACAAACCAATTCTAATACGTAAAGCACTGTAAGTCACCCGGTAAATATACAAATAAATCAAAAGGGATAGCTCTTTTTGCTCTAACAACGTGTTATTAAAAACCGCAACTTAATCACTTGCATAAAAATAATGTTCATGCATTTCGATGTACTAAGAAATCAGGAAAATGCATTATAATCTTACCAACAGAGCCTTTCCTTCGCTTACAATTTAGAGGAAACTATTTTGCAAAAAGTATTTTTCCCTTTCTTTAAAAAATGTACCTAAACCAACAAGTCGTTTAGGAAATTTGCTCATATAACAAAACCTAAGTTATAAACAACTAAGATTACATCTATAAAATGTTATATTTTTAAAACAGCAATAGAAAAGTCATGGGAAATATGTCACTGATACAGTGAGCAGAGAAACACTACCTGTCATTTTTCAGAAAAAGATCACACGGACGCGATAGCAAAGGAACACAATAAAAAGCAGAAACAGGAATGTGATAGGTGACTCTGATTGTATCTGCAAAGGAAACTGTGAAATAAATTAACACCCAAGTGCCCAAGAAAGGCATATTGTGGCTTCACTGAAAGTGATCATTATGCAACAGAGAAGGTTGGTGATTTTGTAAGAAAAGAAATAAAGTGTAGCCTGTGAAATCTAGTGGTGATGACTAATAACCATACTACTTACAAATCTGATTTGATCTCTAACATCAAAAAATAAAATTAAAAAGTACCCTAACGAATAGATGTATGCAGTAGGGATTGTATTTTTCACTTGAAACAAATAAACCTCAAATGGGATCAAAGGGCCCCAGCAAATGAAAATTGACAGTGCCTATGTTGCCCTGATTTGATCTCAAGCAAAACTACCATGCTGATGACGTTGAGGGGCTGGGAGGAAGGCAGTGGCATTCTTGGATTGCTCTAAAAAGGAGGTGAGTGTGTAGCCCATTCAGCTGATGGGAAGCCCACTCTAATTCCAGAACGTTATTGAGATTTAATCTCTAACAAGAACAACAACAACAAAAATAACTCATGTGGCAACCAAAAGGGTATCCTTTAAAAACACATATACACAATTTTGTTATTTCCAATACACTCGGTAGAATCTCTTTACATTCAGTTCTTCCATCTGTCTAAGCTGGGTAAGGCACATGTGTGAAGACAACCAAATGTCACAATGCTTGTTTTGAGCCCAAAGTGTCTCCAGTTATCCAGACAGGGAGCTTGACTAGAAGGGTCTCAGGCATAGGCCACGGGCATCCCATCTCCCACCCCAGCTGGCTACCAGTTGCTCTGGAGAGACAGGGTTTCCAGGAGCAATTTCAGACAGATGCAAAGGGTGAAGGGGAATCTGGTGGGGTTCAGGGCTGTCAAGATTTGAGTTGGGGGCTTACCCTGCCTAGACATAACTCCTAGTGTTAGCTTGTGTATTAGTCCAGTGAGATAAGGTCTAGGCCACTGGCTAGGGTCTGAACGATTAAAGGTGCTTGTCCTGCCTTAAGAGCATTTGGGATAAATTCACATCAATGAGGAATCACCGGTGGATGAACAGAAGCAATGGGTTTTCCATGGCTTCCTACCCCGACTAAAATACACAATGACATATAGAAGGAGAAAACAGCACCCCCAGATCCACTATGGAGCTCAACATGTGCTGTCAGCAGAAACAACAGAAGAAATGTGTTACCTTCAGAAGAGGCAGTGATTAATTCTAGATCAATCTATTCAACACTTGTCCAGCAGTCAAAGGAATTCGTTGTTGCTGTTCAGAAACAGAGGTTCTGTTCACGAAAGTTTAAGGAACAGGAAGGAAGATCTCCGGCCTTGAGACCTTTTTTTTTCCCCCCTCTGGTTCAAGTTCTCATGGAAGACATTTTCTCTTGAGACACATGCCTCATAAACTATAGAAACGTATTCTCAACAGAATTTGTCACTCAGCAATTTGTTGAATTCCCACTGTGTGCCTTGGTCACTGTCTGCAATATGCTACGAATTCAAAGATCAATGAGATGTGGTATTTGTTGCTGTTGTTGAATTCTACAAAAACCTCAACATAAAAACTGTTCTAAAGGCGGTTTACATGAAATGTTACAGGCTTACAGAAAAGAGATTCACTCTTTCTAAATTGTGGTCAGGGTGGGCTAGTCAAGAAGGCTTCACAGAGATGGCAGCATTTGAGCTGTACGTTCAAAGCAGAGGTTGTCCAACTTTTTCCCTAAAAGGACAGACAGTAAACATTTGGGGCTTTCTGGGCCATACCCTCTTTGTTACAGTTACTCAACTTTGCAGCTACAGCCTGAAAGCAGCCACAGATGCTGAGCAAATGAATGGGTGTGACTATGTTACAAGAAAACTTTACTTACTACAACAGGCGGTAGGCTAGACCGGACCCATGAGACAGGGTGCTGGCCCCTGCTTTGAAGGATGGGTAAGTTTCAATCTGCTAGAAGGGGAGAGGCAAAGAATCACGGTCTCAGGAAGAGGTTCCAGAAATGTGTTAAGTAACAAGAATAAGATACTTTTAAAGAATGGTTAGATGATGGATGCTTATGTGGAGAACAATGAGGAAAACTGGTTGATGCAAACTGGGAAGGGCTTTGAATGCCATTTTAATAGCAGAAAATTGGAAATTATCCTCTTAAACATCAGGGAACCATCAAAAGGCCTCCTCTCCCTTTAAAATGGGATAATATAAAAGTCTGTGCTTAGAATAGTAAGGTTAGTGGTGGTTTGGGGGCAAGAGGAACTAACTGAAAGGTGGAAGAGCAACAATGGCAGGCCTGCTGAAGAAGAAATGAGCGCATGAGCTTGGCAGTGCCACTGGGAATGATGAGAAAAGGTTCAAAATGTAATCTGGAGGCCAAATCAGAGAAGTCTGCCATCAGTAGGAAGAGAGACCGGCACAGTGTAACACTTAGAATTTCAAATGTGTGTATTGATACTCACTCCACCCATCCCCAGACCTGTCCATACATCAGGTCTGCTCAGAGAAAGGGATAATGGTAAGGTGTGTGCAAAAAACTTGGGCTTGGGCTTGGCTTTGCTCCAAGCACTCATGTAGTTAATGACAAAATCAACAAGAACCAGAGCCCAGCTACTAATAAAGCAAGGTAGGAAAGGTGATGATGTGAAGTCTCAACGCCAACCAGACCTCAAAGACAGGTTAAGAGCCTGACATGGTGGGGCCTGCCTGTAGTCACAGATGCTCGAGAGGCTGAGGTGAGAGGATTGCTTGAATCTAAAAGTTCAAAGCTGCCGTGAGCTATGATCAAACCACTGCACTCCAGCCTGGGTGACAGAATGATATCCCATCTCACAAAACAACAATAACAACAGAAAAAGATGGGTTGAGATCAAGACCATCATCAAAAAAAGAAATTTTGATGGAATTTGAAAGGACAGAAATGTCTTCTTTCCCCATCTGTTCTCCTTTTTTTGTGTGTTCCAACTTTCCCTCCATCTCCCCAAAACATACCGAATTTGCTGATGATCTCCAGGCCTATTTTAGAAATGGACAAGTCATAAAGGAGGGGTTTCAGGAGGATGAGAAATGATGGGGCCCCAAGTCAGTTTTCTGAAGATCCTGGGACCTATGACCTCATAAGGATTCTGACAGCTGGGCTAAAATCTAAGACACACATTGGTTTTCATCCATCAAATCTGTACTGTTCCAACTAAGAAGCCTCTTTTGCCTGGAGATGGCATCCCCATTTGGCCCTATATGCTTTCTGCTACACAAGTTCATTCCTAGAGACCTGACAAAAAGAAAACAAGGTGGAACAAACATGACCAGGAGGCCCTTTGGGGAGGTCAACAGTTAGCATTCATTAGGGGAGGGCTGGGGCACTTTGTAGAGACACTGCACATGAACTGGTCTGGGATAGCTTCTGTAGCTGACAATGCTCTGATTATTGATAACGTCCAAGTCACTGGAACTTAGATAATACCAGGATCCCGGGTAGAGGAGAGGGCCTTTTTCTGTGCTTTCCTTGAGAAAAAAAATAAAAGATGCCTTGGAAGAAAACAAGCTGATAATACAGTAGAAACCTGTAAGAATCTTCTGGGCTCTTTCCATGTGTCCCTATGTGCCCAGTTCCTGCCCTAGAAGCTGCAAACTCACAGACAGAAGAATAATACTGATATACTACCAGGTTTCTATACTCATAATTTTTCCTCGCAGGACCTACCACAATGTTGGGTAATAGACATCAGCACTTTAGAAGGATTTATAACACTAAGGGTTAAAACAAAAAGGACTTTTAGGCCTGTTTCAATCAAAATAATGAAGATAATCAGAGTCTCAGAATTTAAAGGAAATTTAGAAAGATGGCCTTCTAATTTCCTCATTTTACACGCAAATTTTGCAATGCCTGCTGGGTAGTCAAGATGGAAACCAATGTTCTGGGGACATATTAGCTGTCTCTTGCTGTTTTAGTTGGCTTATTTCTGTTGAGACCATTATTCCATGATCTAGAAATTAAACAAATCGACTCCGTTTTAATTTTATAGTCTGTTATACTAAACTGTTCAACTGTCGGCCACTGTCCATGGGCTTCTCTGCCTTCTCTGCCTGTAGCTGATATGCCCTATTATAAGGTTAGCTTGATGACAGTCATTTGAAAAAAAAAAAAAAAAGCACAGATTATGGTTAAAGTGGCTTATCGTTATTTTATCCGTCAATACTATGGGAGATAGCAGGCTTCTGACCTAGCAATCTACTCATCCACTACATGATATTGGTCAAGTTCATCTCTGTTTCTGTGTTAATTTCATGTGTTAATGAAGGATGATAATAATTCAACATGTGCCAGGTAATCTTTATATATATTCACTCACTGAATTCATGCAACCACTCTGTGAAATAGTTCCTTATTATCTCCAGTTTATAGATGGCAAAGCTAAAAAATAGAGAAGTTCTGGAATGCACGTAAAGTCATATGGCAGTAAGACATGATATCTATGCTGGGGACACATAGATGAAATGAGATGATGTTGGTGCCTTGAGAAGTGCAAAGACTCAAACACACATAAGATATTACTCTTATTATGGACATGAACTTCCATTTGGTGAACATGTCAAAGCATGACTTCACCAGGGCTTACTTCCAAAGTTTCCAGAAAACTCACAGATCTCGCCCTTATATCTGCCTGCTCTGATGTTCCCTAGCATTTCAGGCTGTAATTGCCAACAAGATCTCTTAGTTCACTGCACAGTGAGGGGAATAGCTTTGGAATCCCTCATACAGAGAGGAGGAAAAACAAGAGATGTCTGCCTGTTTCCCATCTTCATCTAAATAGAAGATATTTGTGAAGGAGCAGTGCTTCTGGTAACTAGCCCCTTGCAAATTTCACATTCATGCCCCAACTTCCAGACCCTGTGACATGGCCTGAGCCCCTTCATCCCTGTCCTCATTCCTAGCGTAATTGTGGCTTGTATTTTCACCTAGCATCTCTTCTCTGTAGGTCATTGTACCTCCTTTCTCAGTAACACCTGTTTAGGGCTTTAAAGCATCCCTGCTGGATGTGTTCTCTCAGTTGGATATGTTACAGGCCATATGTGGAAATTTACTCATCTGCACGGAAGAAATGGCCAGATCAACCTTGACAAAATGCAGAGAGGATTTCAGAACCTTTCAAAGGTAAGGGAACACTTTGTGCAGCCTGAGAGAGCTTTGTAAACAATCAGGAAAGCTCTTCTTTGGCTTGAGCAGAACAAACAGAATAATGGCTCTTGATAGGAAATAGCCAAGAGACATTCAGCTTTTTAACACCTACAAGTGGGAGGAATCATCATTTGGGTGCTGTTGGATCGAAGCTGCCTACCTCGAGTCAGTCACTTACCCTGACGGTCATAAAGGACCTTGAATGTTTCTCTACCTTTGCACAAGCTGATGTGCCCACCTGCAGATGGTGACAACTCTCTACAACAGGCCACTTTCCTCACATGGGCCCTGCCCAATGCATTGGTTTTATGCCACCCTGACTCACAGCAAAATAATCATGTTTGCTGAAATTAATAAAACTGAAAGCGAATGCCATGGGTCCTTGATTTTCTAGAGCGAATGCTCTACACATGGCGGGACCCCTGCCTCTCATTTGAAGCATTGGTGGATTTTTGCCTATGTGTTTTTTTTCAGTACTTTGTTTCCAGATCTTCTTCCCCATAATTCATTCTTCACAAAGAATATCAATTGCACCTACCAGTTGATCATTTTCCAGTTCCTTCAGTCATGTCCCTGTTTTCTCTTACTACATTTTCTTCCCTTTTAATCTTCCTGTGCATCCAGTTTTCTTATGTTTACATACATATACGATATAGTAAGCTGCTGCTTAGAAAGTTTTGGGAAACTTCATGGATCTGGGGTGATCTGGCTTCTAGCACATCACCAATTCCTTCAAGAGTTGAGAACCCCTTCATTTATTCATTCTTTTACTCATCAAATATTTACTGACGTGGAATCCTTCAGGCCATTTCCTATTCAAGTATTCTTGCCAATACAGCAAGCCCAGCCAAGGATGTCAGCATGCTACATTTTTGACCTTGGAGGGAAGGAAGGCAGCCCCTGGGTCCTTTCTTGACTGAGTGCAATCCAGCGGGCTCCAGCCCAGAAAGCTGACATTGGCCAAAATGAAGATCATTTTAACACAAGCAGTCAGCTCCCTTCCCAGAAGATAGCCCAGGCTCTATGGTGTGCAGATGCCCATCTATACACTGTCGATACAGCTGGTGCAGTGTGAGCTCTGGGGCTGGACTCTTTCTTACTTCATTTATAAGTCTCAGTGCAGTCGGTCACCCCTAATGCAGATCTGCCTCAAAAGATTCCACTTTCAGTTTGCATAAGGTTTTCTTCGCAGCTCTAGGAACATTTGGTGAGACTCACTGTATTGAAGGGGCTAGAATGAAAGCTTTCAGATTTACTAGAAAAGGCTGGGGAAGTTTTTTCGTGCTGTTTCCCTTGAATATGAAAGACTAACTCCTCCAGAGGATGACCAAATGAGATGGTCAGAGAAGAAAGGCCACTTTTGTTAGTCCTGCTCAACTGAGCTGGATATCAGAAGAATGTCTCCTCAGAAGAAAAATCTATGGGCATTTGTAGTGATCCCTCTCCAGAGCAGGCACTATCTAGCAATTTACAGAAAGGTCTTTGCAATTCCCTCTGAGATTTCAAATGCAAGGGTCTGACAATGCTAGATTTAGCTCTGTCCATTTAGATTCCCTCTGGGAAAAAAGGTCAGCTGGGGAAGCAGAGCCCCTGTAAGCAGACGTGGCAATGGAGGGTCCCCTGACTATCCAGGTAATTCAACATGCTGGTTTGGAAGAAAGCCCCAGAGAGAGAAGGACAACACACAGCTGGTTGGCTGGGTGCATTTTGCCACATTGTGCTTTCAGAAGTTGGCATTCTCAGCATGCACAACCTACCACCGTGAGGGAACCCAGGACTCAAGTGCTCTTCCATGCAGTTTTAATGACCCTCTGAGGTCCATGGTGTGCACAAATGCCACAGTCATCGATGGTGACATAAGAAAGAATACAGACAAAGGTCTTATGCACAAAGCAGTAAAACCAAAAAGAAAATTGTGCATGGTACTTAGAAATGCCATGACTTCTTTAGGACTTTATGTGGCAGTACTTCACAAGAAATGCATTTTGTATTTCCACTGGAGAAGGTTAAGTGGTTGAAAACTACAGTGGATTTTCAGTGAATGGGATGTGAAGCACTTTATTACTATTTTTTTCTCCATCGATGTAAAGAGACCTGCTGACTTCCTGAGAAAGGAGGAGAAAAGTCTCCTTGCCACGTACAGTTATTTAAAGAATAATTCCCATGAGCTCTAACCGAAGCTACCACCTACAGCAAGAACCAAGATCCTCAGGGCTGGTTAGGTGGCCCCACTGGTGGCTCCCACTTGCTTTGTGTCTGCTGCTCTGCCTGAGCCAATACTTCACACCAGCAGGTGACAGCTGCCTGTCACCTTCAACACACTCAAGATATGAGACGTATTTGAACTGGGGAGGATGGTGAGAAAGGAAGAAGAAATACGGGTTAGGAAAAGGGAACAGAAGGAGTAGATCCCCAAGGCCAGGAGTAGTGGATGCAGTCGGGTGGGTCTCCTAGTCCTGGGCCAGAGGTCAGGAAATCTTCCTCCAATAAGAAGGAAACTCTAGTGAACCCAGCTAGGAATCACAATGGCTGCCAGGTCAGCTGGGGAGAATTAGACTCATGGAATTCAACTGCTCCAGAGCCACTAATTAAACTGTCTTAAAAGGCTGTAAGTTCTTGGATTCCTATTTGGGTAATGTGCTTCAGCTGCAGGGTCCTGTAGACTATAGCTCATGCCTTCCTTCCGAAGGCTTCTTAGAGCAGCTGGGTGCCGGCCCTCCCACCACAGGCTCCCCTTTGTCTCCTCCCTGAGAGGGGGCCTTCCAACTAGCCCCTAGCCAGTCCCTTCCTCCCCTGCAGCCACAGCAGCCCTCCCAAAACAAAGCCTCTGTTGGACCATTTCCCTGATCAAATACCAATACGACGGTCTCACATTGTCAAAGGACTTTTTATCATATTACAGACTAAGAACAAAACCCTTGGTCTGGCCCCTGCCTGGAATAGGGCCCCATTTTACCCTTCAGGGAGCTCTACTCCCTGCATGCTGAGCAAGTCTTAAACTCCGGCCAAACTGGGTGACCAGCTGCTGCACAGGAGGCCCCCTAGCAGCCTCCACAATGTCCCAAGGTTGTATTATGAAATCCTCGCCTTTTTCTCCTCCCTTGGAGAATAAGTGACTTATCCATCTCATTCAACTGCAAGAGTAACTAAGCAACTCCACTGACTCCACACACTGGAGCCACATGGCCTGTGTTCAAATCCCAGCTCCACCAATCACTGGCTTTGAGACCCTTAGCAAGTCATGCAACCTCTGTGCCTTAGTTGCCTCATCTGTAAATGGGGTACGTTGCAGAGGTTCCAGTTTACAGTTGCCTCAACTGCCAACAACAGTTACTTCGTAAGGATTAAATTAATTAATATTTGTAGTAATAGTGTCTGTAATGTAGCAAATGCTGTATAAGTGTTAAATTTAACAACAACAAAAACACATACATACATCCTCCCTGTGTTCTCACAGTAGCTTGCACACAGTAAGAGTAGATACTACACTGGCCAGGCACAGTGGCTCATGCCTGTAATCCCAGCACTTTGGGATACCAAGGCAGGCGAATCACGAGGTCAGGAGTTTGAGACCAGCCTGGCCAACATGGTGAAAAATGTCCCCCATCTCTACTAAAAATAAAAAAAATAATAATAAGTAAATAAATAAATAAATAAATAGCTGGATGTGGTGGCAGGCACCTGTAATCTCAGCTACTTGGGAATCTGAGGCAGGAGAATCACTTGAACCTGGGAGGCAGAGGTGAGCCGAGATCGCACCACTGCACTCCAGCCCGGGTGGCAGTGGGAGACTCTGCCTCAAACAAACAAACAAACAAAAAAAGAGTAGAGACTACACTAAGCCTAGACTGAACATGAATCCAAGTCAACCAACTAGCCATTCCCTAGTACTGCCATGTCAACAAGCCTCACTCCCACGGCAATGCAGTTCACATAGAATACAGATCTCTATGTATAGTGATCCCATGCTAAGACTAAAGCATGACGCTAGCCTCAAAAGAGAAATACAGTTTTTCAGCAAATGTTGGTAGTATGCCTCCTTCTGTCTCTCCTCACCCATGATCATGACCTGCTTATAATTTCTATGTCCACTCCATTCTGGTTTCCATTTTCAGCTGCTCTGTGCTTGTGGCTTCTAGGCTTCACTGGGAGTCAAAGATCCCAAATTTTAAGATCTTTCCGAGGAGCATGCTGGCAAATGTCCTAAATGTACTGGGCCAGATGACAAGCATCATCTCCGATGGAGGAAGTATCCAACCAAGATGATGGGTACCATATGAGGAGACATGGAAGTCATGACACAGACCAGAGGTGCTGCAGACCCACTATCTGTTTCCATCCGGGTGGGAAAGGAAGGCAGGGTGCAGTGAAGCCTGTGCCACTGCCCCCCAAGCCTCTCTCGAGTAACTTCACACCATTATTGGTCTGATACTAATTTGAGACAATGCCCAATCACATCACAACAAATTAGCCACAGACATGTGATAGCCATCAACTCAGGGGGCGAGCCTGAATGCGGGCTGGGGGATTCCCCAGCTCCGTGAGCTGCATGCTCCCACAGATGTTTCTAAAAGCCTCTTCCCAGAGGCCCATTTAGAGAGAAATTAAATGCAACTTTGACTTAATTAACGTTTTAAATGATAATGAATACAATGTAGATTCATAGGAGGCATTTACATTGTGTTGTAAAATTGATAAAAATTTAATAACTCTTTGTTAATAAGTTATGTCTCCCCAGACCCATAACGCCTAAGGCACTGCAAACTCCAGACTGGGTCTAATCAAGGCTCCTGGTGCAGGTGGAGGAAGGAGGCAGAGATGGACTTGACATTTGCTCCAAGCCTGCTCTAATTCAAACCTCTGCTTGTTCATCAGTACTTTATTTTATACAGTAAAGGTCAGGATTTGGGCTCAAGGCAGAGCCTTGACAAGAAAGCTCAAGTGGAAGGCGGGCTGGCCCTGGCATCTGTCGCCTGAGATAGCGGAGGAGGACGGAAGATGAAGAGCTAACTGGCCACATCTGCCCTCCACCATGGAGGTAAGCAGAAGCGTCCACTGCCTGGTGGTAGAGGCTGTCAGGGTGAGTATTCTGACAACCGGCCACTGTCCTGAAATAAAAAAGCAAACATAATTTCTATGTCACCTTGCATAAGGGCCTCTTTTGGGCTTACGTGTGGCATGCCAATGTCTTTTCTAGTTTGTCCTTAAAGAGCCAAGTCACTTAGTACAGTGTGATGTCCCTGGGAGGAGAGGTGCCCCATGATGGGGTATACACAAAGGATCTTGTCATTGTCCCTCATTCTGACTTTTCTCCTTGTTTCCCAATCCTGTTTCAAAGAATTTCTTTTGAGAAGTTGGCTGCCTTTTGCCTACTGTTCCTGTCTCCTTTCATTTACCTGCAGTACATCTTCATAGTGTATTCATCTTCAGGTATTCAATCATACTCTTCTGTTTTTGTTTTTGTTTTTGTTTTTTTTTTGAAGGTGGTGGAAGCACCCCAAATCCAAGCCAGTGACTTTACTAGACACGCAACTGAAACAACCAGCTATTTGTTCTGGAGGAGAACCTGGTGTGTTGGGAGCTCTTGAGAGACAATCAACGTAAAGGATCCTTCTCAAAGGCAATTTTGCCTGAGCATGATTTCTGCCTTACAATGCTGATTTAAGAAGCTGCTTGCTGCGCAGACTGAGCTAAGGTCCACAGGAAGGCTTATTTCTAGTCAACCCATGACTCAGTGTAGCTACCACTAAATCAAGCAGGAAGCACTGGCTTCTGTAGCCTTGCCTGCCACCACCAAGAGTGTCCTATAAGCCCCTTCCAGGCCCCTTCTTGGCAGCCACTGAGCCATCCTCTGTGACTAAGACCTCTTAGGCCCATCTGCCACTCTGTTTTTACTTCTTGCAAAGAAGCACAAAGGGTCAAATCAGGACACATGGACCGGAGTAGCTAAAGAGCCAGGGGAGAAGCCAAAGGCTCTGGTAGTGCTTGGTGTGCACATGTGTAATGGATATTGAGAGAGAAAGCAAGGCAGAGAAAGAGAGACAGAGAGCACTCACACCAGCATAGCAAGCATGGGAAGACAGAAAAAAAATGGAGGCCCAGATGAACGAGCTTTAAAAAGAATACATGAAAAACTATGATTAAATTGATTTCTGCTTAGTATCCTTGGCTCTCCTTTTTCTGTCTTTTTCTCACTAGTAGTGGTGGTGGAAGGAGGGGAGTCATTGATTTTAGGGCCCAGAAGTGAAATAAGCAAATAGAATTTAGGATTGGGGAGTTTGAGGAAGTCACCCAAAACTGCACATAAAGGGACTGAGATAATTATAGGCTGTTGATTTTTAAATGCAGCTTATTAAATTAACTCTCCCTTTAACAGGTGTGGGGGACTGTCAGGATAGGGTGTGTCCTGTTACAGACATTTTCCTAGGGCCGTTTCCACTCCCTGCCCTTCTATCTGATTTTATGTACTTCAAAATGCCATTAGTTCACTCAAGTGACTTTAGTTCTATGGACAATGTTAATTCTCTGCCTGTACAAACCAAAGGCTACTCAGGATAAGCTGATTTTTGTTTATTATCTGACAAGACTTGAGATTACACTAAACTGATTTTGGTATGTCTCCCTTCAACCTAATCATATTGGACTTCTCTCAGCTTAATCATTGGAGTTGAATGTCTTCTTGTATTATATTTATACCCGAAATAAAAGTCATGTATAATTTAAAATTAGCTACAGTAGTTTGCAAAAGGATGCATGTAATTGTGCAGGTTTAAACTATTAGAAAATTGAAAGGTGAGTGTGAGTGATCACACATGTACTTTAGCTAAAGCTGGTTCCAAGTGCAAGTCTAAAGGTCTGCTTCTCTTCTACCACATGATTAATTTGTTTGTGCCAGAGTTACTGATGCTTTGTGACCAGAATCATGTCAGGCAGGTCTCAGCAGGTTTCAATCAATATGGTCCTATGTTGTCACTGCATCATAATTTTAATTGTCCCTTTCTACTACACTTAGCAATCAGACAGCAGGCAAGACTGAAATAACAAGAATAAACTTCTAAGGAGACAGAAAGGTTTATTTTACAAAACTATAGTGGGAAGAAATTGCCCTGATTGGAATCTACTTCTAAATTCATGTGTGTGTATATGTTGCTAGACACACATTTTTTACATTTAATAGTACTAGAACACAGCTACTTGTGAAAAAGCCTAGGCCCATACCATCCTGGTGTCTTTTGAGAGAGCTGGGACTCTTGCCCAGGACCATATGAAGTGGAAACAAAACCAAGATGATCAGAAAATGACATTCTATGCACTGATTCTACCCTGCCATATTGAACACTTCAGTCTTGCCAGAAATAAAATCCCTTTGTGATGAATCCTTATCAGTCTCAATTTGCCTTACTTTTCTGAGCATTTTTTTTTTTTTTTGGTCTTTCCTAATCTAGTCCTTCCCCTCTGATGGTCTTTTTGTCAACACTCTGGGCTTCCATCTCCTCCTGAGTTCAACAGGAGACAACTATCATCATAGCACGTGATTTAACAACCGATCCACGGTAATAAGCCACACCTCCAAAGAGGGGTGCACCCAGCAGGCAGCCCCTGCTGTTAGCAGGCAGGTTTTTAGAACTGTGTGAACACTTTTAATATATTACCATTCCTCTGGGAACCAGCTACTTCTCTTCCCACTTCAGAAAACACATAATGAGACTTCGTGTTTCAATTTAACATCCTTTGAAAACGGAAATCTTTCCCCTTATAAGAAAAAAATATTAGTAAAGGGGGAGACGAAAGGCAAGAGAGAAATGTATTAGGCATCTCCAAAGCACGCTGGTTCAACTGGGCAACTGGCACCAAAGCAGCTCCATAATAGTATAATGACCTTTAATGAGTGTCTTGGGAAACAATACAGCCCTCGCATAAAAGACAAAGGGCAAAACCCATCATGGCTCTGCTGACACTAATTCAAAATGATTTTCAGAACAACTAAAGAATGTAAGAGAAGTAATCTGATCCGCCCATCTGACCTCACTTTGATTCGAGGGCCCTTCTCCTGCCATTTCTAATTGTCAAACCCTCTACATTTCACATCTGTTCATATTTAATGAAAAGCCCACTCTCACTGCTGCTCTTGAGTCAACTTGCTCTGTCAAACGGGCACCACCCAACTCCACCACCAGTGAGGGATGCCTGGGGATTGCTATTGGAGTGCTGCCAGTGGAATTTCACGTGGAGACAGACATTTTTTTTAATTGGAGAAGAGGGGCTTATGTGGGCCTGAGAAGGGGCTCAAATTGGAAAGGATTTTTCTAACTTATTAATAATGGTCAAAGGTGAGTGGTCTCACATAGGGATGGATGAAATCGGCTTTTGTTTGATGGAGTGGTGGCGGCAGGATGACTGATGAAACAGAGAAGGCAAACCGCCCCCTGAGCTGTCAATACCAGTTAAGGCTTCAACATGCAGCCCAAAGCTCCACGTGTTCCCTGGTGGGGGCTGATTTTGGAGGCACAGGAGGGACAACATGCCACTCACAGAATGTTTCTTAGAGGATGGGACAATCCCACCCCAAGTTTTTCTTCTCCCTGGCCTCCATCAATGCTTGGATTAAGTTGCACAGCTGAGAAATCCCTCTAATTATGGTTTCTCTTGGATATAATGAAAACTACACATTCTGGGCACCATGGGGTCTATGCGGGGGACATAGAGTTTGCTGTGATTGGTATTGCTGGCCAGTGCCAGGACATGTCCATGGGGCCCTAGCTCAGAGCCAGAGTGGCTCCTTTCTTTTCTCCGCTGAATCTAGGCCAAGGTTTTAGAGCCTCATGTTTATTTAAGAACATAAGTTGTGCATTAGGCAGAGGGTAACCCGGGTGGCTTATGGTTACTTTCACCACCATCAGTCAAAAAGATGTGACCAAACTGTGCCACCTCAGGCCCTCCTCTGCTCTTCCTCCCCAGCACCCGTCTTTGAACTTGGTGTCTTTCTGCACATAGTAGACAGATGAGTTCCCTGTAGTGGCATATAAACCACAAAGAGCTCTTGAGGGGTGAATAAAGTGATAAGGATTCATATGGCAGCATCCAAGGATTTTAATAGAAACCTTTCCAAGATTTTAGGCCCGTGTGGCAGTCCACAATCCCTCTCAATGCAACCTCCTTTAGGTATTACTTTGAAGTGAATCCTGTCCCTTGGCACTGCTTTAGAGGAACAGGAAATCGTGAATCAGAGAGGATGACTCTCCAGTCCTAGATCAAAGCTTTCCAAATGCTTCTAATACTGCTAGATGCACAGATCATGCTTCGCACTTGAACGTCAGGCCCAGACATCAGCACCCAGCATGACACACAGTGAAGTCCCAGCTCCCTCAGCCCTGGAGGCCTCATGGATCCCTGCCACACAGGCGCACTCCACTGAAACCAGCCTCAACACTGGCACAGGGGAGTCAAGCCAGTTCATTTTCCATGGGAATAAACGCTTAAGAGCTCAATGCTCGTCTTCCTCCTGTCATCAGTGTACACCTACCCCTTCTGGGGAAAGTTTAGCTCAACCAGCTCTGAGCACTTGGAAGGTGAGAGGACAGACAGCAAGAGGTTAGCAATCAATGTGTTGGATGCTTTAAAGAGGAAAGGATGAAATGCAGAAACGAGAACCATCCCCTACCTTCTATGCTACCAAAAAGTGAAAACCAGTTACAGTTATACTTCAGGTAAAGCCCTGCAGTGGAACCACAGCCTCTTCTGCCCTTGGACCAAGACCCACAGTCCCAGGGTCTCAAACTGGCACTCCAGAAACTTCACTGATGAACCGTATCAGCAAAACAGTAAAGTATATGGTGAAGGCAAGGATAAGGGAGGTCTCAGGAAACTGGCACATCTCAGCCTTGCCAGCTACTAGCTGCATAACCTTGACAGGTTCTTTAACATCTCTGAGCTTGTGGATACAAAGAAGACTGACATCAGAGGCCTTTGCCATGGACTCAGGGAAATCACAGAGGTTTCTGACTTACATTTTTTGTTGGTATTTGGAATCACAATTGCTACAAGACACCTTAGTTATACAAGGACTATACTGTTGGACAAATAAAAGAGATTAATAAAACAGTTCTTTAAAATAGTCATCTTTCTGAGAAAAAGCTCTGGAATCCACCAGCCCATGCAGGCTGACAGGCACAGAATACTGTTTCCCAGAACAAAAGACAAAATCTGGCACTGGAGGAATGAGGCACAGGTTAGAGAGACACTGTAAAAAGAAAAAAAAAATTACAAATATTTATATATATATATATACCCATCTGCAACAAAACTCTGTTGCATTTTGGGACCAATCTAATAAACTAAGCTCACTAAAAGCAATTTAATGCTAGAGCTGGCTTGTTCTCTCTACACCTTTTCCTTCCTCCCTTTGATACAATTCAATTTACAGCCATTCCCAAAATATTAAGATGTACACTTCCACATATCTCTGTATTAATACAGTGGGTGATACGCTGTCACTTTAATTTCCATTTATATTTATTTAAAGGAGAGAGAGGAAAGATATCACCAGATGGTAATATCACAGTCCTGCAGGCTATTACGAGAAGCACAAGTTAAGAAAATCAGAAGGGAGTCCTTCCTCAGCACGTCCACAGAGACACAGGCAGCTGGGGTAACATGTCACCACACAGGAATTCACACTGGGAAGAAGACATCAGCCCGACTGACTCACAACCACAGGGCACAGCACAAAACAGGGATGATACCACAGACAGCACAAACACGGAACGGTGTGTGTCGAGGTTAAACTTACAGGCACGGAAACTGGTGGAGCAATCATTAACAGAGACAGAAGAAAGTGGGAAGGCTCTCTCAAGGGTGTCCACGTTACCACGCACACGGCCTGACATGCACGAGCAGTCACGCTCAGAACGTCCGCAATCAAAACAACATGCCCGTCTCATTCTCTTGTAGATGGACATCTTGGCTATAAACGTGTGGTTGGATGGAGGAGAGGAAGAGCGGTAGTTAATGGCAAGGTCACACACAGCAAGGCAGCTGGAAGGGAGCTGAAGGGATTTAACACAGGTCTTAGTTCACTTTAACAGTCTTGACCCAGAAAAAAATGCAGAGTGATTGTTGGTAACAGTTTGGTTGTACATCAAAAAAGCAGCGAAAATATAAATTGCCTTTATCGTCCCCCAAGGCTGTTGCACATGATTTTTCTTCCCTAAGTAAAGCGGTGACCACAGGAAAAGGGCATGGTTGAATACACTCGGGTTCTTGAAATGGGAAGAAGAGCAAATTACAGACAGCAAAAAATGTAACAACACTTTTCCCCTGATACGATGAATACAGGAGGACAAAATATATACACTGCCAATCAATTAAATTAATTGCTTATTTGGCATAATAAATGGTCTTTGCAAGATGCAAAAACATCTAATATGTAGGCTTTCTAATTTCCATCCATTTCTGGGCATTAGGCAGAGGCTGGGACAAGCTTTCATCAAATTAGATGGGAAACGATTACGTGTTAATATAGAATCTGAGGATGCCTTTGCTGAACTTCCTGAGAGTGAGTTTACATGATGGCTACAGGAATTTAAATTTACTCTTGACAGAACAAATATCCAAATCTGTCCATATAAGAAATGCAGCTACTCAAGACTAATGTTGCAGATTTGACATTAAAGGCAGCTCACAAATAAGAAATCACCAAAAGCATATGAGATGTTGCTCTATTGGAATGCATTTAGCTACTCATGGGTGTATTTTTCTGCTTAAAGCTGAGAGGATCTGAAGATCACATCTGCCTTTCTCTCCCCACCCAATAGAAATTCAGAAAGCAATCAGACTAGTGGATAATCATATTCTTTATATACATATATATAAAGAAAATATTGGCCAAAATCAATTAAAAATGAGAGAACATGAAATAAAAGAACAGGTTTTGTGTGAAATATCTTAATGCAATTTGCATGCAGCATTGATAGCTCTTCTAAAGCTGGTATGGTAGGTTCTGCGCTGCCTGGGGATCCAAACTGAGTGGTAACCTATCAAAGTTGCTGGAAGTCAGCATCGTAGTTTCCAATGCCCTTCCCCTTTGCCATTCAAGCCAATTTATATTTCAGTACAAGAGAAGGTTTTTGTACCTCATTTTGATGCTACAACAGGCAAACATGTTTGCTTATCACTTAGCATGAACTGGCCTGCTTCTCTCACAAGGTGGGAGAAGAATTCACATTTATTCTATGCACGACTGCCAAACAGTGAAACTAAACTGAGGAGGTGTTTTTCCCCGCATCCACACCTTCCATTTTGAAAAGTCGTTTCCCCCCGCCTCTTTCTTTTTCTTTGTAGAGAATGGTTGCACTTTTATTTTAAAATATGGCTTGTGGTTTTGCCCTCTTTGAATGTTACAGTCACCAGGAAGAGGGGTTTTAAATCTCTCAAATGGGTCAAGTCCTGTTCTAAGACCTTTATGACTTGCCATACAGTATATTTGTCAAGCAAGGGTAACGTTATGATTGTGAAGAACAGGCACTGGGGGAGATGAATGAGAGATCTCTTCAGCAGCACCTCCATTCTTGTAAACTTGGCTCACATTTTTAGTGACATGTTCTTTTAGTGTCCTAGCTAGTCTGTTGTTCAGATCATCATGCAGCCCCAGCCCTGTTCAACAGTGGTATATCATTCCTTTGAGCTTTAGCTTTTACCAAAAAAAAAAAAAAAAAAAGTTCCACTATAGCATTTGAATCAGAGGAATTTAGAAGGCATGGTGTGAATGCCCAGACATCCCAAACAAACAGCAATGGCTAAAGTCAAGAAAGGGAAAAAAGTCTTCAATTAAAGTCATGAACACAAATTTATCTTAAATGCATCCAGATCTGGCATACAACCTGCAGACATTCCCTTGTTTCCTCCTTCTTAGTTCTTTTACTGGAAATATTAATTTGTTATTTACACAGAAGAGGAAAACAAGAATGATTTTTTGTTTCACTGCAGATAAATCGTTTTGAAAAACAATTTTTTTAATCAAATGCTGTAGCAGAAGAGAAGCCCATCAAACTCTGGAATGCTATGCTTCTCATTAGCAACAGTCCCTGGTTTTCATTTCCATAGTGCCATTTTGGGTTTATACACAATAATAGAATCTGACACATTTATGGGGAAAGAAAGATCTTATAAATATACCATCTATAAGGATAAGGGGAGGGATGATGGGGATGAAATAACTTTTGAAACTATTTTTTTCAGAGGCAAATGGATCAGGATAGGTGATGTAAACCTCCTACTTGATATAAGTTCAGGAGGAAACACAGCAACAAACCAGTGGCTCTCAGGGACTGTTTGCAACTGTTATTTCTGGTGATCATGCATTGTTCTAAAATTTCTTATTGTTAGCATGCAGGAACAGGCTGAAACTGGTCATCGAAGCAGCAAAAAACCATTTGCTATAAGAAGATTAACTGTTAATTATAAGCAGTCACATTCGAAAACAGCATATGCATAAAAAAGAAAACATGCTATTACTCGTCATTCCTTCCCAGTCATTTTTACACTCACACCAAACGCAAAATATAAATCTCAAAAGACAAACAAGTACCACCACACACACAAAAAAAAATCAGCAGGAATGATCAATGAGAGGCTCAAAGACAAGACAGAAACAGTTAAAAACAAATGAGCCCCACACGTTGACAAACCTTCATGAATCAGAATGTTTAGATCAAGGTGCCACCAACTGGGAGGGTGGCTCTTTTTCGCTACTGCTGGCATAGTCCATTTCCATTGACTCCCTGTCAGGTGTCTTCACCTAGAGACTTCTGGGTCCACTTTCTTAAAAGGTAAGACCTCCCATCTGGTGGAGTGATTGATTCATCAGGCTTGAAGGATATGAGTACTGGCCAGGAAGAGATCTCCTCTGGACCATTATACAAATCATGAAAAAGCTCTTTAACTAAAAGCTGATCAGGAGTTGTCTCCCTGGTGGTAGATGTTCCAGAAGAATTGAACACTCTCTGTGTAAAATTATACTCTCAAGTTGTAAAACTAAATTATGTCTAAATAAAGCAGTGGACTTCCTAATTTGTAAATTACCAACACTCATCTCTCTCCAGCTTCCTAATCCTTCAGTTTTGTTTCAGGGAGTCATGGATATTCAGAATGACTGGTGTTTTGTTTCCATTTCTCAATGATTGTTTCCTCTTCTAGAGCTGATTTAGGTTAGAAGGTTAATTTTAGATACAAAGAGTTCCACTTTAAGTTCCCAAGGTTAGGTCTCAAAGTGCAACTTTGAAAGTTTCAGGATTTATTTAAAACAGAAGTAAGTTTCTTATCTACTCCCTGGCCACACAAAACATCCTCTCTCCTTTGGTGTTTGCTAATTTTCCTTCTTACATAGTCACCCATTGTTCCCTTCCCAAATCCCAATTCTCAGACAAGGTTTTCCCCGGGAAGTCAATGGTAATACAAAGTAGATCTATGAGGACATCTAGTGGATCGATGTGGAAGAGCAGCTAGTTCACGGACAATTGGAACTAGCCTTTCTCCAAAAGGAGCAGAAAGAGGGCCCTGCTGTCTCTAAGAATTGAAATATGTGCAGTGTCATTTCAATTCAATGGCTTCTCACGATCCACAGCAGATGATTAGAGGTAGGGGAAATGAAAGGGTGAGAGGTCCTAGGAGATGAGCCTAGGGTCTGCAGCCACAGCCAGCACAGTAGGACTATTTCAGTGGCAACAGACAGGATCTCCTTAAAGCCCTGCTGCAGCTTCCTCAGACTAGGGGCAGACAAGAGTGTGTCTCTGGCAAGTGTGAACACTGAAGCTATTTATCATTCCATCTTAGGGTTCCTGAAACTTCATGCTCAATTAATTGTCCCCATAGGCAAACAACTCTAGGAAAGCAGAAATACAAGGCTCTAGGGACTCAGTTTACCCTCTGGCCACATCATAAGGTTCTTGTTATTGGACCAGGGCACAGAGTCCATGAGGTTATGTGGTTGCTAAGAATTTGATCCTGGGTCTCATCTTCCCCAAAGACCTAGGTCCTAGAAGTTTCGCAATTTGAGAAAAAGCTTTTACGTGCTTTTCTTCACCACAGTGAAGTGGATATCCAACCAATATTTCCATTATGACTTCCTAGTACTATTTACAGAGATAAAATAAAGGTATTTTCCTAATGGACATCACCAAAACTATGTTTACTCCTGAGTGTTTAAAATAAAAAGATTTCTCAGAGGTGTTCTTGGACAACTTTTCCTGTATTCTCAAAGGCTGCTGTGAGAATGAGAACAGAAAACTGTTGGAAAGGGGCTGCTGAAGACGCAGCTCAGTTACTGCTCTTTCCTTGAGTCAAATGGATAATCGGCTGTCAAACTCAGGTTCTCTGCTGGCTGGCCTTTCTGAGCCAAGCCTGGAATGGAAGAAAGAATTGGATTCCATCCTATCCTCAGCACCATCTGCCTCCTGCATCAGCAACCAAATTGTCAGCCAATTTCCAATTGCAGAATCTTAATTTCCAGGATGGATTGGAAGGGGCAGGAAAAAGCAGTGCTGGATTGAGGAGCCCAGGTGGAGTTTTCCAACTGCTGGGGAAAAATATTTTAGATTTCAAATGAAATAAATTCAAGGGAAGACTGGGATGAAAGAAAAAAAACATCTGCCATTCAATGAATAGATACTTTGCAGGTCACAACCTCACTTTCAAAATCAGTCCAGTGAAGGAGGGATTATTTCCAAGCATAAACCCTGGAGCTACACTTCATGTGCTCTGAAGCAACTAACATTACTAATACAAAAATCCACGGAAGAAAAAGTCCACCAGGATTTAAGGTGAGGCCTTTGATGTGGCACGGGGAATCAGAGAATCTTCTTCCAAGTCCTATAAATGAGAATCGACATCTTCACTTAGCAAAATTCCTCCCATTACCTTCTGGAGTAAGAAGGAAGGTCTTCCAGGTGGTTTTCCAAAAACAGAGGAGAAAGAAAAAGCTAGTTAATGTTGGCAGCGCAGAACATGCTGAGCTAGTTGATTCTGCCCCCAGTGACCATATTGTGGCTGAGGAAGGCAGAAGTATTTGGCACTAGAGTTGTTGGTTGATTGACATCATGTTTTCTCTCCAATTCTGCAGGAGCGTTCAATTTAGTAGGCAACTCTGCAGGTGTGAAAGTGGGCCATGCCCTCAAGCCATATGTTAAAGGATTCTGTCAATGAAGAAAGCCACAGAGTCAATTTTGGCAAGATTGCACATTGAATTGAAGAAGATCATCCTTGTGTTTTGTTTTTAAAGTGAGCAATCTATACCATGCAAACACTGATGATTAACCCAAATCGGATGATCAACTTGCCTCTTTTTCTGCAAAGGAATGAGAGGACTGAATTTGAAACATCTTCCCCAAATTCCAGAGTCATTGGACTGAACTATGCCACAGACTGGGTCTCCTTTTCAGTAGAGTCTTACAAACATGAATAAAGACCCAAAGCTCAATGCTGGCCTTAAAAGCTCCTCCTCAATGGCCACATTTTGTTGAGTGAGAGGGCATCCTATTCCTTGAGTAAGTTAGAGGCTCAGACACTTACATTGACTTGTTCAGACTTAGACATAGCTCATTGTGGAAATGGAATATTCACCTCAGTCAGCTTTTCTGCCTTAAACAGGTAAATGTATCTTCCAAGATGTCTGACTAACACTCATATAGGAACTGAGTGTATCCTACTGAGTACTGACTAAAAGAAAAACTTTATTGTAAAGCAAGGGAACTTCATAGACTGCAGAAAATAATTACCACTGTGCAAATACTTGTCTCCATTAGACAACTGAGATACTTACAGTCCCAAAGTTGAGTAACCGGTTAATTATCTAGCAAGCACTTCTCATACAGAGAGGCATATACTGCAATAAATACATCACTCTATGGGATCTCTCTACTCCTATATGTAAAAATGTGCATTTTTACATCATGGTACATATTGTGTATATATATGTATACATATATATATATATATATATATATATATGACAACATGGGAATATATATGTGGCAAATGTGTTTCCTTTAGGAAAGGAATTCAAGCTTAATAGCAAAGGAGACCAAGTATAATTTATCAAAGGCAAGCATGACAATTACCCCAGCTGATAAAGCATCTAGAGCTACAGTGGTAATTACTTCAGTCTAATCAGTATCCCTTAAAAGTCCTGAGACAAGGCCTTCAATAGAAACACACTGTTGTCAAGGTCTTATTTTCAAATGGAAAAATAAGACAGTGCCCGAAGCTGACCAGAGCCTGGGGACTGGGGAGGATGCATGGAGAGCAGGTTCCCTGTGGACTCTCTGGCTCCAGGCTACTCTGTAGACTGCATTAGGAGATGAAGGAGTTGTGGCATGATGTCACTGCTACATGCAACATAAATACCAAAAGTAAAAAGGAAACTAAAACTGTACAGAAAATTAAAAGAGTATTGCTTCTAGAGAAAGACAGGGGGAACTGGACTCTGGGCTGCTGGGAACCCGTTTTACTCACAATATATCACTACCAGTGTGCAGTTAAAATAGAGTAGGGGCCGTATTCCAAGGCAGCAAAGAGAAAAAGAATAAATCAAAGATATGTCAATGATTTGAAGTCAAAGAAAATTCCTTCTAACACATCAAAGTAGACATGACTTGTCCCCTAGGAGTCCACACTTTGGCAAACTTTTAGAGGCTGGGGGAAAAATGTAAATTATTAGACAAGGTTTATTATACAGAAAAAGAAAATGGGTAAATAGTAGACCCTCAGAACTTGCTCCTTGGCCAGACAGCTGAATTTGACTCTTTTCCTTGATAGAGAGCTATGAAGAAATGGAAAGAAATGCAAATGTTAAGCTATACAATCACAGGATTTCCAGAAATGGAATGTCCACACCTGATATTTCTCCAGATGAGATGATGTGAAATGTTGATGGTTACTGAATGAAAGTGAAATGGGTAGGTTCGGGTGGAAGTGAAAGGGGAAGACTGGGTTGGGGAAGAAGGGTTAGGAAGCTGTGGGGAAGGGCCAGTGACCATCATGAGCTCTGCCCTCACGGAATCTATCATTCCAGGGTGAATTATTAATTCCTTCGACTAACAGGTTTGGACAAATGAGTATGTGGGTCAGCTGTCTTCTCCAACTTAGACAGGCAAACAAGCAATGTCTGTTTGAAGGCATGGGAGTCCCCCTAGTGTGTTATTAATAATCCTAGTTTCTTCTAATTAAAGTTTCTTTGCAACCAAAATGTATCTTCTCCAATTTTTCACTTGCCTGACTTACATGGGGAGGTTTATTTTCAATAATTCATTTTATTCTAATCACCCCCTCACCCCACACACACATGCCCTCTGTTCTATGGCCTTTTAATTAAGAAGAACAATATTTGGACAATTCTGATTGTCACATAGCCAAGGGCCTTTGTGAAATGAAGAAGCCGAGGTTCGGGGAGGAGGGAAGAGGATGTACAGAGAAGTAGGCGAGGCCCTTGTCACACTGGCGTGGCTTTGTAGAGGCAGGCCTTTTGCAGCAATTGGTGCAGTGCATATGGGAGATTACATACCGTAGTAGCTTTACCAACTTTAAGAGAAATGAAGAGAATAAAATTATTTCAAACAATTATGTGCCTCTCTTTCCAGGATGAAGCTAAGGTCTCCTGCTGTTTACTTGTCTGGAACCAAGGCAGAAAAATAGCCTAGAGGCCAAATCCTTATTTCTTTTTTCTAGGGATAATTTAGTCTGCTGTGTTCCCCTATGGTGTCCTATGAGGGACATTCCAATGTCAGAGCAAGAGTCACAGAAGTTCTCACTTCATCCTTCCACTTCTACTATTTCCTCCTGAGAATGCTCTCCATTCAAACACCACGGACATCTTCTAAGAACTAATAATGACATTTCCCCACTTAAAATCTTCCAATGGCTTCCTAATATAGGACTAAAACCCACACTTCTTACCATAGCAACACCCTCCCTCTCTAATCTCATCTCATACTAACTTCCCAATGCCACTGGCCTTTCTTCCATCCTTAAAACACTACAAACTCATTCCTGCCTCCTGACCTTGGCCTTTGCTCTTCTCCCTATCTGGATTGTGTCTTGGCCTTCCTGACACCACCCCGACTGAGGCCTTCCTGACCTTCCAAGCTATAAAGTAGCACCACTGCGGTATTCCTCAACCCTTAAGCAGTCTCTTCTCTCTTCTTAGCACTGGATGTCTCTGAATTTATTTACATGATCATGATTTGTCTACATTCACTGGAGTGAAGGTTTCAGGAGGGCAAGGAATTTACCTTGTTCACCACTCCATTCCTGGAACCCAAAATAGTACCTCATACAAAGAAGATACTCAAAAATATGTGAACAGTCAACCAATGTGTGAATCACAGTCTTGCTATATCCTTGATATTCTGTGGGATGAGGGTTTGGCAAATATTCTGCCATGGGTTACTGGTCTCACTTTCCTCCCTTTCCCAACCCCTCACTACTTGAGTATCTTTACAGAAGGGTTCGCCTCTTGTATTTGCTGTTCTCTCTTATTTGCCTCAACCCTCAGACTGTTGTGTATCTTCTGATTGAAATGATCTAGGAGATGTCCGGTCAACTCTGCTGTGTTGCTGTGTCTGCAACCAACTGAGCATGGCTGGGATGGACTGCCTGGTGAAGAAAGTCTTCTGATTCAGGGAGTCTTTGGGGGTTGAATGGGGAGTGAGGTTTGTTCTATGCCTTGTTCTCTCTTAGATGCTCTCCTTGGTAGGTTGTCAGAATTGGGGAATTCTTAGGTCCCAAGAAATTAGAGGCTCTTGTTTTGAGACATCAATAAACACTTATCTTGGTAAGAGTCTGGGGAAAGGAGACCAGGTGTGTTAAGTCAGTGGAAAGCAGGGGAGAAAACCCATGGGCCTAAGCTGCCCCATCCTGAGGGGATTTCTGCAGAAATTTCTCTAGACCAACAATGCAACCAGTGGAATTTTCCCCATGGATTGAGGAACTTGGTTATGCTCCAGCTGAGGGATATTTATAGATGACTGGTTCTACATTTTCTGAAGCCCCCTCTAGGAATACAGTGAAAAAGGTCCTTCCTTCAGTGGCATACCTCTTCTTTCTGACTTCTGCTTATGAAAAAGTATTTTATGGGATGATCTTTCATAATTTTTCTTACTCATCAGACCTAAGACTGCCCATCTCGCCTCTCCCTCCTGAAAAAAAATTATGAGAGCACCCAGAGAATCAAGAGAGGCCTTCAGGTGTGCCCAAATCCCTGTATGATGGCTGTGTGACTGTCTGCAATCTCATCCTCTCAAACTTGGAAGCTTAGTTCCTTCTTTTTGTAAAATGGGATTAATAACACCTCCTGCCAATTACATGGGGTTTGGGTAAGAATCAAAGCAATGATCATAAGAAGCTTTTAAAACACTAACTCACCATAGGAAGGATGGCACCATTATTTTTTTGTTGTTTTTCAAGGATTGAGAACGATTTCTATTAGACAATACAGCATAATCACTGCAAAAGGCACAACCTTCTCAAAGCAAAGGCCACTTAAGTTGTGGTATCTCAGGAGCTCACAATTCCACATTCTGGACTTACCCTATTTTTCTCAAGAGGCCATGGCAGCAAACTGCTTTAGAAGGGACTTGAGACAGGATATGCCAGAAACAACTGAGCTCGGTCCAGTCTACCCCAAAGAGTGATGACGACTGAGGTCAACCTTTGGGATGATGGCAATGTAAGCCCTTTGACAATGGAAAGTTCATTTCTTGGGGGCAGTCTGAAGGTATCACAGTTGCAAACTTTAGCCTGTGGTATTAAAACTGGCAGGAATTCCAAATGGAAAGAGTCAACTCTCACTTTGGAGATCAAGTCCTCAGATTTAGTTTCTCTCTCAACCCTATATAGTCAGGGGTCCCCAATCCACTGGAAATCGCTATACAAAAACACTTTGTTCTGTTCTCTATGGCTTAATTCTCCTCCTTATTATTCATCGTACTCATCTCTGTTAGACTAGACGCACCTACTGAGTCACCTCTAGGGTGAAGAAGCAGGGACTAGGCACGTGGTTCACTCCCAGGTGTTGACGGTGGTGATTTTTCATCCCCTGCTCTAACAAAGGGAGGACAGGTATTTATTTCCTATTCTTTAAACTGCTGGGTGAAACATAAACATATTCAAGAAAACTCTTGATGTTTAGTGTTTCTCTAACAAGGAAAGGGAAGGAAAAGGAATTTGGGGAATAGGAATGAGAGAGGGAGGGGACGGGGAGAGAAGCATTACTTACGCCGTTTGCAGCCACATTTTTTTATTCTTTTGGGATCTGTGATGTCATCATGACAGGCCTTGCAGTAAAAAAATGCCCTGGAGAAAGAGAATGGAAAAACTGACACGTTTCATAATCCACCCAAATGAAATGAGTCCCACATTTCCTCCATGGTGGTGCCAAATTAATGAAACACGCCAGCATTAATTTCCTTTCATCTTTTGAAAGGTTTAGACATTTACAGACGGAAATGTTTGTTGCAAGACCATTTATTTCAAACACAGGATTCTGTGATTTGAGTTAGTGCTCCTTTTCATAAACTTCCATTTGCAAAGGAACTGGGAAAAAAAGTTGCTGATGTGACACACTCCGTCTGCTCACTCGTCTTTCATTTTTGAAAACAGCCTTTGATGCTGCTTGTGGGAACATGTGGGCAATGAGCCCTGGGCCCTTGGTGGGGAAGTTAGATGCAACACCAAAAGTCCCACAGTCTGGTCAGATATATATTAGAGGGGGCAGAAGCGTGTTGTTTTCTCAGTCAAATAAAAATATCAACCTTGTCACTCTGAAAGCACCTTTTCTTGTCAGCCGAAGTGAGAGAGAGTTGAGGAGGGCAGGGAGGGGAAAATGAAAGACATGAGTCAGTGGGTTCCTCTGTCAAACCTCCTTCGGAGGTTCATAACTTATTTTATTCCAAAGCTGGCTGGACCAATTCCCATGCTATCCAGCCCTGAGAGCATGCACTAAATGAGGGGTTTCTTCTCACTGTTGGAGCAAAGCTCAGCTGACCACTGGAAGGGGGTGAGTAGAGGTTATTGAAGGAATAGGTGGGTAGAAGGAGAATGAGATGAAGCAACCAAAAAGAAAATCCCCTAATATGACTTAAATGTCTATAGGTGATTCCACAGTGCATTGGCTGTGTCAAAGATACTCTGGATAAGAAAAAAGATCATTCAAGCACTATTTGAAGTCACAGTGCCTAGAACAGCACCAGAAGCCTGTGCCCTTTCAGTACTGGGGAGGTGATACAATTCACTGGAACAAACCGTACAACCTTCTGGATCCAAGAACTAACAAAATCCCTGGCTTGGTGCCTTCACCACTCCCAACAGGAGATTGAATGCCAGCTATAAACATGGCTTTTTCTTGACCAGGGCTTCAGAAATAAACACAATTCTTGACCATTTGATTCTTAGGTTCCTTTTTATGTTTTCACAGGACTTGGATTTATAATCGGCACCCACTGGAAACCAATGTTAAGACTTTTGGACCCACAAGAGGTCTTGAAGATCTTGAAGCCAAAATCTCTGGGACTCAGTGTCCTCATCTGTAGACTAAGAGGCTGCCGTGGACTGCCAGTCATTCCATGCTGGGGCTCAGCCAGCCCCAGGACTTCTGAATCCAAGCCTAATGCTTGCTCTATCCTAGCAACCTCTCCACTATTTCTTTAAATGCCAGCTGTCGTCTATGTCACAAAAAAATAAAGAGAAAAAGAAATACTAGCTGACTGTTGACCTTGAGAGGCAATGTGGCTAAGAACCCAATCAGTCTACCTTGACGCAGGAAGCACGGGAAAGGAGAAAGTATCCAAGTTGGGGAAAGTAACCTGCCTCCACTTCCTTTGGCCATTTTCCCTCCCTCTTTGGTGCTCTTAACACATAATGATAATAATGGTAACAACCACATAGCTAATATTTATACAGCACTGACTACAAGTTAGGTGCAGTTCTAAGTATTTTATAAGCATTAAACGTATTTGATCCTCAAACAACCCTTTGAAGGAGGTATCATTATTATTTCTGTTTTACAGGTAAGGAAACTGAAGCACAGAGAAGTTAAGTGACCTGCCCAAGGCCAGACCACTGAGAGTACCAAAGCCAAGATTGAATTCACACAGCCTGGCATCAGAGCCAAAAGTCTATACTAAAGAAATGAAGAAATGATGATGAGCCTGAATAGACTTGTGAAAAGATAAAGTGTGCTTACTTCATGAACTAAGGTTGTATTCTTTTTAAGTGTTAGTTTTTAATGGACAAATAATAATTGTATATATGTGTAGTATTCAACATGTTGAAATCTGTACACAATGTGGAATAGCTGAATCAAGCTAATTAACATTACTTGATATATACATTATTTCACACACTTTTCACCTTTTGTGGTACCAACACTTAAAATCTACTGTCTTGGTCGGGTGTGGTGTCTGACACTTGTAATCCCAGCACTTTGGGAAGCTGAGGTGGATGGATCATGAGGTCAGGAGTTCAAGACCAGCCTAGCCAAGATGGTGAAACCCCGTCTCTACTAAAATACAAAAACTAGCAGGGCATGGTGGCGAGCACCTGTAATCCCAGCTACTCAGGAGGCTGAGACAGGAGAATCAGTTGAACCCAGGAGGCAGAGGTTGCAGTAAGCTGAGATTGTGCCATTGCACTACAGCCTGGGAGCCTGGGTGATAGACCAAGATACCGTCTCAAAAACAAATAAAACAAAACAACAACAACAAACCTGCCTTTGCAATTTTCAGGTACGCAATTCATTTTTAACTATAGTCACCACATTGAACAATAGATTTCTTGAACTTATTCCAAGTGTCTAACTGAAATTTCATGTTTTTGGTGGACATTTCCCCAATCCCTCCTACTCCCAGCTCCTGGCAACCACCATTCCATTTTCTGCTTCTATAAGTTTAACTTCTGTAGGTTCCACATGTAAATAAGACTATGTGATGTTTGCCTTTCCATGCCAGGCTTATTTCACTAAGCATAATGTCCTCCAGGGTCAGATAAGTAAGGTGAAATGAGTGAAATGAGGCCAGGGCCGGGGGGGTGTCCGTGGTGAGCCACAGTGGGCAGAGTATCTCAGCTCTAGCTGACCTTTGCCAAGTGACATTTCTGTGCAAGCACCATTCTCTTTCCCACCCATCTCCGCCTCTGTCATGCTCACCTTGCAAAGCCACTCCCTTGCTGCACACCTGCACCTGAGCAACCGAGTTTTGCTGAGGAAGAAAACATGCTGACTTCACTTTAAACCCATAGCTGGTGGATTCCAGGAGTCTTTCGCACTCCTCAGGATCTACCCCATTCTCCTGTGCTTGTTTTCTCACACTCCAAAACAGCTCTTTCTCCTTTCCTCTCCACTTGCTCCAGCTTACTGTACCTCTCCCACAAGCAGCCTTCAGCTGATGATCTTGCCTCATGCAAAATCAGGAGACCAGCTTTGTGTCCTTCAAGGCTGGCCTGTGTGATCTCTTTGTCCTCTGGTTTCCTGGTCTGCATGTCCAGTGGGAGGAGTCATCAGGAGACTGGAGGGTGGGGAGGGATGATGTCACCACCTTGACTCCCTGGGTACTCTCCTCACCAGGTCCATGAAATGGCATGAACAGCCTCTCTCTCTCCAGCTCCTGATAGCCCTCCTTCCCCTTGACCCTGCAGATCTCCACGGTGAAGGTGGCTCCCCTTTCTTGCTAGCTCTGGAGTGCTTAGCCATCCCTTGTTGATTTTCCTTAACTGTTTGCCCAAAACTTTATACAGTCTTTTCATGAAACTCTCCTCCTTTTTTAAGTGTGTCATCTGTTTCTTGCCAGGACAAGAAACAGCACCCACATTTACATTTTCATCTCCAGTCCACACTTATCCTCAGAACTCCAGACTCTGATAAGATCCAACTGCCTTTATGATATCCCTGTGTGTACATTTAGTTCACATCTCCTAGAGAGAATGCTTAACTTCCTACTAGCCAAAACTTGCCACTTCTCTAGTATCCCTCACCTTGGTTAAAATGAACACAATTTAAGCCTTGACTCTAGCCTTCATCTTTCATTTCTCTTTTTTCCCCTACTTCCATCTAATTTATGAGTGAATCCTGCACACTCTCTAAAATATGGTCTGAATGAGAACCAGTTCTCTTGTTTGGGTGTGGTGGTTGACATATGTAATCCCAGCACTTCGGGAGACCGAGGTGGCTGTCCAGGAGCCTTTCCTACTCCTCAGGATCTACCCCATTTTCCTTGTCAGCTGTCAGTCTGAGCTGCCATCATCTCTCACCTAAACTATGCAGTAGGCAGTGAGTCTCTCACCTCCTCTTCCTGCCCCATTCCTCTCATTCTCTACAATGCAGGAAGAATGACCTTTTCAAAATATACATCAAATCAGCTTAAAGCCATCTATGACTTCCATTTTATAACACATCCAATCTCTTCATAAAGTGCCTTAGGAGCCAGTCAGCCTCTGCCTCTCTCTAACCTCATCTCATACCACTCTCCCCACAGCAATCCCCTAGCCACACGTTCCTTCTTGGGGTCCCTAGCCACAGTGAACTTCTTCCCAGCCCATCTCCTCTTCCCATCTGATTCCTGCCTGATGGATTCTTTCCCCTCATCTCAATCTCTGCTCAAATGCCATCCCCTCTGAGAAGCTTTCACTTATAACCCAAGTCAGTGACCCAGTTGCATTAATTCTTTTACCATTAATTTTAAATATACTGTAATTCTTTCCTGTCTAGAATGTGAGCCCTGTGAGAGTTGGGACTTCTCTCCATTTTTCACCACTGTTTCCCCGGCGCCTTGTATAGAGCCTTCTAAATGTAAATGACTTACAGACATTTGATGGGTGAATTAATGAGTGAGTTTGAGAATGCTTCCCAGTATTGTTGGGTCTGCCAATTTTTTCAAGAGAAACCAATAATAAGGACTTTTATATAAAGGCTCATAACTTTTTTTCACCTTGGCAACTCATTTATTTTTTAAGATTTTGACTCAAAAGAATCATATGTGCAAGCCAAATTGAGTCACTGAGCCACCGTTTTGTGGCTCCTATATTAATGGATATGTTCCAAGGTTATTTAAAAAGGAAAATATTTGGTGGCAAGGAGGAAAGAGCAAGTGCCCAAATGTCCATCCTCAAGTGACCTTCTTAAGACTGCACTGGGATGGTTTCACTCATCATTTTCTAAAACACTGCATCTGAAGGTTTCTATGAGCTAGAATTCATTAACTTCTTTAGTTGCTTTTTTGCAGCAGAGGGTGCAAACTAAATACTAGATCATCATAATCCACTTTTCCATTTTTACAAAACTTGTTTAGTTTCATCCAAATCTCCAATGTCCTTTCTGTGGTTTTCTGCAGTTTTCATCTATTTGAAATCCCCTAACTGACAGCGTTTGCTCCGACACATCACACACCACAGAAAATTACAGGCTGGTGTTGTAGCTGATTGTGTCAGCATGTATTTGTGAATACCATAAAGCACTGAAATGAGACATATTGCACTCCCTAATATAGGAGGTAATTCGTTTTTTGGACGGCCTGGTATTTGTGACATTCATTAGTGAGAGATGCAATAGGAAACAGAATTACACAAATGGGAGTTTCATGTTATATTTGCTATCTGGGAGGTATACATGATATATAGTGCTCCTGTGCTCCCCAGCCTCCTGTACTTGGTGCTGAGATGCTGTTTCAAGCTTTTGTGTCTCACAATCTGGACAAGGGCACAGGCTTCTTCTCCAGGAGACCTGACTGCAGCAGGGAAAGAGGGAAGGTTCAGTCCCATTCACCCTAATTTCCCTTCTCAGGTATACCCAGTTCTCAGGATACACTTGAAGAACAGGGAGATTCCATGAACTGAGTAGGGAGATATTTTTCTCCAACAACTGAATCATGGCAATCTTTCCCCAATTTGCAGAAGTAAATTTTAGTTATTGGAGAGCTTAGTTTTAAGAATTCTTTCTTCTTCCATCATCCCACATTTTCTTTTTCCTGAAAGCTTCTGTGGCCAGTATAGCTTAGTTTGCTAAAGTCGGTAGGGAGGAAGAGGACCATAAGTATCTGTGGTCACATGTCATCATTCTGTGCTCAGCATGTCAGGTTCACCCCAGGCAAATAATTAAGAGCACAAGCTCTGGAACCAAACTTCCTGGCTTTATTACTCACTGGCAGTGTGGCCTTGGGCAAGTTAGTTAGCCAAGTTGTACCTCAGTTTCCTCATATGTAAAGTGGGAAATAGTAATGCTACCTATCTCATGGGGTTGCTGTGAGATTTTAATGAGTTTTAGATACAGAGAACCTAGTACCTAGAATACTGCTGGCGTGTAATAAACCCTCCTATTTAAGAATTCTTTCTTCTTCCATCAGCCCACATTTTCTTTTTCCTGAAAGCTTCTGTGGCCAGTATAGCTTAGTTTGCTAAAGTCGGTAGGGAGGAAGAGGACCATAAGTATCTGTGGTCACATGTCATCATTCTGTGCTCAGCGTGTCAGGTTCACCCCAGGCAAATAATTAAGAGCACAAGCTCTGGAACCAAACTTATTGTTAGTATTATTAAATTTGCCAGAAAGAGAGTGGGTTTTAGAAAAGAAAAGACCAGTTCCAATCCGGGCTCTGCCACTTACTTCTGTACCTCTTGGCCTTGGACAAATCACTTATTTCGATTTACAGATGAGGAAACCAAAGCTCTGTGTGTTTAAGAAAACTTACCATCCAGGGTTATTTTAAAGAGCAGCAATAAAGAATGCAGCACACTTAGCACAGGCCTGGCTTTGACTAGGAATTCATTCAATGAAGACAGTAGGCTTATATAAATAATGATAGACCTTCACAATTAATAATGTATTTTAAATATTTTATGGAATGTTATAGTTGAACTGAATGACCTGTCTGATCATTTGCATCACATTTTCTGCTAGAAAATTTCTTCAAGTTCATAGGCTAGAACCAAATACAACAATAATCCATGTTGTGCTGCAAAGGGTCCTGTGAATTTCTAGGTGGCTTAAACAGGTTTAAGGATACGAATAAAAATGTCATGACACACGCAGGCTGATGAAATCCTGTGCTGCACCTACAGTGGCATGACAATTAAGCTGACAACTTCGACCACTTACCCAGGAGGCCACAAATAGAAATAGAGCCAGTTTCACATTCCATCTGAAATTAATCCAAACCTTTTGAAATTCTATTTGGCAGGGACAGTAGAAAACTGATAATTCTCAAGTAAATTTCTCATATAATACAAAGAGAATTCAATAAGGAGCCAATTGTCTTGTTACGTTATTCTGGGTCATCAGAAATCAGGATGACCTTGAGCAGTCATTCAATTCTCTGAGCCCCCATTTTCTCCCCCATAAAATGAACGAGAGGGTAACTAGGCTCCCTAGTTCCAAAATTTTATTATTCTCATTCAAAGATATGGAATTGACTACATGAACAGGAGTCCATGGAAGTTTTTGTTACACCAATTGATGCCCATAGACAATGTTAAGGAGTTTTGGGGTTATGGAAGTCTGCCTACTTCTGTCGGTCAAGGGGTCTACGGTTGGGCCAGAAAGAAAGCCAGATGAAAATAAATTCTTACCTTTTAACTTCTTTGGCATCACTTGCGATGAAAAATCCTAAAGTACCTTCTTGGATCTTAAGATGATTCCCAGGATTAATTAATATACTGCTCAGTTAAAAAAAAAAAAAAAAAGAAAAGAAAAGACACATTTGTGAGGTCATGTTCTAAATAAAATATTTGAGGCTACACCGTACTGTTGTGTTTATAGGGGGCCCACTAGTCCAGTGCTTTCCCCAAAGATTTTTGTCCAAAGCCCGATGTCTACTGCCCCACACATTTAGTTGGATAATGCCATCATTAAGCACTACTGCTTAATTCCCAGGCTGGCATGCTCCCAGTTGAGGAAATCAAAGCAAATCAAGGTTTTAGGGCCAGGTTTATATAATGGGGCAGTCTAGCTGACATCATGGGCATATGATTTGAAGCAAAGTCCATCAGGATAAATTCCTTTTAAAACTGCTACTGGTGATCAACACAGAAGTATTATTGGCCTGATGAAGCTACTGCTATGCCAGTTTTCCATTAGATGACAGAGCATTAATGGGACCCCTATATGTATACATAAACATACATGTACACACACCACATAGTACCCCAGGGAATGGTACAAGACACCCATAACCAATGTGGAAGCAAACTGAACATCTTCATGACACTGATAAGGACATGGAAATTGATTCCATGTTCAGCCTTTATAGGAAGAACTGAATTTAACCAAACAGTTTTTTCTTTAAGTCAGCAGTTGGATATACTTAACGATTCCAGTCTGCTGTTTACAAAAACATACAGGGTGTTTGAATAAGATGTGTGTCTAGCATGTCCTAATTGAGGCAAATTGAGAAAACAAATGCAAACCACCCCTAAAGAAAACTTGCCCTACAGAGAAGTGGGAACCTAAATATACATTGTCCTATTTCAAAGTGGTGTAAATAGATTCACTGACCACGTTGTGCTTGGACTCACAGAAGAGACAAACGTATCCTAATCTAATAAATGGATGAAACAAACAAGTTTACTTCTCTGCAGATCGAAAGCAGAATACAAGAATGTCTTATGCAGAGACTGAGAAGAGAATTTAGGCTTAATGAATATCGAACTTGGGACTCTGAGTGAAGCAACAGACACAACAGAGGTATTCCTTGTTCTGAAAAGATGTTGCTTAATGAGATAATAGATATTTGGAATCAGTCTAAAGGAAGTTCTCAGCTACCCCAAACAATCAAAATATAAAGGATGGTAATTAACACCATGTAATCTTTTTTTTTCTACTGGTAAGCCATTCCAGGAAAGTGTTGTGATCAACAAAGTAACATGTCTGTAGTCATACAGGAAGGACCCAGGTGAACCTTTGTTCACCTGGTTGGGAGACCTCTGAGCAGACTATTATTGCAAAATAATTGTCTGCGGTCACAAGAACATCTACCATCACCTATAACAAAACCCGACAGGAGGAAACTGTATTTGTGTCATAGCTATTATTAACACTCAACAATAACAAAAGGCTATGAAGATTTGACTGTTCTGCCCTACAACCACAGGCAGCAATGCGAATCCTCCCAAATCAGAGAGAAGCAGTCCACGCAAATAGCACGGCCTGCGCTGAGTGGCAGCTCTCCATAGGCACCTCCTAATCACCCCTCCGCCAACTCTTCACATGAATATAACGAGCTCTCTAACTTTATGCAATCAGGAGGGCGAAGTGTCAGAGCACATACAGTTTAGATGAATCTATTTTTCAAAGCCAATTCAATATGATGTTTTAGAAAGGCAGCATTCTAAATTTTGCACATCTTCTTACCTCCTTTCCTGCAAGGCAGTTTTTACATGTCCTGGCTCTGCAATCAGAATTTGGGTCCAAATTCCAGCACTACCACTTAATAGCTGTTGGACTTTGGACTGTTATTAAATCTCCCTAGAACTCAATTTTCTTACCTACAAGAGTTGAATAATGGTGATAATAGTATTTGTTCAGAAAATTAAGTGAGATAATATATAGAAGGCTTGATGCATGTGGTTATTGCTCCTTTAATTCTTACCAAAAAGAAGAAAATATAAAGTGTATTTCATTTTCAACAAAGTTATCAGAAATTTTCTCTAGCTGACCCCATGGAATATAATACAGGCTTCTTATCAAACTACCTTGCTCATTAATGAGATGAAGTTACAGGGTAAAGAACTGTACACTCCAGAACAATGTATAAGGACATATACAAAAAATTCCATGCACTTCTGGAGCCTGAAGGAGCTAGTTCCTTAAAGCTACAAAAGCCTACATTTTAACATGCATTCATATAAAAATGCAAGAAAAATTCTGAGTGGAAAAAAAGTCCTATCGTGACTTGAACAACAGAATTCAAAAGGAAAAGTTTGACCCACATCAACATCTTGGTAACATATATGGAAAAAAAAAACAAGCATCAGATAGAATGCTGTTTCCTTTTTTCACATTATGTGATACATTATTCTTTATCAACAATGAACAAGAATTAGAGAATAGGCCTACAGTGAACATTTAGAATTGGCATTATAGAAAGCGCAGGTTAAGATAATTTATTACAGATTTTGAGTTTGCTTTAGTCTGGTTAGTGAGGCAGAGAAGAAAGATTTGGGGCTCTGATGTAAAGCACATTGGTGTCCCAGGATTGCTCCTGATGCTGGTTAAGTGCTCAGGCACGTGAATCAGTTCTCAGCTATTTGGGTCCTGGCTTTGTAAATGCAGGTAAGCCTTACGCTTCTCATCTGTAAAATGGGTGAATAATCGCTAGCTTACAATGTCTCTAAGAGAGTTAAAGTATGTACTATGTGCTAAGTGACTGAGACATAGAAGGTCTTAAATTCATAGCTGCTACTCTGAGTGAGCTAGGTGATTATAAAACTGAGAGGTAAATAAATCCTCACAGCACCACCACTCTCCACTTTATCCCTACTGCTAATAAATGACCCAGGAGGTGCCCTATTGGCATTGAAAGACCTTTCCACTGATGCAGAAAATCCAAAACATCATATCCCTGCACAATATCTGGTGATGGGCTAATTTAGACTGACTGTTGTCTGCATAGTGAAGTATCGTCTGTTTCTTGAATCTATGGCTGATGGTGTATGGAACCAAAAGCATCTCTAGTTACCTCACATACCATGTGGATTCCAGGATGCCTTCTTGTTCCCTGTGTGGACAGTGGTGGTGAGGGGGTTTAAATCATCCCCATGTGAGGTGTGAGGCAGCACCACTTACAGATACTGAGCTAAGGCTGAGGCAGCCTTCTAGATGGGAATCTAAAGAATGGACCCAGCCCTTGAAATAATGAAAGAAAGAAATCTAGATACATAAAGATGCTCTTGGTGCTGAAGCACCAGGAACTACATTACTGGTTGTTTTTTATTGTTTTGATATTTTAAACATTAATTCTTCTATACACATTCCAAATACACAAAGGTTAAATAAAATGCTATCCCCCTCTTCTTCAAAATATAAAAAGAGAAGGATTCTAGATAGCCATAACTTTCTCCCCCTTTTGCCTACTATCTTTAGAATGTGTCATTGATCTCCTAATAGGAATGTATATTTTTTTCCAAGGATCTCTGATCTCTTTAGGAGAGTATCCAGTGTTAAGTTTGTTTTGTTCTAATGATTGCCAAAATTCTCCCTCCCTGTGCGCCACTCTAAATCAGTTCTCTGGCTCCAACTTGATGTAATTAATTAGCTTATCAGAGATAAACTTCAACATGTGTCATGTGAAGAATCATGAAAATCTCCGAAAGAAAAAGCCCATATATCCATTGACAGAATTCCAACAAGGACATCTTGGCAGAGGTGGACTTTCTCTCATTTCAAGGAACATATAAATTATCCTTTCTTCTTTGACCTTGCTGGTTTCAGCAGAAAACATCCAGTGACAGCTGGAAGCACAGGGCTAGTGTGGTCCCTTCTTCAAGGATACTTGCTCTCTGTGTTTCTTTTGCTCTCAGATTAGTTTTACATCTCAACTTATTCTTTGTTTACTCACTTCCTATATGGAGCAAATACGTTTTGTTTTTGTTTTTCCCGAGACAGAGTCATGCCCTGTTGCCCAGGCTGGAGGGTGGTGGCGCGATCTCAACTCACTGCAACCTTTGCCTCTCGGGTTGAAGCAATTCTCCTGCCTCAACCACGAGGTCAGGAGTTCAAGTACAGCCTGGCCAACATGGTGAAATACGTATTTTCTGTAAGGAACCCACAGTTAAATAGAGTGGTATAAAACATGATTGTATTGTTTACTTTTGAATTTCTTGGAGTAGCAGGCTAAGAACCTTGCATGCAACAGGCACATTTCAACTATTTGTTGAATAAATAAATTTTTTAAAAAAGATAAGTTTTTAAGCCTCAGTTCCAAGAATTTTCCTTTTCTTTTTAAATAAGTGGAAAGAAAGTCAGTTTTCTTTCAAAGAACAAGCTGCAATTCTCATTGGTCAGGCCAATCAAAGGAGTGACCACACCTCTGCTAGGGCTAGGGATCAGCCAATGAACTAGCCATCTCTCAGATGCGTTAAGTAGGAATACATAAATATACCAATATGTAAACAGCGTGCCACTAGTGAAGTTGGAGCAATTGATTTCAACATTGAAAGCAAAACTTCAAGGAGAAATATGTGTTCCTAAACATAAAACACATAACACATAGAACTGGCTAGCAGGGCTCAGTCCCACGGGGAAATGTCTCCATCACGTTCCTCCATGAGAGGAGTACCACGTCTCAAGTTGTGTCCCATTTATTTGGGTATCTCTCAATCTCTCACTAAACACTGGTCAGGTTGGAAGACTGTAGCTTGGTGGAGGAAGGTGATGTATTCCTTTCTCCACCACCTGTGCATAACGGGAAGACATCTGGGTTTGCCTTCAATCATTGTAAACTTGTTTCCTGTTTCTGGAGACAATCAATGATTGGTCATTCAACTGAAACAGATATTCTTTAAGGAAACTTCTATCCATTACGGGTAAATATGATGGATACATATTTCTCTCCTCTCCCTTCCATTTTTGGTAAGTGTAATGTACCATTCCTCAGGAAATTTTTAAAAAATCGCATGACTCATATGAGAACACAGTTTGTACTTAATAACATGGTAATTACATTTGTGCCTAGTAAGCTAATGGGACTTCATTAACTAAAGCAAGCAAATAAGAACCATTTAGGGTTTCCGTTCACGCTATGTCCAGATGAATCATGCCATTGAGAAGAGGCTTCTTTGATCACACAAGTTCATATACAATGATTCTGAGTTGGAACTTTGTTTGAACCAATTGTGTCCCCTTTCAGGGAGTGTGACTGCATTTGTAGTTTGTAGGCCATGTACAGGCACAGCTCGGAGAAACCCCACATCTTAAATCTTATCACTTTTCTGGAACTTTTCATTTTTTCTGGGCTTTAAAATATAGGCTGCTGTAGTCCCACCCAACTAGACACACACACTTTAACTTTAGAATACTGTTGGAGACACAGTTGTGTATTTCATACATCAAGATACTTAAGCCCAGTTCACTTACACACAGTCAGCATGATAAAGATTGCTCCCAGTTGCTCAGACTCAAATAACTGCCACTGTGGTCCACCAGAAATATTGGTGAGGACTTACTTAGCCTGCATCCATCTGAATAACTTTGGAAATGGCATTTTCAAATGTATTTTGCACAGACAGAAAATATTAGCCATATGGGATGGGGAAGAGAGAGGTAATCTAGAAAGGATAACACTGGATATTTGGTTCTGGGAGCAAGCCAAATCATTTTCTGATATATTTAGGACAAGTCATGCCTACATCACAACATGCCTTCACCACAAGATAAAAGGACTCAAAGGCCAAAAGCCAACAGCAGAGGTGCAAACACTGTGGACCTTTAAGATGCAAAGTGTTGCAGTAACTTCTTGCAGTTGGATCATATCATTAATACCAAACTGACAGGAAGCCACCTCTATTTGTTTACATGTACTCAAACAATCACAGAAGAATTGAACTTTGGAAAGAGATACAGACAAATACACAGATACACACACACATACACACACACACACACAATTACAAACACAAACACATGATAGTGATTACAATCACAGAGAAAAGTAACTCTTGAAAAGATGAACAAGTAGGCATCTCAATAGTATGTTTTCAACAATATTGTCTTGGAGAACACATTATTGAAAAGCTATGCCAGAACTAATAACCCAAAAGTTTTTTTAAAATGTCATTGATGATGATTTAGTCATGCTTCATGCAATGTAAAACAGCAGCAAAACAGGGTGAAATCACATGGTGAAAATTGAGAAACTTCATATTAAGAAATATGCCCCCAAACACACTATGATTTATTTTTAAAAAGCCATGAGTTTGTCTCAATAAACAATACTAACTCAGTAAATCAAGTGTGATAATCTGGCAATTTAATAGCAGTGTTCTAAAGTCTATACGGAGCACTGCCCAACGAATAAAATATTCAAAATGTTATCACCAAAATAAATGTCAGGCAAAAATAGAAGTGTAAGGGCTTGGTCTCTGTTTTGTGGATAAAAGGACACTAACTCTGCTCTATAGACCAGAAACTCAACACAGGGAGGAGGAGGTCACTGGGAATGTGGATGTGGTATGTAGACAAAAATGGCACCAGAGTCCAATGGACACCAAGACACATCAGGACAATACAGAAACAGACACAAAGGGCTGGAGAGAAGCGTCCTCCTTTTCAGCTTTAATAGTATTTGTTCCCATTATTAGTGCCATGACTGAAAACAGGAGTGTGCCTTTCCTTTTTTTAGGTTTCCTGCAAAGAAGTTAGTGCGTCATCCAAAAGAACCAACAAATCAAACAAGAACAGAAATAGGCTACTTCCAATTTATGCACTCTAGTTGGAGAGGGGTGTATATATATATATATATAATATACATACATATATACACTCATATATATATAATATATATATACACTGGACAAGGGAATGAGATTATATATACATATATATAATCTCTCTCTTCTTGAATTCTTGGCAAATGGTTAGTCCTGTGGTTAGGAGTGAAGACAGAGGGTGGAGGTTGGAAGAAAAGTTAACGAAGAGCATACCGCTTTCGGCTTCTGCAAAACGACAAGAAAAGAATTTAAAATCAAACAATTTGATAATAAATTGACTGACACCAGAAGGAAAGAAGGAATAAAACCTTTGTTTCAAATCACTTGAAGGATGCATGTGAAAACAAGGTTTTTCAGCAAAGCATGAAAACAGTATCATGGGGTGAAACCAACAAAGGAGGCTGTTAAACACAGGTTAAAGAAGGTGGGAAGGAGAAGCAGGTCCTTGGAATTTTCACACCCAGTCAGTTAGAAAACATGAGAGGAAAAGAAATGGGACATTTTTAAATAAAGAAAAAAATGAAAATTATTCTCAGGGAAGATAAAAAAAAATGTTTATCTTTAACGTGGATATTGTTAAGTCCTGTGTTTTCTCAGAGGCATGATCCACATTCCCTCAAACACACCTTTTTCCACAAGAACCAATGTGCTTCCACACTGAGACCAAGCCACATTTGAGAATTAAAGCTGGCGACTGCACATAGAAAACCCAAACAAAGCCAAACAAGTCATTTTTGCCCTGTTCTGAAAAAGAAAAATACTAAAAACTATAGCTATAAACATGGCTTTGTTGAAAACATCTCAGAATTGTTACTCAAATGAAAGATCTATCGAAGAAAAGTTTCATCTTCAGCTCTGAGTTTGTTTTCTTAGAATGGTGACATTGGGTTCACAATGAACCATTAACAGCATTTTACTCTTTCTCTCTCCTTGGGATCAAAAGGAAATGAGTTAGAGACAAGTGCTCAAGGTTCAGGGTGCAATGTCCTGCAGTCAGATTATTCCAGAATGGTCAAAAAACACTATTCAGCATCAGCATCACCCACATCATGACATTTTTTTTTAAAGATACACAAAAGTAAATAGAGAACATTGAGGTACACAAAGATTTGCTGACTTGGCAACATGGAGAATATCATTTGCAAAAATCCAGGATACACACAGTTCCCCTACACAGGTACAAGGGAGTATTGGCAAAAACATGGGCAAACAGTAATTCCAGAAAATTCTGCCTCATCTGCTAAACAGCAAATAACCAGGACTCTCAGTTTTCACAAACAATATTCTTCACTTTGCCAACATGAAAAAGAAAATATTTATCTATCTTCATATTTGTTAACCGCTACAGCCATGTTCTACATACGGTCACCAAATCTACCATTTTTTTCTTCCTTTTGGTTGATTTGGATTTTCAAAATAGCTTAACATTTGATCAGATTGACTTTGTGGGCAATCTGATCTGATAGTTAAGGTAACAGAAAACATTGGACTGATCTGCTGACAATCCAGTATTTTCTTTTCTTTTGTCTTGTCATAGGCACAGGCTGTACATTTGAAAGTCTGGCTGTACTGGGTCATTCACCCAGATAAGGAAAACTTAACTGATGATAATAGGAAACTTCTAGTCTTGCCCTGTACTCTGCTCAGTTATTAAGGTGTTTGTTGGAGGGGATCTGCACTCTACATTTGGGCATCTGCAGGATCAAAAAAAAATGTACTACGGAAGAATAGACTATGGGTATTATTTCAGAGAACAAAAGCTTGAGTATTTCTCAGTGAGCTCTGTTTCTTCCAAAACTATTGACAAGAATTAAGGAAGAAAAAAAAATCATCTCTATTGTATCTGTAATGCATACAGTACTCCATCAGCAAAATTTCTTGTTAGCACGATGCTTCCCTCCTCCATCGTAAACTCATATATTGACTGGGATGTTATCTATTTCAACCAGACCCAGGCCCTCATCAGTCTGATTTGCACATAATTAAGTGTAAAATAAATAAATAAAGAGAGCTCCTGCCTCTGAGCCCTACTCTCCTGGCTCATTTACATGAAGCTGATATTCTGCCACCTGGATTTTGGTTGCACCGGGAGAAGCACATATGGTACACAATAGGTTGCTTGTAATTTGGCTATCAAGAGAGCTGGTGTCTCCCCTCACAGCTCTATCTCAAGGCTGTTATAAAGGAGGCCAGAGTCCACCTGCTTTTTTGCTCATCGCAGTGAAAAGAGGTTTTAAGGTCTAGTTTAACACTTAGAAGGTGAAAAGTCCAGGTCGGCATGATCAGGTGGAGATATATGGAAGACTCATCCTTCTCCCCTGGAGAAACACTCTCTTAATGCCCAGCAGGGCTTTGGATGCCAGGCTGGTCTGGCATAGAAGCTGCAGTGTCTGCTGGGGCATCCCTCAAAATGTGCTCTAGGGTCAGAGAAGTGTTACATCTGGTTCCATGCAGATAAATAATGCACAAAAAAGCAGAAGTGAACCGACCGTTCTCAGAATGCACTCTCACCACCAAAAGTGTCAGCCGGCTGCTGGGTCGCTGCAAACTTACCGGCTCTCTCGGTTGGCAGACTTGTATTCAATGGCTATCATTAGGAGCTTGAGCTTCACAAAACACAGCCTGCAATGAGATGGAGAAGCCTCCCAGTCAGTGCTTCTGAATGACCAGAGACACATAACAAACACTATTACGATCTTCCAGTCTCCTAATGCAGTCATTATCTGAGGGGATCCTCATTCCACCAGCGTGCCAAAGGGAGGGGGTGGAAGCAACACCTCCCCATCATCCCCATTAAACCCGATTTCTTGCAAGTGATAAGGTGCTGAACGCTCAAAGTGCAAATTGCACTCCAGTCTGGCTGTCTAGACACAGAGCCCAAGCAGGGATTTGTGCCTGGGGATTTTCACTGGGCCAGATTCATTAGTTACTCAGTCGGGTAGTAAAATGTTAACTACAGGGGGAGGGAAAGATTTGGACCAGCTGGACCTGCTATTTGGATTCCATTTCGGTCTTTTGTACAAATGGCTCATATTGTTGTTCCGAGCAGACCCCTGTGTGCTTGGAATGATGATAATAATACTTCGCCTCTGTGTAAGTGCCCAGCACATGATGATGGCATTGTCACTCCTGGCTCCATTCAAGCTGTCTCACCTCATCTGCCCGATGCTCTCGACTGCAGGGCGGACTGCTTTGAGGCTGACTTGTTCCTGTTTCCATCCCTTCCCTTGTGTGGCCCCCACTTCCAATGCTTTCTCTCTTCCCAACCCGTCCTCCCATGCCACATCAACTCTAATCTTCCAACTAGTAGGTCTTCTCCAGCAACTGCTACCCTGTGATTTTCTATTCTCAAAACTCTCCCAGCATCTTGTCTGCAACCAAATCACTGAGCTTTTAGTCAATGTTATACTGGCTGTGGTCACTCCCTATTGTTTCATGTGTCTGAACTTTGTCTCCTCAGCCAGGGAAACTTCCTTAAGAGAGCTGGACTTGTTTGGAATTCTCCATAGTGCATAGTGAATAGACCCACCAATACAGAGAAGTTAAACAAACGGCTTCCACTTACTGGGTTTCAATTCTAAGAAAATAACAAAAGGTGCAGTAAAATATTTATGCTTAAAGATGTTCAGAGTAAGTATTATTTATACTGAGTAGAAAAACTGAAAGCAACCTAAATGTCCAATAATAAGGCAATAAAGTACAGTGCAATATGGTATTAGCATTCCAAATGGCTTTTCAAAGAATATTTCAAGATATAAAATGAACAAATATTATATAAAGACATGAACATGTAAATAGAACAAATATATAAAAAGACATGAACACATAAATAGCACAATACAATTAGATGAAACTATATACTTTCATACTTAAATAAAAGCTCACATAAACAAAATAATTATATACATAATGTATGACAAGTTTCTACAGTAAGCATCACCATTTTTGAATAATAAAACATTGATTAACTGATAGATTGAATAATGAGTTGATGCTTATTTAGCTCGGGCATTGTAAGTAAGATAAGGTGCTGGGTCACAGTGGGAAGAGGACCTCCTGGTGGTTCAATTTAACCCCCTCAATATCCCTAAGAGGAAGTTACTACCCTTATTATTCAGACTTCTATTGATAGCTCCATCTTACAGGTGATGAAACCAAGGGTCAGAAAGTCCATGTAACTTGCCTAAGGCCTCCAGCTAATACCTGGCAGGAGACACTACATCTTGACCTCCAGTGAAGCCTATTTTGTATTGGGAGAGACAGACAATAAGCAAATATACAAGTGAGTAAATAATAAATTTCTAGATGATGACAAGTTCTATCTGAAAATAAAACAACCTAAGTTGCTAAAGAGTAACTCAGAAGGGGTATATAATCTGTGGTGGTTCAGTTGGATCAATCTGAGGATGCAAGGAGCACAACAGCTTGATGAAAAGATACGGGGAAAGAGCTTTCTAGAAAGTAAAAACAGCAGGCACAAAGGCCCTGAGGCAGGGAAGAGCTCTGGGTATTTGAAGATCAGCAATAAATCCAGTAAGACTGCAGCTGAGTGAGCAAAGTCAAGCGTGACCGTGATTAGGTCAGGACACGAGGTGGGAGCAAGATGGTAGGGTCTTTGCTCTCCAGAGCAAGGAGTCTGCACCTTATTTTAAGTGGAATGGAGGGATTTCAGTTGGTTTAAAACAGAAAAGTGACATAATCAGATGTGCTGGATATGGGGATGTGTTGCTTTCAAGAAAAGTGCTGACGAAGGCCTCATGCTCTCCAGGAAGTGAGACCAAATTGCTCATTCCTACATGTGAGGCTGTGGTCCCCAGCACTGCCTTCAGCAGACGGTCAGATGTCAAAGGACTACTTCTATCCAGGCATATCTGGGATCTCCTGGTGATTTGCAAGTTTTCTGATTCCTGCCAACGGACTCCAATGACCTGCGCTTTGTGCTGATTATGCAGCTTGCTGAAACAACAACACACATATCCAGCTATAGCTGGAAAATGCCCTCCTTAATTTATATCCCAAAGAGCACTGCTAACATGCACCCTTTATGGGACTGTTACTTCTGCAGCTTACATTGTTTAAAAAAAAAATCAGATAGCTTATGCAATGTTTATTGAACCAAATTACCACATTAAGTAACCACTCTCTAATGTAAATAGTAGCTAAATGCCAAAACATTAGGGAGAAGGCTGATCTTAACTTGGTATGGATCATGCAAAGGTTAATTTGCTGATATCCTATGAGCAATGACCAGTCCAATTTGGGACTCTGGCAGTTCATGGGATCAAAGATCTTCATTGCTTTTATAAACCTGATCCCACTGGTAAGAAGGGAAGAAACAGTTCATAGTAATGGTGAATTATGTCTTCCTAGCTACTACTGCAGGAAAGTTCATAAAATCTATGTGGTGTTGTACTTATTCCTTAACCTTATAGGCAATGGATCTGCAGATTTAAGTCCTTCTCCAGTTTCAATTCCATAAATTCAAATCCATACCTAAGATAATTCTGCAATGCCTTATAGAAGCCCCTTTTTAAGAAGTCTTTTGACCCAAAACAAGCTGTTGCCCTTTGGCTAAAGGAAAGGAGAGGGGTAGAATGATGTGAACAGAGAGAACATAGGCAAGCCACACCACAACATAGATTTGCAGATGAGCCCTTCAAGACTGGCTGATCCTGCTCTTCCTATGCAGATGACAAACTGAGGTATAAACAGGGGAAAGCAATTGGGTCAAGGTCAAATAACTGTTATGTAAAAAGCCAAAAGTGGAAATTGAGTCTTTGAGGCAGTGTGCTGCACAGATGCTTCTCATCAGAACAGAGGAAATGAAGTGGCAGTCACAAGCCCAACAGGCAGACACATTCTGTTTGGTGAGTACAGTGTTTTTTAAAAACTGTAAATAGATGTCAACAAGTGAATTTAAATAAAAACTGGCTTTTCAGCTTTCCTTGAGAAATCAGATATGGCTATACTGGCTCCACATTCCACATGGCCAAAACAGTGCAGCTACAAAGCACTTATCCCTCTGGATGAGATGTTTGTTCTCCAAGATGCCACAGTCCCCACCACTCTCTATTGTCTCAGAACGCCGGACTCTTCATTCTTTGTTGGTAACTGCCTGACTCCTACAGGTATCTAAGTTTTTAATCCCTACTGTAACAGGTATCCTCTGGATACTGGCAAAATACAAATCATGCATAATCAACCATGATTTACACTGGAAACAGAGCTGTGGCTCCCTCTGTGAGTGTTCAAGTCACACTTTTTTGTTAGATCCTGCCACAGATAGTTGGCCAATATCAGGGTCCTGGGCTTAAGGACTCCATCCTGCTGCAGAGATGCAGCCTCTCTTGGAGATGTCCAGTGGGGAAGAGCAGAGCAAAATGAGTAAACAGGCGAGCTGGTTCAGTAATCACCTGTTTAATTGTCTTTCCCCTCTAGACTGAGTTTTTCCTATACAGGATGTATGCTTGGCCTCACTGGCATTTTGCAAAGTTCAAAGAGTAAGCCTTCAGTAAAGCCTGGATAAATAAATGCATGTATGAAAGGGGAGAAGAATCTCATGAGTGGCTGAAGTGATGGAGAACAGACAAAGTGGCAAACTAGGAAAGTCTAAGCGGAGAAAGCTTGGAAGTGAGTACAGCATCATGAAACAAGCTGCTTCTTAGCTTGTCTTATTTGTTAGAAGCAGACAGATGGGAAAGGAAGGATACAGAAGGAAAAAAAGCAGTGATATGCTCTGGGAATCTAATTTTTGCCTTCAATCCACAATGCCAAGATGCAAGTCCAATTCTAAAATACAACCATTTGTCCTTGGGACCTTCTATAGACCCTGTTATACCCTTATGTACCCCCTACACTCCTGAGAATATATATACTTTCAGTCTACCCAGGACTGATGTTCTCTGGTTAAACATTGACTTGCAACATTCAACATCATTTTTTGGTAAAGAAGAATGAGCATTAGGCATCTAATCCTTATTCTAATTCTGCCTTTACTTAGCCTATAGTGTGTCAGTGTATACAGAACTGGTGTGGAATCGGGAAGCAGGATGAGGTAAGGTAAGGGGCAAAAAAGGAAGCAAGAACGCCTTCACAACGTGAAAAATGGGATAAAATCAACCATAAGCTAGCAATAATTTAATTCTTGGTTTCTAAAATAAAATGCCCCAAATATGTCCAACGCAGGAAGTTGTTGCTGGTTGCAAAAATAATCACAGGGGAATGGAAATGACTTCTTTTTTGAGAAAAAAAAAGCCACTTGTCACCAAAAGGTCTTAAACCAGCAATCTGCAATAAAAATGTTATAATAACAAGTTAGATTGCTTTCTTGGTAATTATTAAGTAGAGGTCTACCAAATTTGACAACGACATTATACAAGGCCCCCCCCCCTTTTTTTTTTACTGCCAACATCATCTGTTAACTACAGTAGTTTCAACCCAGATGTTCCAGAACAAAGGCTCTTAAGAATTACAGTCCAACTGTTTCTACCTACCCAGAGGGAAATAAATTGTTCTTGCCATTAAATCAGCCTCCTTGACTGCAAAGATTACTTGCTGGTGTGAATTAAACATGGAAACCTGTCCTAGAGTTTGCACCTTCAGGAAGAGCATACAGAGAAGAGGTTTGGAGGAGCTCTGTTGAAGAGGACTCACCCAATGAATCAGGTGAGGGAGGACAAAAGAAGCAGCTGTCATCATCCCCCTAAACCCAGACCCACCCAAAGCACCAGTCCCTCTTCGGTGATCCAGAGGGGCCCTGGGAATATCAGGTTGGCACATGCAATTGTAGTAGATTCGGATACAAACACTGCATGTTGGGAAGCCAGGTCTTCTGGATCAATGGGCTACAACGGAAAAGATTCATATTCAGTAGTTTTAATGTAAAGTGACAGGTCCTAGAAATCGAAATATCTGGGTAAAGAAACTTTGAAACATCAGGATTTCCAAGGCTCAGCACGAAGAAAATAGAAGTGATTTAAAATGTTCATGGAAATGTTAAGACTCTATTTTTCTATGAAGTTTTGCTAGGAGTAGAGTGGAATGGTTTCAGAATATCTTCACCCTTTCTCCTACTCTCTTATTTTCTCTCTCTCTCTCTCTCCACACACACACACACACACACACACACACACACACACACACACACACACCATCTCCACCAGCATACCTAAGACACTATAATTTAATAACAATTATATTACTTGATATAGGCAATAAACTTTTGCCTAAAGTGTGAACAACTGTATTTTTAGAGAACCTTGCTATTATTATTAATGAGAAACATAAAATGAAAGGAAGAACTGTGTGTTTGCTGCAAGAGCCCAGCATTGAGTCAAAGCCCAAGTGTCCACCCCATTTACAACAGAACTGACCCCTCTGTACTCTGGACCCACCACTGCCTCAGTAGCCTGTTATTAAGGATTTCAACAGACTTTGGAGTCACCAGTTTATTCACTAGCACATAAGAAGGTCACCTCTTGGATTGCTGTAGTAGAAATAACCACCAGTACTGTATTCACATCTGTATTCATATATGTTCAACCCTAATTACAATACTCCCCAAACAAGTGGATGAATAGGGCCAGTTCTATGAGGGGAAAACAATTTTTTTTAAATGAGATCTAAGCCTCTCCATAAATTCACTTAAGATGCCCATTTTTGCAGCCAGGCTAAAGAAATCTATCATATAACAATTGGGTCTGCCTGGTTTCTTTCTGCTCCATGTTCAAATTTGGATGTCTTTCTCTAAAAATTAATAACTTCACAGAACTCAAGTTAAACTAGCTACAGTTTTCATTGGGCAAGAGGCCCAGCTTTTCTCTGGGCAGTCTTAAATTGTAAATTTCCCCAAGCGGCTTCTTTTTAAAGATCTGTCTGCGCAAAACAACACAGGTTGAGAGCATGATTTTCTGAATCTGAGGGGGGAGCACTGAGTGCAGGGAGGTGGAAGAGGGAATGGAGAATCCCCCCTGCACTCTTCAGCCAGCACAGTAACCTGCATACTTGCCGCTGGGCTTGGGGACAGAACATCTGCCCTTCAGCACAGCTGAAGAAGATCTGATCGGAGTTCCCCAAGTTACCCAGGCATTAAATACTCCACATCAAATCTGAATTTTAACTGCTCCATCAGCTGCAGAGGGACGCAGAGAGACCCACACCATATTTTAAATACATCTTTTGTCCTAATCCCTTCTGAGCTGTAAAACCAGATACAATTAAGCTTTTATATTTTGCAAATGATGAATGACTAACAGGCTTACTGTGAGATTCAGAACCTAGAACACAAGTGTTCTTGAGACAGCCCAGCTGCCGAACCTGTGGTTTTCTGCAGCTCCTCCTTGTCCAGCCCCTCCTCTCCCCTTTGCCCTCCCTGGGAATAGGGGAGTGCACCCTCACTTTTGCAAGTGCTCACAAAAAAACCCTGTTATCAATCCCCCTCCCACCTCAAAACATCACAAGTCAAAATAAATCTGATGCATCTCCTTCTCTCATCTAAAGAGGAAAGCAATTTGCTCTAACTGGAAAATCTCAGAGACCTAGGTGCTGAGAGAGCTCCCTATGGTACTATGTGGTCCAGACTCCAGATTCCCTACCACTTAGAACACACTCTTCCTTCTTTATTTGCCCATTTGAATCCACACTCCCAACAAGGCACAGCTCAAATGTCATCTCTTCCAGGAAGCACCCCCGGTCTCCCCAGCCTACAGGGAGATGTCCCTATAACTCTAGCATCTGTACTCGAGCTCTGTGCATCTACCAAAGCACTTATGTCAGTGCCTATGTCGCTCGAAGGATACATACTATTTTCCCTCACCAAATTATAAACTCTGGAGGCAGCCACCCTAGGGAAACTGAATATTTTACTTGGCATTTGTAAGTATTGCTATTGATCTTTTCATGCACATATATTTGATCAAATCTAGTTGCAGGTTCCTCTAGAATTGGCACCAAGCCTGGGACAATGGTGCGCATATCCCAATTCATTAAATATCTGGTTAATTGGTGATTAACCAATAAGAGAATTTCCTAAAGGTTAAAAGTAAATATAACTTGAATACACATATAGCTCACAATGTGTTTCTTTCTTCCTAAGTGCTTCTATTATATTCAATGAGAAAGGTAAATGGTAGAGGAAAAAGAAGAGGAGGGAGAGGGGGCAAAGACATTAACCAGGACTGACAGATAAATCATAGTACTTCCATTAAAGAGAAGGAAATTGGGGGTAAGCACCTGTGATGGTTAATACTGAGTGTCAACTTGATTGGACTGAAGGATGCAAAGTACTGTTCCTGGGTGTATCTGTGAGGGTGTTACCAAAGGAGATTAACATCTGAGTCTGTGGACTGGGAGAATCTCAATCTTGGTAGGCACTATCTAAGCAGTTGCCAGCATGGCTGGATAATGCAGGCAGAAGAACGTGGAAGGACATGACTTGCTGAGTCTTCGAGCCTTCACCTTTCTCCAGTGCTGGATGCTTCCTGCCCTTGAACATCGGACTCCAAGTTCTCAGCTTTTGGACTCTTGGACTTACACCAGTGATTTGCCGGGAGCTCTTGGGCCTTCGGGCCCAGACTAAAGGCTACACTGAGAATCTCTTGGCTTGAGATACTGATAGAGATAACTTTCAGGGTGGCAGAAACTTCTGCCCCCACTGCCTCTTTTGCTCCCCTTCCTGTTCTCTTGGGAAACAATCCCAAATTTCACCCCTACAGCCTGCTCCCATATCTTTTCATAGAATGACTCTCCTAGCTTCTGAGAAAACTCCAAGCTCTCCCAGTCCCACTCTGCAAGGGGACATTTTGCCAGCACAGAGATAAAGCAAATTTACTTCTTTCCATGCTTTAAGATGTTATTGGCTGCATATTGTTTTAGTGCAGCGCATAATTACAGAAACTGCTCTGAAAATCTGTATATTTTATCTGTGCTTTATGATACTCAGACTATTCCCCAATTCTTTTTCTTCTCCATGAACCAGCTTAAAATATATTTTGGCGTCCTTTATGTCATTTTGAAATTGAATAGCCAATTCTTGCTGTAATGAAAATACTTATGTGCCAGCCCGGTGATATACAACACTACCCTCTAATTACGGCTGTGCTTTAATTAACCTGAATTGAAGAGTGTTATCATTAAACTGCTGGTAACTTTGAGTTATGGCTTTTCTTTAATTTAAAGTAGAAAACACAGATAATTAAGCCTCCAGATAATCAAATGCTTGAGGAGAGCTTCAATGTTTTGGGATGTTCCTAAATCTCATTAAATGTCCTTCCTTTATTGATCATTCCTACCTCTGCTGTATCATTGTATTAAACGAATAATAGCACTAAGTCGTACACATTCTCACTCACATCAGAAGTGGGAGATATATATATACATATGTCAGAAGCTTTACTGAGAAAATACTAAATTCTCTGACAACAATCTGTCTCCTCCTTGGGACGTGTTCTAAATCTGAAAATCAATCAAAGGAAATATTCATAGAGCTACTAGTGCCAGCTCTTGAGCTGGCTGAAGGCCAGTGAAGTTCCACACCATCCAGTGGGTCAGGGTTGGCAAACTCATAGATCCACAGGGCCAGGCCTGGGATTTATGTGCAAATCTGGCCTGCTTTAAGACATCAGGGAGGAGTGACTATATGACTATACTAACTGCTTTGCTACATCAAACTGGAGCCAGTTAGCATTCAGAGGAAATGCAGGTCTTGCATTGTCACATTAGATTTTCTAAAGAAGCCAGAAATCTAGTTTTTATGTGAAATATCACTATTTTGAAATATCAGCAACTAGTTGTTATGAAATTAGACACTATGTTAGGCAATTATGTGAGTCGAACGTACCTTGTGATTATCCGGGTTAGAACCTGTAGTGGGAGCAGTCCTAACCCTGCAAGTTAACACGTGTAAGAGGAACCAACTCAGTTCCCAAGAGCAGAATAAGAGAAGAGTGAGAAAGCAAGAAGGGCTGGGAGAGTTTGGAGATAGCATGCCTGTTAGACACAAACACCAGTCAGGGCAGGGAAACCACACAGCCAAGGAAGGGGGCTTCACGGCACCCCTGCAGACGCCCTCACCAGCATGACTCCCTGCAGGCACTAGCACCTCTGCTATGTGCTCAGACCACCACCACATCAGACAGACAAGGCTTCACTTGCTTCCGTTGAAAAGCCTGCTTTCCCATGGGGCTTTCTACCCTAGGCAGTCCAAGCTCCAAGGAAGAGGAGATCCCCTGGGACAGCCTCAGTGTTCCAGAACCCAGTGTTTCTGAATGGTTAACTCCTCTCGGTGGCAGAAAGAGAAATCACTCTCAAAGAAAGGCTCACATGGGAGTCACAATAGGGCATCCATTTTCAGAAAATAACTCCTTCCGAATCAATTACCTATTCACTTTTCCAGTCCATTTAGCATTTAAACTTTCGCTTAGAGACAGGTTAAGAAATTTCAGTAAACAGCCAAACCATTTTGGATTGCTTAGGGTCTGGGCCCAGGGACTGACAGAGTGCACCTGCTGTGTTCAGTGACAGGAGGCTCCAGGTAAACCGGAAGCCACCAAATGGTCTGCTTCCCTCCCTCCTGCATACAGAAAGAAAGCCGTGATACAGAGGAGGCCAAGGGCACCCAGGACTGTCCTCTCCTTTGTGGCAAAGCTTGATCAGTTTTCTTTCGATGTCTTCAGACCTCTTTCAGGAAGGTGCTTTGGTTTGTAAGTAGGCAGGAAGTGCAAGCAAATGGTTTTTCTTCCTCAGCCCAATGAGCTCCCAGATCCCCCTGATTCTTCCAGTGAGAAGCATCCTTGTCAAATCCTTTGTGAAGGTGTCAAGAGATCAGGCTTAATGTTTCACCATTCTCAGGGAATTTGTGTTTTTAGAGGGCACAAAGCCCCCATTCATCTTAAACTCAACATCTGAGATTCCTTTTTTTTTAATTTTAGAGACACAGTCTCACCGTTGCCCAGGCTGGAGTGCAGTGAGGTAATCATAGCTCATCGCAGCCTCAACCTCCTGAGCTCAAACAATCCTCCTTCCTTGGCCTCTAGAGTAGCTAGGACCCATATGTGTGTGCCGCCACATTAGGCTAATTTCCCTTATATTTGTAGAGCTAGAGTCTCACTGTGTTTCCCAGGCTAGTCTTGAATTCCTGGCCTCAAGTGATCCCTCTCCTCAGCTTCCAAAAGAGCTGGGATTACAGATATGAGGATTCTAAGTGGGGAATCTGAGGCACCGTCATGCCTCACGGCAGACACCTGGAACTCTTGAGGTCACCCCCCAGGTGACCTCTATTCTACCTGCAGTGGCCATGCTGGGTGGCTTTGATCCACCTGCTGAGCCAGTGGCAAGAGAAGCTAAGACTTATTATAACATGAAAGTTGTCCATGTGGGGGCTTAACACCTCCTTCTGTACATTTGGTTCCACGTTTCCTCAGCAAAGGGTGAAAACACTTTGAAAGGCTTTATTTCAGTAGCTTCTCTGTTGGCTCTATGATTAGACTTGATTGGAAGACAGAGTAAAATTCCTTTCATCCAGGGACTGGCAAGATTTGTTTTGCCCTATTAGAATCAGAAAGACAGGGCTTCATGCCACTCTTCATAAATGTGTCTACATCACAGGAGGCATACAGGATAACTGCAGTTCATAAGTTAGCATAAGCAATACATCCAAGTCCAAGACTATCAGGCCTGTTGAGAAAAGTGGGGCCAGTGGAAATCCCCCAGGCGGACACCATGTAATGATCCGCCTTCCTGTTCATCACATGGGGCCAAGCACATGGGACACCCTTGGCAATTGTTGAGTGCTCCAACTGTGCTGAGCAGAGGTGGGAGGCTATCTTTCGAGGGGCACATTCAATATCCCTGAGAGCCAAAGAGCATCCAGTTAATGGTCACTTACTCACAAACAGTAGGGAAGGACAGACCCACGAAGGCACTGGAGAGATATTCTGTGTACATTTCATTTGAGACTCCTTCCAAGTAGTATTTCTGCCACGTGTCTTCCTCAATCTAAAGGAAAGGAACACATGCGGAGAGTTTAAAATATGGCGGTGGTCTATAAAAGGGAAACCTGAGTTATACTCTCAGGCAAACAAATGAATGCACTAATTAGAAGACAGTGACCTTTTCAGCAGTCAGGAACACCTCTGCACCCACAAAAAGCCTTTGATGACCTTAAACTCATTAAGTGTATGCCCTCTGAAACATCACTTCTTTTCTTAACCTGCATGATTTCTTTCATTTTATTTATTTATTTGTTTAGACAGGGTCTTTATTTGTTTAGACTGCACCAGTCTGGAGTGCAGTGAATCATAGCTCACTGCAGCCTTGGACTTCTGGACTAAGGCAATCCTCCTGCCTCAGCCTCTGGAGTAGCTGGGACCATAGGTGTGCATCACCATTTCTAGCTGTTTTTTTTTTTTTTTTTTAGAGCCAGGGTCTTGCTATGTTGCCCAGGCTTGTCTCGAACTCCTGGTCTCAAGTGATGCTCCTGCTGCTTCTTCCCAAGGTCCTGGGACTGCATGTGTGAGCCACTGTACCCAGTCTTTAATCTGTATGACTTCTAATGGTGTGGAGACATGGGCACTCACCCACAATATTAGTGGGCAAGGAAATTGATACAACTGTTTTAAATTATTATCAAATTGTTTGTTATTATCAAAATTACGGAAGTACATAGTCCTTTACACAACAATTCCATTTTAAGTATTCATAGCAAAGAGACAAGAAAACAGAGGTAAAAGAACATATAAGAACATCCTTCTATTCATGAAAAAATGGAAATAACCATAAATGGTATACATGCAATGAATACTAAGAAGCAATTAAAAATTATAATGAAAATGTATACCTGTTCATAGAGAAATTCTGTAAAAAGGCACATTATAAAATAGTGTGTCTAATCTGATTCTATTTTTTTATTGCCCTATAGTTATCTGAATGTTTTTAAAGTCATAAAAAAAATCTAGAAAGCTTTATATCAAAACACTAACAGTTGTTCCCTCTGAGTGTTAGAATGATACTTTTTTTCCTCTATAGATTCCTCTCTTGTCTGAAGGCTTTTATAATGAACATGTATATATCATAATGAAACAGTGTATTTCTACTTTGCACAAAACGAGATTTGTCCGACCCCACAAGGAATATGACCCAAAGTAAAATGTAGTAGTTTCAGAGAGATCTTGCTCCAAATTTCAGTAAAGTATGCATTTTTTTCTAAGTAGTAAACGTTAGTTGGTTTTCCCTCTTCACTCAACATCTCTGGAAGGATTTTACAATGGAGTCGATCTTTTTTTTTGAGACAGAGTCTTGCTCTGCCACCCAGGCTGGAGTTCAGTGGTAGGATCTCAGCTCACTGCAATCTCTGCCTCCTGGGTTCAAGAGATTCTTTTGCCTCAGCCTCCTAAGTAGCTGGAATCACAGGTGTGTGCCACCGCGCTCATCTAATTCTTGTATTTTTGGTAGAGACAGGGTTTCACTATATTGATCAGACTGGTCTTGAACTCCTGACCTCACATGATCCAGCCTTGGTCTGCCAAAACGCTGGGATTACAGGCATGTGCATGCCACCTCGGCCAGCTTACAATGGAGTCAATCTTTAGAAACTGGTGAATTACAAGGAGAATGTTGAGCATCTTTGGGAGCTTAGGGATCTCACAGGCTTCCTTGAGGGAAGGAGGGCAAGCTGTGTCTTTGGCTGCAGCCTTTCAGGCTTCCCTTCCAGTGGGGGTTTGGGTAAGAGGAAGATGAGAAGAAGCCACCACGCCAACAGGAAGTGACTCTTTAGAACATCTGGTGCTGATCTTGTATTAAAAGGCATCTTGCCTGCAGCCAGTCAGTTAACTGGGAGAAATGCAACACATGGATCAGAAGGAGACCTAGAAACAGTGGGAAAAGGACACTCTATCATCTGCTTGATGACGCTCTGGCATACAAAACCAGAAAAAAATTTAGAAATAAACTGAATGCTTTCTGGCTCTGTGCTTTTTGTCTGTTTTTTTTTTTTTTTTTTTTCTTTTTTTTTTTTTTTTGCTCAGTCTGGGTGATTAGATCATGTAGGTTAACCTCATTAGTTTGAGCTGCTTCCAGCCTACTCCCACAGGTTAGGTATTAGCTAGGCAGTGCTGCTGGGTATGAGCTGTTTATCTACAAATTGGCCTTCCCTAGACTGGGGTCTTTAAAAAAAAAAAGTCACTCAACCATTTCTATTGCTAAATAGTATGATTTTAAAATTAACTGCAATGTGTTTAGCTGAGCATGAGCTTTTTAATTTCTCCAAACCACAATATCTCAATATTTTTTTTCCAATAAAAGATATGCTTCACTTATAAGCAAAGGTCACTAACTCTAACTAATTTGAAGAAAGCCTAGTCTGCCTTAGTAAAACATGTTGGAATATAGAATATTTGGGGAATAGTATTAGCATAATTTGTTTTATTAATGAACGGGATACTACAAGAGGTATCACTAATTATAAATCCTCGTACTAGAGCCTTAGAGCAAATGGTATTCCTGAAGTAAAACAATTCAGCCTATTCTTTTTACATGTGTTCTTTTATGATTTAATTTAAATACAGCAACTGGCAATCAAAAATAATGAAAATATAAACCTTTATTATTGATCGTTGGTGGTATTCCTCAATTAATATGGTTTTAACAAGGTGCTTTTAGTTTTGGTCAGAATTTTCATGTCTTTATGTCTTAATGAAGCTATTCTTTAGACCAAATTTTTGTTTTTGTTTTTGTTTTTGAGACGGAGTTTCGCTCTTGTTACCCAGGCTGGAGTGCAATGGCGCGATCTCGGCTCACCGCAACCTCTGCCTCCTGGGCTCAGGCAATTCTCCTGCCTCAGCCTCCTAAGTAGCTGGGATTACAGGCACGTGCCACCACGCCCAGCTAGTTTTTTGTATTTTTAGTAGAGACGGGGTTTCACTATGTTGACCAGGATGGTCTCGATCTCTCGACCTCGTGATCCACCCGCCTCGGCCTCCCAAAGTGCTGGGATTACAGGCTTGAGCCACCGTGCCCGGCCTAGACCAAATTTTTTTGTACATAAATCACGAAACTTTTTTTTTTTTTTGGAGACAGAGTCTCACTCAGTCACCAGGCACCAGGCTGGAGTGCAGTGGCGTGACCTCGGCTCACTGCAACCTCCGCCTCCTGGGTTCAAGCAATTCTCCTGTTTCAGCCTCCCGAGTAGCTGGAACTACAGGCGTGAACCACCATGCCCAGCTAATTTTTTTGTATTTTTAGTAGAGGCGGGGTTCCATCATGTTGGCCAGGATGGTCTCGATCTCTTGACCTTGTGATCCAACCGCCTTGGCCTCCCAAAGTGCTGAGATTACAGGCGTGAGCCACCATGCCTGGCCGAAACTTTTTAAATAAGAAGGAACATCTTCTTTGTAGGATAACAATATTATTCATGTTTGTTTTGAATTTAGCAAAAATCATTTTATTGATTCATTAACATTCATTCAGCAAATATTAATTGTGCATATTTTTCATCTTAAGATCTGTTCTAGTTTCTGATTAAATCGACACTGGTATTTACTTCCCATATTCTTCTCTTTGCTGGAGGAAGCACCAGATGTATCTGACTATGATATATCTGACCACATATGTCTTTTAGTGATTTTTCCATATCTTTTTTCCTGCAAGTTTGCCTTTGTGGCTAATCTGAAGTGCTTGAGGTCCGAAAGTCAAATAACTGAAAAACAGTACAGAACGTTCTAGAAAGCAAAATACCTCTTCGACATCCTTGTGTAGACCTGCAGATAGTCTCTATACACTATCTGTATAGAGATATACAGATATCTACACTATCTAGACCTGGTAGCATCGAATCAACTGAGTAAATGTTGGGGAGTTTAGATCCGTTGCCATAGCCATCTGTGTAAGATTTCCACATCTTTAACACTATTTCCATATGGACAATCAATATGTTTTTGAGGTTTCTGGTCAAGGAATTTCACTTTAAAAAGAGTCTTTTTTAAAATTGCTAACTGAATTACACTGTCATCTTTTCAAGCAATGTATGTAGTTGGTGGGAATGTAAAGTGGTACAGCCACCGTGGAAAACGGTATGGTGGTTACTCAAAAAAATTAAACATAGAATTACCATAGGATTTATAATTCCACTTCTAGACATATAGCTCACAGCAGCATTACTCCTAATATCCAAGAGGTGGAGGCAGCCCAGGTGTCCATGGACAGATGACTGGATAATCAAACTGTGGTGTATTTACAATGGAATATTATTCAGCCTTTAAAAAGAAGAAAATTCTGACACATGCTACAATATGGATAACCCTTGAAGGCATTATGCTAACTGGAATAACCCAATCACAAAAAGGGCAATGATGTTATGATTTCACTTATATGAGGTACCTAGAGTCCTCAAATGCATAGAAACAGAAAGTAGAATGTTGGTTGCCAGGATTTGGAGGGAGAGGGAATGGGGAGTCACTGTTTAATGAGACAGAGTGTCAGTTTTGCAAGATAAAGAGGTCTGGAGGTGGATGGTAGTGATGGTCACACAACCACGTGAATGTATCACTGAACTATATGCTTAAAAATAATTAAGATAGTAAATTTTGTATGTGTATTTCACCACAATTAAAAGAATTTTAAAAACCCTTATGTATAACATAAGAGCAGGAGAATCAGTAACTATAATTAATACTAGGACCATTTAATTCTTAAGTCATGCCAGAACAAGGACAGGAATTGGTGGATCACATCAGACGAGACAGGAGTGAGAACCCAGCGTCATGACATCTAGCGCATCACAAACTCAGCAACAGAACTTCGATCTTCATACCTACTCAAGGGCTGAAATTATAACCTCCTATCCACATCACTTTTCTGAGTCTGGAGTGTGGTATCTTTGACTTTCTTTGGAAAAGCAAAAACAAAAGTGTACATTTCTCATACAATGTATTCTTAAGACAGAAAAACAAATCAGTGTAAAATACATTTAATTTAAATCCTTGGTCACACCTGTAATCCCAGCACTTTGGAAAGCTGAGGATGGGAGTTTGAGGCTAGACGTCTGAGACCAGCCTGGCAACATAGCAAGACCCTGCCTCTACAAAAAAATTAAAAATTTGTTAAGTATGTTAGCACACCCCTGTAGTCTCAGCTACTCAGGAGGCTGAGGCAGGAGGATAGCTTGAGCCCAGGAGTTCAAGGCTGCAGTGAGCTGTGATTGCACCACTGCACTCCAGCCTAGGCAACAGAGAGATCCTGTCTCTAAAATAAATAGATAAATAAAACCTTGTGTTTAATACCAAGAAAATGAAAGTGAACAAAGAAATCTGGACAAGGTGAAGGGGGTTATTGTCATGAATTCCCCTTTTATAGATAATAAAACTGAGGTACAGTGAGGTTAAGAAAGCAGCTGACACTCACGAAGTGAGTATGTGGTATAAACAGGATTCAGAGTTCACACTCTTAACCAACCACCACAAACAGAGAGGTGTAGGGAAGTTGTGATGTTAGGATTTGGGGAGATGGGATGGATTTCCTGTGTACAAATCCCTAAGAGGGAAATATCAAAACCAAAGTCCATCAGAGACTCAAAAGCCCAAACTCTGTAGCCCATGACTTTACGAGATGTCTGGCAAGGAGTGACAATCCATTTTGGCTCTAGCTGAAGGGGTGGTTCAAGCCTCCTCTCAGGGCAAAAAAGTATGGTTTCTGTTATATAAAATAGAACCTTCCTAGCCTACAACTTCTTTCCTAAAATAGTGCATACTGTTCCCCACACTTGTGTTGTCAATGTATTTTTAACTGTAATGTGAAGACACACTTCTCAGCAGAAAAATGAAGGAATGGGACCAAAATGACTTAGGGAAAGGTGCCAGAATTAATTTGCCAGCCATTCAGCAATCAGTCAAAGGCAGAGCATTTCCTGAGGCAGCAATTTATCCTTTGGCTGTTACATCAAACCCCAGCTGTTTCAGAAGAGCGCCTAGCAAAGATGAGCAGGTGATGCTCTGTGGGTCCTTATTCATCAAATACACAGGGGATCGTCAGTGAGAACAGGGGATTGAGCCAATGAACTAGCTTGCCTACACCTCTCACTGTCTTATTTATCTACTCTTCATTATCTAATTTTTCAACCAGTCTAGTTGAACCTCCCAAGCAAATGGTTTCACACCAATCCGTGGGCAGACAGCTCCCCCATCAAATGTACGTTCCAATTGGAAACCTCAGCCTTGGCTCCACAGGAAGTCACACCTTCCTGATCCCAGGTTCTGCATGTGTCACTAATGGTGGGTTGGTAATGATGCCTTTTATTTTTTATGCTTCCTCTGATTAGAGTGAAACTGTGTTTCTCTAATGCTAACAGCCCGGTGAATGTGAAAAATTCAGCTCTCCTGGCTGGGGGTATGTTATAGCATCATGATTTCTGTTCCTAGTAAAGAGTCTGAATAACTGTGTTGATTACAATCAAATAATTTTGCAAAAGTCCATCCCTACCCCTGAAGTCATATAAATAATTCCCAAAATTGTCATATACCAGTTCTCATTTAATTGAAAACAGGCATACTTTTTTTAATACAAATATACATTATATTATGCACATCAAAAATAAAGAACTAAAAGGAAATTATAAAAACCAATGACCATTATGTTAATAGCTACAATAAGAAGAGATGAGTCGTAACATATACACACTGACACTGCCCAAAATGGCTAGTAGAAGGTTAGTGTATTCACAATAACTTATCACATTTACTATTTTTAAAAAGCCTATGTAAATTTTCAGTGAATACTTTTCCTGTAAAGGATCCACAGTTTTAAATCTTAGAAGTGCTTAATAAGAATTAGTCACATTTGAATGAATATTTATATACATAAATTATGCAATACATTGTCACTGTCCCTTGTAATGAGATGGTCTGAAACAGAAAGTAGTCATATGAACTGACTGGCATATCTTAGATGACATTAAAAGGTATTTATCCTGATCCCCCCTACATACCCCAGAAAATGTGTCAAGTCCTTGCCTGCAGTAACAAACATGAAATCAAAATTGATGGGTTCTAAGTTGATGAATGTTTGAGCCGGTTACTACAATGAGTAGGGGATCATTTGTATCCATTCCTCAACAGCATGCTCTGTCAAGGGGAAAAGTTTAATTAATGTTGCATTTTCTCATTTCTTGTAGGAAAGTAAGATGTTAAGGCCAGCAAGGTATTAAGAAGACTTCATCATGGGACTTCTCAGACTCTCTCCTCCTCTATTTCTATGTTCCAATGTCAACAAACTTGCCCCAGTTTTTATCAAAGGGCATGTGGTTACCTCCTTCTCCACCCCTTCTTAGCCTCTCCATTCTTCAGTATAATTGCAAATCCTAAAAGCAATTCATAGAATAAACAAAATGAAATGTTTGAGTCTTGCTAGCTGAGGTCCAAATGATGCCAGCAGAGAATGCCTCGCTGCACAGCCTTTTGTGGTGGAGCAATCTAATGACAAAGTTGAAACCAAAGGGAGAAAGCAGAAGAGAACAGTGATTTACACCTTTTCAGAATGTGCCAAACTGCATCTCAACACTGAACTTCCGGGATGTGGACTCAGTTCAGCTGCCTTTCTGAAAGTTGCTTGGATTTCAGGGACTCCATAACAATTTGGCATTCCACAATTATAGCCTACTTCAGAGAGCATTTTCCAGAATGTGTGAATAGGACAAAAAGATCTCAGATTTTTCCAAAGGCTTCGGGACAAAGTCAATTAAAACAATTTGGGGAGGATTTGATGAAATGCCAGATAATTGGCTGCTTCAGCCATGAACAAATAAATTAACAACTCCAAAGATTAATTTCGGGGTGGACTGGAGCCAAACCTCTTACACAAGTGGGCTGCAGACTATCAAACGAGATTTCTTCCATCAGGCACTATGAAAAAAGCATCAGCCCACATGAGGTGTTTAGAGAGAGATTAACAGACCATACCACACGCAAAAGCATCAGAATACATGGTATTTTCCCCCACTCCATTACCCCAAACAAGATTATTTCTGAAAGACAGAGTACCAGAAGAACTGAAGATAAAGGAAGGGTTAACAGTAAGAGTGACAGGAGAACTTTTAAAAAGAATAATTATTGAGAAATGATTTTTTAAAGTGTTATGTATGTGGCAAGAAACTGGTACTTTCTTGTAGTATGTAGAAGGTTTTGCCACTCTCTCCTTAATTTTCTCTTCCATGTAAAAAAGGTGTTTATGCTTGAGAGACCTCTTTAAAGACTAGCCTATTTACTCTCTGTCCAGACAGGAATTTGGTTTTGCAAACTTGCTAATAGTAAAGAACATCTTTACATGTCCTTCAAATAATGTGGCTTTTTAAAAAGACCACTAAAAATAATTCTTATTTGGGTAAATTGAGCAGGAAGTAAATGTTTTCAGGCAGATGACTGCCAAACTAACCTTAGGATAGTTCAGCTTCATATGCAGGGTTTCCCAAGGCAGCCCTTCTCATCCCATTTGAGGTGAGGGAACAGGATTTAGCTTTTATTTCTAATATTCATTCTTTTGTAAAATCTAATTAAAATGAATTACAGGCTAGGCACTGGCTCATGCCTGTAATCCCAGCACTTCGGGAGGCCAAGGCAGGAGGATTGCTTGAGCAGAGGGGTTTGAGACCAGTCTGGGCAACATGGTAAGATCATAAATAGATAAATAAATAAAAATAAAAGATAAAGAAAAATGAATTACAAAAAAAATTAAATGGAAAGACGATATGCAAAGTACAAATCCAAAATTTTTAGCATAGATTCACAACTATTATAAAATTAATCCATCACATTGCTTAGAAAGTTTCTAAGCACTTACTCTCATCTTCTGTACTTAACTCATCACGGATGAGTATCAAACAGCTCACAGTCCCCATCCATGGACCATGGACCACACATGGAATTGTGCTTGTCCACAACATGGCACCACTCTGTCTTAAAAATCTTACTTCCCACAATTTCCCATTTCAGAAAGGCAGAATTATTCTCAACTAATACACCACATAATAAACTTGACAGAACTTAACAGCAGGTGTTATCTGAAACAAAAGAGAATGGGAGGGGATTCCATGGTGGCCCCCACTAAAATGTAGGAAATGTTGAAGGCACAGATTTTTACCCCAATCTCCACTGCCTGGACTGTGCATGGTACATAGCTATAGCTCAATACTAGTTTCTGAATGCATGAAATAAACTTGAGAAGCACAGAATTTAGCAAAGACAACTTGTTTCATTTAATTTTATTATTTTGTTATTAATGCAATGCTCCTTAGAGTATTTAACATGTTAAGAGGAATTGTAAATCTACAAGGGGGACACTTGATATTTAGTTGCAGAATCCTTTATTTCAAAGAGCAGCTCAAGGAGATGGTAAATGCTAATCTAAAAACTTCCTCTCCTGACTTCCCACCCTGAAATCTGTTTCCCTTGACCCTTCTATCACAAATATGTCTCTCTATGACTGCTTCCAGTTGTCAAACTTCAATGCTTCCTGTAACTTTCAAGTCATAAACTACCTCCTCTCTGAGGCTTTTCCTCATTTCACCAATGTGCTGTGCTGTCCCTGCCTTAATGGGAATAGTAACTGCACACATCTCTCAGGAGGCCATGAGGGCTGAATGAGATGATCAGTACAGAGTGCTTAGAACAATGTCCGGCACTTAGTAAGTGCTCCATGTGTGGTGATAAGCATTAAGCACCATCATACATTAGCATCCTCTAAAGTCTGAAGAGAACTACAATGAAGTGGAATTCCACTTCCGTATTCGACTGTAAGCTCCTTAAAGGAAGGGCTGTCTTACTCAGCTCTGTATCTTCCAGAATGAGCGGCACAGAACCTCGTAAATAAGAGGTGCTGAGTTAATATCTGCTGAGTTGAACTAAGCAAGATAAAACTGGAGAAAGAGACCTAAAGAAACAAGAACAACTTTTCTAGGCAACTGATCATAAGTAAGCATAAATAACTTCATAGCATTCACTGTTGGGGCATGAAATAAACCAATTCTGCTTCTGGGCATGGAAAAAAAATCTGCACTCTTAGGATCTTCCAGGGAGGATGTATAATTGGGTCATTTTTACACTTCTCAAAAAACTTCTTACTATGAGCAATATTTTCTGGGAAATTTTTCATTACACAACATCTTGGGCTTCTTAGCAAGTGGCTTATGGTTTTCTAAATTCTAAATTCAATAACTTGGAGGCTTGAATTTGAAAGACAAAACTCTCAAGAACTGGTATATTGCCACCAATCTAACTGGAGTTATTCCTACTAGCTAGGAGTCCTGCCTGCATTCCTCTGGGGGAGGAAGCCCCGTTCCCCCCTCTCCCCGCCATCTCATGCCTATTCTATCTTCCCCATGTGACTCAGCCCTCCTTGTCTTCTTCTTGTCTTCATTTTTTTGGGATTCCAAAGTCAAGTCAAACAATTCAACAGGAAGTAGACTGAGCCCAGGGAAGGTAATATTTAGCTAGTTCATTACTCCTGAATTCCAAAATTGAGGCCAAAACTGAGAGAAGAAGAAATGGGTTAGAAAGAATATTTGAATCCATATAGGAATGAAGAGCTTACTTTCATTAACATAAAAAACTAGAGAGTTGCCTGTGCCTTTGAAGGATCTTTACTATTTTAGACAATTTGGTGAGAATCCCACCATTCACTGCTGTTACCAAGTGACAAGGTCTCACTAGTGGATGTATCTGAGGGCTTACTTAACAAAAGTCCTTGGAAACATGGAGTCCAGTGCTTCCTATACTTTGATATGCACGTATAGCACCCAAGGCTCTTGGTAAAATCAAGTTTCTCATGCCTTAGTCCTGGGGTGGGGTCTAGTCTATGAGTCTGCATTTCTAACAAGCTCGCAGATGACACTGACACTTCCCATATAGGGACCATACTTTGAGTAGCAAGGAGCTGTTCCCAGTGACTGTGAAGAATACGGGACAAGTATTCTCTACGATGTCTTGAGGATCAGAGATTCAGAAGAATCAATTACAGCCTAAAGCATTTGAACCAGACATGAAAAAGAATGCTTTCCGTGAAGTATTGCTAGATATTGGAGCCAGTAACGGAGAAAGCTTCTAGATAATTAAGCACAAGATGGGTATCCAATTGTTTGGGCTGTTGTGATAATTAGCCCAAACAATATTTCAGGGGTCCAGATTTATCTACTTAGTCTCTCTCCATTGATACAGTGACCCCAATAACAGCTTAATCTCCACTGGAATGTGGGTTGTGTAGATACAGAAGCAATGACATGACTATACTGAATTCAATTAAAAATAAAGTTTCAGAAAATGGCCCTGATTTGCATCCTTAATTTCTATTCAACTTTCCCATTTTAGGACACAGTATTGAGTGTGAGGAGGAAAACGCTCGCCAACCCAGTCCCATTTTAGTGACAGCAGATTCTGGGTACTTATGTCTCCTATCGCCATACAATATGGCCTAATAAAGTCGCGCCAAAGAGACTAGATTTCATTTCAGAGCAAAGGGTTTGGTCATAAACTTTTGCTTTCTGGCTGAACAGAGCCATTCCAGCCGCGAGCATAAATTCTGCTAGTTTTAGGTATCAGAGTGATTGGGAAGCCAAATGGGTTATTTGTGAGCCAGGTAGCAAAGGCAGAAGCATCAGCTTTATTGTGTATTCACTGTTATCTGGACAATCTCTTGCCAGTTAGAGAATATTTTCACAAGAAGTTAGTAGCGATTTCAGAAATTCCCCTCTGCGGTTTCCTAGAGTGGATTTTAGGCCTCATCAAAAAGACATTTGGGTTCAGAGATTGAAAGTAGGCAACCTATAAATTGCTGAGGTATTTAGCTGGGCTTAGCAGTTTTCCTTTGAGGAGAAACCCATGATCCTGAGCGCTCACTGAGTACAGTAGGGAAGTGCCTAAGCTTATGCAACTTCAAAAAATCCCAGCCTCATCATGTGCTCCTGAGTCAAGGTGCATAACCTCTCCAATCCTTAATTCTCTTCCCCTGCAAAATGAGAGCAACGTTAGTACCTACCTCCTAGGAAGGCAGCTGAAATGAGGTGGCACATGTAAAGTACTTAGCAGGGTGCCTGGCAAATAGCTAACATTTGTGGAGTACTTTCACAGGTCAGGTGAGCATGTGTCTAATCATACTAAAAGGTGGCATTTATTGAGTGTATACTTTGTAGATAGTCTGTAAATGTCAGCTGTCCTTATAAGTAATGAGTGATATGTGATGATGCTGATGATGGTGATGACAGACAAGATAACTGTACCATTCAGACAAAGGAAGTTAGCCTATTAGATGTGGGGCTTAGGTTCATGGCTTCCTATTGCTTAGCTGCTGCTAGAAAAGGCTGGGACATCAGTGATCATCTAGTGGTTCTCCGAATTGAAGAGAAATATTAAGCAGTCTGAGTTTGCTTCCAAAAGATAGCAGTATTCTCCAGAGGTCCTCCCTACCACCCATGCACTTCCCTAATGGCCAAGAAGTTAACTCTGGATAGATATGATGATAAGGGAGAAGTTGATATTTGGAGGAGACATGATGGTCTCCCAAAATAGAAAATGTATCATGTGTGGGTAGCACCATTAAGGTGATGCAGGATCACCCAGCCCGGCCTTCTGAAAGGAGCTCTGGGCAAGCAGGACCCTGAAGACCAGAACAAATCAGCTTCTGGTAGCTCCTGCACTGGACACTTGCCCACATCTCTCAGTTAGTTCTCCTCACACACTATTTGTATCTCTCATCCTCCTTCATATCAAATGGCTTTGCTACTCACTTCCTTTGCTTCTCACTGCTACTCTCTTGCCTCCAAGACTGATTTTGAATGGATACCTGCCATATCCTTGGTCCACAGGATGAGTGTGCCAAAAAAAAAAAAAAAAAAAAAAAAAAGAGTACTTATTCAAAAGATTATTTTTAAAAATACTTGTCCAGCTTGTATTTGGAGGAGAGGCTGAGTACTAGGCGGGGTGATAAGAAAGAGGAATGATCCCTGGTCAGAGCCCTCTGCCTCTGCTGCCCCTAGTAATTCAGTCCAGGGCCCAATTTTGCATACTCAGCAAAGGAAAAGCTTTGCAGTCAACTGACCCATGCTTTTTAGAAAATAACTATCATTACTTGAACATGTCATTTGGGAGGAAGGGACTCATCCCTCCTAGCCCAAATACCTTAGCAAAATATTCCCCCAAATACCTTATTAAAGTATTCAAAGTAATAACAAACTTTCTGCCTCCTGAGAAGAGTTCTGGGAAGCACACTTTTCTATTTCTTGCTGCATGCCTAGGAATGTTTTACCACTCACTGTAGTTCAGCAACCTCAGAAAACTGTCGGGCAGGCCATCACCCTGCAGCTGGTATAAAAAATGGGAAGAGACAGAGGATTTGCTATGATCCTGTTTGGGCAAAGAGACCCCTCCCCTGTCCCCATGCTTGCTTGTCCCATGAGCAAGTTCGAGTTGATAACATATGTCTATCCATTGAGGTAACTCATTCCAGCATACAGCTGTTCTCCTTCCAGTCACCACCACTGCAGAATTCTCCCTGGGCAAAGCTGTACTTGCTGGATGGGTTTTCATTAACATATGGGAAAGAATAGTCAGCAAATCTTCCCTGTTGCAGAGGACTGGGAAAAACCAGACAGATGCACCTAGTTCTCACCTATCCATGCAAACAAAATCATCTAGCCTTAGGGAGTGGAGGGTGGATTGCCAGAGAGGCTGAGGAGGTTGGGAAAACCAGTGTCATTTAGGTTGATGAACAATGCTGCCGCCCTAAAAAATGTGTTCAGTCAGAAAATTCTGCTGACTCTGTATCTCACCACAAAGAGCTCCAGGGACCTTCCCGACATCAGTCATTTACAAAAGTGTTGGCAACACAAAATTGTAAGCACTGTAGGTAGGGATGCCTTTATGCCACCTTAGAGGGTGGTTTTATATCAGGCTTATTCCTCTATCTTTTCCCATCAGTGATCCAATTCTGACCTAGTCTCAAGTCTCATCACAAATAGAAAGCCAAATAGTACCTACCTCCAACTCCCAGGAAAGCTGAAGGAGAGAATTTATAGACTGAGGGGTGGGTGCTTTCATATACAGATAATCTTTCAAAAATACCATGAACTCTGCCATTTTTTGCAGCAGGTAAATAGAGAGCTCAGAGAGGCTGAGTAACCTTCCCCAGGTCTTACAGCAAATCATGTCCTAATCAGAGGCTTATAATTCTCACCCTGTCCCATCCTCCTGCCCACGGCACCCCCACATCCCTGCTCACACTTCGCAAGCCAAGGAAAACAGGAGGAATGAGGGTTGTGGTCGCAAATTTGAATAATACAGTGGTCCATGGGTACATATGGCAGAGAAACACTATCTGAGATCTTCAGATGATCAATTTAATCCCAGTTAGACTGGGATACCCAAGCCCAATTCTGAAGGGGCATCAAATATTCCTCTTTCCCTGGTTCTTGCCTCTTCAAGGAGAAGAGAAAAATACTCAACCACAGATGGAAATGTCCTTCTCATTGCCAAATTTTAGCCAAAACAAGAAATCAACAGAAGCTTCTTAAGAAATTACACCCATTTTGTCCCAGTCTAGACAAAGGAGAAATGGACAGAATCTGTCATTCGAAAAAGCAATGCCATGGGTATGGAGGCTAGGAATAAACAGACTTCTGCATGCAGACTGACAACAAAGAGCTTCTGCCCACCAACATCAGTAGGCACAGAGATACACAGTACATTACTTCTCAGTGGGCAGATACCCTATCTACTTACAGGGTATGGAAAAAAAGAGAGGAAGTGATGTCTCTCACTCACAGACCTCAATTAGTTCCCATCCACTTCCCATCTTCCAGTGCATACAGAGTCCAGCCATCAAGACAAGACCCCTGTATTTCCCTGAACATGAAACCTTCATCAGTGGGACCATATCACTCTTGTTACCAGGAAATACATGTGATAGTTAATGATAAAAACTACAAAAATTATACTCAGCTGAAAGGTTTTATTGCATGCCATTTTTCCTGATGGCAGATGGCTGCCTAAATTGATCTCAGTGCCATGTTACAGGTGCCCCTAAGTTTCTCTAAATCAGCCAAATGAGTTTGAAGCTGAAACGGCCACCTCACAACGTTCTACCAGGAGACGCACTGGATGGCACTGTAATGTAGTTTGCTGAATCACAGTATTCATAGCCTCTGATTTAAAAAAAAAAAAAAAAAAAAAAGGTGAACTACCTCAAACTTGCACCACAGAGAATAATTACTGAATATGCTAAAAAGCCATGATGCTGAAGACCCTGACTTAAAGGCAGTATTCTCCGCATTCTGGCTGTAAATAGCAAACATAGAATATGGCGGCTAAAGGGATATCTGAGTTTCTGGTTCTGAGTGAGATGGAGTAATCATAGTTCACCCTGTCTCTCCCACTGAATGCAGTTCTAAGACCTGGACAGAATGAATGGAGCAGCTATTTGAAGACACTGAGAATAAACAATGGCAGGTAGACTGAGGAAGAAGACCCGAATTAGAAGTACCATCAAATCAGCAGTCAATTTACCATTGTTTTCCTCTGGTATCCTCTGAACTGACCTCAGATCATCAGGATGTGGACAACAGAAAAGCTCCAGGAGAAGCTCTCATTCTCAGAGAGCTAGAGAAACTGTGGTCCCAAGAGAATGAAAACAAAACCCTATTGCTTGTGTCTCTCTCTGCCCTTCCACCAGGTGGCCGCAGATGTGAACACAATCACAGAAAATATATAGAAAGCCAGATAATGACAGCTTCAGCAGACTTCCATCAAAAGATCAAAAAGGAAGGCCCCAGGGAACCTGAAAGTATTGCAGAGATCACAAAGAAAGAGGACATGGGGAAGTAGTCACTACAACTGTTTATAACCTCTGGGGCTCACACTAAGCTGTGCAGGGATGAAACTGACCCTACACGGCATATTTACATTTTGAGAACTAAACTACAATATAGACCACCACCCAGTCTGAGGGCAATATTGGACAGATTCAAATAGTACTGCCAACGCTTTGAAAACTCAACTAACATTGAAATCACACCCCACAGAAGCCTCATAAGAACCTGCAGCCTAAAATCAAGCAGGTCAGGCTGGGTGCAGTGGCTTATGTCTGTAATCCCAGGACTTTGAGAGGCCGAGGCAGGTGGATCACCTGACGCCAAAGGTTCAAGACCAGGCACGCCAACATGGCAAAATCCTGTTTCTACTAAAAATACAAAAATTAGCCAGGCATGGTGGTGGATGCCTGTAATCCCACCTACTTGGGAGGCTGAACCTAGGAGGCAGAGGTTGCAGTGAGCCAAGATCACGCCACTGCACTACAACTTGGTTGACAGAGTAAGACTTCATCTCAAAAAATAATTATAGTAATAAAATATAGCAGATCATTATCTGCCAACATAAAATTATCAACATTCTTATAAAATTTAAACATGAATCAGAGTTTCATGATAAAAAAATTAAAATATCCGACACAATAAAAAAATTATTTGCCATAAAAATAACCAGGAAAATCTCAACTTGCAAGTAAAAAGACAATCAGCAGATGCCAATGCCTAGATAACACCACTGTTGGAATCATCTGACAAAAACCGTAAGTCAACTACTATTTCCCAATATAAGAAAGAACACATTTGTAAAGAAGTAAAAGCAGAATGCATAATTTAAAAATCAAAATTTTAAACATCAATTAAATACTACAATTAAAAAATATAATAGGGGCCGGGCACGGTGGCTCACGCTTGTAATCCCAGCACTTTGGGAGGCCGAGGCGGGTGGATCACAGGTCAAGAGATCGAGACCATCCTGGTCAACATGGTGAAACCCCATCTCTGCTAAAAATACAAAAAATTAGCTGGGCATGGTGGCGCATGCCTGTAATCCCAGCTACTCAGGAGGCTGAGGCAGGAGAATTGCCTGAACCCAGGAGGCAGAGGTTGCGGTGAGCCGAGATCGTACCATTGCACTCCAGCCTGGGCAACAAGAGCAAAACTCTGTCTCAAAAAAAAAAAAAAAAAAAAAAAATATATATATATATATATATATATAATTATATTAAATATATATATTATATATGTATATATTTTATATATATATAAAAAAAATAACTAAAACACTCACTGCATGGGCTCAACAGCAGAACAAAGATGATGGAGGGAAGAGTCAGTGAGCTTGAAGATAGATCAATATTAATTGTGCAATTTGAACAACAGAGAGAAAAAACTATTGAAAAGTTTCACACACAGCCTTAGGATCCTATGATATATTAGGAAAAGATTTAGCATTTGCATCATAGGAATCCCAGAAAGAAAGCGGAAAGAATATGGTGCAGAAAAAAAAAATTTTTTTTGAGGAAACAACAAGTGAAAACTTCTCAAATTTCCCCAGAGACAAACGTAACAGTTGGAGAATCTCAATGAACTCTAACAGGATAAACCTAAAAGAAAAATGCCTTGACACATTGTAATCAAACAACAGAAAACTAAAGACAAAGAGAAAATCTCAAAAGCAATCGGAGAAAAATGATTCATTACTTATAGGTAACAACAATGCAAATACTGTAGATTTCTCATGAGAAACCATGGAGGCAAGAAAAAAGTAGAACAACACTTTAAAAATGTTGAATCCTGAATTCTATATCCACCAAAAATGTCCTTAAGTAATGAAAGTAAAATAAAGACATTTTCAGATGCCAGAAAACAGTTTTTGTTGCCAGAGCATGTCTCTGAAGGAACTGCTAACATAAAAGTTGGACAAACAGAACAGCAATGATAGCAAAAGGAAGGAAACAAAGAGAAAACAACAACACTGATAAATATTTGAATAATATAAAAGACTGTACTTCCCTTGAGTTCCTTAAAATAGATGGGTTGGAGAAAACCGAAAATTATAACATTGATAGAGTTTGCAACAGCTGTAACACATAATACAACTATCACATAAAATGGGGAGGGTGAAGAAACCTATAGCTTGGTAAGGGTTTTACATTTCACTTAAAGAGGCAAAGAATTGAATCCAAGTAGATTTAAAAAGTTAAGTACGTACGTTACAATCCAATGAGCATTCAGTTTTTTAAAAACTATATAAAGAAGTATAATAAGAAACACCACAGACAAAATAAATTCTAAAACTGTTCAAAAGAATTCAAAAGAAGAAAGAAGAGAGTTCAAAGTTTTTGAAAAATTAATCAAATTTTCAGAACCAAAACAGAGGAAACAAACAGAAAGCCAATAAAATATTAGGCCTAAATCCAAACATATCAATAATAATATTATAGATAAATTGTCTAATATAACCAATTAAGAAAAAGAGATTCATAGAATGGGTTTTTTAAATCGCCCAATTATAAACTTTCTACAAGAAGATCACTTAAGTTTTAAAGATATGGTTTGGTTCAAACAAAAAAGAATAAGAAAATATATACTTTTTCCACCAAAACACCAATCAAAACTGAGTGCTTGAGTGTCTATATTAATATCAGATAAAGTAGACTTCAGAACAAAGAAAATTACAAGAACGTAGAGACAATATACAATGATAAAAAGGTCAATTCACCAAGAAAGAAAATATAACAATCCAAAGTACATGCACTTAACAGACTTTAAAAACATACAAAGCAAAACCCAATGGAACTAAAATAGACAAATACACAGCCATAATTGGAGACTTCAGCATCCTTCTCATAGTAAGATGCAGAACTAGTAGACAGGTAATCAGCAAGTGTATAGAAGAAATGAACAACACCATTAGCCAACTAGTGCTAACTGACATTTATAGAACACGCTGCCCAACAACAGCAGAATATACATTCTTTTTAAGCTCACCTGGAACATTCACCAAGACAGATTACATTCTGGGCTATAAAATGCACCTTAACAAATTTAAACGAATTGAAATCATGCCAAGTAAGTTCTTAACCATAATGGAATCAGACCACAAATCAGTAATAGAAAGATAAGAGGAATATCTCCAAATAGTTGGAAATTAGGCAATATATTTCTAAATAATTCATGGATCAAAGAAGTTTCATGTGCAATTAGAAAATATTAACTGAACAAAAGTGAAAATATAACACATCAAAATTTGCGAAATGCATCTAAAGCAGGGCCCAGAAAGAAATATATAGCCTGAAATGCTCACACTAAAAAAGAAGAGTCTCAAATCCAAAATATAAGCTTCATCTTAAGAAGAAACTAGAGAAGAGGAGCAAAGTAATCCTAAAACAAACAGATAGGAAACAAACAACAACAACAAAAAAATACAGGAACTAATCAAACCAAAGCCAATTATTTAATAAAGATCAGCAAACTTTGTATCTGGTAAGAGTGACAAATAAGAGATAAGACGCAAATTACAAAATCAAGAATGAAAGTATGGTTATCAGTACCAATAATGCTCACATTAAAAGAACAATAATGGGATACTGTGAATAACTCTACATATATAAATTGAAAAGCTCAGATAAATTAGACTAATTTTTCAAAAACTTTGAACTGTCACAACTCACCCAAGATTAACTATATAACCTGAATAGTCCTATAACCATTAAAGACACTGAATTTGTATTTTAAAACTTTCAGAAAAAAAAAAAATCTAGGCCCAAAGTCTCACTCATATATGACATTGGGACTTATGAGTTGATGATCTTCAGCTCTGATTTTGGATTTGAATTATTTTGCAGGGTTGAGACTTTTAGGGATGGCGAGGTGGAGGGGGGGTAAGATGAACATATATTGCATGTAGAATGAATGCAGATTTTTGCAGAAGTTATTAACAATCTTGTGATGAGAAAGTTAACTGAGTGGGCTCTAACTGTAATCTCTAGTGTCTTTATAAAGAAGGTTTGACTAAAGAAGAAATAAAAGATGTGACAATGAAAGCACAATGTTGGAGTGATGCGATGATAGGATCATAAGCCAAGGAATGTGGGCAGCCTCTAAAAGCTAGAAAATACAAGGAAACAGATTCTCCTCAAGAGCCCCAGAAGGAACCAGCCCTGCCACCATGTTGACTCTAACTCCACTGAAACTCAATTTCCAAATTTTGGCCTCCAGAAAAAGAAGAAAAAAAAATTGTGATATTTACAGCAACTAAGTTTGTAGTAATTTATTATAGTAGCCACAGGAAACTAACATACAGAATTTCATTTATCTTGGGTAGATATCTAGGAGTGGTATTTCTGAGTCATATGGTAACTCAATCTTTAACCTTTTAAGAAAAATTCCAAATATTTCAACTTAAAAACTTCTTTCCGAGAAAGAAAGTTTAAGTTAAGAAAATGAAAACACAAGCTATGGATTAGGGGCAAATATTTATAAATTGTATATCCAACAAGATATCCAAAATATAAAAGGAATTCTTAAAGAGTAAAAAATAAAAACAAACAAAAAAAAAACTCAATTAAAATGGGCCAAGTACTTCTCCAAAAAGCATATACAGATGACAACCACTGGGAAGATGTTCAACACTGGTAGGGAAATACATATGAAAACCACAATGAGATACCACTGCCCACCTACTAGACTGGCTAAAATAAAACGTACTGACAATACTAAGTGGTTATAAGGATGCAGAACTACAGAAACACCAATGGGAATGATAAATGGTACAGACCTTCTGAAAACACTTGGCAGTTTCTGTTAAAGTTAAATATAAACGTACCCTATAATCCAGCAATCCTACTTCAAGATACTTACCCTAGAGAAATTAAAACTTATATCCACACAAACTTCCATGCAAATGGTTATATCAACTGTATTCATGATCACCCCAAACTGGAAGAAACCTTAATGCTGTTCGATGGATGAATGGCTAAACAAACTGGTCCTCCATATGAGATGCCATACTATCCAGCAACAGAAAGGAAGGAATATTGATACATGTGACAACCTGGATGGATGTCAAGGGAACTATGCTAAATGAAAAAAGCAATCTCAAAAGGTTCCATGATGCCTTTACATGACAGATTTGAAAAGAAAAAACTGTAATGACAGAGAATAGAGAATAGATCAGTGGTTGCCAGGGCCTAGGAGTGATGGGAGGGTGTGACTCTGCAACATGACAGCATGAGGGAAACTGGGGGTATGGAAACTATTCTGTACCTGATTGTGGTGGTGGCTGCATGACTACACATACACAAAATCAAGTTTACTCTATGTTAATTTAAAAAATAAAATGAAAGAGACATCTGGAAAATCATTTCTGAATCTTATTGGGACAATTTACCTTCAGCATTTTCCTATGATACAAATGGATTACTCTGCTAATAACCTTGAGGACTTATCAATACAAAGCCTCAACACCTCCACTCGAATTGCTTGACTTGTTTGAATATTTTTGTTAGGATCAGAAGGAGTCTGCAAACATTAGGGTTAGCTATTTTTTCTCCAAGATACTTTTCTTTCTTCCTTTTATTAGCTCTACCTAACCCGTCTGGATCTCACTCCCTCTTCACAGACACATTTCACACATGAAAAGTCTATCATACTGCACTCTGATCTGCTGATTCTTCTTTCGAATGGTTGAGACTAAACTTTATAGCTTTCTTACATCTCCCTCAACTAATCAGTCATCATCTCCCTTCCATACTCAGCTGCATCCCTTGACTTGAGCAATATATCCTCCCACTACAAGGCATTATGGTTTAGCCAAGACAGCACTTGCCTGGGTCTTTTCCAGACTAAGCTGACACCAAGGGAATGGGGCAAACATATACATCTCCTACCTTGGAAAATAGCTTACTTTTTATATCACACAGTTTTGCATGGTTGAGGTTCGGAAACCTAAGATACTCCTTTTACAAACATTACAAAGTGGTTTCTATTCTTAGAAGCTATTGATTTGAATATAAAACAAAGCAGTGTTTACATTCAAGACGTTTCTCTTGGAGAAGTCATGTGGAACAGTGGGGAAAGCAACGATGTTGTAACATTCTGGCTGAAGCTCTACCGTTCCTCAAGCAGCCTTGCAACCGAAGTCATCTTCTGATCTCCTCCTCCTAGAGAGCTATGGTAATGGCTTACTATTCTACAGTTGAAGAAGGGTCACAGACGTTAGGTTTTTTTGTGTTTGGCATGTTTTCCATATGATCTTCAACAAAATCCTTGTGTATCTGGTCAAATAACAAAGAATTTAAGTAAAAATGTATATCTTGGCCAGGCACAGTGGCTCATGCCTATAATCTCAGCACTTTGGAAGGCGGAGGTGTACAGATCACTTGAGGTCAGGAGTTTGAGACCAGCCTGGCCAACATGGTGAAATCTCATCTCTATTAAAAACAGAAAAATTAGCCGGGTGTGGTGGCTCATGCCTGTAATCCCAGCTACTTGGGAGGCTGAGGCAGGAGAATCACTTGAACCTGGGGACTGCAGGGGCAGGGGAAGGTGGGCTGAGGTTACGGTGGGCTGAGATTGTACCACCACACTCCAGACTGGGTGACAGAGAGAGATCTCCATCTAAAAAAAAAGTGTATCATGTAAACTGAAAAGTGCTATGCAAATGTAAAATACTACTGTAATTCCAAAATTCTTAACAGAACACTCATAGCATTAAATCAATGGTGGTTCCTTGTTTTGGACGCCCTAGATGTGTCAAATAGTTGCCTCAGAGTTCCAAATTCCTCATCATCGTTCTGGACATAGATTCATACTTAGTATCACTTTAGGGCAGTAATAACCCATAGACTTAACAAGGAAATCTGAGATTTTATTCCTTATGGCTTACATAGGATTTTGCAATTTTCACTTAACAATCACTAACAGTGGATGGTACTCAAAAAACCAAAGTTAAAAAGTTAGAAGAGCGGGAAGGCAGAGTAGACCCAGCCTGTGGATGCCCAGGTGGACTCAGGAATACATGCAATTAAATAAAGGCCAATTATCTCTGAAAGAGCTCAGACTGATACTTGGCCAGAGGCTTGTTCAAGAAGATGGCCCATATTTCACATCAGTGACAATACCCTGCCAGCCAAGAAGGGCCAGGGTAAGTGTCAGCTTCTCCTGAACTTTTGCATTAAGTCCTAACCATTGCCACTTCCCAGGCTCCATTCTCGCTGAGCACCAGGCTCTGTGTATATGTTATGTAATCTTTCTGTGCTGCCTTTCCCTTTGTTCAGTCCATGCCAAGAGCCAAATAAAGGAATCCATATGTGATTACAGCTATAAAACCAAAAGGAAAATATTAGATGAAAATATAACATTTTGGGGTTTCTAAGTTTGCTTTACCTTTAATGCTAGGCAGACAGTTTACACAAATCATTTTGCTGCAAAGTAAAGAATAATGAGTTAAATGTGTTCCCTGTCACCATCAATCATGTACGTTTGCCTTTGATTCACCAAACACATAAGACACATGAAATGACTTTCTAATCATGTTAGGGGGAAGGAGGGAGAAGGGGAGAAGATGGGGAAAGGAGTTTCAACTTCTTTTATTTTATTCAGAAGTTCCATTGACATTTTCTGGCAATCTTCTAACATGCTGTAAGGGCTTCTTTTGCTAATAATGTTTGCCTTGAGAATTTGTAAAGGTCTGAGAACTCTTTAATTCAATGTTCTAGAAATTACCAGGGCCATAGGGGAACCAAATCCCTGTTAATAGCTCACGGATTACTCCGCTCTTTATTAGAAATAGTTTTCAGAGAAGTTATTCTACTTTCAAGTGGGCGTTAGTGGTCTTAGTCAGACTGAGTGGCATTCAGGAAGGCAGCATCTTGCATGGAAGCCTCTGATCTAATGGGGCCCAAGTAGGGTGAAAAGCGGGTACACATGATGCTGACCCAAATGGGATACTGAGGTTTCGCAGATTCATTTCAATTCACGGGTGTTTATTTTTGATTTGTGAAATTAAATAACACACTGACTGGATTTTCTGGCAGTAAAAGTGGTTTATCACCAAATCTAACCAGCCTCCATGCAATCTTCAACAAAGATTATGGAGCTTTGCATTTCACATTTCTGCATTGAATCAAAGCTCTATAATTTGGCAAAGGAATCATGTACAGTAGCAAAGGAAGAAGTTTTCCACACCAAAATCACACGAAATTACAAGTCCTTGCTGGTCCTGGTCCCACCCAGCTATCTGTAATACAGGCTTGGCCAGGCTAGGTTGACGCCAACTGAGGCATTCACTTACTCAGCAAACATGTACTGAGTACCTATGATGAGTCAGGCGCTATTCTAGGCATTGAGGATTCAGCAAGTAGCCCCAGCTTCAAAGTGTTCACATTGTTCCAGAGAAAAGAGGCAATAAACACCAAACAGTGCCATGGGAAAAAACAAAGCCAAGAGAGTAAATAAGGATGTAGATGCATGGTGTGTGGAGAGGGAGGGGGGTGCAAATTTCTAAAATGCAATTCTGATGTTTTTTCCACATGGAAAATGTATCCCCTCATGAAGCTGAGAACAGCTATATACTTCCTAGAGAATACGAAGTGGAACATCTACTCTTTCTAGAGACCCTCAGCAGCCCCAGAGAACTTGCATGAGTTTACTTTCTTCTCGATTCTCTTGTATTTGCCAGGGAAATTGCTGAATCATAAAGCACCCCTTTATAAAAGATACACCATATTCATAGATTGGAGAACTCGGTATTGTGGATATGTCAATTCTCCCAAAAGAATCCAGAAACAGACCCAATCATGTACTGTCATCTGATTTACTAGAAAAAAAAAAAAAAAAAAAAAAAAAAGGGGGGGTTGTGGCATATTTATAATGTACTTTTTCTTAATCTAGGTCCTGGTTACATGACAGTACTGAGAGTGTAAGTATTTAATAGGTTGTGCATTTATTATATGCACACTTTTATTATACTTCAATTAAAAGTTCACTTTTAATCCCTTTTAAAATGTAGTTCTAATGTATCAGAGGACAGACTCAACTAAGACATAAGTATTTAGCAAAGACAAGAAGACGCTGGACAGAGGGAAGCCAAGCAGCTACTTAGGGGAGGAATATTCATCCAGAGGTAACAACAAGTAAAAATCCCTACTGCAGCCCAAGGGAGTGTGGCTAACATGAGAACACTTAGGACTTAGGCCAATGAGGTCCCAGAAACCTGACTGCTTGGGACCTGCAGGCCACTGTAGAGACTTCAGATGAGATGGGACATCATGGAGAGACTTAGGCAGAGAAGTGACAGGATCTGATTCATGTTTGAGAAGCTTGTTCTGGATGCTTTATTGAAAATAGATTGGAGCAGGGGGTGGTAAGGGTAGAGCAGACAGACCAGTTAGGAGGCTGGTACAATACTCTAGGAGAGGCATGTTTGTGGTTTGGAGTTAGTAGTTAAGAGTGCAGGTGGTGAGAAATGCTCCAATTCTGGGAATATTTTGAAACTTGAACCAACAAGATGTCCTGCTGTATTGAATGTGGTGTTTGAGGGCAAATAAATAATTTTTTTAAAATGAGTCAAGGGTGACTCCAGAATTTTTAGTTTCCGCCATGGGAAGGATGGCATTGCCAATTGTGAAAGAGAAGAACAGGTTTGTGGACAAAGAAAGGAATTTGATTGTGGATATGTTGAGTCTGAGAGATGGGATATTCAAATGTAGACACTGATCAGCAGTTGAATAGATGATGCTGGGTTCAGGGGAGAGGCTCTTTATGGAAATATAAATGTGGAAGTCATCTACATATCTAAAAGCAATGAGAAGAATTGAGATTACCAAGGAAGTGAGTATAATTGTATTGGGAGCTGTTCTCCACTGGTGAGGAATATGTGCAGAAGTCTGCTGTCATAATGCCATGTATGGTTAGGGTGACATTGTCCACTGGCAATGGAGTAAGCAACATCTTGTGCCTCCCTATCTAATTTCCATCATGTGGGTTTACTTTGCCGGACAAACTGTCTACTCTGGTGCCACTAGTTGTTCTTTCCTATGTAGAGAGCCAGCTCCATCCCAGCCTTATCGGTTGCAGCCCTGGCCCCATTTCAGAGATCTTGTCAACCCCAACCCTGCCATGCAAGGTTGAGTTCTGCTTCTAGTATGCCTCCTTCAACCTAGTTAGCAGAGCTTACACCCACAAGACAGTAAGAATTGCTTGCTGTGATGTTAACTTGACTGGGTCATGATGTAGCCAGGTATTTGGTTAAACATTATTCTAGGTGTGTCTGTGAGGATGGAGGGTGTTTCTGCATGAGATTAACATTTGAATTGGTGGACTGAGTAAAGAAGATTGCCCACAACACCCTCAACCCACCCCATATCGGTAAGCTTCATCTAACCCACTGAAGGCCTGCCTGAATAGAATAAAAAGGAAGAGTAAGGGAGAATTTGCTCCCTCTGCCTGATGGTCAGTCTTAAGCTGAGACATCAGTCTCCTCCTGCCTTCAGATCTAGACTGAAACTTATACCATTGACTTTCCCGGTTCTAAGATGTTCAGACCCAGACAGAGACTATACTATCTTCTTTCCTGGGTCCCCAGTTTATAGAACTTGGGATTTCCCAGCCACCATTACCATGTGGGTCAATTCCTTATAATCAGCATCTCTCTCTCTCTCTCTCTCTCTCTCTCTCTCTCTCTCTCTCTCTCACACACACACACACACACACACACACACACACACACACACAGAGTTGCGCTGTTTCTGTGCAGAACCCTAATATACTTACTTTCTCCCAGAAGCACTTACCTAATCATCCCCAGCCCTTCACCTTCAGACCCACTTGGTTTAGACTCTAATTAGCTTCACCTCCTCAACAAAGCAGTGTGTAATGTCAGTCCCTTCTTGGGAACCTAGTTCATTCCTTACCCTGACTCAGCCCAACCTAGGCTACCTGTTACGATTCAGTGACCTCTGCCTTTGAGAGCTGACCAGAGAGAAGGGTAAAGAAGATGCACAGAATGGAGCTATGCAAATATGTGCCCAACATCCAAGTCAGAACAGAAGCGTGCTGAAGCTTACCAGAGCCTCCCAGCCATAAGGCTGCTGATGGGATTAGCGCACTGTCTGGAATACGGTAGGTGCCCGGAGCATTTCTATTGCATCAATAGTTTATACAGAATGAACTAAAGAAAGCTAAGATTTGTGCTGAGATGATGGCACTAGCTAAAGTTTTCTCTTCTCGTTTCTCACAGTTCCTTTCAGCATACTCAAAAGGGCAAACCTGGAACCAGTTTGCTCGGATTTGAACCCCTGAGTTTATCAATTCCAAACTATGCGTCCTCAAGCAGGTGGTTGAACTTCTCTTAACCCACAGTGTCTGCCATTGTAAAATTAGAATAATAGTAGTGACAAGTTTGGATACGGTCATTGTGAGAATTAAATGTGATATTGCAGCTAACGCACTTAATTCAGGAATTAGCACATAGGAATCAGTATTTTTTAGCTATTATTAAAAGTTCCTGATTTACATTTTTAGCTCCTAAACCAGACTAATTCTATACATACATGTGTACAAGTACACATATACACATGAAGATAACCCAGATTAAAAATATTTAAGTGATTCCCTTGGCTATGGTTAGCGCTAGGACTATGGGCCTATGTTTGCTGAAAGTTTATCTCAATACAGTCGCAGGAACAATGAACAAAAACTTTGTGTGTCCAGCCATATCCACTTCAGCCAAGATACAATCTGAATAGCATGCTCCTGATTCCTCTAGTGCTTTCTCATTCAGAAACTGAAAACGTGACAGAGAAGGGTTATCGATATTAAGTAATATTTCACCCGCAAATTCCAAGTCTTGTGGCATAGGGAAAAAAACACAAGAAATGCATAACATATTTTCTTCATTCTCAAAACTGATTTATTCAACAAAGAAATAATCATGGAGAGCATACCATGTTCCAGGTTGTGTGTGTGTGTGTGTGTGTGTGTGTGTGTAAAATGATAGATTAACAGAGTTAAAATAGCTGGCAATTCTGAGAACTATTTAAATGTGCTAAATTGGAAATCTCGATGTAGACTGAAAAACAATTTTAAGAGTTAATTACCCTCTAAACACAAACACACACATACAATTTGTCATGTGCAAAGACAGCTAATCCTAGTAAGAATAATAGCACAATTCATAAAGACGGCAAGCCAAGCCCCAACCTGAAACCTCATACGCCGAAGAGAAAGCTAAGTATGCATATTGAGACTCAAAAACAAAAACAAACAAACAAAAAAATCAATGGAGAACTTAAATTACATCCAAGTGAGGAAGTCAAGTAAAGACTAAGTGTGGCCACTTATTCAATGCTGCGGCAATGGCAGATAGACTAAGTAAGTTCATTGCCTGGGTCTTTACAGAAGATATCACGGAGATTCTTCCTGGAACCTGACAGGCCAGGGTAGGAGACTAGACAGTGGCAAATGAACAGGGTGTTCCAGGGCTGGCTGATAACATTGATGCAGGTAAGTCACAGGCACCAGGACATTCATGTGAACTCCTTAAAGGAACTCAAGGGTTCAAACAAGACCCCATTGCAGAAAATGCTTAACCTGTCCCTAACAACAGCTGCTGAGCTGGAGGACCCCTGGACTCCCAACCTGAGTCTCTTTCCTAAAAATATTAGATGTAAAATTAGCGTAGATTTGTTAAATCCTAGCACAGCAAAAGCTGCAGGAGGCCTGCCTTAAAGTTTAAGTGGAGTAAATGAAGGACAAATGGCCAAAAAAAAAAAAAAAAAAAAAAAAAATCTTTAACAGTAGTTAGCAAACTTAAGAAATTCATTACTCCCAAAGATATGGGCTAAAAATATAAAAAGATTCCTAAAAAGTTTAGATCATTTCGGAGATATATCCACACAGAAGGAAGGTTTTCAGGGGCAATGACTTGGAGTCCTAGGATTGGTATCTTTGAGAATGGCATTGGTGGGGAAAGAAAGAAGCATTGCCCCATATTTCTTGGTACTTCCAGGCTGGGCCTCTTGTAATTCCTGTATACCAGTATTCCCTCTTTCTTTCTTTTTTTTTTTTTTTTTTTTTGAGATGAAGTCTTGCTCTGTTGCCCAGGCTGGAGTGCATTGGCACAATCTCAGCTCACTGCAACCTCGGCCTCCTGGATTCAAGCAATTCCCCTGCTTCAGCCTCCTGAGTAGCTGGAACTATAGGCATGCACCACTACACCCAGCTAATTTTTGTGTTTTCAGGAGAGAAGGAGTTTCACCATATTAGCCAGGCTAATCTCGAACTCCTGACCTCAGGTGATTTACCTACCTCGGCCTCCCAAAGTGCTGGTATTACAGGTGTGAGCCACCATGCCTGGCCAGTAGTCCCTCTGTCTTTTATTAAACACGTCACCTCACTTTCAGTCTTGGCATTTGGTCTCATGCATGATAAAAAGCCCAGTTTAAGTGGCTCACACCTATATAATCCCAGCAATTTGGGAGGCTGAGGCAGGAGGATCACCTGCATCCAAGAGTTTGAGACAAACCTGGGCAACATAGGGAGACCAGTCTCTATAAAAAATTAAAATTAAACTAAAAAGCCCAGTGGATAGTCACTGTGATTCTGCCTGTGCTACACATTCACTGTTACAGTCTTGTTTCTCTTATTTTAGCAGGGGCTCTGCAGCACCAAGAGACAGACAGGACCGGCCCAGGGCAAGGGAGAGGTTGAGTTCACACTTCACCTTTGGCTTCCAGAAATGCTAAAGGTTCCCAAAGGATGAAGTGCTGCCAAAGCCTCAGCCCTTCTCCATCCATCTTAGTAGGCCTGCTTGTCCCCATGGAAATATTAATGAATTCTACGTCATAGGATACAGAGGCCACTGAAGAAGGAAGCAATTTCTATAAACAATAATCTATTTATAGATTTACTTTTCCACCTGCCCCACACCCAACAAGAATATGTGAGGGCTTTGTGATCCCTGGAATGGGAGATAATACATAAAACATGCCAAGGAGCGCACCATGACCTAAAAGAGACAAAGATCTGGGATTCAGAGGTAAGTACACAAAGAAAGCAATATAGAGTGGGGAGCACATGAATAAGGCATCTCTATTTTCAGTGAGAAAAATATATGAAGGGAAGCCTCATGATTTCCAGGTCATGCACCTCAGTGAATTCCAACACAAAGACCATCTCAGTGTCAAAAGGCCATATTCAGAGAGCTACTTCCAAACGGGCGGGAGTTGGCCCTATACAGAAATAATGTGGTAACATAACCCCCGGAGGAAAATGTGTTTTTAGTTACACCAGGGCCAGGCCCAGCCTTTCCCACAGGCTCTTCCTAAACAGGAACTTGGCAATGGGATTAGCTGAGCTGGAGGGGACGTCCTTGGCTTTAGAGGTGAGGCCCATCAGGGTCCCAAGAAAGTTGGGCAGAGGTTTTCCCTGCTGCTAATAGCACTGAAGAATCAGCATCACATCCATTTTATTAATTTACTTGACAGACAGCTCTAGTTACCATGCAGGCACCACAAAATCAAAACATACGCATGTCAGGGGGCCCCATCTGCGGTGGGGCCCTGCCAAGGCCTACGTTACATTAACACAAGGAAGCAGAGCACAGCTCCACACACCATGTGCTTGGTCCCATGGGCCATTCCCTGGAAGAAAACCACCAAAGCTTAATTGAAAGAGCCAGAGAAGTTCTCTTGGTAACAGTCCTTTATCCTGAGTCTGGGCTTCTCACGTTGAACATAAGAGCCCTGGGAGACACGTGGCTACATCTGGCTTCAGGGTCTTGTCTCTAAACACAGCTACACAGACCTCCCTGCCACCTCCATTCAGTTCCGCCCATGCAGGACAAGAGCAGCCTGGATTAAAGAAGACACTTAAAGGAATGCAACATCTTTATTTGTAAGCTGGATCTGAGCTTGGAGTTCTGTTGAGCTGAGACCTTTGGCTGCGTAATGAGCACAGGAGGGTTTTTTAAATCAAGGTATCCCTTGCTACGAGTGTTGCTAAAGTGATTGAAGGAGCTCCAGAGCAATTTGTTCTTTGATGTAGAGCAACGTGAACTATCAGTTGGCTACATAATGCCAATTTGGCAGGTACAGTGGGTAAGGACCTAAAAAAAACTCTTGCTCTAAATAATATCACTCATAGGTACCCATGGTGAGCACTAACACGTCTGTATCCTCATGCTTCCCATCCACCCCTCTCAATGCCACCGCAGCCATTTCCTCAATACCATCAAGAAACTTGGCAGTGGATTAGGGAGCCATGCGGCAAAAGGCAGGAGGTCTTACACCTTTGATTGCAGAGCTTCTGGCCTCCTTTACAGACCTCGTGCTGACTCATGAACTTTCTTTTCCCACCTCGCCTGCTATTAATTCTGCTCCTTCCATAACAAGAGGAAGGATGTAAGCCCGGATCCAGAGCTAACTGCCTCCCATGCCGTATCAGAAAGGCCCAGGCTAGACCTGTTTTACACACTGGTTTGTCACCTTGACTGCCTGATATAAGAACAGTCTAAGGATAAGAATGGAAATGACTGTGATCCTAGGCTCCAGAAGCCTCCTTGGTAGGGGCTGGATGCTCAATGCAAGGCCCAAGAAACACACTCCTAACCTAGCCCACCCTGTGAGGACAGAGTTGGTTTTTTCCTCTCCTTGCCTGCACTGGTGCAGCCGGTATGGCCAACTTGGGGATTTTGGAGTGGCTGCCCAGCCAGCTCTAACAAGGACATGAACACATTCAGACTGCCTGTCTCTCAGTGCAAAGGGCGCTACTGCCGAGGACTCAGTACATTGTTTCGCTCTCCATTCAAACAACTGCGGCATGTCAGTCCTGCTGGCCTCCTTGATTGTGCAGAAATAAATAAATGAATTATGTTGTTGGGGTTTGGGCTTCAGCACCAACACATGGTCTGCATTTATCCACACAGTGAGAGGTCCACCAGCCACTTGATATAAAAGAGCAAAATGATAATTCTTTTCTTTAGGCGCTCTGCTGCCATATGGAATGTATATAAATCATATTTTTGTTTTAACAGCAGAGGCTTTGTTGATAGATAAACATGTGGTTTATCTAAAAAAAAAGAGAGAGGATTGTGCTTTGAACAATCATTTAATGGCCATGGATGTGCCAAATAAAAATAAAAACATAATTTTGAAAAAAAGCTGGCTTCATGCCCAAATCCGTAACAAGGAATTTCTCCTTAACCCAAGTGGTTAGAGTCTGTCGATCTGTTTTGAGTTTAAGCTGTGCTCTCTACTCAACCCCACGACAAATGGAATCCTGAGCTAATGTGCTTTAATAAGACGAGACGTTACCTTTATGAATGACCTCATGGAGAAGAGGTTGGCAAGCATGGTGGAGAGGCCTTGAGCCAGGCAGCTCTGGGCTATGAAGCCCAACTTCAGCTCTGCGAGGCAGATTGCATCATCACCCTCCTTCCAATTCCAGCTTGGGATGTTTAGCAGATGGGCCTGGGGAAACAAAAGCAGGTATGAGATCTTGCTCTGTTAAGTGTTCAACTGTTTAAAATTTCTTCTGGGATATGCAGCATTGCCCAATCATGCAGGGCCATTCAGACTCGCCCTTCTTTTCCCTTGCTGGGGTCTGATGTTTGCTGTTTTATACAACTCTTCTGCTCATCACACTTCAGTCTCTCTGGATTGTTGTCTCTGTACCTGCTAAGCTTAAGTCCTCCCCTGGATTTGTCATTTGGCCAAATAGAGCCCAGAGGGAATTTCCCCTTGTAACAGATACATCAGCCCAGGTTACTAAGATGTCTAGCTAAATTGTTAGGTTGAGTCCTCAAATGGACCATAAGATTGCCAAATGCCTGTATATTTTCTATTTCTTTTTTACCTGCCTTTCCAATACTCCAGATCAGTGACTCCCAGGCATTAGGAGCAGGCATCAGAATCACCTGCACAGTTTGTGAAAACACAGATTGCTGACCACTCAACCCCCACTGCTGGCATTTCTGATCCAGTAGTCTGGGGTAAGGCTGGAGAATCTGGCATTTCTAACATGTTGGAGGTGATGTTAATGCTGCCGATCTAGAGGCCACACTTTGAGAACCACTGCCCTAAAACATCAGGTAAATCACCATGTTGACGTTTCCAATCTCTTGCAAAGGGACTGGTCCTATTCAACCCTTCCCAGGCCCTGAGACAAGGACACAGAGGCATGCTCATCCAATTATTTTTAAGTGGCATGAAGCACAGAGTCATAGAAAATACATTGGATGAAAGAATAAAAGTTCAAAAGGTTCTCCAGAGTTGGAAAAATCGGCAAAAGACCAAAGTAAAAAGATTTACAAGGCTTTCACGTCAAGTACAGCATTTAGGTTAAAACGAATCAACTTTATAAATTCAAAATGAGAAGATCTAGCTTGGCGGCAGGCAGGAGAGAAATAAAACAAAACAAAACGCACAAAGCTAAATTTAAGTGTGTGGGTAACTCAGACCTCAAATTTTAGGCCAGCCATGTGACATTACAGAGAAAGCCAGTGTTTACTTGTTAGAAATGCTCTCCAGATCAAGGGAAATGAACATTGCATTCTGTTGTAAACTGGTCAGACTAGTTCCAGAGTACTTGATCCAGTTTTCAGTCAGATTTAAAGAAGGAAAATGATCAATTGAATAACTTCCAGAGAAAAGTGACAAAGACAAGAAGAGATAGCATCTGGAAAAGATCTTTTGAGGAACAGTTAAGAGAGCCAGTAATATTTGGCCTGAAGAAGGCTCTTGTCCTCACAGAGACAGGATGGTTACATCTGAATACTTCAGGTACTGCTGTGTCCAAGATTAGGTTTGTCCTGCTTTGTTCTAGAAGCCAGAATTAAGACTGGCATATATTCCAAAAAAGCAGATTTTTGTCTTGTTTTATAAATGAACTTCCTAAGGATGTGATTTGTCTACCAAATGGAGAGGGTTACCTTAACGATTGCAAGGTCTTTGTCCATAAGACTCGGTAAGTATTTCTCCAAGTGACTATGGAAAGAACATTTGCTCTGTACCAGGATGTGGAATCAGAGAGCTCATCTAAGTCTCTGCTAATCCCAAGGCTCTATGGCTTTGAAATTATTACTTCTCTGCACATCTCAGCAAACACAAGGAACACCAAGGGAGTCTTCTCTTCACTTTCAGAACAACATACAATAGTTGAACTAGAAGGATGGAAGACTTCACTGTGAAAACAAAGAGCAAATCCAAGGACTCCACACTCTGCTTTCAAAAATACCACTTTTGTGAAATTCCTTCTTGCAAAATCCACTTCTATGACAATGTTGTGCATCCTAAGCCAAAAGTGGTTACCCCAGGGAGAAATGACTGTGCCCTCTCTGATGAGAGCATGGTTAAAATAGTCTCATGGAGAAGCCACAGCAAGTAGTAATTGCTGTCAAGCTATCAAAGAACCTTCCCTACATTGCAGACTCAGTTCCAACAACTAGCCTTTCCCTTTATCCCTTCCTCTCCCTACTCTCCACTGGCTTCAGATGGCTACTTTCCCTTTTATTTCCCAGGCACTGTAGAGAGCATATCGGTTTAACTGGAGAAATACTCAATGGCAATAATATCATCTGAGAATCTGGGAGCAATGAGGAGAAATTTAAGTTTATGTAATGAACAAGTCAAGCATTGTGTGTGAAAAGAGATTTTTTTTGGTCCAAGCCCTAAAAAGACACCTCTGAACCTTCATGGAACCTTCAAACAAACAAGCAAAATCTTTCAAAGAAAGTCTCTCCTATCCCCATGTGCTATCTAGCATATGAGGCCCAGGCATTACATCCTTGGGTCCCATGTGGCCCTGTCTGGCTTAAGTTCTGTTGGTACATTTTGAGCTTTCTTTCTCACTGTCCACCTTGACACTTGGGCATGTGATTACAAAGAAAAGTTGAGTTTAGAGCCGGATGTGATGGCTCATGCCTGTTATCCCAACACTTTGGGAGGCTGAGACAGGCAGATCACAAGGTTAAAAGATCGAGACCATCCTGGCCAACATGATGAAACCCCATCTCTACTAAAAATATAAAATTTAGCTGGGCGTGGTGATGCACACCTGTAGTCCCAGCTACTTGGGAGGCTGAAGCAGGAGAATCATTTGAACCTGGGAGGTGGAGGTTGCAGTGAGCCAAGATCACACCACCACACTTCAGCTTGGGGATAGAGCAAGACTCCATCTCAAAACGACAAAAAAAAAAAAAAAAAGGAAAGGAAAGTTGAGTTTGTTCCATATCTCAGGCTTCCGGCCCTCCTTTTTTGGACATTACATTTTCTCCAACACAGGGAAGGAGTGAGGGTGACTTGCTGAATGCTGGGAGGGAAATCTCTGTGTATGAAACAAAGAGAGGAGACTGACCCAGGAACGCAAATCCTTTGTTTCTGGCAACTTCGTTGTTTTCCATTTGAAGTAATCTGAGTCTGACGAAAAATGCCAGTGTAAGTGCCCAGAAGTCTGGAGGCAAATCCTCTCTCCCTAACATGGAGAATAAATAGAAAGAGCAGATCTGGCAGATCTGGCTGCCCTTCATTTCTGCTACTTCACCACCCCTCCCTTATCTCATGGAGAAGCAACGTGGAAACAGGCTGTCCCGAGAAAGCAGGAGAGATGAATTCCAGTCCCAGTTCCATCTCTCACTACATACAATTTGTGGAAGCCACCATGAGGAACAAAGGTGGCCATGAAAGAGGAAACGCATTAATACGACTGCCCAAGTGTCGGGGTGGACAGGGTGAAAGCAAGTTCAAAGAACTTGCCTCTGTCGGCACTGGGCTCATGGGACTTGGCTTCCAAAGATAAAGCCCTCTTTCATTAGAGCCTTCCGGAAAAATAAAAAATCCACTGATAGGTAAATCATCAGGAATGACTTTCCAAAGAAGTTATAAAACAATCTGTCCTTGAAGAGCTTCGAGACATTTACACTCAAATCAGAAGATGCCCTGCATTGTCTTTCTTCTGTGTTCAAAGATGGCCGACATGAAAGTATTTCTCTCCAAGGAGTCTAGTCATATTAAAAGATACACTTTGGAGAGCATCGGCCCTTCTATAAGGCCTACTCTAGGGAACCACAGTGTGGTTCAATGGGCTATGGCTTCATTTAAAGAGTAGGTGGCAGTCAACTGTTCTGTCTCCCCACTCTCTGGCTACAGAGTGGTGGCCGTGATTTGTGCCCAGCAGAGTTGTACTGTCTGTCAGAGCTTAGACATCCTGCTCTGAAGTTACCCTGAGATGCTAAAATGCACAGATGGTCCAATGAGTACTAAAGAAGATAATGGACGTCACAGCGCTCTTTTAAAACCATAAAATATGACACAAATGTCTACAATTATGATGATGACAAACTCAGGGCCAGTTTTACATGGAGAGGAAGTAGGCAGCTTCCCTATATCCCCCTAGGCCCTAGAAAATTCCTATTACTAGATCATAGGGGACTGAAATGCTTCATATTTCAAGCTTGTTGTCCAATTATAAAATCAACTATCTCTTGGAATATGTTCATAGTGACCTAACTTCGCAGGCACATACCAGATCCTTTCCCAAAAGCAAGTTGTAATGCATGGAGATCTTTAAGCATCTAGGCTTCTAGGATGGGTGCAGCAAAAGGTGCCAAGAGAGAAAGAAAAACAATGTTGAAAGGGAAGTGGAAGAAAACATTGAAAGAGTAGGTAGCATCTCAGGGAACAGAGCAAAACTGTGAAGCAGGGTGAAGAATGTCTATTTGCAATTCTACAAGGAATGAAAGATAAAAAATGATGAGTAGACGTTTTATTGTTTCTCCAGAAGAGATAAATAAAAGGACAAAAAAGAAAATGTCCTGTGTCAAAGTCACTCCATTCCTTGTGTCCTTACCCTTGTGTCCTTACCAATCATCTGAGGATCGGTGATTCTGCCCAACCCTAAAACTCAAATAGTTTGAGATGGTTCTAAACAAAATGTGTTCTAAGCAAATAATCATGAATTGGTTGATATCTTTCTCATCGCTTCTGAATAATTACAATGCAGAGGTTTGCCAAAGACATTCAGGTTGCTATGATCATGTGATTACTGACCAGGGACTGTCTAGAATCCTAGGCCAGTTGAGCTACTTCGAGTTTGAAAGGAACTGCAGTACTAAAATCCTCCTTAATTTCTTGAAGATGCTGCATCAGCACTCATTGGAAAGAGAAAAAAAGGAACTGACAGCCCCTTCTAAACATACAACATTAATTTTCCTATTCAGTCTAAATTCAGCCAAAATTCTAAACAACAGCTTAAAGCACTCCCACACTAAGTGAAATTTCAGATCACAAATGAAAGAAGGAGAGCTCCTTGCTGCAAGAGCTGTCACCAGTCACAACCTTGCTAATAAAATTCACCTCCACCTACGAGGGCTGCCGTCAAAAACTTCTCCAGCTTGACGCCTGCGCATTACTGATATCCTCACTTTATTTCTTCAGTGTCCTTGGGTTTTACAGAGACAAACAGGTGAATGTGACCTTGGGTGCCCACCACCAAATCCACTGGCTGGAGAATAACATGTTCTGCAAGGGAGCCACCTGCTGAGGGCTGGGCAGTGGTTGGCAGCAGGCAGGCATTCCGGGTGGTGGGCCAGTCACCAACAGCAGGCTCCACTCAGTGACAGCCTCTGATGGGTCTCCACACAGCAAAATGGGCCAGCACTTGCCAGCAATTAAGAAATAACAGCATGGTGCTGGTGCATTTGGCAGAACAGGGTTTTCTCTGGGTCACCTGGCTGCCTATTTCGTAGGGAATATGGCCCATAAGAGGGGGTATGCTGTCACTCATAACCCAGCAGGGAGTTATTCTGTGCAGATAGGACACCTGGCTCCAGGTACTGGGCAGTCTACAGTTTCTAGGCTTCATTAAGGACATAACTGGTAGCAGGTGCCACCTTCCCTCCCCTAAAGCTGTTTTCTTGGAAGTTTACTGACTGGCCGAGAAAAGGAGCATTGCCTTTAAATGAGAGACTGGACTCTGGTTTACTAAGAAGTAATCAAAGGGAAACAGCATAGACTCTGACATTTGTCTTCTTTCCAATCAATCCCCCAGTGTAAGCTATAACACAAGGAAAATTCCTTTCTGTTTAATCTCTGGATAGCTTACTAATTTCCTGATTCAACTCTGTAAATTCTCATCTTGACTCTGGGAATATGCTCCATATTACACTCTTACAGAACGCATTATGCACTCACCTGTTCACCTGGTCTCAAATAGAGAAATCTTATTATTGTTCACTTGCCTGGAGCATTCTACACCTTAACGGCTAAAACCCTGAGGACACAAAATAGGGCTTTTCCTTCCCTGATATTCTTGCTGGTGTCAGGGAGAGTGATAATCACACAGTAGGTATTCAATAAACATTTACCAAATAAATACATGACTACAGCACATAAAAATGAAAGTTGTTGTAATTGAAGTATGGATGGGATCTAACAGTACATCAGTGGTTCTGAATCTCAGGTTCCAATAGACACTTCCTGAATGAATCAGTACAAGAAGGAGCATCCTTCCAGTGACCAAATGCAAACATGTTGTTTGAACTAAAGAAATGTCCCAAGGAGATTTTTAACCATCACACCTCTTTACCCAGGTCTTTGAGTTGCACACATGTGGGCACGTGAGTGAGTGTGTGTGTGTGTGTGTGTGTGAGGCTGCATAATGAGAAAGAAGAGCCTGGACTGTGGATGTGTCTTCAGACCTGGAGCGGGCTCTCACATTCCTACCTTGTTGTGATATTGCAGCATTTGAGTGATGATTCTTATCTTCGGATGGTAGTTCTTTATGGAGATTACTCTGAAAAAGAAAGAACCAGCGCTGAGACTGGTCTGCCTTATGTATGATGTCTAACCAAAAGATCAATTTTATTGTCTTCAAATGGGGTACCCATGGGACTGAGGTAGGAGGCACGACTTGATTCCAGAGGCAGGACTCAGATACTACACACCATTGAGGACTACCTGAAACAGGGATGGAGCAGAAGCAACCTTCCATTGGACATGGCCAACAGTGTGGTGTATCAGTTTCCCATTGCCATGGCCAAACCTGGGAGCTTCCCTGTATCCTCTAGGCCCCAGAACATTAATATTGCCAGATCTTAGGGGATTGAAATGCTTCATATCTCAAGCCTTTTGTCCAATTACGAAATCAACTATCTCTTGGAATATGTTCATAGTGACCTAACTTTACAGGCACACACTAGGTCCTTTCCTGAAAGCAACTGTAATGCATGGATGAATGCCAGTCCCAGTTCCGTCTTTCACTACATACAATTTTGGGGAGGTACCATGAGGAAAAAAAAAGGCCATGAAAGAGGAAGCACTTTAATATGATTGATACCCAGGTTTCAGGATAGACAGTGAGAAAGAAAGCTCAAGAACTTGCCTCTATCTGTACTGGGCTCATGGGACCTGCCTTTCTATGGCAACGACCCAATGACTGAGAATTTACTACCCCTTCCCTAGAAATTTCTGCATAAACTGCCCCTTAATCTGCATGCAATTAAAAGTAGATATAAATATGACAGCAGAACTGCCCAGAGCTGCTACTCTCTGCCTACGGTGTAGCTCTGCTCTGCGGGAGCATTCAGGAGCTGTAATACTGCTGCTTCAATAAAGCTGTTTCTGTCTGCCCTACCACCAGCCTGCCCTTGAATTCTTTCCTGGGGGAAGCTAAAAACCCTCAGGGGCTAAGCCCCAATTTGGGGCTCACCTGTCCTGCATCAGGACCAGCAGCCAGGGCTATCCTGAGGAGTTGGCAACACTAAGTTAAGCAGTGTTCCCACCATACCTCTTGGTAGTGTGAAAATAAAATCACAAAACAGCCACAGTCTGTGTCCTGGGCATGAAAAATCTGAGGGCCCCCTGGGATGCACTGAGGATAGGATGTATGCAAGTGTGTCCTGACTGGGGAATGGGAGGCCTGGAGCAGGGGCTGCCAGCTTATTGCCTATGCAGACATTGAAAGCAAGCCCAAATCATGGGGCCTCCAGAGGTTTGCAATCTCCCACACCCTAGGGATGAGCTCAGAAACAATCTGCTGAGTCCAATTCTCCAAGTCAACAACCTGAGACAACAATGACCAATCAAACAAGCAGGATGATGAACAGTTCTAATTGTGACACACGCTTGTCCACTACCACAAAATATGATTTCTATGCAGGGCTCTTAGGATGAGATCAAGGACTCAGCCTTTCATAGCTAATAGAGAAAATGATGACTTAAACTCCGGTTAAAAGTAAGTGTCAAGGCGTTGCAGGGGTCACGATCTGGTGGAAAATTGTCTCCTACCTGCCCTCAGTCCAAACTCAGTGTTAGGCATGGCCTGCCCCCACCCCGGCCCTCACTTGTCCTCCCCACATCAATCATGGTGCTAAAGGGAGTGGCAGAGTGCCGATGAATGGAAACACCTGGGTTCCAGTCACAGCTATTGTACTAATGAACTGCTCCATCTTTAGGAAAACCCCGGGCTCTCTGTTCCCGTTTCCTCATCTGGACACTCGGGGCAACAGTACCTGCTTTATTTACTTCACAGGCTTGGTATGAGCGGCAAATGGGAGACCAGATGTGAAAACGCTTTGAAATCATTAAAAGTTCTCTCCACGTGTAAGTTATGGTTTTTGTCATTACCAAGTCTGTCAGAAATGACATTGTACATTTCCTTCTGTGACAAGGAGAGCTAAAGAATGGAATTTCACAGAAAGGCCCAAGTCCTAAGCCTAATCAGAAATGCAAATGCATTTATTATGAACGCCCCCACAAACTTCCCACCCAGCAGCGACACCCCCCCCCAACCCCTTTTAGTGCAGACATGGAGAGAAGGTAGCCAGGGAGCAGCTTTATCTGAAAAGCTGCAACTTGTGAATGTAGGAAATGGATCACGTGAAAGCCTCTCCCAGCACAAATTCACCCTGGGTTTTTGCACTTGAAGGATTTAATTTTATTTTTGAAAAAGTGTTGTGTTGGCCCATGCTTATAACTCAAGGACTTTGAGCCTCTGTCCGCCCTGCCTTGCAGTTCACAGCTTCAGCCAGTTTTCTGCATTAGCTCATTTCAAATGGATCTTTGACATTTTAATTTCAAAGGAGGCAGATTGGTCTCATTAAACTGAGGAGGAAGGAGGATTACACAAATAAGAGAAAGACAAAGCCCATTTTTAACCCTGAACTTCCCACTTCTTTTTGCTGCCAGGGCCTCATTCTGGCTCCACTTAATTACATTTCTGATACTACCTTTGACCAGTAATTTCTATGCCTCCTCATCCTGCCAGTTACCCTGGTACCTGCATGTCTTCATATCAACCCTAACACAGTTACGATTTAAATAAAATACTGCCATTAAGAGAGACACCCATTTCAAAGCTATTACTCAGGTAGCCCCAAACGACTCTGCGGGGTCAAAACATTAGGTTTCATCTTCTTTTGGTTTTCCATTGGTGTAGGGGGGAGACCCCATAAGTGCCAAGGCAGGAACCCGAAGCCTCAGCCTATATCCATATAAATAATGAAGAAGAGAGTAACTAGAAATATAACCATAGTTGTTATTAGTTATTCATAGGTGATCTTAGTTACTCACAGGTGATCTTAATTCTTCTACTAATACCTCTCAGGTAAGAAGTGTGAACACCGGTGACACTGTGAAAGGAATCAACCTAAGGCAAGACATTTTAAGCCCTGTCACTTTGTAAGGGCTGCTGGAGGGCACCTTGGCTGTGCAGCAGCGCCAGCGTTGGGAAAGTCTCGGACATTTAGCCAGCTAGGGAAGGACAGGTCCAAGATGGCCAAGACATCCCCTTCCCTGGAGGAGTCAGGAGAAAACTCTGCTCCTCCAAGCTCTTGCGGTAGGCCTGATGGCTGTCAGGTAGGCCCACAGACGTCCGGAGGCTTAACTGTCTCTATGTGATGCTGTGGGGCTTCAGGGGTCATGTTCCACGTATACTCTCGTGTTCCACTCCTGCACCTGGGTCCCTTTTTCTTAGAAGAGATAATCAGCAAAAGTAACGTAAATCTTAATGTCTTGGTTCTTTCTTGACAAGTATGGAAAAAGTGCTGACGCATTATGCTCCTTACCTCATCTCTTCTACCTGAAAGTCTTGGGCCCCTACTTATATGACACGTGATGTACTTGACCCTATCACTGACCACCAATGCCACACCCTACCTACCCTGCCTCCAGCTGTGCACCACGCCCTACCTACCCTGGCCCTGGTTTTGTACTCATTAAAAGTCAGGGCCGGGTGCGGTGGCTCAAGCCTGTAATCCCAGCACTTTGGGAGGCCGAGGCGGGTGGATCACAAGGTCAAGAGATCAAGACCATCCTGGTCAACATGGTGAAACCCTGTCTCTACTAAGAATACAAAAAATTAGCTGAGCATGGTGGTGCGTGCCTGTAATCCCAGCTACTCAGGAGGCTGAGGCCGGAGAATTGCCTGAACCCAGGAGGCGGAGGTTGCAGTGAGCCGAGATCGCACCATTGCACTCCAGCCTGGGTAACAAGAGCGAAACTCCGTCTCAAAAAAAAAAAAAAAAAAAAAGAAAGAAGAAAAAAAAAAAAAAAAGAGCGTCCAGGCACTCAGGGCCACTGCTGGCCTCCAGGCTTCTGTTGGCAGTGGACCTCTGGGCCCAAACTCTCTTTTCTCTATCTCTGTGTCTTGTGTCTTTTATTTCTACAGTTTCTCATCTCCATACCGACAGAAAGGGGCTCACAGGACCCTGTAGAGTTGAACCCTATAATTGGGAATTCTGAAGATAGCGAAGCCAGTTTCCTTAAAGAGTTACTTTTAATTTTTTTTTAATCATTTCTAATGACAGAAAAATGTGTCAAAAGTTGAAGATCCTTCTTACTTTAAAGAAAGGAACAAAGTGACACACCCAAACCTGAGGCTGGTGTAGCCACTGTGCAGCTGCAACTGATTAGGGAATGGGCCCAGGTGTGAAGCCAGATTCAGTTCTACCCTCCTTCCGAAGCCTGGCAAGCCCAGTGCTTAGCAGAATTGATGCATCAGCCTCCATAAAATGACCTCACTAAGCGTATTGCCAAAGAAAAGCGAGTGGCAAGAGAAGATGGTGCCAGATGTTGCCTGCCAGACACAAGGGCCAGAGGCTTAGGGGAGGGAGGACTGGCCCCTCTGAAGTGCACTGGAGGAATTCCCTCACCTCACTGATGGGAAAGCTCCCATCACGTGGGGCCACTGATGGAAAGCAAAGACAAAGGAGGTGCCGACGTTGTCATGACACAAGGGTAACTTCCTGACCTTCAACCTCAGGTAAGTTCTCAGGAGGCATTAAACCAAGCCGCAGGGAGAGGGGAAAGCTTTGGCCCTGAAAGAGGCTGTTCACAGTTAGGCAAGAGTTCCTGGGAGTGCAGTGAGACTGAAACCTCCCTGAATTTAGTTCATCTCTCCAGAAGCTTCCCTTGATCATTTTCTCTCAGCCCTCTTAACTCTACTGCAATTATGATAGAGAAAAGACAAATTCCAAAGGGCCTCTAAGTACCTGGAGCTAAATGCCTTGACTTTTTAGTCATTTCATTGTCACATGCCATGACTATTGGCTTTAGGCAAGGAACAAAAACTGAACAGTTGCTTTTTTCTGAATTAAGAAAAGAATAAAGTGTTGAAGTTGGGGCCAAGATGAGCAGTTGACAGGCCTAACCCATGTGCATAAAAAGCACTGTGCTGGGTTTCTCAGCGTAACCTCCCCTAGAAAATGTTCTGAAAAAAAAAAAAAAGCAGGAGCAGGGGAAGGGCAGTGCAGGGCCACAGTGATACACTCCTGTAATCCCAGAGTTTTGGGATGCCCAGGTGGGAGGATCATTTGAGGTTAGGAGTTCATCGAGACCAGCTTGGGGAACATAGCAAGACTCTGTCCCTACTAAAAAAAAAAATTTAAACTTGGCCGTGTATGGTGGCACATTCCTATAGTCTCAGCTACTCAGGAGGCTGAGGTAAGAGGATCACTTGGGCTCAGGAGTTCAAGGTTACAATAAGCTATGATTGCATCCCTGCACTCCAGCCTGGGTGATGGTCCGAGACTCTGTCTCTACCAAAAAAAAAAAAAAAAAAAAAAAAAAGAAGAAGAAAAACCAGGGAGGAGGTGGGAGAGGAGCGGAGGCTTGTAGTCAAATAGATTTGGAAAGTGTTCTATAGTACATTATCTCAGAGATTCATATTAGTATTAAAAGCACTGAAAAGGCTTTTAAGAAAGAACATTAATTTTGGGAAACTGGATGAAACAGCCTAACTGGTCACTAAACTCCTCTTTGCGGTGACAAGAATCAATATGCCATAGGCATACTTGGAAAGCCCTAATAAGGGGTTTGTCAGCCTTAACACTATTAACATTCTAGGCCAGACAATTCTCTGTTGTGGGGGCTGTGCTGTGCATTGCAGGGTAGTTAGCAGTGTCCCTGAGCTCTACCCACCAGATGCCAGCAGCACCAGATGTTATGACAACCAAAAACATCTCCCGACAATGTAAAATGTCACCTGGGGCATCTGCCTTTAGTTAAGATATCTCAGGCTCACTTACCTTAGGGAACATGGTACCTTAATTCAGGCCAGCATCCATCTCAATCAATTTCCTAGTTCTGTCTCAAGGAATCTCAAACCCAAGGCCAGCTGTAAGCCCCGGTGCTGCCACCTGCTGAGGGTGAGCTTCCTGTTGGCAACACCCTGTGTGCCACTGCCTCAAACCACACACACAGCCTTGGATGCCCTGGGCCTACACAGGTGGCGAGTTGTGGGGTGGCTTGTGGGGCGAAAAGCCTCACAGAGAGAGTCCTCTGTAGAAGACCCAAAAGGGCTGTGAATGGCCACAGACCGCAACGCCCAGGGCCTTCCCCAACACCCCAGGACTTACCTCATGATGTTCGAGGCATCCTCCGCATCCGGGTCCGCGCAGTACTTGTTCGCAAGGATCAGGCACGCATCTGCTGACTCTATCTAAGACACCGAAAGGAAAAATCACAGAGCACACACATATAAATAGCCACGCTCAACTGTAGTCTCTCTCTTTTGACAGCTCTTGGGGAAGCTGGTGCTTTGCAAGGGGAGGGGAAAAAAAAAAAAAAAAAAAACAATCCCGAGAGCCTGAGAGATTATAAACATTTCATCTTGTTGCTGTTGGAGGGTACAACATGTACCTTGGTAATTATACTTTTCATTTGGCATCGTTGCTTACGTGTAGGATTTGCAGATTTCTTTAAATAACAATTAATTAAGCCTTTCAGTCTCCTCCCCACCTCCTTTCCAAACCATCTGCACCATCATCCTAATTATTCCCATCAGGAATTGGAGGTGGGTGGGTTAAACCCCTTCTCTCCGGTTAGCAAGTTAACTGAGTATTGGGGATTCAGAAATGTACACTCTGAAATCCTTCATCTGACCTTTTTCATATCTTCATTTTCTATGGACTGACAGATCAGGGTTCTAAATCAGATAATATCACCATATTGCTTAGGATTCAATTAGTATTCAGATACTCAAAAGACAAAAAATCTATGTATGAAATGATGTGTTATAGATGAACTCAAAATACACCTACTGACTTATCCAAACACGAATCCACCAGGGTTTATTCCTTAGAGGGGACCATGAGTTTGATGTGCTAATAATTGCCTGCATTTAAATTAGGTCCACTAACAATAACAATTGTCCCTACGTTCTCATAAGATTTCACATAAGCCATAACTTGGATTATGTCTGGATAATATTAAGATTAACCAGACTCTGTAAGCCTAAGAAACCTTATGCTGGCTCAGGTCTGCAATCTGCCCTACTTGGTATGTTGTGCTTAATAGATCGTTCCTGGATTTTGAGTGAGGGCATAATATTCTTCATGGTATGTCACAAAGTGTCTCTGATTTCTTTAATGATGCAAAGAATTTATCAAAATCCTTTTGGATGACTCATCTTGGCCAATTATATTACTTACAGAATTATGTGGTGATTACAGCACTCAGACTTCAGTGGATTCACAATATGAATTTACACTCACTGGCATGCAAATATTGAACATGCTTACAAAATGTATATTACATAGGTGAATTAACAGATGCCATTTTGCCTTGTACCTGTCCCTTCTAAGCCTCAGGTGTGCTTTATGAGAAGATTCTAACTTACCACGTTCTGGAAAAAAAGATTCGCCCATTATCAATGATACCAGATAACTGTATATTTAGATTTACACCCTGAGTCTTCGGTGGGGAAAAAAGAAAGCTCAAATGTTTTATAGCTTAGTAAAATTTTATTTTATACTTTAGCTTAATGTTTCTTTCAAATGTAAATAATATATGCCAGAGCTATATTGAGTCCAATTTAAGTGTTCGATACGGGAATTACTCGATTATTATGTTGTATAAAGCCTACTGGGTCCATACAACTGGTCCGTTTCCTTGAGTAGTAGCTGATATTGAGGAAACCAGCAAAGTAAGTTTCATGTATGACCAGTCCAAGTGTGGTATGCTTAAAGGCAGTGTTGCATATGCCAGCAGAAGGAGGTCCTGTGACCAGTGGAACGGTGACATCAAGCTTGCTGGTATCTGATTAATCTCATTAGGGGTTTAGGAGATGACTCGTGGCCATCCCAGAAGGTGTGTTCCCTCACCAGAGTCAGGAATCCTCCCCGCCCCCGACCCCCACCAAGATGGAATAAAAGCAGAAGTCACCTCTTCTTCCTTACCTTGACTCTTGCAAGGTCATGTGGATTGAGAACTGAACCCTGATAAAATTCCACCTGAGTAAAATGTCGTTTGAACAGAGCTTCAAGCTCCAGGTTGGGAGAGATGCTACACGGGGAGAGAAGAAGCCACTATTAATAATAATGAACTCGGTCAGGGGTTTTGGCCTCCACGGGGTCCTTCCTCTAATTTCCACAGGAAGCCCTGGGGCGAGGCTTTGACCTTCCAAGTCGCCCTTTTGCTTGCCATAAAGAAAAGACTCACCCTCAAGGGAAGTAAAACCCAGCCCAACTGAAAACCAAACTAGTACCACGGTAAAAGAAAGAGGTTCTTCAGCTTTAGGAAGGCCAAGACCTCAGGGCAAAATGTCTTCTCTTCAGTATAAATGGAATTCCCATCTTATAAATAGGGAAGCTGAGTTGTGCCTTTAGTGGGCTGGTTCATTTTATGTGTACAGTGCCACCGGATGCCCACATCCAACGTGATTTCTGGGTGTGTCTGGGAGTGTCTCTGCATGAGACTGGCATTTGAATCTGTGAATTCAGTAGACTGACTTTTTCTGTGGGAGTGGGCATCATCCAGTCCTTTAAGGGTCTGAAGAGAATAAAGCAGAGGACAAAGGCGTTTGTCCCTTTTGCTTCTTGCTTGCCCGCTTGAGCTGGGCATCTTTTGTCATTCTCCTACCCTTAGAGTGGGGTTGACATTGGCTCTATGACTCTCCAGCCTTCAGACTCAAACTGAAAACCACCACCAGCTTTCCTGTGTCTCCAGCTTGCCGGTGGCAGACCCTGGGACTTCCCAGTCTCTGTATTTAAGTGAGCCAATTCTTCCCAGTAAATCCCTCTAGAGATAGATAGATATAGACAGATATAGACAGATATAGATAGATATATCAATATATAGATACCTATCTATATCTGTATTAGATATGATAGATATATCTAATCAATCATATATATATATATATATATATATATATATATATATGTCTCCTATTGACTCTGTTTCATTGGAGAACCCTAATACAATCAAGGATTAGCCAATTCCCTTGGGCGAGCCATCCTGTTGTTCCCTCCATCATGAACCTTTCTGCTCTGTGCTGCATGGACTTCTCATTCCCCAAGGCTTGGATCAAAAAGTGTCACTCTGAGCAGCCACAGACAGACTTAATTTACTCTCAGAATTGTTCTTGATTCACATACATGTATGTGACTCATCACATTTCTTGGTGCCGAGCTGTACTGACACCTTTCTCTTTGGAGGACAAGGATTAAACAGTGGACCTATTTATTCATATGTTATTTGTGCAGAGATGAAAAAGACTGTCTATAAGGTACAGTGCTAGGCACTGGGAGATGATATTTAGTTAGAACTTACTATATGCCACGGACTGTGCTAAGTCAACATTTGCCTAACATTTGTGAAGTCCATAATAATAATAATAATAATAATAATAATGTTTTCTAACATTTACTATATGGCAGACATTTAAATAAATAATAGTAAAATAGAATTATACATAAATAAGTAAAATAAATAATATTTATTTTATTGAGACAGAGTCTGTCTCTGTCACACAGGCTGGAGTGTAGGGGCAGGATCTCAGCTCACTGCAACCACCCAGGTTCAAGCAATTTTCATGCCTCAGCTTCTGGAGTAGCTGGGATTATAGGCGTGTGTCCCCACTCCTGGCCAATTTTTGTATTTTTAGTAGAGACAGGGTTTTGCCATGTTGGCCAGCCTGTTTTGAACTCCTGGCCTCAAGTGATCCACCCACCTTGGACTCCCAGTGCTGGGATTACAGGCGTGAGCCACCATGCCTGGCCTTGATGAGTAGTAACTCAGTTAAATCTCAAAACAACCCTATAGGAAGGTATGTCATTAACCCAGAGCTTTAAGAGGTTAATTAATTAACTGGGCCACCTACTATAAATCTGACATTGATAGATGTTAGGGACACAAAGGTGAATCTTAGCAATAGAAGCATTAGCAGCCAGCTTTTCTTGTTTTTATTATTATTATTATTTTTTGAGATGGGGGCTGGAGTGCAGTGGTGCAATCTTGACTCACTGCAACCTCTGCCTCTCAGGCTCAAGCCATCCTCCCACCATAGCCTCCAGAGTAGCTAGGACTACAGGCACGTGCCACTGTGACTGGCTAGTTTTTATATTTTTTGTACAGATGGGGTCTCACTGTGTTGTCCAAGCTGGTCTTGAACTCCTAAGCTCAAGTGATCCTCCCACCTTGGCCTCCCAAACTGCTGGGATTATAGGCATGAGCAACTATGTCTGACTAGCTTGTTTCTTCAAACTAAAAGAGTGGATGAAAGAAAAGTGGCTGTCTATATGAATCTGAGCAGTCTTTTGAACCCATGACAAGTCACATCTTTTTCAGAAGAATGCCACAGACTAATGCTCTTTGAAAAAGATGTCCCCAGTCACTTCTGCCACCTGATCAAAATGACGTAAGCATTCCTTGATGTTGTCTCTAATGATTACGTGTATGTTCATCCTGAAATGCCCAACCCATGAGGGGGCCCAGCCCACACATTATACCTCTCCTGAACTTTCCAAAATGCTCAGCAGAGGACGGGCCACACAGTGGGTAATTGGTGGCTAAGCACTGAATGGAACCTGTGGGTACTTGCTCCCGTACTACCATAGCCTGGTCTGCCTTTTCAAAGTTTGGAGAAATCAATGCAGAAAAGAAAAATGCTAGTGCCCCAACATGGTGACAAGTCAGAAGTCCTAGCATTCTGTGAGCAAATGCCAGAGGATGGCGATCCACAAAACAGGGAGTTTATAGGGAAACTGACCTCAGTGGAACCTCAGAGTAGGGCCGAGTGCTGAGTGGTCAACAGCACGTCGAGCCAACACAAACATGTGAGCTTTGTTCTGAACTTTTGCAATGTGGTTCCAGGACTAGCTCCATCTCCATAAAACAAGACGACCATGGCACCACACATGTCACCATAGTGGAGCCCCCTAATTCTCTCCATTCCTGGGGCAGACTACCTTTTACCTAAAAAGAGGATTAGGCAAAGCTGAAAACCTCAACACTGGGTAGAAGGGAGACACTTTGCTTTACTCCCCTGTAAAACACACAAGCTAAGACCTACCTCCTAAGTGGAATATACAGCCAAATATATTTATTTTTCGTGCTAATAGCTAACACTTGTTGAAGCCCTACTGGATGCCTGACTCTGCTATGCACACTTCACATGGAATACTTCATTTCATTCTCACCACAGCCCAACTAGGTAGAAACTGCTATCATCTCCATGATTTATGGATGAGGAAACTGAGGCACATGGAGGTGAAGTAACTTGCTCAGCCAGTAATTGCTTGAATCAGGATTCAGTTCAGGGAATCTGAGTCCAGAGTATGTACTTTTGCTCTGTCTGTAGCATAAATGATAGCCTGTATGTGCAGTGACTGGCTAGGGTACCACGCTGGGGGTTCCTAGGAGTGGCAGTTGTTATTACTATTACCTTATATCCTGCTTCCTCTTAAGTTGGTGTCTTGCTTGGTCAACTCACTCCTGCACTCCTAACGTATCCACACCATATAGCTAATCATCCCACAGCACATGCTGTGGACACGCCAGATTGCTAAGGGGACAATGATGATGACTTGGACCCACAATGAGCTCCACTGTTATTTCTTCCAGAGACAAACTCGGATGTGGTCCCAGAATCGCCTCCACAGAGACAGGCTCTGCTCTCATCATTGAACCAGTGTGTTGCTTCCCTTGCCATTGGTTCTCTAGTATCTTCTCCAATGAGGCCAACAGGGATCATGGCTTATCCAACTCTGGTCCTATCCGCAGTGCTATTCCCCATAACCTCCACTCTTACAGACATTCAAGGAGTCCTCCACAGGGTGCGTGGTTGGGCAGAGGGTCTGACAGCAACAGGAGCCTCTTACTTGTGAAGAAAAACGATCTCCACATTGACATCGTCCCGGTCCTTGTGCAGAAAGTCCTTCAGGAAGTTGGAAACACTCTCCAGAGTGATGTGTCCGCAGACCACAATGTGCCTGAACGGGAGAGGCCAGTTAGATCAGGCCAGGCCCCACGACAGGACCCCACATCCCACCCCCTGGCAAGACAGCAGAAGCCAGGCAGCTGCAGGGGAAGCATTCACCTCCTCCCTCCGCCTTCATAAAAGCCCAGCTCCCATCCCCGGAGGGCTGTGAGGCAAAGCAGCAGTGCTAGCAGGTGCTCAGAGACTCCTAGACAGAAAAGGCATATGGCTTCTCACCTGATGCTGCACAAAATCCTATTAAAAGCCCAACCGTTTGGCCAAGTGGTTTTATGCATTTAACAATAAGTGACATTATGCTTGCGCTTAAATGCTGCATTATCAAGTCCCTTGCAGATTCATATCTCTCCCTTTCTGCCCACAAAGCGTCCTCCGGGGAGATTTACTGTATGAGTCTTGGTTTATGACATAGAGCTTATCAGGTAATGAGATAACAAATCTTGCTGAAACGATGATTTTGTGTGTAAGAAAGCAGACTTTTATCAGGGTGGCTAATGTGAGGCCTGACATGTTATAGGCTCTGCTGGCCATAAGCAGTAAAAAGGAAATTTTGCATTTTTCCACCATAACTCCTCCGACAATGGGGGCATGTAACACTTTACAGTAAGTGAGCATTACTCAGGGCTAAATGGGGATGGGACATCTATGGAATGGAAGATCATGCTGGCTGGCTGTGTGTCCCCAGAGGGTTGCTTCCTTAGGGTGCCTGGGATTACCAGGAGAGCCAAAGGAATTTACCTCAAAATGGGGAGATGCCAGGAAGGAATGAGGCTGGAATTGCTCGCCTTGTTTGAGGGTAGTTTGGACTTCTGTTTCTGGAAATCATTTCTCTCACACGGAAGAGATAAGCCCCTCTTCCAGAACTATTGAGACTGACAGTCCTTCCAACAGCTCTGGGCTTCTGGACCAATCTGACTTTGACACCAGGCTATGCCGTGGCCACTTATATTTGCTACATGATGCCCAACCAGGAGTAAGCTCTTTGATGCAAGATTCAGCCACGAGACAAAAAGCCCGGGACTGGCTGTGGAGATAAAACCACTGGCTTCTAGTGAAGAGACTGTATGTAGCAAGAGGCTCAGCGCCTGTCCCTGTGTTCCCCAGGCTGACGTGACAGAGGCTGAATCTCTAGCTGTGCTTTGAGACTTGGGCAGGTGGTGAACATGCAGTATGGTAATTTCCTGGGTAAAATTTAGAATGGCCAGGTCCCTCGCACTTCATAATTGCTCTGTGCACATTCCAGTAAGGCAGAAAGCTCATTGGCTGGAGGTGGCTCACAATAGGAGGCAGTGATGATGGCTTACGCAATGTTCCATTAGATGCCATTATAAGAGCCTGCCCTTTCGTTGTAATTTGGTGCTTGACTAAGTATGTGAGAATAATGCAGTAAACTCATTGGTGAAAGGATAATGATGCAGAACAAAGAGTAAATCAATAATATGCACGATGTAGTTAATAATATCACCATTATAGACTGTTATTGTTACGGTGGTGCACTTAGCAATCAGTCACGCCGTGGCCACCAAGGGGAGGGAAGAGCGTCAATGAGCGACTTCAAAAGAGATGTCTTAACATGATCACTTTGCTCTCCTGCTAGGTTGAGGGAGCTCCCTTAGCCACCCATCCAAATTTTATGCGCAAAGCCCATATGACTAACCCTCTCGTATACAGTGAGTAGTAAAAGGTTGATATAACATAACACACAGTATATCAGAATACACAATATAAATTGAACACTTGGATGATATGCATTTTATCATATATTTTAAAATGTTTATTGTGGCACATGTGCATTTACAAAGACAAACTACTTCAAATAAACTTGCATGTTCTGAGTAAGATTTCAGACTTTGAATTCACCAAATGTGTTTGAAGTGAATGAAAAACAGAATTTCCCTAGCCACCTAACTTCCTTGCAACTGACAATAGGGCTACTTTGCCATTCTAATGCCATCTGCACATAGACTTCCAAGATTCAGAGCGAGGCCAACATGAATCCAATGTGTGGGTGTCTGCACAGGACAGATGCGTGGTCTAGGCCATTCTCATCACTTGGATGTGAAAGTAAGCCAGATGTGATTCCCTGCTCTGCGACCAAGGGTATGTGTTAGCCTGGGCGAGGTACTTACTCCCATTCTATGCAGAAGGAAGCCAAGAGGTTAATACCATCCAGCCAGCCTCCTGTACCAGGCATTGTAAGTTCAAAGTTCTATACCAGCGTAAGCCTGGTTATTACTCAAAGCTAGACTCAAATCAATACAGGTCTGGGGAAATGCCTGAACATTCATCCTTCCTGCCCAGGATGCAAAGAACTGAATGAACATGAGCCAGCATCCCCTCCTCCTCTCCTGAAATCATTCTTCCCTGGGAAAGATGTGTGAGAAGTACAAGGGAGAAGATGAGTTCCCCCCTCTCATCCTTGAATCAAAAGCTCAGCTGGCTGATTTATTCAGCTTTAGAAAAAGTCAGGGTTCTCTTCCTTGAAAGTGTGCCGGGTACATATAAAATATATTCCAATGCAATCAATATTATCCCTTAAGCCTTTAATTAACTTTCACTTCTCTTAAGAAGTAGACAAATGCTGGCAAGTGTGAGGAGAGAAAAAGGATTGACTTTTTTCATTTGGTGCTAGCTATCCAATACCATTCTAGACAATTGAAAATATATCTTTTAACTACAGCATGATTTCTAGGTGGAGAGCAGTCTTTATCAAAAAAGGAAGAAAAAAAATCTTCCTTCCTTCAAAGTAATTGGTAGTTTTGCTCAGAAAAAAGCGAGATTGATTGAAAGCAGATTGCCTTTTTGCCCAAGGAGAGTTATTAGGTACATTATCATGGCAACCTTGGAGAACCCATATTGTTCCAATCGGTCCTATATCTGATGTGCAGATTTATGGCTTCCCCCTTTTGTGCCAATAATCATTTCCCTCCATTTTGTTTTCCATACAGTGAAAGTTATCAAGGAGCCCGCATATTGAAAATGTTTGAATGCAGTTAGAATTGATGGATGGGGAAAGGCTGCCTCTAACTCTACAATCGGTATTAGGAGTTCTGCTTCCACCAGCCTGTGTCTGAGGAGGGCCCTGCAGAAGCATGAGGGATGGATGGCGAATGGGAAACATTTATTTACCGGAAATATTTTCAAGACTTTTGAAGATTCCAGGGCCATAGTTTGGGAAACGATATTATTACAGGAAGAAGAGAACTAGAATTTATTGCATCCCCAAATATGAGAGATATCGTCAAAAATACTCTAAGATAGAGAGCAGGGTGTGACCTCATTGGAGGCAGAGTAATGGCTGTTCACAGGGCATGATTTGAAGAATGCCAAAAAAAGACACTCAACCAAGGTTATCGCTGTTGGGTTCCATGACACCTACACATTTACCATGTGAGATTCATACTCTGATAGCCCTGTGTTAACTCAGCTCAGACAGTAAACAACTAAATAGTCTTGGACAATATACCAAGTTTGCATTTTACAATTAAAAAGCCAGAGCCTTTGAGGGGCCAGAGCTAGTGCCAGATTCATGAAGTTATCCTGAAATTTAAGGAGATGATACATGAAAGGGCCAAGTAACCTGGCCCATGGTAAGCACTATCAGTTGGTTAAGTGCCATATGATATCTGTAAATCAGGATGTAACCAATATAGCATTCTGTGGCCTGTATAATCTCACCTAATCCTTCAACAACCCCGGATTCTCACTACCTGAATCTTTTCAGATAACCTTTCTGAAACTCTTTCCTCAAGTTATATGCCTGGCATCCCACAGCAAATAAAACTAATTTGTCCAGGATGTGGTCGGGGTCTCCCGTTTCAGTTCCCACTAAGATGAAGGTGGTAGTGGAAAGGGCAGCAGCTTGTATATCTCAGCTTCTCCTTCAGCTCAGGCAGAGATGGACCCAGAGAGGTCCTCCGGGATATGTGGTGGAGGGGGTATTGGAGGGATCCTCCACTGGCCAAGGGAGAGGTTTAGTCTGGGGATTGGAGTGGATAAACTATCAGAGTTTTGTAATCACTGGAGTCTGGCTGGATACGTAGTATCATGATAGTCTCAACAAAGTCTGATTACAGGCAGAAATCCTAAGTCCTACTGGTCAGGAACTCTAGGCCAAACTTAACTGAAGCCATATGATTAGGGCAGCCAAGAGGCTGCAAAGCGATGCAGATGTCCATTTTATTTTATATTTTATTTTATTTTTAGAGACAGGATATTGCTCTGTTGCCCGGCTGGAGTACACTGGTTCAATCATAGGTAATTGCAGCCTTGAACTCCTGGGCTCAAGCGATCCTCCTGTCTTAACTTCCTGGGTAGCTGGGACTATAGATGCATGCCACCACAGCTGGCTAATTTTCTTTTGTTTTTTTGTAGAGATAAGGCCTTGCTATGTTGCCCAGACTGGTCATGAACTCTCAGCCTCAAGTGATCTGCTCACCTTGGCCCACAAAGTGCTGAGATTACAGGCATGAACCACAGTGCCCTACCCCAAATGTGTATTCTAGATATGTCACGTACAGCTTAGGACTTCCTCACCAGCCCGGAATCTAGAAGATAACAAGAATCTTAATGATCCATTTACAATGGGGAATATTTAGGAAAGTTCAGCTGTGAGAGTAGCTAAATCTCTCCGTATCTGTGGCTCTGGATCTGAACGTTTTTAGACCACCAGCAATTGTCATGACCAATGATCTATAGAGCCTGATCGCTCAATTTGTGAAGATGACCAGTAGACTTCAGTCAGTAACCATTTCTCATCTGATGAACTCTTTGGTTTTTAATGCTTTGTCTAGATCTGTAAACAAATATTTCTTGGGCAGGGATAACATAAACTAAACATAAGCTAACAGGTCCTGGCTTAGAATAAAAGATCCACCTCAGACACACAAGGAACCTTCTTTGATGCCAAAATAGTATCCAATGGCACTTTCTGGAGAGGAATTACTCATCCAGTGTGAGCAAGTAGTGGCTGGTGCCAGGTCAGGGCTCCGTAAACATGGGCTGGGTTAACCAAAAAGGGCAGTACTGGTGGGTCATGGCACTGGAGGCATAAGAATGACTTCATGAGAAGAATGCCTGATGATTATGAATGCTACTGAGGGTCACCATAAATTTGCCAGTTGCTTATTCCATGGGCATATCTTCACTAAATGTACATGGGTGTGCTTCTCCTGCTGTTTAAGCGTCGCCACCTCCAGAATGAAATCCCACACATTCTCCCCAGTCCCTCTGCTCTCTTTGCGGTGATGGGCCAGGAAAGCCTGCCAAGCTCAGCCAGTACTTCAGCTTCAGAGCTCAATTCCACGGGCACACAGGACAACCTGGGGGAAGTGACTTAAGGCAGAATGCAGAAGAGGCCAGGAGGGCAGTGAATGAAGCCTCCAGAGAGCCATTGAAGATGAAGATGACTTTAGGTCTATGACAAGGAAAATCTAAATGCTTTTCACAAGCCTCAGCTACTGGTTCTTAGAGTCAGTAGCCTTTGAAAAGGGAAACTGTGACCCTGAGATAGTCACAGACGGCCCCCTCCCACATTCTTATGTTTATGTCGGCATCTGAATGAATGGCCCTTCGCAATTGTCCAGCACCTTTCTTCCCTTTGATGTGGAAACAGGTTGCAAGGTGAGTGCCAGACCCAGGGTACAACACCTCCCTCAGTTTTCTGCCTTCTGATGAAAGAAAGCAGTTGGTACCAGGAAAAAAACCCCTAAACTGGGAATTGGGAGACTTGGGGGGGGCAAGTCCTCCATGATCTGGGGCCAGTCACTGTAAAATGAAGAGGCCCAGGCTGACTGGGCTGCACCCACCAGACACTGACGAATCCTCGCACAGGGCTCCAGTGCTCTGCCCCCGCCCTAGTTCACGCCATCATCATACCTTGTCTAGACGTCTGCCACCGCTTCCTAATCGATTTCCCTATTTACTCTCCCTGCTGCCCCCACCACTCTCACACTCCCTCAGAAAAGCCGAAGAGAAAGGACGGCAGCAAATCCTACAGCGATCAGGTTCTACAAGGGTGGGGAGGCCTTAGATCTTTCTTTAGTGGAGCCTCGCTCTAGGAAGACAATGTAAAATGCACAGCTCTGGGCTGTTTATTTTTAAAGATACTATATCCATTTTTACTGGAACAAGTATAAAGAACTTAAAAAACCCAGAGCTATCCTGTCACAATAAATCAGACAGAGTAAATTGAAAATCCTATACAGCTTTCCCTGAATCCATTGTGCTCACTTTGTCAAAGAGGTAGATGAAATGTGGCACATATTGATCTAGATGTCTCTGTAAAACTATAATATTTATATCAAATACATATGCTAGACGCTCTCTGTCTTTCTGCTGAGCCTTCTAATCATGCTTTCCTCATCCTGCCCCTCCCAAAATGCATCTCACCATTGGTAGCCCCTGATATGATAGGAATGGATTTTAACAAGTACTTCTCAAGGGAACCAGCAGCATCATAAAGGAAGCAAGGTGTGGCGGGTTAGAGACCCAACGACCCAAACTACACAGCGGTCAGCAACCGAGCTTCACGTTTGCCCTCCTAGGTTGACCTTGAGCCCTCAGTGTCTGTATCACCACCTCTCCATGACACTCTTGCAAGCTGGGCTTTCCTTTCCTTCTCATGTGGTAGTGCTTTTCTTTGCTACTTTGTCTTAATGCAGCTTTCCCTGATTCGGGGTATGTCCTTCAGGGTTACTGTTCCCCAGCTTTTCCCTTGAGGCTCAATCTCCCCTGCCAAAAAACAGGACTAATCCAACTCCCACCTTCCCACTTCCTCCTTTACTCAATGTCTCAAAGGGACTGACTTCAGTAAAGATGGGAGAGACATCATGGGCACATGAAGCCTAACTCCAGGCTGCACTTGTCCTCCTACCCTACCCCAGGACCTGGCTTGGAACCCCCGAAACCTGCTGGGCTTTCAAGAACTAGTTGCTGACCGATGAACTGGTTGACAAAGTATGCATCTTGAAGACTCTATGCCATGGTAAGCGAGGAAGAAAATTAACAGGTAGTTCACTGCAAGCCTGTCAGACCACAGGCATATTTCACCACCCTGAATCTACTTATAGACCTGAATCTACTTGCATATTTCAGGTCTATAAGGAAGCTGTACAGATGAGGAGAAAAATAACCAAACAAATGAGAATGTGTATCAGTCCCACAATCCCAAACCATGACTATCACTACTTCCTGTTAAAATATATTTTTTAAAAAAGGAGTTTCAGCAATAAGATAATTTCCTACCCATAGACACATCTAGTACTTTGCTAATCACAAAGGAAGGAAATGCATTCTCCCTCCTAGTGAGGAAGTGAATAAGGTAATCATCTTCTCCAGCTGTCAATGGAGCTGTTCTGGATGTGGCAGGCTGCACTGCTGTTTCCCTAAATGGGGGCAGAAGTCTGAGCACATAGATGCAACAGTGCAGCAAAGGCACCTCTAAAGCAGAGCGCCAAGGTCAGAGGACAGACAACTGGCAGCCCCAGTAGGGAATACCAGAATGTCCTACCTGGGCCAAAGCTTTATGTCTTACTGCACGCAGATGGCCAGAACCTCAACTACCCTAGAGGGATCTGTGTCTTCACCTCTATCCTCCCAAATCACAGTCAGTCCTCCATAATTAGACTGTGGATGAGAAATGATCACACGTATTTTGTAGCTTGTAGCCTACATGGAGCCTCAGTCCAAGTCTTTAAATTCCGAGAACCTCACTGTGAGGGACATTGGTTGTTTTTGCCTGTCCTGCATACACTGTCCCTTCTGTGGACAGTACCTCATTTTAATTTGGGGAACTCCTACTCCCCAAATTAAATACGGTCTCCCAATTACATAGTCTTGGGAGCTTTAGTCAAGAACTCGGGCCCAAGTGAGGCCAATCAGTACTTTTAAATCTTGGAAGGATTGACACTAATCACAGTGGGAGTCGATTCAACCTGATTACAAAACCCTGTAATGACTGCCCCCTAGTTTCTGCTTCCTCAGCGTCAGAACTACATCTCTGGCTCTCTTCTGTCCTTTCCGGGATCTCGCTCTTCAGTTTTTCACTGGAATCTCTAAGGTACGACAATCTTAAAAAAGTAATCCTTTTCTGCTTAAGTCAGCATAAATCAGTTTCTGTTGCCTGCAACCAAAGAATCCTAACTGGTGACTTGTTTACCTTCACTTTGGTTCTCACCTAATTCTCGCTGTTACCTAGTATGCAGGTATTAATCACCACCATTTCGGTTTCTTTCTCTCTCTTCCTTTCTTTCCTTCCTTCCTCCCTGGAAGGGGAATTCTGCAGCTTTTTTCAGTAAGCAATTCCACAGTTGCTGAACCCTCACAAACTGCACTGGTTCTTTCTATGTCTCCCTCCCTAACACCCTCACCCCTCTGCATCTTATTCATCCCATTACTTTGGGCTTGGTGGCCTTTGGCCATTTTTAATTAAGCAAATCTTCCCTTGACCTGACTCTTCCAATCCTAGATGGTTCTCTGCTCTTACAGAGAAATCAGGGAGCTGAATGGCACTTCCTTTTTTGGGGATCAAAGCAGATTTGCCTGTCTTCACTTGATAATGCTGGTTCTTTACAAGCAGAGACTGAAAGAAGACTAAGGCAAGCAAAGGTCAGCCTCACTCTTCAGGGATGAAGGTGGAATAGAGGGAGAATGAGTCCAAGCAAAGAAATGGTTCTAAATCTTGCCAGGGAGAAGGTTTTGATTTGCATAGTGAGTCCCACCTCCTTCCCTAACACCACTGGTGAATCATGCATCACGGTCCTTGAGCACATGCTGTTGGGACTAATCCTCCCATAATGACAATCATATCTTGACATATCTTTGCCTTGTTCTCCACCCACACCCAAGGGTATTGCCACAGCTACCATAAGCTGCTAGCCATTCACTCTGTAGACTCAACATATTTGCATAGGCCCCAGCAGACCTCCAGCATCTGTTAGTCACCCAGGGACTGGGAGGAGCTATGGGTTAGAACTCGTGACAGACCACAGCAGGACCTCTGTGGGATCCGGAAAGGAGTGGACCTCAGGGTGGCATCAGCAGATTCCCCACCCTCCAAATCTTTCTGAACCCCTCTTGTACTGGTTCTGTAAGTTTTTAGGTGAACAAGGCACTCTGCTGTTACCTATGCTCTCCATTGTTCCAATGGGTATGTTCAACAATGTGAATCATCAAATGCTTTTGGGAGGCTTCCCTCTAATGTCTCCTGCTTTCATGTTTATTTTATACTTCCATAATTTTATTGAATAAAATACCTGAAAAACAGCATTTCACTGGGAAGATGCTCCTACATACTCAAGCTTCTGTGTCACTGCCACTGCTTCCTTGGGTGGTTCTGATTGGTCAGAAGCTCAGATAAGCTCCAGGAGAGCAAGAAACACATTTTACCCACAGCACCCAGCACAGAGCCTGGCACTTGGTGGGGATTCAAATTATTGTTTGTTGAGCCAATATGTTAGAATGGGAGCTCTCCTAAGGCTGATCGATACACTAACTGACATTTGCCTTTGGAGTCAATGGCAAAGGCTCTCACTGAGATGGGCACATATCTACCTCTGAACTGCCCCCCGTCCTCTTATTAGAAAGGTACAAAGAGGGGAGATAGAGATTGCTTTTTACTGCAGCTGGTACCCACATTCAGAGCAGCTCCTGTGGTTCTAGGGGTGAGAGAGGCCATTGTGATGCAACACCAGTACTGGCTGTGGAGACTGGAACCCTCGGGACAACAGAATCAGATTTCCATGACTTTCACACTGTATTGGCCTTATAATGTTTTAATAAAAAGAGACACTGGACTTGGCCAGTTAGAAAGTTTCCTGGTTTATTTTCATAGTATGATGACAGCAGCATGGAAGAAACCCCAAATCTACCAGGAACCATTTTGCACAGCTCTGGAAAGAAATCTAGCAGAGTGAATGACATGGTGCAAGGACAGAAAACACGAGGCAACCTAGTGTGGGATGGTTGCACTTGCTCCTGAGATTCTGAATCTACCTGGCAAGGATTCACCCAATCAAAGGAGCCATTGCGCAGACTCTTCTGCAATTATAATTTGAAAAGTCATATTCAGAATTATTTTTTAATGAAAGAGAATATTTGAGAGTGCAAGCCTAGGCTTGAATATGACTTTTTTTTTTTTAAGGTACATAGTTCATCTTCCACCTACATTTCTATTCTTGTTTTCAGAACAATAGCTGGAACATTTTGCTAAGTGTGTGGAAGGGAAGAGTGACAGCAGGAAAGGAGGGGGGTTTCATTCTATCAGAATTATCAGGAAATTGATTTAATATGCTTCCAAGTCTCTTTAAATAGAGCTTCAAGTTTGAAAGAGACTGAAGATATGGCTTAGAGGAATCCAAAACAGATGCCCAGATAGAACTGCCCACGTCCCTCGCCCACCAAGACCCCTCTCATCAGGAAGCGATGCCTGGCACATCACATCAGACGATAAGGCATCTAATGACAAGTGCTTTGGGCATCTACGCCTCAGCACTGCATTTCAGAAGTAGTCAAGAGGTCATTTTTCCAACGTATTAGGGCAAGCTCATTTTTTGTTTTCTCTGTTACCAAGAAGTTTAATGCTAATCAAAGCAGAATGCCTAATCAGTCCAAGATGGTCTGTCAACTTGAATTATCTATTTGTCTTCTTATTTACTGTATCTGTCTGTCTACAGTTCTTCATATCTTTGTGAAGATCGGTTATTGGGGCCTGTGTTTCCTTCTGACTAGAATAGCTACCAGATGATCCTTCCTGGTGATATGTTGATGATTTGCTAATTTATGGCTTTTAAAATCTAGGAATCCGAAGACATTGCTGAGGGGCTCAGTCTGGGGAAGTCACGTGGGTCACGCAACAAGGGCTGAATGGCTATTTCATGAGCCATCTAAATCTACGTAGGATGCAAAGCTTCAGTCACATTTCGAACAGAGCCACGTCTGCAACAGAGAAATCGTAAATGACATTTTATAGGAAACACCCTTCAAGAGAACAGTCCGCCCTTTGCAGGCGAGGAGAAGTGAGAGTGAGTGTTGCCCACAAGTAAACAGGAAAGAAATGGTCTGTGTATCGGGCCAAGTCAGTATCACATGAAATCATTTCAAATCCAATTCCCAAATGCTAGAGGCCATGCCTTCCCAGAAAGAGTAGAGAGGGAAATGGTATTATAGGAAGACTCTCTGAGAACCAAGAGAAGAGGTTTCAATAAGCTCTGAGATTGGACTTCCCAACCACTTACGTGGCCAAATAGTACAACGTGTAGCTCAGAAGAGCTGTGGTATATTTGGAGATTTTTATGGATGCGTAGAAACCGTATCTGTCCCCAGTGCATGGTGTGTAGCTAGCCCTCAGTAAACACATGTGGAATGGATGAACATGAAGCCACGATTCATGTTAATTTCTTTAAAGTGGGGTGGACTGGGGATGGTAGATTAAATGAGTCTTTGTAAAGAAATAATCCATGCTCTGGCAGAGTAGACAATTTTAAATTCCCTTAAAATCCTTTTAAAATCCTTCAAAATCCTTTAAAATCAGTCTAGAACCCTGGTGGACGAGATCTGAGTGTGGCAGAGGAAATGGACTGGAGTTCCATGTTGATACAAAATGGCCAGGCAGTAGACAATAGTGTGTGGCCTCAGGAAGGAACAAAGGGGCTGAGTAGGAAGGAGAGCCTAATTCTGATACAAGGAAAGACACAGAGTTTAAAAAGAACCTAATAATCAGGAAGCAGGGAAGATACGCAGGATGCCCTCTGCCGACAGTGGAGAAAGCACTGCTCAGGCAGGTTAGGGCCTGTGTGAACAATCATTTTTTAAGACTTCCTGTAGCGGAAGGAGAACTGAAGGGCTATGTTTGCATGTGGGGCCTGCATAACCCGAATTTTCTTTCTTTTTTTTTTTTTTTTTTTTTTTGAGACAGAGTCTCACACTGTCACCCAGGCTGGGCTGGAATGCAATGGTGCAGTCTCGGCTCACTGCAACCTCCACCTTCCAGGTTCAAGGGATTCTCCTGCCTTAGTCTCCCAAGCAACTGGGATTACAGGGGCCCACCACCACCCCTGGCTAATTTTTTGTGTTTTTAGTAGAGACGGGGTTTCACTATGTCAGCCAGGCTGGTCTCAAACTCCTGACCTCATGATCTACCCACCTCAGCCTCCCAAAGTGCTGGGATTACAGGCCACCGTGCCTGGCCATAACCTGGATTTTAAAAGCAAGAGCATTAGGTTCCCCAGCTTAGCGGGTAATGCAAGCTGGGTCAAGGTCATTGAACAAGCGTTAACACCTCCTCTGAGGTGTCACTTCCTTGGACTACTTTATCCGTGTAAATAATCTGTTTTTCTCAGTTGCAGAATCTTAGTCTTTTTTTGGTTTTGGTTTGACAGTACATGTTAAAATGCGTAACTGGCATTTGGTTTAGCTGTACCCTTGTTTTGTGCTTGCAGCCTTCTTGTGACTGTAAACTCGATGAGGACAGGCTCCAGCGGTGGCCTATTCACCACCGAACCCTGAGCACCTGGCACAAGCCAGCATCGTGCCTGGTGTGTAATACAGAGAATGCCTGCCTGCTGAGTGAATGGACCAATGGAGACAATGGACCACAGGGGTGGACAGTGAGGCAGGTCACTAACTGTGCTGGGCTGTTTTTAGTTGTTGAAATTTTGTTCTCAACTATCGAATACTCAATCATTTCTTCTAAAGTATGGTGTCCTCCTTAATATATGAACATTTTCAATAAAGAACATAATTAGGTACTCTATTTTCATGTTTAAATAGAAAAGTATGATAAACTTCCCCCATCTCTGTGATTTCAAGGCTCTATCCAATGTGGAGAACACTCCTGAGGTTGAGTGTAGACGGCCCTAACTCCCTCCAGTGGGATACAGCCTCCTGAGGGTGAATATTCCAAGTCAAAGCTATAAAATAAACACACAGAATGTACCCTCCAGAACTTTTCATGTGGGGCTCTGTCTACTGTGCCTCTCACTGATGAGCAAGAAACCACATGAGAGAACTGCTCTGTGCTGTGCAGCAGATCAACCAAGAAATGTAAGGGAACAGTGGTTCCAACTGCACGGACAAAGAAGGCTCTGCAGGTGAGATCTGCCCAGCAGGGAAATCCAAGTTTAGCAGATCACTACAATTCTCCATGAAACTACCTTTAAATGACGGAGCCAGGAAGGGGAAGAAACTATTGAAATCCACAAAAGAGGCACAAATCTCACTTTGGGTGTGTTTCATCTGTCCACCCCTGAGAGCCTCTCATTGTTAGAAGTATTCAAAAGAGAATTCGAATTTTAGTCTAACTAAATGAGGACAATGAAGGAAGAAACGGTTTTGTCCCCTCTTGATCTTCTTCCTCTCAATCCTGGGGCCAGGACCCTTAGGGGTGGTGGGTGGGTAGGAGGGGAGAGGAGACAGCCCCAAAATGAAGCTCATGGCTCATGCCTTTCTATTCCTGTCCATCATGGGCACAGCGTTCTGGCTCCACTTACAGGGACAGGTGGAGGAAGACACACAGCAATAGATCACTGGGTTTAGAGCAGAAAGGGGTCTCAAGAGATGACATGGAGAGGCAGTGGGACACAGGGAAGCAGGCTGTCCAGGATCAAACCCCAGCCCCACTCTTTACTAGCTGGGTGATGTCAGGCAAGTATTTAACCTCCCTGTTCCTCAATTTCTTCACCCATTCCAAATGGAAATGATGATAATACCCTTCTCCCAGGATCACTATGAGAATTCTGAAATATGCAAATATTAGTAGGTATTACTATTGTCAGAGTAGGCAGTCCTGGGGCTTTAGGCTGCACTGATTCACATTCTCATTTCGGGAAGTGTGTGGCGCTTCTGTCTTTATAGGGAAGTGTTCCAAGAGAAGCCACAGCATTTAAGTTTCACAGACAGCTTTCCTGAATTGGAGTAAGAGTTGGATTGGTCCGTGACAACTGTTCCCCAAACCAAAATGGCAGCTCAGCAGCTTCATCCTGGGGATCTCCCTCCAAGTTCATTACATTCACTTTCCTCTCCCATCTTGGCTACTTCTAGTCTTTCATGACTCATTCCCCTCTTGTGTGTCCTCTCAGCATTTGGCTACCAGGAATCAGTAGAATAATTGAAACCCATCCCATTCTCTCTGACCCAAATACCTGGCCTCAGATTGCCTCAAACTTGAGTCACTCAAATCTCAACACGGGAAACAGGAGGTCTGGGTGGCTCCCCAGCTGGGCTCCCTCTAACACGGGAGTTACAGCAGATGGATTCCTCTCTGTGACCGATTATTTTCCATGGCCTTTGGCCATGTGACCTCGGACCATGATCTTGTCAGTTCTCATAAACTAACCAGGAGTGGAATGAATCACACTCAGAGAGGAAACCTCTTGGGGAAACTGCAAGGGGCTGTGAGAGGGAGGAGAGAGCCGGGGATCCCAAAGGCCATGGGAGCCTCACCACCCCTCATGCCTTCCCTGTGTCTAAGCAGCTTTGACCTTACACAAAGGGAACCGGGAGGAGGCAGTGGCCATGGGAGGCCGGGTGGACTGTAGGAAGGCTACTCTTCTGAATTCAAGATTTAGGGTCTCAACCCAAGAGCCCAATTGTCCCTACTCCCATCAACTCAGAGAAAATTACTGGCCTCAGCTGCTCACTTGGTTGTGGACACCCAAACCCCTATTCTTAGGCACCCCAATCCACCATAACAACATACATGAAATAGCCAACAACACACACACACGCGTGCACGGGTACCCATCCCTACTCCGAGGACTGGGTATCCTGCAGGAGGTGATGAAAATGTTGCGTAAGGCACTGCAGGCCCTTGACATGGTGTTGATGGTGAAGAGGTTTTGAGAATGCTGCTTGAAATGTTTGCATTACGCCAAACACATTGATTAAAACTGAAAATGAAATGCCAGTGAAATCTTCATACTCTCCAATATCCCAAATTTGGGTGTTGTGTGCACAAAACAGTGATCTTCTCTGCCTGTTTTTTTGCTTTAAATAATCTTTGAATTTCAAAGTTTTGTGTCTCTGTAGCTTTAGATCATAAGTTTCTTTGAGTTCTCTGACAAGTGAATATATTGTTAGAGAAATCATTTCTGAATAAAATATGCACATGTAAACAAATCCCTTTACTATGTATACATTCTAATTACATTCTGGGCATTCATTTGATTGGGTCCTGGGGAGAGAGAACAAGTCTGTGTGTCCGTGGACAGAGCACATTAATTTATGCATACACAGAAACTCAGAGCACAGCACGCTCTTTTAAGAGTCCGAACTTTATCTTTCAACAAGGTTTAGCTGCTTTCCTTTTGCAAATGCATTTAATTTTATCTGGAAACTTTCTGACATTAGAAATAGAACAACTGTAGTTTCTCATTATGTTTGCTGCCAGAATCCATGCTTGGTTGCTCAACTAAAGACCTTATATTGCTAATTACTACCACATGCCCATATCCCAAGCGAAAGAAAACTTATTGATTCTGACAGCCCATTCTCTCAACACTGAATTCCAAATGAAAACTCAAAATTTGGCCAAACATAACATTTCATCAATCTTGTTTTACTGACTGGAAAAACAACATCAAACAAAGCGTGCTAATGGCCCTTCATTACCGTGCCTTTCCCAAGCTTCTATTTTCTGATGAAAGATCTAAGTGACCAAAGGGCTTCTTTAAACTACTTAGTAATTAGCTTTTGAACCAGGAAACAATGCGTAAAGTGAACAGGCCCGGCGCTGATGACAGGACGGACTCTGTGCTGGGTCGGGAACAGTGGGGACCCAGAAAGAACATTAAAAGCAAAGTGCATTTTCATAAAGGGAAAAGAAAAAAGACAGAGAGAGGAGAGAACACCAGGCTAAAAGTGGTGATAAAAGATTACAGAGCCAGAACAGAATAGCAGGAAGTCTGTGATCTGAAGTCATCAGCACCTGAAAGTTTGAGTGGAACTGCCAGGGTGAAAGATGACCGGATTGGACTGCGGGCAGTGAGGGAGTGCCGGGCTGAGGGCCCCATCTGGGTCACCTGGCACCAAAAGCTGCCGGCCTCCAGCCCACCCACCAGCCCACCCACATTTGATTAGGAAACCTATTTCATTAAAGAAAAAAAAAAAAATACCTGGAATGAGAGTCAAGAAATATTTTCAACCTAGCCTTCAGGGCAATTGATTTTATTAACGTCTTCAGAGGCAGTGATTGGGAAATGCTGGCGGAGACAGTGGCAGACAGGGAGGCCATAAAGAGCCCCCCAGGCCCTCACAGTGCCTTCTGCTTTATGGAGACCTGTCCACACCTTCGAGGCAAAATGAATCGAGAGGCTGATTTCCTCTTGGCATGGGATGCAGGACCAAGGGGAATCTCTGGACTTATTTGGCCTTTTGGATCCAACCAATGGCCCAGAAATCAGAACAGCTTGGTTCCAACCTCATCCAGGGCTGTGAAGATAATAGTGAGGGGAGGACTCCATTAGCGGGAAGATGGGGGGCTGTGCTGCCTCTGTGAAGATGCCAACTGGCCTCCTCTCGCCCGCTGTCCTTCGTGCCTTTCAAAGGAAACTGGTGTCCTGTGGGTAGTTCAAGAAAATGAGCCCTTTTGTCCACCTCCTGATTTCCTGTGCAGAGGCCCGGACACCTGAGCTCAGGAAGCACTGGACTCACTGACCGAAGGGGAGGGTCCGCTCCGTCCGACACGGCTGACTGTCGAAACAAGGAAGGGGCAGCAGTGAAGGGAAAAACGACACTCTCAGTCTGATTTTATTTCCTCTTAAAAAAAAAAAAAAAAAACAAAAAAAAACCAATGAATCTCTTTAAGAGTTCATTTGAAAATGAACGAGAAGGAAAACAAAACAACACAACACAGTTTCATGACAGGAACTTCCATGACTGGGAAGAGGCATGAGTGATGAAGGTTTTCTGTGTCTTGATCCGTATGGTCGGACGGTAGTTCCTGAGTGTGTACACAGGTTCCAGCTCCTCACTCCGTATGTTAAAGATGTGTACACATTTAACTCTGTGTAACTTATGCCTCAAACCAAAACAAACAAAGCTGACTGCCCCAGAAAAAGCTTTAAAAAATAAATAAAGGATGGCTGCTGACAGTCACCTCTCCCCCACAGCGTTCCTGTCTTGACACGGTAAAGTGCTCCCCCTTGCTTAGGAGAAAACTTTGGGGTCTCTATTGAACCTGCACATTGATACTGAGAGTGATGAAGTGATCTGAGCACAGACTGAAATAGTTCCCAAGAAGAAAGCATTCACGTTTGAGAAGCCAAACAGAAGATTCATCAGGAATAGCATGGAGTACCCTAAAATACCAGAAATATAATATTTCTTGCCCAGAAGGAATGTCAGCTGAGTAATGAGTCCCTTTGAGGATAAGATAGGTGCCTCCTGGACGAAGAGAAGAACTGGGCTCCCGGTGGCCACAGTGCCTTTGCACTCAGCCAGATGACCTGCATCTGCCACCCAAGGACTTCCCTGCCAGAGTCTTATCCTGCGTTCTTGCTACACACAAACCATCATAGGAGGGCATCATACTAGTTTGAGGGACCAGAATTTTATCACATAGCCAGATGATGTGAAGAATGAATGAGTTTTGTCTAGTTGTTAGGGGTCAGAGCAGAAAATATGGGCCCAGTTATAAATGGACTCCTTTCAGGACGAATCCATTACAGCTCTTGGAGTCTGTGAGTGAGGGTTGGTCCAAGTGTGGCAACGTCCTGGGGTCACCTCTGACATCACACCCCATGCAAAAGGTGGGCCTTCCCTCATAGAAGCACCCGCCGGAGTGGGGGAGTGGCGGGATTCGGATGGCACCTCTGCAAGGGATTCCTGAAAATCACTCAACCACGTCTCTTCTGATGCAACTGACTTACTTTCTGCCTCCATGTTTGTTAAAAGTCCCGCCGAATTTATTCCGATTCAGGATGAGAGCAGCAATTTCGGGCACGTAGCGGGCAAACATTGCCTACATGCATGAAACAAAGAAACAAGAGCCAAAAAAAAAAAAAAAAAAAAAAAAAAAAATGGCATGCAGAGAGGATTCTACCGCAGCGGAGGCAGCAAAACCTCTTGTCATACTTACTTTCTTCCACTAACCGCACTATAGGAGCCCCCGTATTTCTTGCGGTTTCCTATTAACTCTATGATTTCAGGGACGTAGCTGGCAAACATGGCCTGAGAAGATAGGAGACAGAAGAGAGACTAAAAAAGACAGGCCAAAGAAAAGGTGGGGGGGGGACCTGCTCAGAGCAGGGGTGACTAAGATCTGAAAACACAAAAGGATTAGGTCTGCGAAGGTATATATGGATACCTTGGGTCAAAAAAAAAAAAAAAAAAAAAAAAATGAGCAAGCTCCCGGAAACACATGAGACAAACAGACATTAGTTAACCTTGACAAGTAAACAACAAAAACATCGCAGTCAAGAAAAATAAAAAGGCCACAGGAACGAATAAGGTGATATCTAGTTCTTCCTGCTGGAGAAAAATAAGCAAAAGGTGCGCAGGCTACGGAAATTAAACACACACAGACACATGCACACGCACAGACACACACATACAGTTTTGCAAGAGAAGATTGTTCCTTCTCATTAAAATTCGGAGGAGAATCAATGCGTTTATGAGTGACAAAAGAAAATAAATGCCGAAAGGTTAAAAACTAAATTTTTCTATTAAAAAAAAAATACTAAAAAGCACAAAAGGGAAATTTAGGAAATCACCTGGGAGGAGAAGATAGCAAGGAGAAACACAAATCTGCCATGTTTTGTCCAACAAACATCTTGCCTGTGGCTGGCTGGATGGGTCTTGTTATACCTACCGGCACCTCGCAGATGCTGCAGAAATGCTTGCTTGAATGTACACACGCACATGCACATTTCTATACATTTTTTAAATGTATATGCCCTATGCATACAAAACAGACAGATGTGTATGCATCACTAAATATAAATGTGAGCGCAGTGTACATACATGAAAGCTGTGTATAGATTAGGATTTTAATCACTCACTTCATAAATGGCAAAAAATCTAAACTTAAGATGAGCTACTTTCAAAGATAAAATGCAGCAACTGCCGACGTGTGGCCAGAAATCCCCTCCATTGGCATTATAAGGGATGGTTTAGTGCAACATAAAGAGCTGCCTAGACTTTTAAAAAGCAAACAGTGAAACTTTCTTTCAAGAAAGGAGGAAAAATATCCCACGTGTCCACCACAGAATGGAGTGAGCTGTTGGCAAAACCACACTCTGCTCACATGGGGACATCCATCTGGACGAGACCAAGGTGCTGGACAGACTGAAGGAGACCTGGACAAGACCAAAGGACAGACCTACATCTGTCCTTTGGTTCCAGCCACAGTGTTTGTTGGAAGTTTGGGGAGGAACACAAAGGGGAAGGGGCAGCTCTTGAAACCGCAAACTGTCTGCAAAGTATCGACAGCTTCTACCAGGTGACAGCCACTGTCCTTGCAGCATACCAGATGCTGAATTACATCACTAAGGGGTAGACATTCTCCCTCATTAACAGCATCACTTTCTTAAGACAATTAGGTTTGCTCCTGGCTAAATGGCTGTCCCTGACAGGGGCAATGCGCCTGGATCTATGGGACAGGTAGAATACACCAAGAATTATGCAGAAAAATCACCCTCCTGTTGGGATTCACTTAGCCTGACTGTAACATTAAGGCTTGCTTCTAGTGCAGAACACAGTCTAAAACACGAAGCTTTAAGGAAACATATCGTGGAAAATATTAACCATCCAAATCAACCTCATAATAAAGATTTTTTTTTTACCAGTCCCCCGAGGATGAAGAAGACCATGAAGAGGCGGCCAAGCGTGGTTTTTGCATAAACATCCCCATAGCCAACGGTGGACATTGTAACCATGAGTAAATAGACACATTCCCAGTAGGTGAGAGCCTGGTTGTTTTGGAAATTTTCCCATGGGTCCCCTGAATTCTCCACCTAAAGCAAATGGGACAGGGGAGAAAAAGGAAAACATGCTATTGAAGCGTATACATACAGTCAACCCGGAAGCTGGGCACTCCCGCAGGCCACACATCGCTCTCCACTCGAGCTGTGTGGTTCCCAGGCTGAGTTCTCTGAGTCAGGATGCGGAGCTCCTGAGCAGGACACAGAGAAAGCGGAGAAGCGGCAGCAGAAAATGTCTTCCTGGCTGACTGGGACAGAGTGGGAAAGCGAGAAGGGAAGTATCTCTAGGCCATTTTTGTTCTTCTGGTAAAATGTCTGAATCCAGCTAATAGTCAGGGCATTGTCTGTGGCCACGTTTTAGAGCACTCCAGAGAGCCTGACCTTCTTCAACAGGTTTCTAAGGCCCAGATGGCCTGGCTCTGCCTCTCCCGCAGAAATCCTCAACCCTTCCACAGGGAGCTGCCTCCTTTCCTCAGTTAGACCAAAGAGGTGCCTGATGGGCCCTGCTTCTTCAGATTCAAACAGCATCTCTGGGATCTGGCCCTGCTCTCCCTCCTTTGCAAATTGCCAATGGTGGTCCTAGCCTTGAGGCTGCCGGAAATCTTCCCAGGGGCATGGAAACTGAGCTCATGAGAACGGCTTGCACTGGCACCGCCCGTTAGACCAAGAGCTGGCAAACGTTTTCAGCTTTGTGGGCCACACAGGTCCTGGTCAACTCTGTAGAGGCAAAACTTCAAAAAATGGGTGTGGCTGCATTTGGAGAGTTGGAGAGTTTTGGCCCAGGATGAGTTTGCCCACTTTCCTGTCCTCCCATCATATTTGACCTGCCAACAAGGCCAGGAGGTAGGCAGGAAAGGTACTTTAGAGACTCTCAGGAGAGAGGGAGCTGCCGGTCAATTCGACTCAAATGTGCCGGTGATCCACCTGCAGGGACTGTAGACAGCAGCCCCCAGGCCTCCAGCTCTGCCTCTGCAAAATGTTTCCAGGGACTTGGCCTCTTTCACACATCAAGTTTATCCTCAATGTGCCATTTTCACAAAAGTTTCCTGGTGAATCAGAAAGGACTTCACTAGTATTAATAGTAAGGTGGGGTCATCGTCTTATTAAAGACAACTGTCTCCTCCACATCAGTGATTTGGGTGCTGAGTGCTTGGTTACAGCAAGAATTAGGGTGATTAAGGGTGATTTTGGCCAAGAATCCCAACAGCATAAAGGACTGGGTAGGAGACCCTAGATCTGGTGACTACCTAAGACCCGGCCCCCCACCCGCTGCCATCCCAGGCCTGTCTTCCTTTGGGTGATAATTATCTAAATCACCCAAATGTGGGTAGTTAAACGCATCCTTCAATCCCTTATGCAAATAGAGGCTCAGCTACCAGTGGTCAACTTTATCCAAAGTCTCATAGCTAGACGAGGCTCCTTCTAGTTTTAACAGTCTAGGTTTGTATGAAACACACTTCCCTCAGTGGCTGTGCTCTCTAAAAGCAAGGGACAAGTCTGCCTTGGTGGGGTGAGAGAGGCTTGACTTAATATAAGGCTTTCAAAGAGTCATTCATAAAGAATTAACATTTTTGAGGTACAAAATAAACTGAGAAGTAATCAGGCAAAAGACTCAAAGGTGGCTTTTTGTAAGGGAGGAGTGGAGAGAAATTGAGGGATGAATTCGTTGTTTACCAAAAGGTATAGGTCAAACTTACAACCTTGTCCCCAGCGCTTTTCCAGGTATTTGCTTAGGAAGCACTGCCATCTTGTGGCCTACTGTAGTTACTGCAGACAGAAAGAAAATCTACCAAAGCCCCCCACTGCAATACCAATGAGCAATGAGTGGAAAAATGCAGGTTAATAGTGCAAACATTACTCACCATTTGGAACTAGTTTGGGGTAAAAAGGTTGGAAACCCAGACAATTGTGTGGTTGCTTCCCATTTTCCTGTCTACAACCGAGGTGAAGTTTCTTTCCAGCAACATAAATTGTAGGTAATAAAATGACTCAGAGAGGGTCTTGTTGCCGGCAAGCGAGAGCAGAAGGGTCTTGGAGGTTACTCACCAAGTGGATGAATCCGGCTGCAGTCAGCCATGTGCTGATAAATATGGAGAGCAGATTCACCAGCTTGATGGAATTACTGTGCAAGAGACAACAAGCAAAATTCCAGGTTACCAAGGGAAGGCCCTGCTGGGGCTGTCTTACAGGGTAACAGCACCCGCTTGGGGGAAGAGGCCGCTGTATCTAACTCCCAACCATTTCTCCATGATAAGAGAATTCTGGACGGTGGCGGAAGCAGCTGGGATGAAGGTCAGGACAGAGCCTATAGGAATGAATTTAACTCTGGTAAAAATTAACTTTTAGTTTAAAAACTCTTCAAAGCTACAGAAAAGTGGAAAGAACAGTATAATGAACACCTACCTGCATGCTCTTCAGTTAGACTGACCAATTATTAACATTTCACCACAGGTGTTTTATCACCCTACACACTTTTCCTCTATCCCCCTTTTACCTTCTCTTCTTCGTGTGTGTGTGTGTGTCTGTGCGTGTGTGTATTTTTTTTTTCTGGCTAAACCATTTACCAATGAATCAGAGACATCATGACACAAGCCCTAAATATTCAGCACTCAACTCCTAAGAAGAAAGGCATTGCACAGCATAATCGCAATACCATTTCACACCTGAGAAAATTAAAATGTAAAAATTCAGTAATGCTATTTAGTATGCAGACCTTATTTAAATGTCTCCACTTGCCCCAGAATTATGTTTATTGATTTTTTTCCGCCAGATGCAGGTTTCATGCATTGCATTTGGCTGTTAGGTGGCTTAAATCCGAAGAAACAAGGACATAGAGTCAATATTTGGGGCTTTACCAGCCATATAGACGTTGTCACAAATACTCAACTCTGCCACTGTGGCTTCAGAGCAGCTTTTGGACAACAGGTACAAGAATTGATATGACTTTGTTCCAATAAAACTTTATTTACAGAAACAGGCAGCAGGCATGGGCTACAGTTTGCCAATCCCAGCTTCAGTCCCTTTCAATGTATAAACGACACCACTCCTTTGCCCGTTTTTGTTAATTACATTAAATTTTATGTAAACCCAGGTTGTCTTCTAAAATGTCCCATATTCTGGATCCTATTTATTTTATTTTATTTTTGAGATGGAGTCTTGCTCTGTCACCCAGGCTGAGTGCAGTAGCAGGGTGGCTCACTGCAACCTCCATCTCCCGGGTTCAAGCCATCCTCCTGCCTCACCCTCCCTAGTAGCTGGGATTACAGGTGCACGCCATCGTGCCTGGCTAATGTTTGTATTTTTAGTAGAGACAAGGTTTTACCATGTTGGTCAGGCTGATCTCAAAATCCTGACCTCAGGTGATCTGCCTGCCTCAGCCTCTCAAAGTGCTGAGATTATAGACATCATCCTCCGTGCCCAGCCCTGTTTATTTTTTAAATAAATGTTATTGTGTATCTTTGAGATTTACAACATGATGTTATCTACCATCTTACATAGTTACGTTTTTGTGTGTGACAAGAGCAGGTAAAATCTACATATTTAACAAAAATTCCAAATACCACACAATTTTATTAGCAATAGTCCTCATGTTGTATATCAGACCTTTAGACCTGATAATCCTACATAGCTCCCTACTTAGGTATTTCTGTTAAGAATCTCTGCAGAGATGGCATCACATCCAGATATGCCAGCCCACTGATGCTAGGTCCATTCATGTGGCTTAGGCAGAAACGCTAATCTCTCCACTGAGAGGTGCCTATTTCCGTTTGTAACAAATATGCCACCTTGAGTGATGCCCTGAGATTGCAGGCATATCCTGCTCCTCAACAACCTTATACCTAATAGTTTTAGCATCCACTGGTGTCCTTGAGTGGATCAACTGGGACTCATGACATTGTGAGCTCCCTGAAAGCTGGGGACTTGTCTGTCTGGATTCCAGGAGCCCTGGGTCCCTGGCACATAGCAGGCCCTGGTGACTCTGCACTGAGTACACTGGTCTCTGCCCCTGCTCTCTTCCTAAACTGCAACCTGTTCACTCTCACTGGGATATATCTTGAATGCTGCTGTCAGCAGGTCACTTCACTGTCCAAAGACTTCATGTTGACAAAAGATGACACCCAAACTCTCTGCTTCCGTTGTCAATACCTTGTGAAGTCCCAGGTCTCCCACCATCGCTCTGTCACATAAACTCGTGAAAGTGCCATCCCAGCTAAACCTATTTACTACAGCTGTGTTTACATTATTTACTCAACTTGAAAGCCCTTCCTATCTAGCCAAATATTCCCCATTCTTCAAAGCCCAGTTCCATCCCTACTGCTTCTTTAAACTCGTTCCACCCACCTGTAAGACAAAGTGACTTGCCCTGGCTCTCACCTCCAGCCATTCATTGGTAATGATCCTACTGACTTAAGATGTCTTTTGTAAAGTTTTAGGTGGCTATTTGACTCTTGGGTTCCTTGCTGTGTCTTGCAGAAAAGAACTGTTTTCTGTCTCTTGCATTTTCCCAGTAGTGGCTTAATGCAGCCCACAGCGTTGCCCAACCCATTGGTTTCGGTCAATTCGTCTCTGTTATGACTGTCCTCTCTTACCTCTCTCTTCTGGAGAGCCAATGATTTAAATTCTAGGAGTTTAAGATCACAGTAATAGTATCAGCTAGGATGTTTACAGTTCTCTCCCAGTGTTCAGCACATGTGCCAACATCCTAAGTGCTTTATGTATCCTAACTCATTTCATGCTCATAACGACAATCTTTCTTCTATGGAACAGCACAGAGGAATCCATGGTCTTAGTTTTTCCGGAGTTGATGCTGACAGTTCATGGAAAGAATAAACAGATATTCTCCATTTTCTGGGTGAGACTGATCTTTTGAGATGTGTGGAATAACTTTCTTCTGGTTCAAAAACTTGGAAAAACAACCAGAATGTCCATTCTGTCTCTCTTGGTAATATCTAGAGTTGCCAAGTGATAATAATTGCCAGTATTTATTGAGCCCTTATTATACGTTAGATGTTGTGTTGAGCAGAATTCTCTCCTGCCTCTGTCTTGTAAGTCCTCTAAGGTGTGCTCCAGCACTTGAGGGTAAGAAATAGATGAAGAACAGGTAGCCAGCAGCAAAGGGAGGGCTCTTGGGGGAGGTGTGTGTTGTTCATTTTCTCAGGAGATTGTTAAATACCAAGTGGCTTCACTTACGTACTCCTGGATCCTCGGGACCTGAACACGGCGGTGCCCCACCAGCAACTATGTGGAGTCCCCTTGAGATATTAAACTTATTTGGAGGCTGAGCCTCTTGGCGCTTTGGGAAAACGACCTAAATATGATGATGATTAAATTCTAAATGATGATTACAGTGATATTAATAGTGCTTTAGGGAGCTCTTGCTATATGCAGAACATTTCATCACTGTTGCTAAAACAGTACATGTTTCGCTCTGAAATCGGATTATTTTTATGACATCAGCATTATCACAGATCCCTAGGTTTAGGAATTTGCTTTCTAAATGAAACTCTATGACCAGGCATATGAAAGTGGCAAGCAAAAGGTGCAAGGTTAAGCGTTGGTGGACATTCTCCATACTCTGAAATGTGAACCTTGCCTGGTTGAGCAGGGCTCCTTTGGAAGAGAGGGTGGGGGTTTCCAGGAGCAGGGCTGTGTGCTCAGCAGAGCAAAGGTTGTGTATCTTTGCATGGAGATAATCACAGCCTTCCTAACCAAGCCCAGGGGTCGGGGCCAGACATGAAGCTACCAGTGGTTACAATGATTCACACCGTTCAGATTCCAGCCCTCTTCCTAGGCCTTCAGGGAGATTATGATCTTATCGTGAAAACTTGACCCATATAAAGTAAATCATTCTTATGTTTCTAGTACAATTCCTGAGTCCCCATCCCATGAGTTCTAATTCACATCGATGGACACAGTGAATCATTATAGGACAGGCACAGGATTCTTGTAGATTAGAGACTTCTTCTAAGAAACTGTGGATGCTGCAAGAAAAGGTCTGGCTCCAGAGATTACAACTGTAAGCCTAGAGCTTCTGGGCCCTTCTTTGTCCTCTCTCTGTTTAACAAGACATGTTTCAGTTAACACAGAAAATGCCGTGGACTTGGTACACAGAAATGCAAATCTGTCCCTGTTCTGCTTGTCCCTAATTTTCCTCTTGTTTCGGGTACTACCAGGTGTTGCTGGCCTTGTTTTGTTTTACTGCTCTCTTTGCCAGACAGATGTAAAATACCCGCCCACTAAAAAGTTAACTGGACTGCACCACACTAACATAAATGGTCTGAACTATGACATGAGTAAAGCAAAGTGAAATTCTGCCAGTTCTATCCATTAACTATCTCTCGATCCCTTCTCCTCTCTCTGCCCCAGTTTGCACCACCTACAGCCATGCCCTATTACCTCTTCCCTGGACTACTGCCTCCTAATTGGTCTTACGGTCTATGAGTTCTTTGATGCTTCAATCTCATTCTCTATACCACCGTTGGAATTGTGGATCTTTCTAAAATGTTAATCTAACCACATTTCCTCTCATGATTAAAATCCTTCAACAGCCCTCTCCTTTGTTCTCAGTAAAGCCCATGAATCTAAGAACCTGCATGATTTGTCCTCTCCGTGAACATCCCTTGCAATCTCCATGGAGAATATCCTTCCTTACAAACTTTATCTTGGAGCCATTTCTAAGGTCATGTAAGCAGTAAGTTTTAGTTTCAAAAATGCCTCCCAAAAATGTATTGGTTAGGTATATGATGACTCATGCATATGATGGAACGCTATGTGAAAAGCCAAAGGTGGCGTAGTCGATGTCATTGTTGTCTTAAAGCAGTGTGGTGTGGAGGCAATTTTATTCATCCTTTATGATTCTGTATGTTGTTGCAATGCTTACAATGAACAGATTTTAAAATTAGAGGAAACAGGCCAGGCACGGTGGCTCACACCTGTAATCCCAGCACTTTGGGAGGCCAAGGCAGGCAGATCACCTGAGGTCAGGAGTTTGAAACCAGCCTGGCCAACATGGTGAAACCCCGTCTCTGCTAAAAATATAAAAATTAGCCAGGCATGGTGGCCGGTGCCTGTAATCCCAGCTACTTGGGAGGCTGAGGCAGGGAGAATAACTTGAACATGAGAGATGGAGGTTGCAGTGAACTGAGATCGTGCCACTGCATCCAGCCTGAGCAACAAAGTGAGACTCAGAGAGAGAGAGAGAGGAGGTGGAAGAAGGAGGAGGAGAAAGAGAAGGAGAAGAAGAGTAGGGGGGAGAAGGAGGGGGGACGAGGGACGGAGGGAGGGAGGGAAGGAAGGAAGGAAGGAAGGAAGGAAGGAAGGAAGGAAGGAAGGAAGGAGGGAAAAAAGCAAAAGAGAAAACAGGAAGGCAATTCCCATTTTGAAAAAATTTGCTGAGTGATCCATGTTTTACTCATCAGTATCTACCACGGTCAATGAGACAGGGAATTACAGCCTTTAAACACAGCTGCTGACTTTCCTCTGATAGTAGAGTAAGTGTTCTATCACCTGTGTGTTAGATCCCCAGTTTGCAGGGCAATTGAGGAACTGCCAAAACCTCAGATGGTGAGAGGGAGTCTCCTTGCCTCCCCTTTAATTGGCCTGTTTCAGGCTATGGAGTATTCCAGGCCCCCTATGGGCTTGCAGTTTGGGAAAGGGCCCTGATGCTGGTCATATACTGTGATTGGCCCATTTCATCCCGTGCACTTTAATTTTCCTCTGTTGCCTTCTCAATTCTGTATCAATCTTTCTGCCACCTTATGCTTCTCTGCCCTGTTTCTTCCAGGTCTTGGCCCAGTGAGGCAGCCAAAATACTGAAAATGAAATACCAACTCCAAATCACGATTTCGAATTGCATCACAAAGCCTCCATCCCTACCTAATGCCATGGATTGGCAGGGATTCACTGCCAAAGACAGCGAGACAAAACCTCCCTAAAGATGACGACATGGGTTCCCCAACCCACCCTCCTGGAAAGACTGCTATGAAATCAGCAGAGTAAAGAAGAGTCACAGGAGAATCACTAAAAGTCCAAAGCCCTACAAAGCCAAGGCTGCACTTTCTCTGGGAAAAGGAGAGCTTTGGGATCCACACTTGAGGATACCCAAAAAGGAGCCAAGATTAGCTGGGCTGGCACCTGGAGAGAGAATGGGCTCAGAGAGTCATCCTAGAGCTTCTAGAGTTCTTACAATTACATGAGGTTTGCTTCTGTCCCTGGTGACCTGGCCTTTCCTACCCTCTTAACCTCATCCTCCTCTTTCCACCACAGAACCCTTCATGTCCAGGAGTACAGAATTACTCAGTTTCCCCAAGTGCCATGCTCTCACACCAGTGTGATGTTTGCAGCTTCCTTGATTAGAAGACAACCCCGCTCCTCCCAACCCTCACATGCCCAGCTCCCCAAGGATGACACTTAGTTTTCTACCAGGCTTACCCAAAGCACCCCCTTCTCCTTGAAAAGACCCTTGACTGCCCCACAACTCATGCCAAGCCCAGCTTAGTTGCTCCCCTCCCCTCTCAACCCCTGGGCATACTGGCATCAGCATTAATCACACCGTCAGACGGCCTGGCCCCCACCTAGCAAGGTCTCTGCCAGCAGGACTCCATCCTAGCACCCACCTTCTGCTGACACCAATGGGTGCTCATTCCAGGCTTGCTTAATTACCTCGACCACCTGGTTATGACCATAAGTGATGATAACTATGAAAACGCATGTTGAGGGGTTGTGGCAAAAAGTACCCTCTGATAAGAGTTTCACATAGTGGGAAGTGGGGTGCTGGAGAAATGCTGTTTTGGGGCCCAGATGGCAGATGTCCAGCAAGCATTCCACCCTGTGACTCTTCCCTAGGGCCATTTTCTCCCTCGTACCCTGGCTGGCTGCTTCAGCTTCCCCGGCTCTGCACTGAGAGGAGGAAGCACCCATAACTATGCAGTTGGTGGGTAAGCTGACCACCAGGGAGTCCACAGCCACTTCCCATATCCAAAGGAAAGAGAGGTGAGTGTCCTAGCAGCGGGTCAGAAAAAGATATTCAGATGGTCCATCATACTCTCAAGTCCTAGAAGGGTCCAGGGATTAGACAGTATTCCCCAGAGCAATAAAACCTTCTCAAAATGCTGGCATCGAAGATTAAAAATCCCCCTAACATATGATGTAATTGTGAGACAGGGAGAGACAGTAGTAATACCTGTTGTTATAGAGTATCACAAAACACGATCCCTACCAGAAAAATGAGTGTTTCTTAAGGACAAAGCTCTATGCTTGGTGCTGGGTACTCATACATTCCACTTATAAAAACGCAGTCTAGTGGAGCAAATCTGATGTAGGTCAATATTGGAGAGATGCTAGCTTCATTGATCATGTACATTTCAAAAGTAATATGTTTCTAGTACATAGAATAATCATTAAAAGGCAGAAGTCAAGGTTACTGTCACTCAGAAAAATATGAAGAAAAACAATATTCACTGTATATGAATAATATTACATTATTGCTAATAAATAGAGAACTCATGAATTCTTATATCAGGATAATGAACAGTAAAAGGTGGGAGGACACACTTTTAAAGACTTTGGTGCCATCGGATTATCTTTTTCAACTTGGCTAATAGAAAGTGAATTTGATCTCACAGTCACACCAATGAACAGTCAGAGGAAACCGATTTGAAATTAAACCAAAATGAAATAAACAAGCAAAAAAACACAAATGACCAAGAAATAAAGCCAGTGATAGGCTGAATTTGTTGGCTGTGTCAGGTTCATTCAGGAAGCTGGGTCCCAGCCTGTGTCACCAGGAAAATGATGCCGAATCTAATCCTCAGAACTGCAGCTATATTCATTACAAATCACAAAATATGGAGGTGTCCTGTTTTTAATCATTCATCAAATGCGTGAAGGGCAACCAAAGAGGAAATGGAACATTAGAAGTGGGCTTCTTAGAGTGTAATTTCCTAGAAGAGAAATTTATAGCCTGTACTTATTCTCCATTAGAGCACGTCTAACCTCTTTTATTAGTTTATTCATCAAGACAGCCCTGGTTTCAGGGCAGCTCTGCAAGCCAGCAGGTCATCAGGAAAGGGATCCTCTGGGGGCTTTTCCTCCTGGTCCAGTTGTGTTTTCCAGATCATAATGCAGTTAACAGAAGTATTCATGGTGCATTCATCAGGAGGTTTGTAAGTTTCCCCCCAAAAGGCAATTCACAGAGCAAGCCCCCAGGGCTATATGGATATAAAGTGAACATCTAAAATGTGCTTTAAATGAAATGATTTTCTGTTTGCCGTATGAGGTTTGTGATTGCCTCTCACAGCATTGCTTCTATTTCCTTTATGACTGGGTTCAATTTCTTATTTAGTGATGTAATAAAGGGGCGATTTAGAATCTGGCAGCAAGGACTTCCCAATCAATGAGCAAATCTAGCCCGCATTCACTGTGCACCTCTCCCTTAGACACCATGGCTTATATCTGGGCAACCCCATTAGGCACCCAGATATCAGCCATGCATCCCTAAAATTGTCCCTACTCCCCTGCCTGCACGGCTGTTTCTCTCTTTCACCACATAGTTCCCTGGCCCTGCAGAAGACAGCAACCCAAACCCTACTCTGGGTTTTCTCTCCCTCTCTGTGTTAGCTCACTCTTTCTGTAAATCATATAACATTAATAATGTCATTGTGATGAAAGCAAGCACACTTGAGATTTGCAACTTGGCATAGGGGACTGGAATGAAAAAAATACGACAAAGAACATCTTACCTTGTTTTAAGAATATTCAGAAACTGCAAAATTTCTGAAAACTGTATCAGTCTCAGAGCTCTTAAAAATCTCAAACCTGGAAAGAAGAGTGAAAGAGAGATGCATTATTTTCAATGTGTGGTTTTAGTGTTCACAGTCTGCCATCTGATTGACAGTTCCCAAGGGTCAAAGGGATGGGAAGTTCTCGCAGAAGATAAACCACTGGTACCTCGAACATAGTCCCTCATTCTGATTCTTGACTGGTTTAATCTTGGCTGGTAAATGGACTTTCTCCTTATAAAGGTAGCCTGTTTGGAACCTCTTTAGGGGAAGGGCTCAGTGGGAGGAGCCAGGTTAATGAGACGTTTCATTTGGTGATCTCTGATTGAAAGCACGGTTTTCTAAGTTACCTAGCTGTCTGGCAGGATTTTGTCTCTGAAAAATCCTAGGAATTGTGGTAACTCAGGGTAACCCTTGCGCTAAGAGCAGATTGAGACTAAATCGGATAACCTTATGTCTTTGATGGATTTTAGTTTTTATCTTTATCTTCAGCCCTGATAAAATGAAGAGTACAGCCCACAGTGTTATCTGTTTTCTACAAACTTCTACATTTTCCACCCAATAATAAAAAAAAAAAAAAAGATCGGTAAAGATATCACACCCCACAACTTCAGGATTCAAAATTTATGTAGTTCCCCTTTTATTAAGAGTTAAAATAAATGGTTTGTCCTTTCGAAATCAATGACCTCTCTTGAATGGAAAAGAAACATCAATGCTTAGGTGGCAGAAGAGAGATGAAGAAGGAAAACACATCAAGAACCCTTTAAAAATGCAAATTATTATGTTTTAGTAAAGAGTAAATTATATTTCTGTTGAGGTGAAATTCACGAGTCAGAACATTCACAGTCAGTCCTGGGCTATAACACCTTGGCTATCGTGCAAGGATATGACTTACAAAATGCTGGTTTGTCACAGCTTTGAGACACATTGAATGTCACGCCCACTCCCAAGGGGATTTTCTTTTGCAGATTTTCTAGAAGCATTTTATTAAGGACCACCGTGTGCCAAAGGCAGTGTGAAGCTCTCCAGAGCACTGAGTTGACAGACAGCTCCATGCCCGTGGGTGGGGCTTTGTTCTCCCACACCTGTGAAGCAGTAAAAAGGCAGCCTAGGGCACAGCGGTGGGAAGGAATCCTTACTACCTTCTCCTTGAACTAACTGCACCCAACATGGAGCTGAGCTGTTTAGGTAATAAGGGAAAATTAACTTAAAGCTCGTGGTGTAGGGGGAAAATCTGACTCTACAAAGAAAGAGAAAAGGATTGGCTCAAAAAATAATTTCTCATCTGAAAAAAATTTACCATCACAAACAGAAGACATTTTTATGAAAACATTCTCCTTCTATGCTAAATAATATTTATATAACATTTTATTAAATAATTGCAGAGATGAGATGGGATGTTGATGAAACAGAAGGGCTCACGGCCAAAAGCACAGTCGTAATCGAGCTGATGAAAGCCTGACTTAGCACTGCCGAAAACCAACCGTGGTGTGGAGTACAAAACTAAGAAATCATCCCAGAAAGCAGAGAAAATAAGGGAAAGGGAGGGAAAAAAAGATGAAACTTCAGAAAGTAGACACAGAGTAGAGATCACAGAGATCCAGCCCGTGAATAAAATGTGTTCCAAAGGGAAGTCCGAACAGCACATTGATCATAAGCAAAGGCCAGGACATCACAGAAAAGAACTTTTGAGATACGAAGAAAATGACTGGAGACTAAAACGTAAAAAGAAGGATCAGCTCTCAGAGACCAGAGCCAAGAAGCATCTGGCTTTTCACGTTCACGTTTCAAGTATTGAAATCAAGCAATAAAAACGAAGCATCAATGCTGATGGGGTTATTTACCATTAAAGTAACAAAGATCATTATATATAAGTGTTAAATGGTGATTAGGAAATTCTGATGATTTTTAGACAAACGGAATCTGACCCAAGATTTTTATACCCAGTGAAGTGGTTGTTCAAGAATAAAAGTGACAACAAAATTTTAAATTCTAAGGTCTCAAAACAATATATTGTTTGCTCAGTATGTACATAAAGCTTTAAAGGGGTTCATAAGACTTGCTAAATCAGAATGGGAGGGGCAAGCGCCGGAAATTAAATCTATAACAGACTCTACTGCTGGTTCTAACCTTCCAGCCCAGTCTAGACTGTTATCTCTTACCAGCATCACTGCTGCATATTACTGAGCTAAAACAAATTTAGAAACTTGGGAATAGAAGGCCACTGGCAATTAGCACTGAAACCATCAAAGATACAACACTCTCCCATGTCCCTCCAGGGATACGCTCCAAGACTTCCTAGTGAATGTCTGAAACCTCAGATAGTACGAAATCCTGTATGTATTACATACACACACCTACGGTAAAGTTTAACTTATAAATTAGGCACAGGCAGGGATTAACAATGAGAATAAGGGCCAGGCACAGTGGCTAATATCTGTAATCCCAGTACTTTGGGATGCTGAGGCAGGCAGATCATGAGATCAAGAGTTTGAGACCAGCCTGGCCAACACGGTAAAACCCCATCTCTACTAAAAACACAAAAATTAGCCAGGTGCTGTGGCACACGTCTGTAATCCCAGCTACTCAGGAGGCTGAGGCAGGAGAATTGCTTGAACCCAAGGAGATGAAGGTTGCAGGGAGCTAAGATCGTGCCACTGTGTGCCAGCCTGGGTGACAGAACAAGACTCTGTCTCAGAGAAAACAAATAAATAAGCAATGGCAATAATAAAGTAGAACAATTATGACTGTATGCACCAGCATCACTATTCTTGCACTTTGAGGTCATTAAGTAAAATAAGGGTTACTTGAACACAGGCACTGTGGCAGCAAGACATGGGTGTGCCCACTGAGCGGCCCTGAAAGACTAATGGGTCGGGAGTGCAGATGGCGCGGATGTGCCGGACAAAGGGAGGATTCTTGTCTCAGATAGGGCCAAGCAGGACAGCATGCAACTTAAAACTTATGAATTGTTCATTTCTAAAATTTTCTATTTAATATTTTCAGACTACGGTTGACAGGGGGTAACTGAAACCTTAGGAAGCAAAACCGTAAATAAGAGGCAGTCCTGTAGAAATACACACACTAAAAATGTATTAGCTGCGTAGGGTTTAATCATGAAAATACTGTGTATGCATAGATATACTTGTATTTATGGAACTAAAAATAGAATACAAACAACCTAAACTTCAAACTAGATTCCTTCTTTTAATCTTTAAATGATGCCGTTTGTATCGTATATCAGTTGCTAATCTACAGCTTGCCACATTTGAATGAGCCACAAAAACATAATAGAATAAAAGCTTTCCTTTTAATTAAGGTGTGTGAAAGTAAGGGGAGGAAAGAAATGAATGCAGAGGCCACAGGGTCCTGTCTTCTTGCTAGAGACGAACTGCAGATCTAGCTCTGAGCGCCTTCTTAACAAAAGCAAGCAAGGAGACAGGATAAGATTAATAGTGTATACATAAGAGAGAAAAACAAACTGGCTTGCAGGAGAATCATTTATTTTTCTCAACATGGAGACCAGAGGGAAATGTCTCCCTGCAAAAGGGACCCAGGGTGTTGCAGAAGCAAGACCTCTTGGACTGAACAAAGGTGCCTTTGCCTATTTGACTGGCACCGAGTTTCATTAATGCAAATGAGTCACTGAAGTTCTCCATAGGTTAAAAAAGTCAGTCTACATTTTATCCTCGGATCAAGCCAGACTATCTGGAGAAATGGTTGATCTAAAGATGTGTCTTTCAGGAACCATTCACAATACTTCTGTATTAGTCCATCCTCACTCTGCTAATAAAGACATACCTAAGACTGGACAATTTAGAAAGGAAAGAGGTTTAATTGACTCACAGTTCTTAGGGGTGGGAGAAGCCTCAGGAAACTTACAGTCATGGCAGAAGGGGAAGCCAACACATCCTTCTTCACATGGTGGTGAGAAGGAGAAGTGCCAAGCAAAGAGGGAAAAGCCCCTAATAAAACCATCAGATCTCATGAGCACTCACTATCACGAGAACAGCAGCATGGGGGTAACTGCCCCTGTGATTCAATTACCTTCCACCAGGTCCCTCCCACAACATGTGGTTATTATGGGAACTACAATTCAAGATGAGATATGGGTGGGGACACAGCCAAACCATATCAGCTTCCTGACTGCTTTCTGCCCTGGACCCCTTGTGGTCTCCGCTCAGAAGCTTTCAATGCCCTCATTTTACACAGAGTGAAAGTCAAAGTCCTTCAAAGGCCTAAAGCGATACCACCCACCACCAGCACTAATCCCTTTTGGATCTGATGGCTTCCCACTGCCACTCCTACTGTGAATGATTCCTGAAAGACACGCTGATCTGGCAGATGTCCTCAGTGACCCTTCAACACACAGGCATGCTACCGCCCCAGGGCCTCTGCACGTGCGACCTCTCTGCCTGGAATGCTGTTCCCCAGATGCACACATGGCACACTTTCTCACCTGCTTTAGGTTCTCACTCAGTGTCCCGTGATCAGTGTGACCTTCCCTGGCTACCCAACTTAAACACGCAACTCCTCCCACACCACCCCTGAATCGCCCTACCCTCTTTCCTGCCTCAGCACGATGCACCAGCACCTCGGTTATGTGGTTACTTTCTGTCTCCCTCTCTGTAGCATCAGCTCTACAAGGGGAGGGGCTGATGTCTGCTTTGTTCAGGGCTGTATTTTCCAACACTGAACATAGTGTCTGGCATAAGGTGAAGGCTCAATAAATCCTTGTTTGAATAAATGAATGAATCAAAGTTTTGAGAAAGAATTAGGTGGCGGAGTTAAAGGTTAGATAACCCACATTCAGAATTCTGAGACCCTATGTCGCCTACTAAAGGGAAAAGCCACAGCTCTGCGGGGTCCCCTGACAGAGGTCAGGACTGCACTCTTAGGAAGTAGAAAACAGCCTAATCGGGGAAAAGCCTTAACCAATGGCCACTCCTACTATAACCAGAAAGAGCCCAGAGGACTACAGACAACGATGTCAGGCTAAGAGAGGGGGCCAAAAAAAGAGAGTGGAGGAGACACCTCTCTTTGGTGACAATTATTCATCTTCTCTATTTTATAACACCTCTTGTTATTCTTTATTCTATAAAATCTCTGAAATAAATGATTTTCTAAGGCAATACAAAATATCTGTAACAGAGTTGTGAAGAAGAAAATGTGTATGTAGCAAAAGCCAGAAATTGCATGCCCTCCCCAAAAGGTACCAGGTTCAGAGAGTTTTACAAGTGAGTTTTTTACACTTTCAAGAAATAGCAAACTACTCTATCTATATTATATGATCAAGTCTTAACAATGGACTTATCTGCATTTTTCCGTGCTCTGTATTAGTTTAGAAAGTTGGCATTACCTGGACACAGGTTCCTCACGCATTTTTTTTTAAATGGCAATCTTATCACACCAATGACTAACAATAATCCTAAAGAAATTACTAGGGTATCATATCCAGGGCTGCATTAAATAAATAAAAGACATGAGCTATATTGGATGCTGTAGGGTACAACCCAGATCCCCTCTTCAGGGATCTTATTTGTCCTGAGCTCTTGAAGAGTGACCTGCTAAAGGCTCGCAGCTGGTCCCTCCATGACAATTGCCCTCTGCTACAAGGAGCTGCCTCACCTGAGGCTACAATCCCCTGGTGTCCCCGCAATGGCTGGCTGATGTGGGAGCAAAGGTCAGCTGCCTTGCCTCAATTTGGGATAACTCTGAAGGGCCATCTGGTGGCACAGTTCCCTGTAGGATGGGCTGAGGCTTCCCAGGCAGCTGTACCCAGCCTGAGTTCTCCATCCTTATTCCCGCACAGGCATGGGCATTAAATCCTACCCTGGTGATCTGCATACCTGAAGACCAAGCATTCTCAGAGTCTGCATGGGCATGACACTCAGTAAATGGTAATTTCATCATATGATGGTAGAGAATTACAAGAGCATAGGAGTGTATACACTCCACAGAAAAGTCATCAAGATGGATTAGAAAGCCCAGAAAGACACAGACACACACACACAGACACACAGACACACACACACACACACACACACACACACACACACAGAGTACATATAGTGTTACCGTTATTTTAAATTACTGGTTAAATGATTATGTTGACAATGACATCAATCTATTATTATAGATGATCTAGTATATTTAATTACTTACTACACACTAAAACCTCTATCTTGTTTTAAATGTTCTTACAACAGAAGAAAATAGCAAAAAGAAACAAATGAGATAGTGTATCCAGTACAGTTTGTAAGCACCAGAGCCAGGCTTCACCCCAAATGCGTCATACTCTACAAAGTCCATGCTTGTAGCCACTGCCCTGGACAGACTTCAGCCCAGCACTTCCAGTTCAGACATGAGGACTCAAGCAAGCACTTTCAAGACTTCGATACATCTTGCCAACTTGTCCTCACAATTTGCATTCCCTTGAGTATGCAAATACTCTTTTGCTTTTATCCCCATTGGATTGAGTACTGTGATAGCGAAAATAGGAAAGCAGGCAGCAAGGGAGAGAGGGAAGGAAGGAAAATAAGAATCCCAAATTGAGGCCAGGCATGGTGGCTCACACCTGTAATCCCAACACTTTGGGAGGCTGAGGTGGATGGATCGCTTGAGGCCAGGAGTTCGAGACCAGCCTGGCCAACATGGTGAAACCCCATCTCTACTGAAAATACAAAAAATTAATCAGGTATGATGGTATGTCTCTGTAATCCCAGCTACTCTGGAGGCTGAGGCAAGAGAATCACTTGAACCTAGAGGTGGAGGTTGCAGTGAGCCTAGATCTCGCCACTGTACTCCAGCCTGGGAAACACAGCAAGACTCTGTCTCAAAAAAATAAAAAATTTAAAAAAATTTTAAAAAGAATTTCAATTTGACAGGGCCCAAATAAGAGCTCATGGCTGTTTTATTTTGCTTTTCTATCTTAACAAATGAAGGTAATTATTTTTCATAAAATTATTAGTCATTTTATTTTCTTCTCTGAAATGCTTCAGTGGCCTTTGCTGGTCTGCCTGTGTATTTATCTTATCTGTAGTAATATACCTGCATTATTTTATAAAGAACATTTTCTATATCATATATTATCTCCCACAGTTCATCATTCTTCTCAATTTGGCTTATTTTTCTTATGTCAAATTTTACTTAAGAAGAGTTTCTTGACCATGCGTGGTGGTTCACGCCTGTAATCCCAGCACTTCGGTAGGTGAGGTGGGCAGATCATGAGGTCAAGAAATCAAGACTGGGCCAGGCGCAGTGGCTCAAGCCTGTAATCCAGCACTTTGGGAGGCTGAGGCGGGTGGATCATGAGATCAAGAGATCGAGACCATCTTGGTCAACATGGTGAAACCCCATCTCTGCTAAAAATACAAAAAATTAGCTGGGCATGGTGGTGCATGCCTGTAATCCCAGCTACTCAGGAGGCTGAGGCAGGAGAATTGCCTGAACCCAGGAGGTGGAGGTTGTGGTGAGCCGAGATCGCGCCATTGCACTCCAGCCTGGGTAACAAGAGTGAAACTCTGTCTCAAAAAAAAAAAAAAAAGAAAGAAATCAAGACCATCCTGGCCAACATGATAAAACCCTATCTCTACCAAAAATACAAAAATTAGCTGGGTGTGGTGGCATGTGCCTATAGTCCCAGCTACTCAGGAGGCTGAGGCAGGAGAATTGCTTGAACCCAGGAGGTGGAGGTTGCAGTGAGCCGAGATTACGTCACTGCACTCCAGCCTGGCGCCTGGTGATGGAACAAGATTCTGTCTCAAAAAAAAAAAAAAAAAAAAAAAAGTTTCTTTCCGCCTGAATTCTAAAATTTGTTATATGGTCAAATATACCAATCTTTCCATCATGTTTCCTTTTTTTAATATCCAAAAAAGTCATCCCATCCATCATACAGATTATTTATTTATTTCCTGCTTCTATATTTTTTTCTTTGCACTTTCAGGACACTGGCTTTGAACTTTGACTGCACATTTAAATCACCTGGGAAACTTTCAGAATTGTTGACACCTGGGTCTAAACACCCCTCACCACATTCTGATTTAATGGGCTTGGGGTACAACCAGGCAGAGGGAATTTAAAGGTTCTCAAATGATTCTAATGAGCCGTCCAGGTTGAGAAGCATTGCAAACTTTTCTGTAAATGAACATATAGTAAGTATTAATAAATATTTTAGATTCTGTCTCAACTACTCAATTTTGCTGTAAATAATAGGGAAACAAATAGACGTGACCATATTCCAGTAAAATATTACTCATATAAACAGGCCATGGGCACTAATTTGCTACACGTGCTTTGGAGGCATGGGATTCAAATCCATTGCACATAGGAATCACCTGGCATTTGTAAACATTCAGACTCTGACTCAGTGGGTCTCAGATGGGCCTGATAGTCTGCCTTTCTTACAAGCTCTAAGCCATTGTCAATGCTGTTGGTCAGAGGACTACACCTTGGGAAAACAAGGCTGCAGGACAGTGGTCCTCAGATTTCTCTGCCATTGCAATCCCCTGAGGATTTTAAAGCACTGCTGAGGCCTGCCTACCACCAGGGTGAACTAGTCTGTGGTACAACCTGGGCATCAGAATTTTTGTAAATTTGTATTCAAATTTGCAGGCAAGTTTGGAAACCACTGGCTTAGAATATATTTTCTTTTCTCCAACCTTTAACTTGTTAATCCATTTTGATGTATTTATTTATTTTGCTTAATAGTGTGCCAAAAGGACCAAGCTTTATTTTTCTAATCAAGATGATTCTAATGTGCAGCCAGATGATTGATGATGATGGGTCCAGTGCACGGCCAAGTTTGGGAATCACTGGTTTAGAATATCTTTTATTTTCTTTTTTTACCCTCTAACTTGTTAATCCATCTTGATGTATTTATTTATTTTGGCTAGTAGTATGCCAAAAGGAGAACGCTTTATTTTTTCTCCCAAATAGCAAATTTATTTTAACTGGAGTAATCACTTGAGTAATTTAAAACCAGTAATCTACCCACTAAGCACACTACCCGTCTATTCAAATCAATCTTAAAGAACATATTGGCTAACTAAAAGTTAAATCAATAAAACAATAAGAGATTATTTATAAAACAAAGCATTCAGCTTAAGATTTTGGGAGGAAAATAGTCTTGACAATAGGAGAAAGCTGATATTTCAGTTTAGTGTTTATGACTAACCAGAAAACTAATAAATATAAAAAATAATTTTTAAAATATGTAGAATTTGATGGGAGCAAACAATAGCAACAAGAAAACAAACAAAATAAAGTCCTGGCTGATCCAATAAAAAAAGAAAAAAAATATGCACAATGATATACTAACCAATCTATGAAAACTTCAGTGAGAGGGCTGGCTTTCTGAAAAATATAAACTTTGAAACTTGATACACACAAAAAAGAAATACATTATAGGATAACATTTGAGATATGAATTGAAAAATGTATTAACAGCTTCCATCAAAGACTCTGCACCCATATATAATTTATGATTATTGTACATGCATTTTATTAAAATTATAAACTGTTCCACAATACAAAAGGAGATGAAAAGCTACTAACTTATATTATAAAATAAACATAAACTGGAGACTAAAAACTGACTCTCAAAGCACAAAAATAAAATACAGATGGCCCCCACCTTGCAATGGTTCAACTTACGATTCTTTGACTTTTCAATGGTGCAAAAATGATACCCATTCACTAGAAACCATATATACACAACCATTCTGTTTTTCACTTTCAGTACAGTATTCAATAAATTACACAAAATTTTCAACACTTTATGTAAAATAGACCTCGTATTAGATGATTTTGCCCAACTATAGGTAATGTAAGTGTTCTGAGCATGTTTAAGATAGGGTAGGCTCATCTATGATGTTTGGTAGGTGATGGGTATTAAATACATTCTCAAACTTAAAATGTTTATGATGGGTTTGTGAGGACATAACCCCGTGGTTGATTCTAATATCTGTATTCTAATATCATGAAGATTATAGATGCTAAAATTATATTACCAACATAGACCAGGCATGATGGCTCACGCCTGTAATCCCAGCACTTTGAGAGGCCGAGGAAGATGGATCACGAGGTCAAGAGATCAAGACCATTCTGGCCAACATGGTGAAACCTCGTCTCTACTAAAAATACAAAAATTAGCCAGGCATGGTGGCACATGCCTGTAGTCCCAGCTACTCGGGAGGCTGAGGAAGGAGAATCACTTGAACCTGGGAGGCAGAGGTTGCAGTGAGCCGAGATAGTGCCACTGTACTCCAGGCTGGTGACAGAGTGAGACTCTGTCTCAAAAAAAGAAAAATTTAAAAAATACCAACATAAATAATTCATCAATGAATTAAAATGATAATCCAGAGCATTCTAGTTAAACATAGCAGATGGATCACAGTGGTTTATCTCTGCCCCTTCTCAAAACTTTACTAAAGTAATACAAAGGTTGGGGGAGTAGGAAACAGTAAAATCCCATAAGAACAAAAAGAATGGAAGAGGAGATTACAACATGTAAGAGACAAAGACAAAATGTTGGTAGATATTCTGTTAGAAACTAACTTGGCATATATATATATATATAATATATATATATAATATATATATATATTATATATATATATGGCATATACACATACACACACACACACATATATCTTTTCCACAACTATATATTTCCATAATGAGAAAGAAAGATATACACACACATACACATATATATCTCTCCACAATGACAATCAGAATATTAAAAATGTCTTTGGTCAATATATAAAGACTGAAGTTGGTTGGGGGCAGTGCAGAGATCACAGTGGAGAATGAAACAACTATCTGAGAGGTAAAATGATGTGGCTGACTGTGGGAAGAGGGAGGCTGTGACAATGACACTGATTGACTAGAGTGCCAAACAGGAGTAGTCAGTACGTGGCAGCTAGTGCTTACACTTGAGGTGTTAAAATAGAGCAATATCTTGAGTAAACTGTAGCTCTTAGAAGAAACACACTGTCTCCACAGCTGGAAGACCAGTTACTGGACAGAAACACACTGTAGCATACCTCAGTACTCCCCAGACAAACTGCAATACACAAAGACAGCATTCACATAGAGGCTAACAGAAAATCTCAAATGCAAAGATAAGCACAAAACAGGCTGGGTGCGGTGGCTCATGCCTGCAATCTCAGAACTTTGGGAGACCGAGACAGGCGGATTACTTAAGGTCAGGAGTTTGAGACCAGCCCGGTCAACATGGTGAAACCCTGTGTATACTAAAATACAAAAAATGTGTACTGGCAGCTTGCGTGTGCCTGTAATCCCAGCTACTTGGGAGGCTGAGGCAGGAGAATAGCTAGAATTGGGAGGCGGATGTTGCGGTGAGCAAAGATTGCGCCACTGCACTCCAGCCTGGGTGATAGAGCAAGATTCTGTCTCCAAAACAAACAAACAAAAAAACCCAAAAAACAGGAAGTTAACACTGTCAAGTACACCTACATATAACATTGAGAGAACAAGGCCTGACACAGAGTCATTCTATAAGACCCAGTTACATGGAGTTCAAAACCGGGCCAAACTGATATATGATTGGGAGAGTGGTTACCTCTGTGGAGTATGGTGATTGGAATGTTGCCAGGAGAAGGGACTGAGGGTGGGCAATAATGTCTATTTCTTAAGCTAAGCGTTGGCTTCACAGATGCATTCTCTTCATGAAAATTCATCCAGCTGTTGCCGGGTGTGATGGCTCATGCCTGTAATCCAGCACTTTGGGAGGCTGAGGCAAGCGGATCACTTAAGGTAGGGAGTTCAAGACCAGCCTGGCCAACATGATGAACCATCATCTCTACTAAAAGTACAAAATCACCCAGACGCGGTGGCAGGCACCTGTAATCCCAGCTACTTGGGAGGCTGAGGCAGGAGAATCACTTGAATCCGGGAGGCAGAGGTTGCAGTGAGCCAAGACCACACCACTGCACTCTAGCCTCCGCAACAGAGGGAGATTGGTCTCAAAAAAAAAAAAAAGAAAAGAAAAGAAAAGAAAAGAAAAGAAAAGAAACAAAGATAAGCACAAAATAAAGAATTGCCAAACACTTGAGGAAAGGCAACTTTCCTTCAAGAAATGTAAGAAATTACACCTCATGCAAACTGACACTTAAGGACACAATATTAACAAAGCATTAAAACAAAAACTGCTTTAGAGAAAGTTTGAAAAATATAAAGAATCATGAAAAAAAATCTCAACTCAAAAGATCAACTACGTATCTTAGCAATTAAAATTCTGAACATCAAAATCTTAAAAGGCCAACTTAATAGAAGAATGAACATAGCCACACAGCAAAATAGAAGGCTGGCCTATCACACAGGCATCTTCATACAAAGAGACACAGGACAGAAAAGTGCACAAGAAAAACTAAGAAACCCAGAAAACAGGAATAAAGTTTTCCACATCCATGTAATTGAGTTTCCAAAAGGAAAAAATGAAGGAAATAGCAGGAAATATTTAAAATAACATTAGAATAAAGTTTCCTAGACAGAATGGCCTGCAACTTCAGACTGGAAAGGTCTTTTATGTGTCCAGCAGGTTAAATTATAAAAGACCTAAATCCACACATATTGCGGAGAAATTTTATAACTTCAATGTGAAGAAATAAATCCCTTCAAAGCAACAAGAGTCAAATTATTGTTACAATTCTCCTGGCTTCACTGGTTACAAGAAAACATAGGAAGGATATCTTTACAATTCTCAGGACAGATTAATTTGAACCATGTAATACATACTTAGTCAGCTGAAAGAAAAACAAATCCAAAAGAAGTGAGATACAAGAAGCAACGTGGAAAAAGATAAAAGTAATGGATTTGTTTGTGTTGACATTTATGTTTTAAATGAACAAATAATAACAATGATCTAAAATTAAAATCTCTGGAAATACACAGAAGATGGAGGTGTGAAGGAGAGAGGGCAATGGGAAAAAGAAAGATGTGCAGAATTTCTTGTCTTGATAGGATGCAATCGATAATATATATTAACAGAAAAAAAAAGTTTAAGTATGTGTACCAAAACCTTAAGGATATATTTGGAATTATAAATCCCATAGCCTAGAAGAAAAAAGAATAAAGGAATTTAATCAATGGAAGAAAAGGAATAAAAGAACAAACACTTTAACCCACTGAACGAAAAGGAGAAAAATAAATAAAAGATATATTAATCAGAAAACACAGTTACAATAGCAAAACAGCCCAAATATATTTGTAATCATAATAGAATTAAATTAAAATTACTTTCATCTATGAAAAGACAGATATTCAGATGATATAAAAAAAGCAACAAGAATAAATTCCAGACACAAGCTATTTAAAAGAGATAATGGTAAACAAACACAAACCAAAAAGTTAGAAATGAAAGAGTGGAAATTATGTGGCTGGCAAATGCTGACAAAAGAGGAACAAATAAAGCAATGGTTATATCAAATAAAGTGGCAGCTACTGCAAAAAATTACATACAAAATTCCATTTAAAAAAAATAAAAAGTAATACCCCATACTGATAAAAGGAACAATCCACCAATAATATGTAACTTAAAAGAACTTTACATACCTAAAAATATTCCTTTGAGATAAATAAAACAAGTATGAGAAGAATGCACAAATATAGGATATTTAAGTAACATTTAATCCCTTGGAATATATTTGTATCTATGTGCATCTGAATGGATAGGCGGAAAGACACACACATATATTTATAAACTAGGAAGACACATTCTTTGATAACAGCCATGAGCAGTCTCAAAAACTGACCACATTATTAGGCCACAAAGAAATTTCATCAAAATCTAAAATGCAAAAATCATCTAAGCCACATTTACCACAAAGCAATAGAATAAGAAAATACTAAAAGGATGGCAACAATTACTAAGTAGTATAGAAATAGACTCTATTCTAAATCAAAAGGAAGACAGGCATCATGCAGTGATGGACCTCATGTCATAATGGAAATAAGTTTGAGATGAATTAAAATTAAATATAGATAATAAGGGATAAAAATTTGAAGAAAATGTAGGTATATATTTTTAGTCCTCTGAAAAGAAGAATTTCTAATTTCAGATGTAAAAGGAGTCATACAATTTTTGAAATATAGGCTCTGCCACCAGAAAAACATCAAAATTCTACATGTTTAAAATCATAATAAAAACAATACCCAATGAAAAAATAATCAAACATGATACAATAAGGATACCTTCTTTGTCATATCAAAAGTATGTATGTAAAATAGTATATCATTAGTTGAAAAGTAGGCATAAAATCACAAGCAAGTACCTCATGAAGAAGAAAATATAACTAGTAAATAATCATTAAAGAAATTAATTAAACAAAACCATTTTGTCTTAACTAGGTTCAAGTAAAAGAAATGCACACCATATACAAAACCCAACTCATGATGAATTAATGACTGAAGATCCAAAACTGTGAAACTACTAGAAGAAAACATTGAAAAAGAGCCCCATGACAATAGTCTGGGCAAGAATTTTTTGGATATGACCCCTGAAACACAAGCAATAAAAGCAAAAATGGAGAGACAGGATTATATGAAACTAAAAAGCTTGGCCTAACAAAAGAAAGAATCAATGGAGTGAAGAGACAGCCTATAGAATGGGAGAAAAATATTTGAAAACTACACATCTGATAGGGAGTTAATATCCAAAATACAGAGAGAACACAACACAATAGCAAGAAAGCAAATAACCCAATTAAGAAATGGTCAAAGGACCTGAATAGATATTTTTCAAAAGAAGACATGCAAATAGCCAACAGTACTTGTTTAAAATGTTTGACATCACTATTCATCAGGGAAGTGCAAATCAAAACTACAATGAGCTATCACTTCAAACCGGTTAGAAGGGCTATTATCGAAAAGACAAAAGTTAGGTGTTGATGAGAATGTGGAAAAAAAGGAACACTGTTGATGGGAAGGTAAATGAGTACATTTTCCACTACGGAAAATAGTAAAAAGGTTCCACAAAAACCCAAAAATAGAACTACCACACAATCAAGCAACCGCACTACTGGGTATATATTCAAAGGAAATGAAATCAACATGTTAGAGAGATGTCTGCACTCCCATGTTCTTTATAGCACTATTCATAATAGCTAAGGTATGAAATCAACCTCAGTGTCCATCAACAGATGAATGAATAAAGAAAATGTGATACACATACACACACACACACACACACACACACACAATGGCATACTATTCAGTGATAAAAGGAATAAATTCTTTCATTTGCAACCACATGGATGAACATAGAATTTATATTAAGTTAAATAAGCCATGCACAGAAAGACAAATATCACATGATCTCACTCATATAAAAAAGTCGATCTCATAGAAACAGGGGCTGGAGTAGTTGGAGGGAAGGGTGGTTGGGTAGATATTGGTCAAAGGATACAAAATTTCAGTTAAATAAGAGAAATAAGTTCAAGATATCTACTGTATACCATGGTGATTATAGATAATAACCACATAATATTCTTGAAAAATGCTTAAAAACTAAAAATAAACTAAATACAAATTAAACAAAAATAAATAAGCATTGTATTTACTCTACTTAATAGTGAATATATTTGAGTTTCACCTAGTGGAGATGACTCTGCAATGAAATAGTCTTTAATTCAATTTATAAATTGATAAAACCTTTTCAGAAAGTAATTCAGCATTATTAATCAGATTAATTCCATTTCTGGGAATATAGCCTAAGAAAGTTTAACAAAATACGGAAATATGCTACAGAAACAAAGATGCTCATTGCAAAATTATTCATTAAGCAGGAAAATTAGAAGGCAGCTTAAAACCCAAAAATGGGTCTTAAGTCGGGTACATCTTCTTTATAAGATATTATATATGTTCAAAAATTATAACAAAAAAAATTTGATATAATGTTAATTTTAAAAAGTAGAATATAGAAATTTAAATGGTGATTACCAGGAGCTTGGTGGTGAGAAGAAAAAGTAATTGTTCAGTGGGTGCAGAGTTTCAGGTTTGCAAGATGAAAAAGTTCTGGAGCTCTGTTTTGCAACAGTGAGAATATACTTAGCACGACTGAACTGTACACTTAAAAAATGGTTAAAATAAGTTTTTTGTCATGTGTTCTTAACCACAATTAAAAAAAAATAGCAAACTGGAAATGCTGGGGGAAAAAAAGAAGTAAAAGATAAAGTGCATGTTCCCTATGATAAAACCATGAAAATGACAGATACGTGTAAAATGAAAAAGTAGAAGAAAAGCATAAACTTGATGACAGAGGTCATGCTACAAAGGCAGACATTTTGGATTTCTTTATTATTATTGATGTTTTCTTGTAATATTTATATTAAAATTTCTATTTTTACGCATAATTACTTATTGCTGCAGTCAAAAGTCAGTGGCAAGTCAGGACTGGAATATAGGTTTTTCTGACTCTGAGCCCTGTACTTACATGCAAGATTGGGTCATATGAGACCATTGGCTCCAGGTGAGGAGGACCGTCTGCCAGGGCTGTCCCTTCAGAGGGTCAAACTTGGTGTCCACAGCTTGAACAACCAGGTTAGGGTCCTCCTGAGACCTAGTGCCGTGGAATTTTAGCAACGACCAACCAGACAGATTAAGGGATCTTGAACTCCTTTCTCAGATAAAAGCAGAATTGCTGTATTGACAGAAATTGAGGGATAAACAGGTAAATGATAACTCATTCACTGTTCAGGGTTCTTGTGATCCCGAGACAGAAAAGACTCTGGAGATTCACACATGTGAGGTCCCAAGAGAGGACAAGACAGAAAACACAACAGCAAACACATCCCAACCCATCACGGAAAGCCTGCCAGGGTTTTCCAATTTGCTATTTTCCATTGCCTTTCACTCCTTAATCTTTAAATCCAAAAAGCTGAAAGGTTCCAATAAACCTCTGTGGTTTCCAATCCCTGCAGCCCCACACAAATCCTGAAGAGTAATTATTTTTGTGGTGTCTGACAAGGTCATTGTTATCTGGCCTTGCAGCTCAGAGGGATCAAACCCAGGGCAGGCATATGAGGGTAAACGAAGGATGTACAGGAGCATGGGGAGGCTTCTTCAGGGAGGTCCCCTGCACCCTGCTGCCATCACAGGTCCCACCTCCCATCTCTGGCTTGGTCACTGTGGGGACCACCTGCTTTTTAGCCCCACCAGAGTGAATCTGAGCCTCTCCTTCCCAGCTGGAGAAAGAGGACTGTCTTGCTTCTTCTCAAATGTCCCTGGGCTTTGTTCCTGCAGTCAAAACATGTGTTCTATAAACAGTTCTTGCTTGTCTGATCTTTTCTTTTCACCATCTTTTCCTTTGGTAATTGTTCAGGCTGTTTTGCTCCCCCTTTTTTTTTTTCTTTTTGAGACAAGCTCTCACTTTGTCACCCATGTTGGAGTGCAGTGGCATAATTATAGCTCACTGCAGCCTTGACCTCTTGGGCTCAAGCAATCCTCATGCCTCAGCCCCCCAAGTAGCCAGCCACCATGCCTGGCTAATTTTTTCTATGTTTTGTAGAGCTTCGCCATGTTGCCAATGCTGGCTCCCTGCCTTAACCCAGTCCTGGTTCCTGTTCTGACAGATGCTCAACATCAGTTGATATTCAGACTGGGATTGTCACCCATTCATTCATTCATCCCACACACAAGCACAGAGTGCCTGCTTTTACCACCCGTTGTGGTTCCAGATGCTATAGCACAGGGGTGAGGCTCCTGTTTCTGGCTCTTCTATGTGCATAGAGGAGCCAGTAAGTAGAGAAACACATTTTTTACAAGTAAACAAATAGGACTTATTGACTTTACCTCTCCATTTTGCTTTATTTATTTATTTTTTTAAGAGACAGGGTTGCAATGTTACCCAGGCTGGGGTGCATAATCATAGCCCACTGCAGCCTTGAACTCCTGGGCTCAAATGATCCTCCCACCTCAGCCTCCCAACACGCTGGGGTTACAGGCATGAGCCACTTTGCCCAGCCTGACTTTACATCTTAAATGTATGCAAAATAACTTATCTTTTCCCTCTCCACTGCCAGAACAATAGTCTGCACTGCCGTTGCCTCCATCTCGACCAAGAGCCCCACACTGGTCTTCCTGCCTCACTTCTCTACCCCAGCCCCCCAGGCCCTACTAGCATTCTCCAGAAATCAGCCAGCATGTTCTTTTCAAATATCCATCAGATTACACTGCTTTAGCTAAAGCCTGTCACATGACGTCCATCTCACTAAAATCGCATTTCAGATTCTTTAACTCGCTCTGGAAGACTTTCCATGGTCTCTTTTCATTTCATCACCACTGTCCATGTCCTCACGCCCTGCACACAGTGTCTCTGCTCCACAAACATTTCCCAGTTCCTCCTCAGCTGTGAGTCTTCCCTCTTGTTTCTTATCTCAGGAATGTTCTTCTCCCAGATCATTGCAAGCCTGGCTCATGGAGGTCTTCTCTGACTACCAATCTGGAGCCCAGTCCTTTGCCACCATTACCCATTTTTCTTTATAGGGTTTACCATGATCTAAAATGATCTCATTTGTTTGTTCAGGTGCCTGGCCCCTGCCCGTTCCTCAGCAGAATATCTGCTCCAGTGGGGCAGGTGTCTCTCTCACCAATTCACCACCCTCTTCTAGAACAGTGATGACTGGCACATAGTGAGTACTCTCTACCAAAAATGAATAAATGCATTAATCCTTTCAAATGAAAAGAAAGAAGGGTATTGGATACTAAGTTCAACAGTGTGATTTTACTTCATTATTCAACTTTTTCTCAGGAAATAGTGTATTTGCTCTTAGCATAATAATTCCATCATTTGGTCTTTTCTCTGTAGTGGCTTTAATCCTGATTCTCTCCAAGGCCAGATGTTACAGCACAGAGCAGCTCTTCTCCATGATGAGGGGAGAGAGAATCTAACAATCTGGCCAGCTGATTCTAGGGTTATAGCCACAGAGGCATGAATATTTAGATCCCAGATATTTCCGCTGACAGAAACCTTTTAAATCAGTTCTAATGAAAAGGATTGACTAGGTCTCACCTATTCCTTGCTAATTAGAATTTTGCTAGGCATGATTACATAATGCAAAAGTATGTGAACTGTGCCTACCCACATTAGAATCCTAAACTAGGTTTCAAAGGAACTACATTCCATTTTAACGAAATTGCTAGTACTGATAACCTTCCTGGAAATAAAAGCTATCCCTCCCTAAAACTGATCCTTTTTTATGACCAGAAATGTACATTTTTTAAGCTATTTATTTTAAACCCCTAAATATTGTGGATGCCTAAATAAAGCCAAATGCCTGTCAGAAGGCAGCTGAGAAAAGAAAATCTTCCTAGAAAACTGTTCTTACAATCTCTGCTGGGTGAGAATAATAAATTACCACCCAAGTCAGGCAAGACCACACTCCTGTGGTCAAATATAAGGACAAGAAAAAATGAGCCACAACTGGCATTGTAGCCCCTGAAAAAAAAAATTATTGATAGCTCTAAATGCCTCTTCTGAAAATGCTGACTCACTGAAAATTATTGCCATTTAATAAATAGGTAGCAAGCTATCACATTGTTTGCCAAACTTTCTTCAACATTTCTGATATATATTCTTTAATAACTTAGTAACATTCAGGAGCACTAGAGGCCACTTAAATTCATCTACAAAGGAAGGACAAGATTTCTGCCTCCCCCAGCACATCTATGTTCTGTGGGTACGCCAAAAAAACAGAAATGAAGGTGGCCATCACCTCTCCACTGGACAGTTCCCCAAATATAGCCCGCAGGGAAAGCACTTTTTTTCCCAGGCAGCCTCCAGGAATACAGAATACTTTTGGGAGGAGAAGAGCCATGGACGGAGGAGTCCTTACCCCAGGATGCACAAACCCCACAGCAAGACACCAATGACTGCCAGAAGTTCGGTGGTTCCTCCTTCTCGGGAGCAGCAGACCCAGACTTCACCCGGTAGCCATTATGGAACAGGTCCCCCAGGGACTTCCTTCGGCGCCTGCTGGGTTTGTAAACCTCTGTGCCGGTTCTGCTGGATGGGTGGTGGTATGCCAGCATCTTACTGGGAATCATGGTAGAGGGAGGGAGATGGGATAGGCTTTCGCCTCCCTTCAGTTCACTCCTTGCAGGAGCTGATGCTCTAGAAAGACCTGGAGGAGCCTGTGTTCCTCTGACCCGTGCTGCAAACAGGTCCTCCTGCCCAGCACAGTGTGGGTCACCAGCATCTATGTCCTGGTGGAGCCAATAGACACTCTCTCCTCCCTCACCCTTCAGTCCCTCTTGCAAGAACCCAGGCATGCTCTGGGCATTGGATGCATGCAGCCACATCAGAAAGGCAGTTAGGGGCGGGGAAAGTGCTCTGATCCACAATGTCCTGCAAGCTGATCAATCAGCTTCACTCCAGAAATAACCATGTAAGCTCCTTTGGACATGGTTTAGGGGGATAGAAAGAGAAAAGGCTATTAATTCCTCAAATCAAGTGGTACAGAATAAAGTGTGAGAGAGGCTGCAGTTTGGGGCCCATTAAGTGCTTCCATTTGAGTAATCCTGCTAGACACCTGAGGACTCATAAGGAGGACTCCCTCAGAGGATGTGATGCCCAACAAGAGAGAAAAACTGAATGGCCTCACTCCTCCTGCGGCACCTCCCACCACTAACGTAACCCAAATACACACATCCTCTGCTAATCCTATATGTAGGACTGAGGAAGAAGAGGAATTCTGGGCTTTCCAGAGGAAAATGGGAGGAGACACTCAGTAGAGCTCCTTAGCACACCCCCTATTTCTTTGTCCCATTGTTTTAAGCATCTTCTCTTATTAACCCCAGACCCCTTTTAAGTCTCTGTTACAGGCTAAATTATGGACCCTCTACCTCTGCCAAATTCACATGTTGAAGCTTAAACCCCAGTGTGATGGTATTTGAAGATGAGGCCTTTAGGGATTGATTAGGTTTAGACAAAGTCATGAGGCTAGAGACCTCATGATGAGATTAGTGCCATCATAAGAAGAGAGACCAGAGGGTTTGCTCTTTCTCTCTTTCTGCCATGTCAGGACACAGTGAGAGGGCAGCCACCTGCAAGCCGGAAAGAGAGCCCTCACCAGAACCTGACTATGATGGGACCCTGATCTCAGATGTCCAGGCTTCAGAACTGTGAGAAAATAAGTCTCTGTTGTTTCAGCCACCCAGTTTTTTATATCTTGTTAAGGCAACCCAGAGTGACTATGACAATCTCTATTCCCAGGGTACTAAGTATAAACAAAAATATGACACACAGAGAGAGGGGAAACATTAAAAATATAAACATTGAAATATCTGCATTCTCTAAGTTGTTAGTTGAGGCTCCCCATAATTTAATCACCACCTATTTTTTTCAGACCTCCAGCAAGGCTAAAATTATTGGTGAAATTTTCAGAGAATAACATTTCTTCTCAATGTGGATTAGTTCATTCACTCGACCATAATGTCTTGAGCTTCTATGATGTGCCAAACATTTTACTGGATACTGGGTATTTGCTGATTAGCAGGAACAATGCACAAGTCCAGCCTTGATGGAGTTGACAGTATCAGTGGTGAAAAAGTATATCACAACTGTAATTAACAATTTGGATAAATTGCTGCAAAGAAAAAAACCTAAGTAGTTATCTGAGTATGTGTATATGTATGGTACACAAATGTATATCTGAGTATGAATGTGCATGGAAAATGTAACATGCATAGGAAAAGGGCTTCACAATAATTCTGTGTCCTAATGCTGTTGCAGCAGACAGCCAAGTGAAAAGACTGTGGTGATGGCAGTTTTTTTATGCTGAGGGAAAAGCATGACAAATATCCTGAAGAGGGAAGTAGATAGCTTGGTCCTGACTTGAAAGAAACTCAATGTGTTTAAAAATAAATTGGTGGGCAACTAACTTTCAACACCCAAAGTTGTCTGGAAATGATGGACATAAGTACAGGTTCTACAGACACTAAGAGGATAATTTTAAAGTATTAAAAATAATACTATGTCTCCAAAACTTGACCACCTAATGAAATAAAAAAATTTCTTTAAACATACAATTTTCCCAAACTGATACAAGAAAAAACAGAAAATTTAAACAACCATATATCTGTCAAATAAATTGAAACTTTAATTAAAAACATTCCCACAAAGAAAGTTTCAGATTCAGGCAATTTCTACTGGAGAATTCTATGAAACATCTATGGAGGTAATAATACCAAATGAACACAGTCTTTCAGAGACTGAAGGAAAAGAGAATCAATTTTGTTTTATAATGCCAGAATAATCATGACATCAAAACCTAATAAGAGCATGACAAAAAGAAAAAAAAAATTGCAGACCAATATATCTCATCAACATACACACAATCCTTAAATAAATACTAGATGAATGAATCCAACAGTATATAAAAAGAATAATACCTCATAATCAAGTAAATAGAGTTTATCCCGAGTAAAAGATTGATTTAAAAAATTAAAATCAATTAATGTAATTCACATTGAAAAAATAAAAGAAAAATCATATGATCATTTTAATAGGCATCAAAAAAATGACAAACTACAACATCTACTTTATGATAAAAATTATTAAACTATGGTGTGTTGAGATAATGTGTTGTGTCCTTCACAAAAGACAAGTTGATTAATAAAACAGAGTCCAGAAATAGACCTACATGTATATCCACAGTCAATTGATTTACAACAAAAGCACCGATAAAATTCAACGAGAAAAAACAAAGTCATCTCCACAAACGGAGGGAAAACTGGATATCTAAGAGGAAAAGAAAGGAGTCTCAACTCTTACCTAACACAATACATAGAATTAGTTTGAGATGGATCACAGACTTCAATGTAAAAGCGAAATCTGAAGCCTCTATAAAGAAACACAGCAGTGTGTCTTGAGGACACTTAGGCAAAGATTTCTTAGATAGGACACAAAAGGCACTCACTTTTTTTAAAAGATTGATAAATTAAATATCAGTAAAATAAACTTCTCATTAAAAGACAATTAATAAAATTAAAAGGTAAGCCACAAATTACAAGAAAATACTTGCAATACATTTACATGACAACTTACAGAAATAAAAATTAAAGTTACAACAAGATGCCACCACAAATCCATTAGAATGGCTAAAATTTAAAAGCTGACATTACCAAGTGTTGGTGAAGAAACATAGCATCTGGCACCCTCACATGTTGCTGGTAGAAGTGTAAAATGGTATATCCTCTTTGGAAAACTGGCAGTTTCTTGTAATGTTAAACATGCATCTATCCTATGACCCAGAGACTCAATTTCTAAGTATTTACCCAAGAAAAATAAAAATATATGTCCACAAAATCATGTTCATAACAGTTTTATTGAGAATAAGCCAAAGTTGGAAACAACCTAATAACTAAACACAGGCAGTCCAATAAACAAATCATGGTACATCCCTATAATGGAATATTATCAGCAATAAAAAGGAAGAACTATTAATATATACAACAATATATACAAATCTCAAACACCTTATTTTGAATGAAAGGAGCTAATTAGAAAAGAGAATATTATGCATGATTCCATTTATAGAAAAATCGAGAGAAGACAAGACTAATCTACAGTGATTGAAACCAAGATAGTGATTTTTATACATCCAAGGGAGGAGAGCAGATATTGACAGAAACTGGCATAAAGAAACATTCCAGGATAATGAAAATGTTCTATGTTGATATGGATGACAGACCATTTTACAGTGGTGCATAGATCTGTCAGAACTCACTGAATGTACCCTCAGGAGCTATGCATTTTATTGCATATATGATATACTTATTAAAAACACTGAGATGGGCTGCCATGTTAGATGGTGATTTCCCGCCAACAGAGATCCTCAGAGGCTGCTTGTACCAATTTAGGGAACATTAAAGTTTCACTTGATGCCTAAACAGAGATCATCTTCTGTAACCCTATAAATTCCCTCCCAACTTCGAGTGGGCAGTACGGCATGAAGCCCCAGCAACTCAGAGATGGGTGGTTTAATTGAAGGAGCAAAGGATTTGTATCCAGGCTCTGTCACCAGCATCTGCACAGCTGAACAAGTTATGTAACCCCTAGCCTCATTTTCTCATCTCCAAAATAGAGATTATGATATCTACTTCACAGATGAACTATCCAGATTAAAGAAAATGATGTTTGCAAAGCTCTGCACAGGGTCTGACACTCAGCAAATTATCCTCCGAAAATCTGCCAGAGCACTAGGGCCCACCCAAACTGGTCTATAGTCTGTCACCAAATGCCCGTTCATCACTGGGCCATCTGGTCTCCTATTATAAATAAAAAAACCCTCCTGCCTCCACGGGGCACGTCTACCGGCCTCCTCCTAGGACCCTATAGGTGTGGTAATAAATGTGGTCCCTGGAACCAGATGCAGATTTGGATCCTGGCATCTCCCCATATGAGCCACATGCTCTTCTTGGAAGTTATTCCAACCCTGCCTCAAGTCTCTGACTTTTAAAATGGGAAATACTTTTCAAGATAAATCTGTTCATCACAAAAAAGGGTTTCTTATAAATTTAAAATATTTAAAAGATAATTCTTTAAAAAAAAACATTTTTTTTTTGAGATGGAGTCTCACCCTTGCTGCCCAGGCTAGAGTGCAGTGAAGTTGGCTAACTGCAACCTCTGCCTCCTGGGTTCAAGCAATTCTCTGGCCTCAGTTTCCTGAGTAGCTGGGACTACAAGTGCCCACCACCACACCCAGCTAATTTTTGTATTTTTAGTAGAGACAGGGTTTCACCATGTTGGCCAGGCTGGTCTCGAACTCCTGACCTCAAATGATTTGCCTGCCTCAGTCTCCCAAAGTGCTGGGATTACAGCCACCATGCCCACCCGTAAAAGAGAAGCCTGTGCAAACATATGCACATATACAAGGGAATGTGGGTCCATTTCTCTGGACATGTGTCTATTCCAAAAAAACTGTCATAAACTATCCACATTTTGCACTCCTCCCACCAGTGTCCCACGGTGCCAGCCAGTATTGTCTGCCTAAAAGAATCCTAGGAGGGCGTCATTTGTCTCTGAAGTCATCGACCTTCATCTACCATCACTGGGAAAACTCCCTTGCTCATCATCCTCTGCATTAGGGTTGTTTTTCTGACACAGAAGTGGTCAGAGAAACAGGACACTGGAATGCATTCTTTCATTTAAAAATATTGACCAAGAAATGATCTCAGATGAAATTAACTTCTTCAGTGAAGTTATATCTAATTCCCTCAACCCGGTACAAAGTAATAGTACATTTATTCAACCACAGATTTTCATTGAGTACCTGTTTAGAAAAGAGACAGGATCTGGACCCAGAGTTAAAGGATTTAAATGCCAGCTCTGCCATTACCTGGGAATGAGTGTCAGCAAGTTCCTTCAACTCAAAGTGTCTCAGTTTCCCGAACTATAAGTATAAAACTGGAACAGTAATAGTAACCTACCTCATGGCTTGTTTTGAGGAATGAATTAAAATTTATAACAGTTAAAATTGTCCTTGGCACATAGTAAATGTACAGTAAGTGCTTTCTATGATTATTATTGGGAGCCAGATACTGGGCTAACCATACTGGGGATACAAATGTGATTTGCTCTAAATCTATCCTCAAAAAACTTACAGTCTTGAGGAGCTGCTTATAATCTACAATTGTGTTTTGCTAAGATAGGAAAGATGACTACATAATTTTAGGGGAAAATCTCCCCCTGCAAAAATTAGCCTTCTCTTTCTTGTTTGTTGATGCCTAAAATTCCCCTGTAAGACAGCAACATTACCCAGTAAGAAAGAATTGTGCTTCTGGAGTCAAATGGATGTAAGTTTGGACCCTGGCTCCGCTCCTGATGCACTGGGAAAACGTGGCTGCTTGTATGAAACCTGAAAGCATATGACTGCATAGGGCCGGGTGTGGTGGCTCACACCTATAATCCCAGCACTTTGGGAGGCTCAGTTGGGCAGATAGGCTGAGGCCAGGAGTTTGAGACCAGCCTGGCCAACATAGTGAAACCTCATCTCTACTAAAACATACGAAAATTAGCCAGGTATGGTGGCCCACACCTGTAGTCCCAGCTACTAGGGAGGTTGAGGCAGGAGAATTTCTTGAACCCAGGAGGTGGAGGTTGTAGTGAGCTGAGACAGTGCTACTGCACTCAAGCCTGGGTGACAGGGCAAGACTCCATCTCAAAAAAAAAAGAAGAAGAAGAAGAAAGAAAGAAAAAAGATGAGAATGATGCCTCTAAGGGACTGTGACAATAAATTGATCTACATAGGTTTTAAAATGACTTTCACATGGAATATGCCACAAAAACACTCATTACTGGTCTCCTCCAGAAGTCCCTGCACTTGACTCCTCTCCCTCAGCTATAATGGACTGGTCCGCACTGAAATACATTTCCTCCTGAGAGTCATTTGTACCTCAGTTAGAAAGAAGGATTCACCATGGGGAAGGGGGAACTGTGAAGCCACCTGGGCATGGCAGAGGGGGCCAGGCACAGAGGAGGGAGCACAAAATAACCAATGGTGAAGTGAATAGAGAAATAAAACCTAACTCTACCTGCAGGCTAGTGATGACCCTATTTTTAGCTGATAAATGAGTCACCTGATGTGTGTAATTTGAAACAGGGAACACAAAAGTCCAGACTGAATCTATGATCAGGCACATATAACTTGTACTACAACTTATTCCCAGAATTCTAGACTGTTTGAATTAAGTGCCTCCAGGTCACCTCTCCACACACTTACTCTTATTAAGTTTGGGAACAAGAAGCCTGTGTCATTTGTCCCTCAAGTTACAGGGGAAAAAGATGCTTTGCTTTGGTCTCTGGTTTGACTATGCCAAAGAAGCTTTTCTAACCTGCAGTTAGTCTTCCTCTCCCATTCCACCGGCCCCCCTTCCTTCTTCCCTTGCTTCTTTGCTTCCCCTTGAAAGCGAACCATCAGAGGGGTGGAGTAGTCTCTAATTCAGCCCATTCTTCCCTCATCCCCTTCCCCTCCGACGTCAGCTAGCAGTGAAAGTCACCATCCTCTTGATCCTCCCACTTCAGAGGCAAGGTCTGTCCTGGAACCCCCCGCGGAATGTTGGAGACAAGTGAATCTAACCTTGTCCAATCTCCCTCTTCTTCCCCAAGATAAAAACCTGAGCTCAGAAAAGAGAACTGGAATAATCCTCCTTAATCCTACTTCCCTTGGTGAGCCCCAGCTGGGATGCTGACGCATGGCTCCAAACTTCCCTCCTGCCTGACATCTGGACCCACAAGGGACAGATGGTGGTCTGTGGTCACTGAAGCATCCACAGGTTTGATTTTGGAGATTTTTATCTCTGTTGACTACAGGGGGGACCTGAATCAGTTTATATGGTTAAAATGAAAAAGCCAGATACAAGGATAAAGCAGGACAGGGCCCCATCCATCTAAAAGTAGAAGAGATGGGGACTGCCAGGCAGTACCTGCCAGCACCAGGAAAAGACTGAGAAAAGGACACTTCAGGCACAGCATGTAGGGAGGTGCCTTTTTTAGGTCTGCCCCTGCCTTTGCACAGCCCTGGGAGTGAGTGCCACCCTCACATTTATACCCAGGCCTCTCTCTTGCCTCATGCCTCACTTGCCATGAGTTTACTACTGAGCTCACCTCTGAAATTGGCTCTGCATTTTTTTGTTTGTTTTTTTTGTTTTGTTTTTTTTGTTTTTTTTTTTTTTTTTTTTTGAGACAGAGTCTTGCTCTGTCTCCAGCTGCTAGGCTGTAGCGCAGTGGCACAATCTCGGCTCACTGCAACCTCCGCCTCCCAGGTTCAAGCAATTCTCCTGCCTCAGCCTTCCGAGTAGCTGGGACTACAGGCACATGCCACCACACCCAGCTAATTTTTGTATTTGCAGTAGAGATGGGGTTTCACCATGTTGGCCAGGATGGTCTTGATCTCTTGACCCCATGATCCGCCCGCCTCGGCCTCCCAAAGTGCTGGGATTACAGGCATGAGCCACCGTGCCCAGCCTGGCTCTGCATTTATCACCTACGGCAAGAGATAAACAACTAGGGTATGACTATTGTGAACTGAGAAAACCTATAAAGCCAATTCAGAGATCAGCTTTATCCTAAAATTAAATTCAAGCAGAATTTTTGTGCCAGCGGCTTCATAAAGACTGAAGAACACAGTGAGTTATGTCTTCAATTACAGTTTACAAAGAACCGAGGCACTCCTTCCAAAAGGGGACTCTTGATTTAGCTCTCTATAAGGGCAGAAAGCATAACACTGAATCTTGGGTCAGCAAAAACAAGGGCCTCAGGTATCATGGGATTTAGCTCTGTTTAATTCTCATGCTCAACATTAATTTAAGGTAAACGTGGTAAAGGAAAAAGAAGTGCTTGTTTTGGTGGGGATTAATTTGCTACCACGCACACCTCAGCTGTGTTTTATTCTGAGGCTCTAAATTAACACCTGGATCAACCTGGATAATCTAAATCAGGGACTAGCAAATTTTTTGTGTAAAGGGCTGGATCGTAAATATTTCCGGCTCTGTGAGCTGCACAATCTCTGTTGCAAGTGCTCAGTGCAGCCATTGGAGCAGGAAAACTAGCCACAGACAATACAAAAATAAATGTGCTTGGCTTCACTCCAGTAAAACCCTCCTTCCAAAAATAAGTGATGGACCAGAAATAGCCTGTAGGCCATAGTTTGTGAACCTCTAATGTAGCTGACATTTCGAAACGAGGAAGGAATGTTCAATTTGAGAACAGGTACTTCTACCTTTCACAAGGTAGATATCTGTAAATAGCAACATTTGCAAGTTCCTTCTATTTCCTGCAACATTCACATTAGTACCTAATATCATGCTATTTTTATTGCTCTGGCTTAATTCAGTTATAGTGAAATCATTTCTATTCAAATAGACAATGAACTTCTTAAGGTCAAGGTCTCTGTCCAATTTCTTTGTGCATAATCCATCGTGCCTAGCACAGCAGGGAACTTTGCACTTGCTTGAAACGCTTTCTTCCCTTTCTGAAGGAGACTGATTCACATATCTGCTTTTGACATGCAGGGACTTGGGGATCTATTTAACCTAAGGGGAGAAAGAGTCCCTTTCAAAGGATAGATTGTCATCTCCTTCTCCCTGCCCCCCCGCCAAGTGCATTATGCTTCTAATCAGTCTGGAATAAAGCGATGTCATGGGCATAAACTAATTTCTTCTAACTTGAAACAAGTTAACAAGTCTCATTTGGTAATTCCAAAGTCTTCAGCTCATATGTTTATTTCAACATTTTTCCTACAAATAAATGGCTGTGTGATTTCTGTCTCTTTCTTTGTGTTCATATCCCAATGTCCAGTATAGAGTAGCCTTCACTTAATATGGGTAGAAGGAATGAGGAAATGAATGTAAGATGGGCTTAGCTTGTGTAAGATGAGCTTAGCTCATAAACTCTTTGTTTTGTTAAAGGCCTTTGCCAGCTCCTTTAGGCGGTGACAATATTCTGTTGGGCAAGACTTGTGCTGTAAACCCACTGCCTAGTGAAAGAATCCGTCTCCAATCTCAGCCTGCGTCCTAACCCCAATTTGTCCCTGAGTACAAGGTCACCGATCTGAATTGGAATGCCAAGCTTTGTTAACCTACCAACTCTGTTCGGCTCACCCATGTCTGCACACTACTTGTGAGTGACAGAGGATGGACACTGAAATCTCCATCTGTTCATAGAACCTGTGAAGAGACACAAAACCATCTGCTTGGTGGTCATGTGGCAGCAGACTGTCTCAGAAGTCCCTGCAGCATATGACTTCACTGATGAAGATAGACTACACTTGAGCAGGGATTCTTGATCTCTGCAAAACAGCTCATACAGAACAGGAACAATCTCACAGATGAGAAAAACTCCAGCAAGTTGGTCTCGGACTATGGAAATGTCTGCCACGACATGATTTATGTGAAAATAAATAAAGTGGGTCTACTACTTTATCATTAGCAATAAGTAGATTCTTCCTTCCTGCCACAGACAAACTGAAGATGTAAATGAACACCACACTGGAACTGTTGCTAATGCTGTTTTTCTTCACCCACTGCCTGAGGTGAAGGTTTGCAGATAAAATCAAACCATCATTATTCTGGACTGATAAACCAATTAGAAGATAAAATAGGCCAGCCCTCTCTTCCTTCTTCTTCCATCAAATGTTGTTCTTATAACCATTTCACTGACAACATGAGGGGCCAACAGAAGAATTAAACGGGCATAAATTTCAAACCCAGTGAGCAAAGAGAAACAACCTAGATATATAAAATGAATTAATCAGCAATAAGTCACTGCATCCCTATTACATGTTAAGTTCTTTTCTGGGAGCTGTTAGGGTCAGAAAAGGACTGTAAGACACAGTCCCTGCTTTCAAGAAGTAAAAAGAAATCACCAAAAATAAAAGCAAAACAGCAAATAAATAATCATAATCATTTATGAGAACCAGCTATGAACGATGGATAGTTTTAGAGTGCTGAGAGCATAGCCCACATGGCAGAAGTGCATAAATAATGTGAAACTTTACATGGGCTGACAATTTAAACTTCATTTCATGATCATTCTTCTACCAGAACCACTGAGAAAGATAAAGAAAACAGTAATAACAAAAGAACTTCAGATTTCTGGTGGTTCTAAGTAGGTTCTAGGGTTTCAGGAGTGTTCCAGCACACTATGTTACCTTAGACAAGTCATGCTCCCTCTCTGTGATTAGGTTTCTCATCAAAAGGAAGGAAAAAAGGAAGGAAGGGAGGGAGTGTTGGTAATAGATAAGCCGTAATATCCCTTTCAGATCAAATTTCTGTAAGTACAATGTGGCTCCCTGCTTCTGGAGGTCACTCATCAACAAAGAAATATAAGTTTAAAAATAGCCAAAGTGGGAAAAATAATCATTCTCATAAATCTGCAGTTTCTATAGCTACTTTGCTACCATAAGCAAATGCGAGCGTACACAGAAGACTCTCTCCCTCCTGTAAACTTCCTCTGCCTGCCACAGACTCTGGTCTCCCAGCTGGGCCAGATGCATTTGAATGCTGGAGCACTTGGCTGATTAAGATACCTAATTTCTGAACGATCCCATTCACACCAGGAGGACTGTGTTTGGAGCAAGATGTTACATCTCGGTGCACTCACCCTGCAGAATGATTTCTTTTTATAAATGCTAATGGCAACTCACTAATTAAGAGAGACGTTACACTGTTCAGGAAAATCATTGAGTCAGGAAATCTTCTAATTTTCTCCAGCATATTTCATGAATCAAAACTGTGATCTGAAGCAGTTTTTTCATGCCCTAGAGGGCAGAATAAGAGCTGAATACCACAGCTTCTCATCATAAGTCTGGTATGGAAATGGACTTCCAGTTTAAAAGGGGGTCAAATGTCCATTATGGGAGAATTAGCAGAGTATTGTGGTTAAGGACACAGGCTTGAAGACAGGCCTGGGGTAACTTATTTTTGCCTATTGTTCAGGACAGAGGGTCCCAGACTGTCTTTTTCATCTTGTCACCTCAGCATTTTGGACAGCAGGGGACATACAGCAGGTGCTAAATAAATGTGTTGTGAAATTTAAGTCCTGGTTCTACCATGCATAAGCTATGTCCTAGCATACCTTCCATAACCTCTTGGAGACTCTGTTTTTGTGGTTTTTGTTTGTGTGTGTGTATGTGTGTGCACTTGTGTATATATTGTTGCTGTTGTCATTATTTTTTAAAATGGGATGTCTCAGTTGGGATTCCTCTGCAGCAGAACCTGAGAAAAGGATCTGATTACAAATATTTTACTTGGGAAGTGATCACAGGAAACACCAGTAAGGGAACAGGGTAATAACAGGGAGATGGGAAAGCATCTACACAGAGTTTGTTATCAAGCACTTATCACCGTAGACAACTAAAGGAAAATCTCACTAGGCTACTCTGGCAGCCAGGGTCTACACATGGCTTTATGTGTAAAAGAAGAGCCTTCCCACCGAGGGTTGAGGGAGCTGGAGTATTGATCCATCACCTCCTGTTGGTCATTGGTTCACGAGGCATTAACTCCCTAGCACTTAAGACCTGTAGGCAGGCCCACAAGCAAGTTTCAGTGACTGGAGAAAGTCCTCCAGCGAAGAAATGCAGATGCTGGCAATTCAAAATCTAGCCACCTGCTCTATAGGTAAGGGCAAGGGGGTCTGGGTTGGAAGAAGAGGCACCAACAGGGCCAGCCTCCTAGGAATAATAAAGCCTACATCTTAGGCTGATGTGAGGCTTAAGTGAAGTGGCGGATGGAAAGAACTGATTATGACCCTACACACTGTACCTCCATCCACTGAGGGCTTCCTGCTCTCACGAGAACATGGAAAGCATGGAGCTCCCCCACTAAGGCCTCTGGAGCCGTGCATCAGGTAGAATACAGTCTCAAGAGTGTCTCAAAACCTTTCAGGTCCAGAAAAATGGTACTTCCTAGCCTTGGAAACTGGTGATGTACACCAGCATAAGAAAGGCTTTGAGGATTCTTACAGTTGAGAAACTCTTTAATTAAATAAGGATTTCCAAAAGTTACTTGAACACAGAGTTCTCTTTCCAAATAATGCATACCAACTTGCAGTATAATCCTACATTCCATGAAGCACATTTTGGGAAAAGGAGGCCTGAGACTGGTGAATTTTACCCAAAAAGGCATTCCATAAATTGCAGCTCACCCCCAAAACTCTGCTGACATGTATGTTTCCTCAACTATACCCAAATCTTCTGATTTTTATCTCCCTTTATTCTTTTTGTTTTTGTTTTTTGAGAAAAGGTCTGGCTGTATTGCCGAGGCTGGAATGCAGTGGCGCCATCTCAGCTCACTGCAACCTCAGCCTCCTGGGCTCAAAGGATCTTTCTGCCTCAGCTTCCTGAGTAGCTGAGACTACAGGCATGCACCACTACCTCCAGCTAATTTTTGTATTTTTTTTCTAGAGATGGGTTTCACCATGTTGCCCAAGCTGGTCTTGGACTCGCCACTATGTTGCCTAGGCTGGTCTCGAACTCACAAGCTCAAGCACCTCGGCCTTCCAAAGTGCTAGATTATAAGCATGAGCCACCAGTCCAGCCTTACCTCCTTTTTTGATGAACCCAAACCCATTCTGATGATTCTTTTATTCTTCATTTCTCAGGTTCATACTGGTTTTCACATGTGATTTGAAATTATTTATGGAACCTGCATGAGCAGCTTACATCTCCAGAGAAGGAGCTTACAGGTATTTGCAATCTACCTGATGTTGCTGAGTGCTCACCAAGTCCTGCTTCTCTCAGAGGCGGCATTACCTAATGGGCGGGAGCCTCCAGGCCCGGCTCTGTCACTTATTAACTTTCCCAACGTAATTTGTAAAATGAGAAAATGTCTCTTGTTCACAGGTGATATGCTTGGGCTCTGTGTCCCCATCCAAAATCTCATCTTGTATTGTAATTTCCATCATCTCCACATGTCAACTGGGGCCAGGTAGAGGTAATTGGATCATGGGGGCAGTTTTCCTCGTGCTGTTCTCGTGATAGTGAGTACATTTCAAGAGAGCTCTGGGTTTATAAGCATCTGGCATTCCCCTGCTGGCACTCACTCTTTCCCGCCGCCCTGTGAAGAAGGTGCCTTCTTCTCCTTTGCCTTCCACCATGATTGTAAGTTTCCTGAGGCCTCCTCAGTCATGCAGAACTGTGAGTCAATTAAAGCTCTTTCCTTTATAAATTACCCCGTCAAGCATTTCTTCATAGCAGTGTGAGAATGGACTAATACCACAGATTACTACAGAGACTGCATGAATTACAGTCCAAAACATTCAGCACCATGCATCCACCAACTGATGCTCAGTGAATGTCACCTGCCTTTCAAATCTCCTCCTCTAGCCACCCCAGTCCTGATTCCAATTCTTAATTCCTTAGATAATTGTCATGTAAAAAGAAAATGAAATGATGAAAGGGAAAGACTGTGCCTGAATAATTCAGGCCACTTAGTTAGTATCTATATCTGTTTAGATAGCTGTGTAGCTACCTCTCTACAGATAGGTTCCTTAATAGGCAATGTCCATCTATATCTATACAGAGTGATACAGATATATATAGACAGAGATATTTCATGCAATAAATATTTATTGGGTGCCTACTGGTGCCAGGCATTGCTCTGTGCTGGAAGACAACACTGATTAAGACAGACGTGATCCCAGCCCACAAGCAGGTTGCAGCCTAGCAGTGCAGACAGGCCACATCAAGAAACAACTAAACAACTAAGCAAACAAATAAATAATTACAAATTGCTACAAACAAATGCTTGTGTAAATTGCTAGAAAGCACACAAACTCCAGTGAGGGACACTTTAGACTGTGTGGCTACTACAGATCTTTCTAATGAGGTGGTAGATCAGTGGAGAGCTGGAGGGTGAGAATGGACCATCCAGGGGATGCAGGGACAAGTGCCATCCAATGGAGTGGGTTGCTGCCTGCCATTGCTGAGGCAGGGAGAAGAATCCTAGGGGGTGCAGGAGAAAGCAGAAGCCCTAAAGCCACAGCAGGCTTTATGAGCCATAGGAGGTCTTGGTTTCCATCTAAGAAGAAGAAAAATGTTTAAAGACGTGGATCACACAAGCAGATTGAAAAGGAGTTGACGTTTTAAGAGATCCCTGAAAACAACTAAAGAAAGGAGATGAGTGTGAGATTCTCAGAGAATTCTTTCCTGCCTGCTATTGATCTCCAAAAAGTGTGATTCTATAACAAGAGCACATAATGATAGTGAGTCAGATATCTCTCTAATCATTTTTAAATCATTCATGTTATTCCCACAACACCTTTCGTGCTGTGGCCATGGTTGTCCCCATTTTACAGATGTGGCAGTTGAGGCACAGAGAGCTTAAACAGCTTGCCCAAACTGCTCCAGTGATGAGATGATGGAGCCGGAGTTGAAAGGCAGTGGAACTCCAGATGTGTGCCCACCCTGCCCTGTTCTGCCTCCCCTGAAGCATGCTGAATCATGGCTCCGGTTGCCTCTCCCATGCTGCCCCCTAGATTTGATTCCCTGTATGCCTGAACCTCAACCCAAATGTCTTTCTTCTCAGTCTCGTGGAGATGGTTCCTCCACCATTGTGATCTGAACTAAAACAGTAAGAAGATGCTATGCAAAAAAAAAAAAAAAAAAAAACTGAGTGAGCACTGAACACTTTAAAATGCGATACTTAGCTAAGACTACATAGAATTGAAACCTATAGTCCCAGAAGAGAATGTCACAAAACCCTGACAAAGTGGAACAATAACATTACTAAGAAGTGAGGGGAAAGAATGGGGGAGAAAATGTAAATGTTATCATGCTCTCTTCTTTCACAGAAAATTCATCTGTTTTGCACCAAATTAAAAAAGTGAAATGAAAACATGACTTTACCGTCACCTTTTTTTCCTAATCGCTTTCTGATAATCATATCAGCATGTCATAGGATCTAAAAGTTACAAAGTTTAGCAATTCCTTCCATTTTTCTACATTCAAGTGAAATCACCTTTGCAAAATTATGACAGTAAGAGAGACCTGACAGCGCTGACTCCATCTTGCTTCCAACTTCCAAGCTGTCCTTAGTCATTCCTGGGCATAGGCCAAGCTAACTTGGGGAGTAATTTAGTTTACAGTTTAACCTTTAAGCAAGGATAGTAATAGCCCTTCCCCAAACTAAACTGCCTTTATAAAACTAATGAAAGGCCGTAAGGTTAGGGTTACAAGAGGGGCCTGACTTCTGCTGAGGCATAAGCATAGTTAAACAATAACCAGCCATTGTTCTGGATGTCACAGATTTGTAACTTTCCCCAGTTACTCCTGTAAATGACATCACTACTGCAGAACTTAAGACTGACCTTGGGAGATGTTTTTTTAGACATCTGGCATTTTTGGCGAGTGACTGACCCAGCCTGGACTCAGCCTGTCTGTGGTTCCCACTCAGAGGACTCAACACAGAAGGACCCCAGACCCTTGTCGTTTTACCTTCAAGCAATCAACATTCTCTGTTCCCTAGTCCCCTACCCACCAAACTATCCTTCAAAACTCTAACCTCCTAGCCTATGGGGAGACTGATTTGAATGATAAACCTAGTCCTCCTACATGGCCAGACTCTCAGTAATTAAACTCTTTCTTCACTGAAATACTGCCATCTCACTGAATCAGTTTTGTCTGTGCAGCTAACAGGGAAATCCCACTGGGTAAATACACAAATAAGCTTAAATTTAACAGTTTTATTTTTTTTAAGCATGTCTAATACAAATTCATTTTCTATAAATTTCTGTTCGTCCAACTTACCTACTGCACAGAAAGATATCTAAAATGATTTTTATCCAATGTGATCAAATGCTTTATGTTGCTTTGATTTGTTGGACACATTCTCCTTGCTATTTTCTATGTTGCTTCCATTTCTCTTAAGTGAGTATGTTGAGTTTTTAAATAATAAAATAATTATTTTAAAAATATATAATGAAGATGTCCAGACTTGCTTTACTCGATCCTATGAAATAAAAGCCTTTTCATGTTGGGACAGAATAAGAGCACTCTTATCTTGGGGGTTTTGGAAGCATTTCTATGGTTTCTGAGATGCAATGGTTCGGCCAGAAAATAAGCCCCTCATCCTGCCGTCATCAAGGTGAGCCCTACAGCAGCCATCAAAGTCTAGGAGGCCTGAGCACGAGGCTGCAGTGTCTCCAAGCTCCATTGCCTTTAATGGGAACAGCGTCCTGGCACCCTCACCAGGATCATAGCAGTCAGCTCTGTCCTCTGATCAACTGCACCACAAACGCCCTGACAAGGTCCTTCTCCTCCTTACCGATGAGCTGTCTCCTTTCCCATAGCTTCTGGTGCCCCATGGATAGGGGACAGGCAGGGAATGAGCAAAGAATTAAGAATCAGATCCAGAGAAGCACGCGGTCCTATCAAAGGAGTGTAAATAGCTCCTACACAATGAGGTGATCAGATCTCTGCAAGGCTCACGGAAACTAATCAGCAATAATTGGAAAGACAGGAAAAAAAACTGAACAAAAGAAAACACTTTAGGGAGAAGGAAGTCTGAGGCAGGTCATCATCCTCAAGAATCTTCTTTGAGGCGAAAGAGCTGTATGCCATTAGGAGAAAATGAAACAGGCAGAGCAAGAGAAAAATAATGACCTAGTCATTGGTTCAGGATTAAAAGATATAATAGACCCTTTGATCCTCACAGTAACTCCCTTAGGTAGTGAAGGCAAGGGCTCATCTCCTTATCATAGGCAAGGGTGATAGGATCCATAGCTTGTTGCTCAAGGTCAAGTAGACTGGTGCAGGTGCAGCCTGGACCACAAGGAGGTCTCTGGACCTGATCACTCCTCCATGGGGGTAACCTCTCTCTCCCCTTCCCCCTTCTCATGGAAGTAAGTGTTGTATGAATCTGATACTCCCTGTAGTTCCCCTCCACGAGTCCTAATTTGCTCCCAGCTCCTTTCCTCTCTAGCTCCATAACTGGGGTCAAAGCCAAGCTAACTTGAGAAGATGGGTAGAAATCTCATTTTTGGCTTACTTAGTTGTCCTGAGACCCTCTGGTTTCCTAGGGAAAAAAGGGTTTCATGGAAGAGGCTAAGTTTTGTGCTCAGGTTTAAGGTATGAGTCAAGGTCAAGCTTTGGTAGTTGCCCTGGTTTTATTTCAAGGGAAGAAGGAGTTCAAGGTGACAGCTCTCTTTGGGGGAGGAAGGAAGGGAGGACTGTGTGTTGTGGATATGGTAGCCTGGCCAGCCAATGCATAAGTGTAATAAATAATTCTCCTACTCTCACCCCACACTGCAAGAACTGTGGTAATAACCTTGACCAACAGTGCACGCTTCCTCCTAATAACACAGCTTTAGACTAAAGACATTATACGTTAAAAATAACAGCACTTTATAAACTTTGTGTTGTGTGCGTTTTTTTCCCATTCTTTTCCAAAGCAACTGGCTTGGTACATAAATTACACTGTGTGCTGGAGAATATATGACACGGCTGTGAATTACAAGGTCATAATTTTACCAGCAATTTTAGATGCTGCCATAAACCTTCCAAGGTCTGAGAGCGCTCTAATACATTTTGATTTTTTTCCTAAGCCCCCAGAATGGAATTCTAGGCCAGCTCTGAAGAGATGCTTCATTTCTTGCTTTTGTTTTAGGAAAATAATAGCCCAGTAACATCATCGGCTCCTTTCTTTCTTTTCTTCCACACAGTATCATTGCCTTTTCTCTTCCTTATTAAATTACTAGGCATCTATCTTAGCTAGATGTTCCCTCAGTCTTCTTACGAGAAAGATGGCCTTAGTTTAAGGCTTTGAGTAAGAAAAGTTCCCAGAGCCACACCATTTTGACCCAGGGGTTGCCTAAGGACATGAACAAATGACCTTGGACCAGGTGGTTCTGTTCAGCCTGAGGTGGAAATGTTTTCCCTAATATTCTGTCCTTACCTTTTTCCCCACTTCAACTTAAGTTACACCTACATCCTTGCTTTTCCCCTGATTTTCGGGCCTCTGTTCATCTGTAAACACTTGCTCTCAGTTTGACCTGAGTATTTCCCCATTCTCTAGCTAGCAAACATCTACTTCAGACTCCAGGAACCAGTCAAAACACCACCTCCTTTTGGAAAGCCTTCCCTGGGACACTTCAGGCTGTCTCTTTTCTGACTGTTCCTCTAGCACTGCCCCGCCATACTCGGTGTAATGCACTGGAATTCTTTAATTCCTTCCTTCTCCCCCCATGAATGAGCTCACCAGGCCCTGTCCCTTTTCTTTTGCTCATTCATTCATTCATGTCTGAATTCACAAAACATTCACTGAGGGTTTCCTTTAGTAACTTCACTATGACTTGACACAGTGCCTGGAACGTGGTAATGTGAATGTCTGTTGAACGAAACAAAATGAGCTAAAAAGAAGGAACGGGTGGATGGAGGTGGATGAATTCCACCTACTGTGCATCTGCAGGACAGGGTCAAAGAGAAGGTCCCTAACAGGGTAACAGGGAAGGCTCTCCTCCAGTTCCCCTGCTCTTCTCCAAGGGTGTCAATGAGGTAAGTCCTGCCCCAGAGTAAATCCACTCCACTTACTATAATCACCCACTGATGATCCCTCAGCTGCCTCCCTGTACAATCACCCTGAAATATTCACACCAGTCAACCTCCTGGCTCCCCAGTACAAGATGCAGATTCCTCCCCCTGCTCACCTTTTTCTCTTGTCTGGAATGCTCTTGGACCTCCACTCCGTTTAGTCAAGGCTTTTCCATGTCCTAAGGCTCGATTCAAGTCTAGCTCCCCCAGCAAGTCCCCATGGCCACAGGCACATGTGCCTGCTTGTGACTTACAGCATACACTACATGTGGCTCCCAAGGAGATCAGAGCTCACCCCGTCTGAATGCAGGCCTAAACTAATTGGCGTGCACTGAGAGAGCAGGGGCAGGCCATAGCTCCCACTGCCTGCGGGAATGTGACTGGTTAAAAGACCTCTAAGTCTAGCCCCAGCTATGCTATTTACTACTTCTGTGACACAGCAGACCTCTTGGCACATCCTTGCCCGTATCTGCCAGTTCAGAGATAATGATAATATGCATCTCACAGAGTTTATCAAATACAGCAACACAAAAGGTTTTCACATAGTTGAGCAACCGTGGAAATGTCGTGTCTTATAAATGCACATAAGTAAACTCAGGCAGCCCTGATAGGGCCTGATTTTGTTAGTCACTGAGGCTACTCCTTCCATATGTTACATTCCCTTAGCACTTAGCTTCCTTTCAAATTAGAAATTGAATTGATTCATGCAGGTGACTCAACAACTCATAATTTAGATCTGCTTTCACTCTCACCATGAAATACACACAGGCAGCTGACACCATGCTCTTGACTTATGAGCCCATTTTTCTAAAAGGCTCAGTCCCTCCAGAGCTCTTTCATCCACTCCATATGGTCAGCCACAGACTTGGTTTGAACTGCCTGTTGATGGAAACACTGTCTGTCAGATCCACGGTCCTTGCCCATGTGACAGTCTTCAGACAGAAGTGGGATAAAGAAATAAATAACAGCTGTTAATTACTGACACTTGTACTCATTCATTCGGGTCAAGGTGAACAGAGCAGGTAGATAGGATTCTTCAAACGGACTCACCGGTATATCCTAGTGAGTTTTGTTTAAGAAATGGGGTCTCTGTGTTTGTCACCCAGGTTGGAGTATAGTGGCATGATTAAGGCTCATGGCAGTCTGAATCTCTTGGTCCCAAGCAATCCTCCTGCCTCAGCTTCCCAAGTAGTTAGGACTACAGGCATGAGCCACCACACCCAACTACTTTTTTTTTTGTAGGGACAGGGTCTTACTATGTTGCCCAGGCTGGTCTTAAATCCCTGGGCTCAAGTAATCTTCCTGCCCTGGTCTCCCAAACTGCTAGGATTACAGGTGTGAGCCACCATGCCTGACTGAGTGTTAATATTAGTTACTGCATTGCACCAGCCAGATATCTGATCTGAGAAAATTCAGGCACACTAGATTCCATCATTCAATTGCTGTCCTACTAAGTGGAATTCAGTTATGAGTGTGTTTAGATACATGCATGTATCATGTAATCAATGCATGGATAACATGTGAATTCTATCCAAAGCAGTAAGTGCTTTTGCATACATTTAAATGCATATCTTCTCACATTTACTCTTCTATAGGATTATTTAACTGCTTATTCATCTTTTGTTAGAGTCACTTATCAAAGACTTTGAACTCTCATTGTAGATCTTTAAGGTATTTGGAATTCCCATATCCATAACTAGACTAACCTACTCTAGGCTGAAATTGTGTATTACATTTCACCGTACACACGCACAACAAGCACACTGCTATGATCAAGACATATCTATTGAATCATTTATTAATCCCAGATTACATCCCCCAATCCTGTTCTTTCCTCCTTTGCCTTTTTCTTTCCAGATATCAAGAAGTACACTGATTTGAGTTAAACAGTTATTACTTTGAGTTCAGTTAAAGGGACGCAAAATTGGCACTCTCGGTGGCCCCATTCCAAGCATCTTTTTATGTAAAAAGAACTGTAATCTTATGAGCAAGGAACTGTAAAACTGACTGCAGCTAAGGGAATTATTCCCCCATGCAGATAATGCTGTGGACCAAACAGTTCTAATAAGCAAACAAAATCTCTCCAACAATTAAGTTCTTGTTTAAGGCCATTTGCCCTCGAATTCCCAGAAGGATTCTGGAGGATTACAAATTTGTTGGGGATGGAGGAAGACACTACTAGCTGGAGTTTAATAGATGATTGGGTTGAGACAGGCCAGAAACAGTCAAACACGAAAAGTATGATGCAAAACCTTCTAGGGTTCTAATCTCACCTTATTTCTATTTTCATTAGTATTTTCCTGGGCAACTTTCCATCTTCAGGAAATAAAAAAAAAAGATGGTTTTTTGTTGTTGTTGTTCTCTGACTACAATCCAGATATGACATATTTCCCTTTAGTGTTCATCAAGATAAAGACTTGGAAGACCCACGCCAAATGGAAGGAGCTAGAAATTTTTTTTAATCTTTCTTTCTGATCTTTAAGAACATTATCTGAAAACCCACTGGTACTCTCCAATGGGTAAAGAATGAGATAGAAGTAGCAGAAAGTGCTTAAGCATTAGACAGGCAAATTAACTTTAAGAGATAGTGGGAGAATCATTCCCTTTCCATTGATTTTCCATTCTGTAAATATAAAATGCTGGAAGGATGCTTGTGACATTTGGAAAGTTTTATGTAGAAATCTCCTATTAATTTTAGAGCACGTAGCATACACAATTAAACAGACTGTGGGGTTCATATTTCCTACACAGTTGTGACTCATCCTTGGAAAATCTGACCCATCAAGGATAATGATTTCATCTTGATATTGGTGTGACTAACCATATTTCTGTTTGTACGTCCAGTGCCTGGTACAGAGCCTGACATAGAGCAAGTGAATGCTAGAGCATATGGATAAATGAATCAATTAAAAACCTCATAAAACCTTTACCCTATTCATCTTCCTCCTATAACAGGGGTTGGTAAACTATAGCCTGTGAGAAATTTCTGGCCCACCACCAGTATCTTGCACAGGACACCAGCAAAAATGCTTTTCCCCAATATTTTAAAATAGCTGAAAAACATTAGAATATTTTATGGAATGTGAAAATTGTATGAAATTCAAATTTCAGTGTCCTGAATACCGTTTTACTGGGATACAGCCATGTCCACTCTTTTACATATTGCCTATGGTTGATTTCATGCCACAGAGGCAGAGTTGAATGGTGGTGGCGATTGTACAGCTTCTGAAGCCAAAAACATTGATTATCAGGCCCTTTACAGAAGAATTTTGCTGACCTTTCTTCTATACAATAGAACTTGGGTACCCTTATCATTTGTCATTCATTCCATTGTTCACTCAGTGGCTATTTACTGAGTATCTTCCATGTGTGCAGTGTTCTGTCCAGTTCTGGGAATAAAACAAAGAGCTGTGAAAGATCCCTGCCTTGATGGAACTCACAGTCTGGGTCTGGAGCCGCAGAAAGAGACTCATCAAGTAGTCTTCCAAGCACCTTTGCAATCGCAACAGTGATGAGAGCTAAGAAATGCTACATGGGGTAAGCTTCCATGATGCGCTGATGGTTAGCTAATTACTAAAGACTGTCAAATCAGGACCCAAAATATCTAGTGCTAAGGTGGATATCTTTGCTCCTTCCTTTTCCTGCCTTGAGACACTCTTCATTCTCAGTGGGTTTTCCTTTTTAGAATGACCTGTGACATATGTCTTCTCCTCATGTGACACTTCCTCTTTCTAACCCCAGCAGCACCTAGAACAAAGCCTGACACACAGGAGACAATCAGGGCATCACTGTTGAACAAATAAATTAATTAATTCATTAGGAGAAGAAATGTGAGCAAACTCCTGGGCATCCTCAGGCCCCAGTTTTCTCATTAGTAGAATAAGAAGGGTATGATATACTCAAGCCCTCCCAGCTCAGCATTCTGCAATTTGTCATGTCCTGAGAGCTGGCCCCATCTGGCTTTCTGATTCACTCCTCTCTGTGGACATAAGGCAGACTCCCTCTGACTCAGCAGCCTGATGGATCTTCCCCTGAGTGACACATGAACTCTGCCCAAGGCGAGGCAGCCCACCCCAATCCATCCCACAGATCACTGCTGACAACGAATGGGAATACACCTGGGGGTTTTAGCCAAGGTCTGCTCAAGGTCTTTGGCATAAAGGGTGGCCAGGTTGAACACACAGCAGCAAGAAGAGAGATGACACTGACTTCATACATCGGCCATAAATTAGAGCTAAGAATCAGGAAGATTCTCCTTCCGTGCACATTTCTAAATGGCAGTTTCAAGGTGAGTGGCTATTTTAAAACACACACACAAACTCATAACTCACCCTCTTTGTTCCCCACCCTCCCACATGTCATTGATTTTTTTTTTAAGATCCTGAAATATGATCTTTAAGGAAAAAAACAAACAAACAAACAAAAAAAACAAACCTGACTCCAGGATCACTTCCTAGCTCTTCCTCCTCCAGAAGCCACCATTTATCTTTGCTATCTAGACCCCAGGGAAGTGTCTTTGACGAAAGCACATTTGCACTCATGGATCATTTGGTTTACTTGCCCTGTTCACTGACTGGCTGTACAGCACCCAAAACCAGGTGATGGAGGCGCTCCTTCACCAGCCGCAGCTACTGTGTCAGGATCCCTCTTAGTCCAGAGGTGACAGAACCAACCCTAGGAAATCCTGAACTTTCCATATGGCAATAGGGGATCCAGAGCTGTGTTTCTCCTTGTATTAGGGATTTTCCCCCCTCTTTCAGTTTCTTTTTTTCCCCCATCTAAAATATGTTTTTTCCATTTTGCTGAGATGAAGACCAGCCAGAGAGTCAAAGGAAATGACAGACATGCCATAATAGAAAGAAAAAATAAAGACTTTCTGAAGAATGAGTTGATACATGCCATGAAAACTCAGGATAAAAATATTCACTACTTTTTTGGCCACTTGTCATATTGTGCTGCCTCTGCTCTGCAGCTGAAAGATCTCATATGTAAAGTTCTATTATCTTCCACAGAAATGACCTTTGGGACCCACCCAATGGTAGTCAGTGGTAATATTATACTAACTTGGCCCTCAAGAGGAAAGAATAAAATAATAACACTTAGGACAGGCACGGTGGCTCACGCCTATAATCCCAGCACTTTGGGAGGCCGAGGTGAGCAGATCACAAGGTCAGGAGTTTGAGACCAGCCTGGCCAACATAATGAAAACCTGTCTCTACTAAAATACAAAAAAAAAAAAAAAAAAAAAAAACAAATTAGCCAGGCATGGTGATGAATGCGCATAATCCCAGCTACTCCAGAGGCTGAGGCAGGAGAATCCTTTGAACCCGGGAGGCGGAGTTTGCAGAGAGCCAAGATCGTGTTACTGCACTCCAGTCTAGGCAACAGGGCGAGACCCCGTATCAAAAAAAAAAAAAAAAAAAAAGGAAAAAGAAAAAAGAAACAGTAACACTTAAAGTATGAATGCAGAGAAGTCCTCACTTAAACACTGTACTTCTGGTTCATAAATCAGTTCTGATATATTAAAGTACACATATGATAACTAGACTCAAGTTTATTAATAAATTTTCTATTTCATTTTAGGTTTGAGAAACATACCTATTCAGAATTCATGCATTTGTTCCTTTTTTGAAACTGATAATTTGACAGACAAAAAGTAAAGTGACAGATCATTCAATATTTATCTTAAATTCAAAACCAGTTCAGTCAAAAGACTGAAAGAAAATATTCTACAGAGATAAAATGACGGCGCAAACAATTGAAGACAGTCCTTTATTTGAGTGAAAACAGGTAATGTCCATATTCTGGAGTCACGCTGAATTTCTCCTCTTAACCCACCCTGCAAGTCCAGTTAGATTGGTTTTTATGGGGAGTTGTTTTCTGTTTATACTTAGCCTGAACACATATACCTACTTTTCAAACTCGTAGCTATTCACTTGACATTTGTCTTTTTCAGGCTTCACCAAATAGCCTTTGGTCCCTTTGGGAGTCTTACAAGAGTTATTTTCTGAAAGTTAAAAACTTAGGCCCTTATTTCAGCAGAGGTTTAACTAAACTAGGCTTCAAAGAGAATTCTGAAGGCGACAGCCACTATAATGTCCATTCCTCTTTCTTTCACTAGGTGGCAGCACGTCACAACACATTTTTCAGAACAGTCATGGGGAAAATGCGGTTGAGCTGAAGCGAGGTTGGGGAGAGCCTCTGCGGTCTATGGGAGGAAGATCCATCAGGGCTGTCAGTGCATGGAAAAGCTGGGGACATTTGTGTTTCCTATAGGTACCCTTGTGTTCTCGGTGGAGCTGGGGCCCCTCGTCTACCAGACCAGAAGTACTTGTACTAATGGAGGGAGGCTATTTATTGCTTAAAATAAATACAAACAAACAAGAAAATGGAAATAAGAAGTCCTCTGACCATGCGCACTTTGCTCCAGACCCCAAAACGTGAGAAAGCATTTCTGACCCAGTTTGTAAATTCGAGTTACAGTGTTTCAGTTTTGCTAAAATATTCACCTACCACAGGAAGAATTTTTGTTTGTTTATCTGATGCAACCTGCTTGGTATTACAGGCAGATGCTAAGTTACAGGCTCTGCAATGGCTACTGGACAATTGATGTGGTAAGAAGGGGAGCAGCCTAAGAAGATCATTTCCCACAGAGAAACATCAGAGTTTCCCGTCTCAAGCAGAGAAATAATAATACTGCAACACATATTAGTTTGCAAAGGGCAAGTCACTGTGGCCAAAAGTTATTAATTCGGAAAAGGGGCAGGTAAGGAGGAAGAAAGAGAGGAAGAGGAGGGGAGGGACATGGAGGGGGGAAAGAAAAGGAGGGACGGGAGAGAGAGAAGGAGGAGGAGGAAGAAGAAAAGGAGGGGAGGAGGAGTTTTAACTGAATACTTTATTTTTGCCCTAATGTGGGAAAGATGAAGGGGTGCAGGAGGTAACGGCTAGTGGACATTGAGAAGCTGTCAACACAGCAAGACTCTGACAAATGTTAATCAGGGTTAAATTTTAAAAAGTTTCTCTTTTAAAAATTAATACATACTAGATGGACATATTTTTATTGTCCTTATAGTAATTTGATATGTCCATATTGTCAAACCAGGGTAACTGGGACATCCATCACCTTAAATATTTATCTTTTCTACATTCTAGGAACATTGACATTATTCTATTGCAGCTACTTTGAAATGTACAGTTGATGAATGTTAACTTGTCACCCTGATGTTCACTGGTTACCTACCGATCTATCAAATACCAGGTAGTATTTATTCTAAGTGTATTTTTATTCCCACTCATCAACCTCTATTCATCTTCCCCTCCCTCCTACCCTTCCTGGCCTCTGCCCCTCCCTCCTACCCTTCCTGGCCTCTGATAGCCACCCATCTGTTAGGATCACAGCAAGGCAAACCCAAAGACCCCCCTCCCTATTCTCCCCTGCTAAGCCAAGCTCATAACAAAAACAGCCTGAAGCCTTGTAAACAGGACACCTAGGTTCCAGGATGTGGTCGCACCCTGCTCTCAAACCCAGGATGTTGACCCAATTAAGCAGAGTGTCAGCCCCTGAGAACCAAGATGTGGGTTTTATTAGAATAGCACCCAGCTACCTGCAAACCCCCTATATAACCCCCATAGTCTGTAAGCCAGCCTGCTGCCTTCACTGCCTATGGTGAGGCAGTCAGCCTGGCAGGTTGAAATAAACTTGCTAAACCTGACCTTGGGTCTGCCTCTCCATCCTTTCAGTCAACCTTACACAATCTACTTTCTATTTTCAAGAGATCTACCTTTTTTTTTTTTTTTTTTTTTTTTTTTTTTTTTTTTTTTAGCTCCCACATGTAATGAGAACATGCAATATTTGTCTTTCTGTGCTTGGCTTATTTCCCTTAACACAATGACCTCCAGTTCCAATCCACGGTGCTGCAAATGACAGGGTTTCATTATTTTTCATGGAACAGCCTTCCTCTGAAGAAGACATTCACTCTACTGCTAGAGACAGCCTCCACCTGGCCTGCTTCACCCATTTGTTATCTTCTTGTCCCTGTAAGCATTTGTGTTTGCAATCTGGGGTTTATAGATTTATCTTTCCTACAGTAGGGCTAAAATATCTTCTTCAGTCTAAACTCCAAGCCCAGCACAACAGCTGGCACATTACACTTGTTTTAAGGTTTGCTGAGTGAATGATGATAATGATGAAGAGATAATAGTGAAACTGGCAACAGTTATGGAGTTTCTTAACCAGGCCAGAGACTAGGGCAAGACAGCGGTACATCCAGAGGACAAAACTGAAAGGTGCCCTCACTTTCTTTTCTTTTTCCATTTTGAGGCAGGGGCTCACTCCGTCCCCAGGCTGGAGTGCAGTGGCATGATCTTGGCTCACTGCCGCCTCAACCTCCTCGAGTAATCCTCCCACCTCAGCCCCCAAATAGCTGGAACTACAAGCACCCACCACCATGTCTTGCTAAATTTTGTATATTTTGCAGACATAGGTCTCGCCGGGTTGCCCAGGCTGATCTCAAACTCCAGGACTCAAGCGATCCTCCCACCTTGGCTTCCCAAAATACGGGGATTACAGGTGTGAGCTGCTGCGCCCAGCCGAGGCCCTCGCTTTCAGGGTCACTTACTTCATCTTGGTCCTGGCCTGTTTATAATATAGGCCAGTTTTGTTCACATGGCTTATTGATAGAACTTTCAAACACTTCTCTCTCTCATCACATGTATGGACTACTACTAAACAGTCAGTATATAGTAATAATTAAAAGCTCAGGTGCTGAGTTACGAAAACTTGAGCTCAAATTCTTGCTGTATCACTTCCTGAAGTTATATCACTAACAAGACAGGTCACCTCTGCAAGTTCCAGGTTCTTTTACCTGTGTGTTAGGATTAAATGAGATACGCCGACACAGAGCTTTGTCCAATACCTGCCACAAAATACAGTCATGCATTGCTTAATGACAGGGATGTGCCTTAGGCAATGTCATCATTGAACAAACATGATAAGTACACTTAGACAAACCTAGATCGTATAGCCTACCACACTCCTAGGCTGTATGGTATAGCCTATTGACTTTAGGCTACAAATTTGTGCAGCATTACTGTCCTGAATACTGTAAGCAACTGTAACATAATGGTAAGTTTTACATATCTAAACATATAAAAGATAGAGTAAAAAACACTTCTTATAATCTTACAGGACCACCATTGCATATGGGAATGGTTGTTGATAGAAACATTATGTAGCAGGACTGTATATAGCAGCTATAATAATGAAGAGCAAAAATAACTTATTTTATTCCTATTATAAGGACTTCAGAGGAAAGCTCATGTCCAGGTCATCAAAATTGATTAGTAACTATTATATGCAAAACATAGTACCAGACATTTAGAGGAATATAAAATAGTATATAACATAGTTGCAAATCTAGACTAGGGATCAGCAAACTTTCTCTAAAGAGCAAGATAGTAACTTTTTAAGACTTTGTAGGCCCTATCTTCTAAATGTCATTGCCACAAACCGTATGTGAACGAATGAACATGACTGTGTTCCAATAAAACTTTATTTACAAAAACAGGCAGTAGGCCAGACTGGCCAACTCCTGATGTAGTTGAGGAGTCAGGACATGTATATGTTACAAAAACAAAGCCACATCAGAAGACCACCCATGATCAAAAGAGCAGCTCAGGTTATAGTGGCTTTAGAACAGATAAGGGAACAAGAGAATAACTGGTTGAGTGCGGGTAAGCAGAGAAGACAGGCAAGCAACTGCTAGATGAGAAACTACCAAAATCATGGAGATGGAATGCATCTGAGACTGGGTAGGAGTGGTTGGTAAGTAGGGTAGAGTCAAAAGGGGAGAAATTCACAAAAATGCAGACGACAGGGCTGGAGAGGAAGGCTGGGTGAGAATATAAAGGAAGAAGACCATGAGACTGAGTTTTTTGTTTGTTTAATTTTGTTTTTTGTTTTTTTAAGATGGGATTTCACTGTATTGCCCAGGCTGGAGTGCAGTGGCACGATCATGGCTCAATGAAGCCTCAGCCTCCAAGACTCAAGCAATACTCCCACCTCAGCCTCCTAAGTAGCTGGGACCACAGGCCTGCGCCACCACGCTGGGCTAACTTTTTAAAAATTTTTGGTAGAGACAGGGTCTCACTGTGTTGCCCAGGCTGGCCTTAAATTCCTGGGCTCAAACAATCCTCCCTCCTTGGCCTCCCAAAGTGCTGGGATTACAGGAGTGAGCCACCACACTCAGCCAAGTTTTTATAAAACAGAAGTATCTGCCATGACCCCAACCTGGCCAGCACGGTTTGCAATCCACTCAGGAAGTAACAACCTAATGGCACCCTTTATGAGCTGGGTTGCTAAATTCCCATCTGGCCTTAAAGAAGGAAGTTGAATTCAGTGATTGCGATATGGGAGCCAAGTGGCACCACATTAGCATTTGGTATTTATTTTGAGTGATACAATGTGTCTTATGAAAAATGGGGCTGGGCGCAGTGGCTCACACCTGTAATCCCAGCACTTTGGGAGTCTGAGGCAGGAAGATCACCTGAGGTCAGGAGTTCAAGACTAGCCTGACCAACATGGTGAAACCCTGTCTCTACTAAAAGTACAAAAATTAGCTGGGCGTGGTGGCTCACGCCTGTAGTCCCAGCTACTCGGGAGGCTGAGACAAGAGAATCGCTTGAACCCGGGAGGTGGAGGTTGCAGTGAGCTGAGGTTGTGCCACTGCACTCCAGCCTGGGTGACAGAGCAAGACCCCATCTCAACAGACGATAAGGAAAATAAATTAAAAAAAGAAGAAGAAAAATGGAGATCTGCTCACCACCCATCATCTGTTCTTACTCTCACAAGCAGGCTTGTGCCGAGGCCTGGGGATCTCAGTGTCTGTAAGTGAGAAGACTGGCAAAGATTTGCTAAAATAAGTTACCCTGCTGATGGAGAGAGGCTGGACCTTAAGAGAACCCTTCCCTCCAGGAGCAGCTGAGAGACTCTATCCCTGGGAGAACGTAGGAGGCGAGGCTCTATCCTTGGGAGAAGGTAGGAGCTAAAACTCTAGGGACAGAATAGAAATTTGGCCTGGGACCTCCCTCTGACCCTCTCCTTCCCTAATCTCCAACATACCCTCTATCTATTTTCCTGAATGAGTTGACCCTAGCCCAATTTCAGTTTAGAAAGCAATGTCAACCAAATTGGCTCTAGGGAAAATATTAGTGACTAATAAAGTCAAGCAAAGGTGCTCATTCTTACTAGTAACCAAAGACTTGGAATACCTTAGAAGGGGATTACAAGTGGAAGGTCCAAAAGCTATCTAAAAAGGGTTCTGCTGTTCAAGTTGAAATTATGATATGGAATATCATATGATGAGCATATCTCAAGATACAAATGACTTAGATTTTAATCCCAAAAACATATGAAATAAAGGACATTAATAAGAATACATAAATGTATTAATGTACAATACAGTACATTCATAAGAATACTGATATTTAGGAGCATACAAACAGCAAGGTTTACTGGAATATCAGAATCCTGGAAACCTGCATAGCAGCTACAACTAGAATTCAAGTTCAACCTCACCCTGGGCTGGACCAGCAGATCTCAAAGTGTGGCCTCCAGATCAGCAGCTGCTGCATCACCTGGGAATGCATTACCCATGCAAATCCTCAGCCCCCACCCCAGATGTACTGAATCTGAAACTCCATCCAAATTACTCCTCTGCAAGAGATTTCCAACTGTGTTCTCTGGATATTGCTTTGTCAGGGACAGGCTTTAAATAAGATGCCCTCTGTAGGTAGGAGAGATTCTAAATCCTCATTGACTTGCATGGCTCTTTTATGTGCCAAATTGGAAATACCAATTGATTTGGATGGAACTCCCCAAATCTGTATTTTACCAGACCTCTGGGTGATTCTGGCACACCCAAAGTTTGAGAGCTACTGGTCTATCTAGAATACATAGTGTCCTTTTTCCAAAGCAGTTGTCCTTACCATGACCCAAAGACCCTCGCTCAATAGATTCGTTTGTGTGTGCGTGTGTGTGTGTGTGCGTGTGTGTGTGTGTGTGCTGAAGTTCCTCTGGTTTAAGAGCAACTACTATGCCAGACCTCTCAAAACTGGCTGCACAGTGAAATTCTTCCGAGAACTTTAAAACATTCTGGTGGCTGAGTTCATCCCCAATTCTCATTGGAAATACAGTGTGGCCAGGAGAACATGTCAGAGTTCCTGGGTGACTCTAATACACTGCCAAGATCATTTAACCTGCAGAAGAATCACGTGAAAAATTTGTTAAAACAGATTCCTCAACCTGACCTTCCAGAGATTCTCCAGGTTTAGGATTGAACTCCAATATTTTCATTTCTATTTAGCTCCCAGGCCATGTGCTGGCCTGCAGACCACATCTCGAGTAGTCTTGCTCTAGGAGGAATACATTTACATTTTAGATACCTGAAATCAACTTTGAATTGGGATGGCCAACTTTCCTCCATCTGTTCCTCCTCTAAATTCCTATAAACTTACTTTTCTTTCTAGTGGATCCTCCAATTAAGTTATTAACATCTTATAGAGGCAAGATCTATGTTTTCCCCATCTTTGGGTCATTCCTAGCACCAAGGGAATTTTACATAGAGTAGTAGGTGTTCAGTTGAATGATACAGTAGAATCCCTGAGCTGCTTTCGGGTGTTCATTTTCTCCCTACCGATCTGCTATCCAGGTCAATCCGTTATGGCACTGATCTCATGGAAAAGAATCAAGGCATCTATTTTTTAAAGATGACGTGAAGGTAAATATACATCCAGTCCTAGAGATTTAGGTTGCTGAGGAGGCTGTTCCAATAATACCCCAGATGAAGTACAGCCACCTGGAGAGGTTTTGGCATCCATGCAAACCTACTGCTGAATTCGTTCCTTGAAGACATTCATTTTAGAATGGTATTTCCAATTTGGCATATAAAAGAGCCATGCAAGTCAATGAGAATTTAGAATCTCTGCTATGTACGAAGGGCATCTTATTTAAAGCCTGTCCCTGACAAAGCAATATCCAGAGAACACAGTTGGAAATCTCTTGCAGAGGAGTAATTTCTCTAGAAGCAGTTTTAGCTATAGCAGTGACTGGAACGGCAATGAGCTCCCTGAAATACATCCAAATTTTAGCATTCCACTTTGCTGGGCTGCCTTCTTCAGAGCCCAATCATAGGGATGGAACTTAATAATGAGTTCATTTTTCTTGCCACACTAGAGCAATTCAGTTGCAATGCTATTTCCAAGATGCACAGTGCCACTGAGTTCCTTCTCCTTTATTTTTCCTTTAAAGCTGGAGCCAAGAGTAGAGCCCCATGTCAGTCTATATGGGCTGCTATAACAAGATCCCTTAGACTGGGTAATTTACACAACAGCGATTGATTGCTCATAGTTCTAGAGGCTGGGATGTCCCAGATCAAGGTGCCAACAGACTCAGTATCTGGGGGGGGGCTTGTTCTCTGCTCCATGGATGGCACCTTCTTGTTTCCCTGCATGGTAGCAGGGAAAAACAGGTTCCCAAGGGCTTCTTTCATGAGGGCACCAATATCACTCCTGAGGGCTCCACCCTCATGATGTAAGCATCTCCCAGAGGCCCCATCTCCAACACCAGTTCACTGGGATTTCATTTTAACACACAAATTTGGGGCAGAGGCAAACGTTCAGACCATAGCAGCACATAAATATGTAGCATGACACTATTTCAACATGGACTAATGATAAAAACACGGATTGTTTTTATTTACTTGGCTACTTGTATAGAATGGGCCAAGAAGCTCGGAAGAGGGGACTGGTGAACATGGAAATAAAAAGTAGTTTGGAGGCTACTAAGTTATAAAAAAAGTATTAACTTGTTTTTTTTTAATGAATTGAGTTAATTTTCTGAATCACCTTTCTCATCTGGGAGTACCAGGGAAATTCTGTCAAGGAGTCTCTTGGCCTTTTGTCAGGGGACTGGACAAGAAGAAACTGCATTTAGTATTTTATCTGATCAGACAATACTATCAGAATTATCTTCTTCATTGTAAATATAATGGCTAGATAAGGGTATAGCTTGAGAGGCAGCACAGTATCATATCGAGGAACATGGACATTAGAGGTAGATTGCCTGGGATCGAAGGCGGGCTCTACCATTTACTCATTAGGTGACTCTCAGCAATTTAACCTTTCTAAGCCTCAGTTTCCCCATCTGTACCATGGGCCTCAAAATGACACCTATTTCATAGTACTATTTGGAAGAGCACCTGAGACAATTATATACTATATGTACATGCACATACATACATACACATATACACACACATACGTCATATGTGTAATATGAACACATCTAACTGTATTCTGGTTATAAAAGCACTTTTATTTTGGATTTCTCTCTCTCAAACCCGCAAACCCTGCTTTCCTAAGGACACCTGGCCCAGAAATGGAAATCACACTTTTTCTTTATTTTATTTATTATCTAAAGAAACCCACAGACTACAGACAACAGTTTACTTAGAAGGCTCCGGGCTTTAGGAATCTAGATATCCAAGTTGAAAGTCAGCTTCCTGAAACATGGAGAGGGTGACCTCTGGGGACACTCAGGGGCCCCTCCTTCCAGACCTCGGGCACTGTCACTGAGAAGCAACTCCCTTGGGGAAGGGGGGCTGGTGATCATAGTGGTTGAGTCAAGTTATCAGACGCCACATAGCTTATGAGAGTTTAAAGTCTCTACCACTGCTAACCACAAACTGCCCATCTGAGCATGAGCCAGTTGGCCTCCCTCCCCTCTCCCCTGGCTACTTAATTGCTCACAAATTCAGCAAATTGCAGAACCAGCCTCTAGGGGGCACCAGAGACCTTTCCATTCAGAGCCCAAAATGCCACTCCAGTGGCAGCAGAGTAGGGCATCCTGCAGCTGGAGCATGGTCCAGTGTCTCTTGTGCTTTTTTTTTTGCCAACTGAGGCCTGAAGTGTATTTGATTTAATTTGGGTAGGATGGTAGAGGGTTCCTTTTAACAGTGTTTTTACTGTGATTTCTGTAGCATCTGCTCAAGAAAAGTTATTTCTTTCTTTTAGATATAGAATTTTTATCATTGGCACATTTACTCAAATCACTTCAAAAAACATTTGCTACACTTCTACTGTGTGCAAGAGTGTCCTGGGAATACAAAAAATAAAAAGTCATGGTTTGTGCTGTCACAGACTCATTCTAGAGCAGCGTGGTCCCACAGAACTTTCTATGATGATGGAATGTTCCACATTTGTGCGGTCCAGCTCCACAGCCATTGAGCCACATGGGGCTCTTGAGTACCTGAAAAACAGCTGGTGGGATGGAGGAACTGAACTTTTAACTTGAAGTAATTGGGGTTCGTCTACGTTTAAATAGGCAGATGTGGCTAGGAGCTACCATACTGGACAGCACAATGTATTAGTTTGGTGCAAAAGTAATTGTTGTTTTGGCCATTTTTAAGTAGACTGGAAACCCTGGCTACTTAAAGTGTGACCCACAGAGCAGAAGCATCACTACACCTGAAAGCTGGTGGAAATGTAGATCTCTGACCTTAGCATAGGCTTCCTAAATCAGAAACTGCGTTCTAACAAGATCTCCTGGTGCTCTCCATGCACAGTTAAGTTTAGGAAGTTAGGAGATGTATATGAGTGGTTCTCATCCTGATTGCACTTCAGACACAACTGAGGAACGTTAAAAGATGCTGAGTCTAGGTCACACCCTCCACCCAGAGATTCTTAGGTTAATGGTTTAAAGGCTTGGCCTGAACGTGGAGAGTTTTTAAAGCACTCTGGGGATCCTAATAACAATTTGAAAACCATCCCAGCATCAGAGTACGGTGGCTCCAAAACTGGAGGTCACCAGGGATGCTTGTCAAAACATAGATTGCTGGCTCTAACTCACAGTTTCTGATCCATGGGTCTCCGTTGAGCTCTAAGAATCCTCGTGTTTAACAAGTCCCCAGTAACGCTGATGCTGCTAATCCAGGAGCCACACTTTGAGAACCACTGGTCTAATCACTTTTAAAGATGGGCTCCAGAAATGAACCTAAGATGAGTCTTGGACCTGCCACGTACTTAGACCCTGAGCCTCACCTTCCCAAACTGTAAAGTTGGGCTATGAATATTTACTCACTGAGTTATTGTAAATATTAAGTCAGAGAATGACTATGAGGTGCTGGGCACAGTGCCTACTTTGAATAAGCAATCAATAACGGTTCATCTCTATCATGATCCTAAGAAGACTCACTCATTCTTTCATTCAACAAATATGAACTGTGTGTCCGGCACTGTTCCAGGTACTAGGGACATAGCCAAAACCAAGGGGGCTACAGTCCCTGCCACATTGCTATTATGGAACCTGCATTCCTACCTGCCAGTACAAAGCAGGCAGTATATGTTGCTTCTATAGCACGAATCCTAAAAGCACAGTAAAAAGGTCAGAGAGGAATTCATTGCAAAAGATGAGAACTGGAAAGCTGCACACAGAGGGTGGAGTCAGAGCTGCGCCCTAATGGGGAGAAGGATTAAAACCTGCGGGGGTGGCGGGGCAGGAACTTACTCATGACAGGCACAGGGCAGTGACAGCAAGAAGATGCAGCTAGCAGTCTAGTGGACCTGGAGCAGGAAGTACAGGGAAAAGGGAGGCAGGACTGTGCATCCGGAGATGCCAACCAGGGTCTCCCTCCCCTCTCTGGCCGAACCATACTATTTGTGTTTGTTTAAATCCCAAACAGTGAAAATTACTGATGTCAGGAAACTGAAACCAGGCCACAGCTTTCAGTCCAGATTATTCTGAACAAGTGCAGAGGCCAGTCAACAGAAGGTCCAGGGATTCACGGATCATCCTGACCCTGCCTGAAGGTGGGGCTCTTCAGCCAAGCAGGTGGCTTTGGGGCCAGACGCTCCACTGAAGCAGAAAAACAACAGAGAGATGCCTGAGCCTTCAGCTGAGCCCTGGGTAGGGTGACCATTAAAAGGAAGAGTGGTGTGCTGATCCCACCCACCTCTTCCTTTAGGAAATTGACCTACCATCAATTCTTTGGCCTCATTTAGGTTTCTCTGTAAACTCCAGAAAGCAATAAGGCATGATTCCTGAAAAAGAGGGCTTGTAGGTGGAAGTTATGCAGACCTAACCTGTTCCCCTCATTCGCTGCAGCCGCACAGGTTGGGGCACCCAAACCTCAGGGTAAGTTACATAAGAACAACAGGTAACAGCAAGTCTGCCTAGTAACTCACCTGTTCCCATGAAAAGAAAAAATATAATGTCACTCCATGGAAGTGAGGGGTATGGGAGGGTCTTGGGTTTCAATAAAGCTTTCCCCAAGGGTCTCCTCCCGTAACAGCCTGGAAAATGTCATGAAGCAGGGCCCTGGAGGGTTCTGAATGATCCCTGGAGCAAAGGACTCCAAAAGGTTCTGCAGAGCTTTTGGCAAATCTGAACAGGGGCCCAGATCCCAGCGTTCCCTCTTCTGGGCTCTAGGATTTCAACAAGTTATTCAGTCCCTCAGAACCTCAGATTCCTCTTTGGAAATAATAATGGGAATAATAATATGCCCCTTTTGGTAGGCAGAACGGTGCCTACATATTAATCTTGGAACCTGTGAATATGGTCATTGACATATCAGGAGAAAATGAAGGCAGCTGGCAAATTAAGGTTGCTGATGGGGAAAACTGGAGATGGGAAGAGTATCCTGGAGTATCCATGTGGGCCCAGTGTAATCACAAGAGTCCTTAAAAGTAGCAAAGGGGGGCAAAGAAGAGATGGCAGGAAGCAAGATCAGGATGATGCAAGGTGGGGATGCACCCTCACCTGCTGGCTGTAAAGGTGGAGGAAGGGGCTGTGAGCCAAGGGGTGTAGGCAGGCCCTAGAAGCTGGAAAAGACAAGGACATGGACTCTTCCCTAGAGCCTCCAGAGGGACCCATGTTGGACTTCTCACCCGCAGAACTGCTTGGAAATAGAAAACTACTACACCATGTTGCAGGGATGTGAGGCTGAGGCTCGGCACACTCAAGTCCGTCCGTCCATCCATTCATTCTTTCTTTCTTTCCTTCCTTATTTCCTTTTTCTTTCCTTCCTTCCTTTTTCTCTTTCCTTTCTTTCCTTCCTTTCCCTCCCTCCCTTTCTTTCTTCTTTCTTTTCTTTCTTTTCTTCCCTCCCTCCCTCTCTTCCTCCCTTCCTTCCTTCATCCCTTCCTTACTTTTAAAGCAGGGTTTACTATGCTGCCCAGGTTGGTCTCAAATGCCTGGGGTCAGGGATCCTCCTGCGTCAGTTCCCCAAGAAACAAGACCACTTTCTTCTCTAGGCTGGTATTAGCTTCTGCTCCACACACGTTAGGCTTCATTCTCCCTGTCTTAGCTCATCATTGCAGCCTCCACTGAGCCCCAGCCTCTCGCAGAAGCCTATCCTCATTCTCCCACCCACGTGAGCTCGCACTCCTCTGAACTCCCACGGCCTTTACAGCTTGTACCTTGCAATTACGGACTTAATTATATAGTGGGTAGTGTTACCTGCTGTCACTGCAGCATGTGTGTTTATTTTGGTTCCAAAATGAGATTGAAACCTTAGTCTCAAACAGGAACACTGTTTTGTCCTTTTGCTGTTGTTGTTTCTAGGCACCTGTGTTTTTTTTATATAATCCTGTTTTTATTGCCTTCTGACACAAAAAAGGACTGCCTGGGCTTATATTGATAAGCAGATACCCTACAGCATTGCAGTTGCCCTGTGATTGGGCATTAACTCATTTTTCTAGTTCCTAGCAGAGTTTCTATTTTCTAGCAGAGTTTACTGAAGGTTTTAAGGTTTAACGTCTAAGGCCAGTTCTGACACTGACAATAGAATCAATTCTATGGTTTTCCAATGATGGTTCCAATGACCATGCCCCTTATCATACCCTGATTTCATCAAAGAATGGGATGGCATTGGAAATCACAGTGCCACTAGGATACAGGGTGGCCCCACATGTGTTCCTCTCATCCCAGTGCTGAGTGCACGGTAGGTAATACAAATGGGATAGAAAACTGGCTGGTGAGTGCATCATTACTTTCTTCCTACTCCCTTCTTTTAATACCACAAGATCACCCTCAACAAAAACATACACACGAGCAGGCCGTGGTGGCTCAAGCCTATAATCCCAGCACTTTGGAAGGACAAGGTGGGTGGATCACTTGAGATTAGAAGTTCAAGACCAACCCGGCCAACATGGCAACCCTGCCTCTACAAGAAATACAAAAATTAGCCGGGTGTGGTGATGTGTACCTGTAATTCCAGCTAGTGGGGAGGCTGAGACAGGAGAATCACTTGAACCCAGAAGACGGAGGTTGCAGTGAGCTGAGATGGCGCCACTGCACTCCAGCCTGGGCAACAAGAGCAAAACTCCGTCTCAAAAAACAAAAACAAACAAAATCATATACAGAAACAGAGGCAGCACAGCCCATGACCTACCTTGGGGATACATTTGCAAAAGAGAATGAGACAGACCAACAAATGAGTTCTCCTTGGAGCACGTTATTCAAATCTCAAAATAAGATACAGCTCTCATTTCAAGGTACATTTATTTCAGTGAGGTTGGGATTTGTAAGGGAAACAAAATGAATACATTGGTGTGTGGGGACAGGAATTAAAATAAGCAGCGACTTGCCGCCTGCCGACAGGAGTATCCTCACATCCGCTGCCTTATTTTTTATTCCATTCTGGTTTGTTTTCTCTTGCACTGCTTTAAAATATGATAGCTAAGTTAGAAAGAGAGGCCAGGGTAATCCTGGCTTCTGTTCATTAATCTTGTATGACGTATGTGCTGTTTTACTCACATTACCTCAGTGAATCCCTATGAAGTAGTGCTATAATTAGCCCCACTGTACAGGTGAGACAACTGAGCCTGAGACAGACAAAATGCTCATGCTGAGTGACCCATCAGCAAGTGTTTGAGCCAAGATATGGACTGAGTTGGTGGAGTTCAGAGCTGAGCTTGAATCTACTCTGCTCTAATATCTAGGGATGTGTGTAAGCCCCAGTCTCTCCATCGCAGATGGAGCAGGTCGGATCTCCAAGCTGCTGAGGGGTACTGGGACTCAGGAGACACCAGGCTAGCTCTGCATCCTTCTGGTCTTCCTGGCATCTCTAGAAACTCGAGGTGGGCAAGGAGGAGGGGGAAAGAGGAGCCAGGAGAACGCACAGTCTTAAGTAAGATCTGTTCCCTCTCTTCCTGCTTGGAGTGAAGCCCCTTATGAGTAAGCACCGATGGAAGGATACCAACACAACGCAGCGAAGCCAGCCCTGTCATTCCCTACCCAGGCCTCCCAACCACCAGTCATCAAGGGTAAGGACAGAGACAGAAGAGCAGAGGAAGAGTGTGGACGTCAAGTCAGACCACGTCTTGGAGAATACACCCCTCCCGCCACTCCCAGGTAATGTGACCTTGGACAAGATTGTTAATCTCTCTGAGCCTCAATTTCCTCATCTGTAAATGGGGAAATGACAAGTCCTGCTTCATAGGTTTGCTCTGAGGATTGAGTGAGTCCACGTATGTATGTGAGGGGCTTCTCAGAGTGCCCATCACATTGTAGAAGCTGAATTCATATTAGTTTTTCTATAAGTACACTACTATATGCTCTAGGATGATCTGTGCAATAACTATATTCTATATTATATAACATGCAATCATATGCTGACAACTGAAAACTAAACTTGGTGTAGGGAGTGTTCTGGGAAAGTTAAGGGCAGGGACCCTGCATTCACTCTGTTTTTTATCTCCCACAGGGCCAGCTACTGCACAGTCCTGTACCCGCAGCAGGGCCAGGAAAGTTTGTGCAGGAGGCCTAGGTTAGACTTCAGTTTCCTGCATCATATCCCAAACCTTAGCCAGAGAAGGCAGCACCCTTCCACTTTCCGGGAGAAGGACAGCCATGCCTGGAACATCCGTATTTAATGGGATTATTTCTTCTCCTTCATAAGTCATATCTCATGGGAATGTTCATTTTCTCTCTGGCAGCTCATCAGCTCATCGGTACAATAATTATTTCACAATGTAAGAACCCATGTATTAAATCAGATGAGAACTGAACTCTTCCATCACAGGGAGATCCGTTTTAGATCTCACCCAAGGAGATTTTGTTACCAAAGAACCAAAAGCATTTCATTAAAGGTGCTTTCTCCTACAAGAGGAGAGAGGTTATTTTTTATTTTTCTTATTATTATTTCATAGCCCAAAAGGTTATTGTTCTACGCGTTCAACTTCAATAGCACTTACACGATTCCTGACCATACCATATCATTTACTTCCTTATTAGATTCAGTGTTTCCTGCTTTGCCCACACTGCAATATAGGAGGGTAGGAGGATAGACCTCTACTTCTTCACTGTTGTTTCCCAATCATCAGAAATGGTGCCTGACATATAGCAGATGTTCACTAAACATGAATATACAAATGGAAGCACATTTAGAGCACCTTTCTTTTGGAAAGCAACCACAGTCGATACAAAGATGTATCTCATTAGAAATTCATTTCAACCTCTTTTATTTCCTGTTCAATTATTTTTCCCCCTTTCTCTGTTTGTGCCAATAGATTTTTTTATGAGATCAGAATGTATCTCCAGAAATCAAAATTAAATCATCCACAAGGAGGCCACAGATTTCAAAGCATACCAGAACTCCTGGCCCTAAAATGCTTTAGGGAACATGGCACTCACAAGGAGGCTCAGCTCCAATAACTTTCCTGGGGCATGTTCTGCTCACGGCAGGGGAGGATGTCTCCACCACATGCACAAGGGAGCTCTTCCACTGCTCAGGCCCACGGGGGACCAAGAGAGAATGGACACTGGCAGAGAGTGAAGATTAATGAAGTGTGAGAATAGAAGATCATTTCCTTTAAACTCCCATTCCTCAGATGGGAAAACTGAGGATCCAGAAAAGCAAAGGGGTTGTTCGAGTGCACAGGGTAATTAAGCACTGCCAGGTGAAGAAGGCAGATCCCACCTCTCCCCTTCTCCACTGATTTCCCTGTGTGTGCGTGGATATACGTTTGAACTTGCAGCAACAGGATGTTTTAAAAGGAGTCCCAGTGAACAGCTCATCCATAATTTTGACTCAGAGATACTGCTGATAGAATTTTACTAGCTTCCCTATCCACCCCAACGATCGAGTTCCCAAATTTCCCATTAATGACTCAAGAGCCTTAAAGACTTTCTGAGCTAAAAGATTCTTAGAGATCATCTATCCAAATCTTTATCTTATAGATGAAAAACAAAGGGCTGAGTGAAGAAAAGTGAGCTCCCAGGTCACAAAACCAGTTAACAGTGAAGCTGCAGTGGCTGGGACCGCTGGCACCCAGGCACATGTAAGTTACACTGAGGACACTTCTCAGATTTGCTTGGCTCTACTAGCCTTATCGGGATAAGGAGAAAATAAGGAGGAATCAGGATACAGTAAGCAAAAACCCAGTCTAAACAAGCATATCTCAGGTCCAGAATGAAAACTTTTCCTTAGAGCAAGAGAATATAATTCTAATGAGAAAAGTAGTAGCAAAAGAAATTTTTAGGATATGGACACAAACACACATGTATGCATGCAGACGTGTGTATGTGCATATAATATAGAGATTACCACACATACTATATTCGGAAGATGCTTATTTTTAAAAAATACTTGACAGTAGATACATAATAAATTTACAGTGCTAGCAATGGCATCAAAATGGATTACTAGTGGAAACTTATCTTGGCATAACATTTTTTTAAAGTTATCCATCAATGTCTGCACAAAAGAAAACATACATATTCTTTGAACCAGCAATTCGTCTTCCAGGAACATGGAACTACTGATAGATATAGAATTATACAAATATACAGATAACAGTGTTTATTAAACCATTGTTTCTAGCAGCAATAAAAGGAAAAGTAAAACATTCAGGTGGTCTATCATTAGGGTTATATACTGAATAGACTGTGATATAAACAAATTATGGAATTTTATGCAACTGTTATAAAATGAGTTATCACAGAGCTGAAGGGATGCCCATCATGATTAATTAGAAAGCCAAACTGTCATTATTTGATACAATTTCTTACAGAAACACCACCATCTCTAAAACACTATTATGCATGCACATCCATGTTTGTTTGTGGTGGAATGAGTGTGAAAAGATGTGAAGCCCTGGGAACCCTTGGTGTCTAAAGGAGTGATAGATGCAAGGGGAAAAAATGATGAATGGGTTCTTCACACATCTTTGTTTTCACTGATTACAAAGCATGCATATGACTTTTTAAATAATTAACCTAAGTCAAAAATCCTAAAAATAAGGACAGAAGAAACCCATAGATAGTCCTCCAGGTTCTGTTTCAGCCACCCTTCTTCCCTGGTAGACCCAATAACAGCAGGAATACTCTGAATTAAGAGAAAAAAAATGAAATCAACACAGCAATAAGAAACTTGAAGTTGTCTCTCTCCGGGCTGCCATGACTATCTGGTCAAGTTACTTTCCACCTAAAGTGTTCTAATCCTGGTCTGGGAAGTGCCCTGTACAGCACAGCCCAGCAACACTCTCCCCTTAACACAGAAAGGACTTCGGTCTCCTGTAAGGTGAGAGATGACTCAAGAAGCTTCATCACTCCCTGCCCTCCAAAGAACCTTGTACCTATAAATAGACCAAGCAGAACCCACTTTTCGGAAGCAGACCGAAGCTAACTTTGGCAGGCAGTCCTCTGGGGTGCCTGAGCCAGCCACTTGGAATGTTGGCCTTACCCTCATGGGCTTCTTAATCCAGTCCTGACTCTAAGGTCCTGAATGAAAAGTGACAGAACCATGAACATAAAGGCCCTGGCTGTGACAGTGATGACCACTGGGCTTTGACAATGATAAAACCGTTATTACCTGAAGCATGAACTGTGCAAACCCTTTGGGGCTAGTGCTCCAAGGAGAGCTGCCACCATCAAACTTCTAAAACTCCAAGAGCGTTGTTCGCACTAATATATACAATGTTCTTTGTAGGGAGACAGCCCCCTGGTCCACTGCAAATTCTGTCCTTCAGCCATGACTCAGGAGCCAGGAAGGAGATGGAAAGAGAGGCTGACTTACCAAGCCAACTTCTGTTTAAGTACACAGACACAAACACGGGGGGCACTGTGAAGAAATCCACTACAGAGTTCACTTCCAGCCAGAACCACAGCTTATCGTTGGCTGCAATAAACTGGGGGAAAGAAGAAACAAGAAAGAGAAAAAAAAAGCATGAGGAGCATGGTGCCAGCATTCAATGTACACTCTTGTTGTCAAAGAGTAAGTTGTGACTTTCATGGGGGTCTGGAGGGACAGGTCATGTCCTTCTCATATCTATACAAAGCACATGCTTTTATGGTCAGATACACACGTTTTCTAGTGCCCCAGATAGCCCTATATAGACTAACTATATGCTATGTTAGTCTTAGAGAAAGATCAGGCAGTATATTTTTCTGTGGTTTCCAACCACTTCATAGGGAAGATTGGGTGATTTTACTTTTATTAGACTCATTCATATAAATATAACTGTAAATAAAGTACATATGTATGCATTTACACACACACATGCGCATGCAATTCTATCTACTCTTTTCACCCCTCTCATTCACACTCACAACTACTCTCTCAGGGCTCAGCTAAGTGAACGCTGCTAAACATAATTTTAAGAACTGAAGAAGTTTTTTTCTATTTAATTTTGTTTTATTTTTTTTGAGATGGAGTCTCACTCTGTGGCCCAGGCTGGAGTGCAATGGCATGATCTCAACTCACTGCAACCTCCACCTCCTGGGTTCAAGCAGTTCTCCTGCCTCAGCTTCCTGAGTAGTTGGGATTACAGGCATTCACCACCATGCCTGGCTAATTTCTGTATTTTTAGTAGAGATGGGATTTCAACATGTTGGTCAGGCTGGACTCGAACTCCGGACCTCAGGTGATCTACCCACCTCAGCCTCCCAAACTGTTGGGATTACAGGCATGAGCCACTGCGTCCGGCCTATTTCTATTTAATTTTTAAAGGAACATGGCATTGTGTGAATAGAGAGATGAGAAACAATCTACCAGTAGAGACATCACCATTTTTTTTTCAATTCCAAGTTCTCCCCCTTGAAACAAAACTGATGTGAATTCCAGAAAATGCTTAGCTAAGGAGAGGGCTCTCTCCCAGACTGAAAATCAGAATGCAGGTGTGCTGTCTTCCTGGAAACATTGGGTTTTATCTTGGCTATGAGAGCAGATGCTGATGGGGATGACCCCTGGGTCCCAGACTGAAACACCCCATGTGATACTGAACAATGTTGCACAAACTTACCCGTAAACCAAAGTAGAGAAGGAAGAACACGTTGAAAGCCATGTCGATCTGTAATGTGAAATCTTTGTAGAAATTCTGGCAGGATTCTATTGGGCTATTAGACAGGAAGAAGAAAAAGCAAGTGGTAAATGACAAGCAGTATCATCCAGTTTCCCATGATGCTGAGAAGTGGCAGTGCTCAGGGTAGACGATGAAATGAATATTCATAAAAGAAAATATTGGTCTTTCTGTCTCCTGAGATCATCAAGCAAGCATTGCCAAGGGGACCTTCCATTCAACCATTCAAGAACTACTATTCTTTTATTTGTTATTTTTGGAATTATGATACTTCTATCATTTTTTATCATCATTCAGCAGTTGAACTAAGAATCTAAAGAGGATCATGCAGATATCTTGGAGGAAGGACAAGCAGGAGAGGCCTCCAAATACCTTAATTTAATATTAACCCTTAAAGAACTGATTTCTTTCTTTGAGAGGATCCATACCAAAGCTAACACACAGTTGCTCATGCCCTCCAACACATCAGAAGTGGGGCCCATTTTCAATTAAACACAATGGTTGTATGTTGGACCTTACAAAAACCATTAGTTGATTAACAAATACAGGACCCAGAGGCATCTCAAAAAAGCTAAAGAGGAGAGGATCCTGGGTGATGTTCTGGTAAGATGAAGCATGGACTTTCTGTGCAGGACTCGGATCTGGGAAAAGAAGCATTGTCCAACGGGTCAAATTCAGATCATCAAACCAAAATGTTGAAGCAGTACTCTAAGGGTTAATTTTTTTTTTTTTTTTGCATGCATGGTAATTGACTTGGTATACGTGTGTTGAGCAGCCAATGCGAATCCCCAGCACACTTGACATCAAGAATCACCAGTTCAAAAGGGTACTACTATACAAACTGGTACAAGACTTCTGTGTGCTTTCCCATGTCAAATTGATCAGAGGATCAATGTGTGGAAAGTCCCAAGGCTTGGGCTGGGTGGAAAGCAGGAAAGCTTCACAAACATCTCAAAGCTGTGAATGGAAATCCATATTATACACTGTGATCAGTAGGTAAATAGTAACACCCAAGCCAGGAACATGAAGGTGAGGTGAGGGAAAGGAGATAGAATACCAACAAAAGCAGAACACTTTCCCCAAAGGGAAGCGACATAGACCTCCTCCCTCTGGGAGAGGGCCAGCTTGAGAAATGCAAGATGAAGGCATTTCTGTGTAGTGCCACTTTGGAAATCACTGATGCGATACCAGTTAGTATAGTTGCACTTCTGCAAGGACAATGCTTGGCTGTTCAACAGGCAAGAATCTGCACAGTAGAGGAACTCAGGGCCCACTCGGAGGCAGGGTGAGTCAATCTCTGGGAATCTCCAATCATGTTCCATGCACCGGATTTACCCATTCTTCATCTCTACTACAAGTCAAACATGCCCTGTGTCATCTCCCAAATCCGTGGAAAAGTCTCCAGACAAGCATTAAGAGTAACCTATATTTGCATTCACAAACTAGGCAAACTGAATAAAAAATAACACTGAAAAAGTTCTTTAAAAAAAAAAAAAAGACAATTGCCAGGTTTTCACTAAGGTAGGGAAGTGGGTAGAAAGACAGCATGGAATTTGGTTAGTCCAATGCTGAAAGGAGACACAAGCAAGGAAGCCAAACATCACAGCCTGCCGCGGCCCTAGGCCTCCTCTCCTATACAGGTACTGATTTAGATGCAAAAGGGAAAATCCAGGCTACAGTGAATCGGTGACGCTTCTGCAATTCTCACACCAAACAAGACCCAAAGGTCCATGGGTGTCAGAGTTTCCAGCCACTCTAGTTGCAGTGAAAAATGTACATGAACTAGGTTGACCAGAAATCCTATAGATTCCAGGTTGAAGAGACAATGCATCTCCATGCTACGCAAGCCACAGGCAGGATACATTACTAAAGAATAAACATGTGTGTGTTTGCGTGCGTGCGTGCATGCATGCGTGTGTGTGTGTGTGTGTGTGTGTGTGTGTAAGAGAATAAGCAGCAAGGATGGGGAGATCTGTAGGTAACTGCTGTACTCAGGTGCTCATTTGTGCCAGCGGGGACTCACTTAGCTGTGATTTATAAATTCATATTCATCAAGATTGATGTATACCCAGTCAAGGGGAGAGAAAAAAACACTTGGTTCCCAAGACTATCGTGGAAAACTTACTATTGCTTCACCAAGGCCAAAACCTTACTGTTGCCCTCACAGTCATTACGGGTGTAGTTATTGGTGGCATATCTGGGGCCATCGTGAATTCCCTAGCTCCTACTAATCCTGTGGTTTCTGTGGTTAATTTGGTGGTAACCTAGACATACATGTAATTGGAAAAGTATTTGTTAGGCTGTGGTAGAAAATGGAATAGTTGGGGCAGAGATGTGAGCTGAATGCTACAGAGGACATTAGGATTCAATATGAATGGAAACAGGTATTGAGAAGAGCATAAGGAATCAGCTGCAGTGACTTCTCCACTGTTTCTTGCCTTCCTGGTCCTTTCTGTTGTCCCTTCTCATATTCCTCATGTTCAATGGCAATAATGAGAGGGCTTGAAGCTAGAGGATGTGGTATTGAAAAATGCACCTTGACAACACAACTGGTTTACAGAAAACCATGTTGAAGCCATACGGGACCTTTTCTCTAGTCCTTACAAAAAATTTAGAACTGATTTCATTATCGTTTCATGATTATTCCTTGAGTACTAAACTTAGAGCTGAAATACTAAAGGAAGTAAATGATGCTGCTGGTGTAGGTGGCTTTTCCTCTGGCTGAAGCTGGCAGGTAATATGGGCACACCCCAGTAATATGAGGGGGCAGGGGGTGGGCAGAGAAGCAGGAAGCTCTGGGACAAAAGACCCAGGTAGGATGAGTGATCGGGCAATGTATTTTCTATCCCTTTTAGCTATTTCCTGCTTGCCACCAGAGCCCCAGGAGAAATGCTCTGCCTGATTTTTTTCAAGTGGCAGCAAAACTGTTTATCAGATCCCCTCCGAGATAAGTCCTCTGAGTGCCTATAGTTCACAGACTCGCACAATCAGACACCACAGAGTGGAGCTTCCAAAGCACCATTATTTCATTTCCCAAACGGAAACAACCCATGGAGAAGTTCATTGAACCTTTAAAAAGAGAATACATAATTCAACAACAAAAGAGTTGGCCCTATCTACCATGATTTATTTTCCTCCCAAAGAGACTTTATCTTAATAATTAATGCTCCTTGCGGGATGGAGAATGAAATACAAATGCTTCTCCCTTCTTGTGTGAAGTAGGAGGAGTTTCCTTGTCTAGATACACAGAAATTTCAAAAGCTAGCAAAGAAATTGTATAAAAAAACAAAAACAAAGTACACAGGAAAGTGACTCTGGATCACGCACAAACTTAGATTTCTAGTCTGATGAGGCACATCCACTTCGGAAGGCTTTGCATGGGCATATGTTGCTAACAGAAAAAAAAAAAAAAAGTGGAGTTTGATGAACTGAAATGACACTACTTCCGCCTCCAGTAGTAGAAAACTGACTTACCCTAAACTGCTATGGGTTAACTAACCACTTGATAATTAGAGGATTCGAGATACTTGGTAAGTGGCAGACTTTTCATTCCTAGGCTCCCATAGTCCATGAAACAAGTGTGATACTAAAACTATAGGCAAATTTAGCATTTTGACCAGGACTCCATGACTGGGCACCTTCAAGAGAGCCTCAGTAAGAGATGCTTCTTATGGGGTATGGGTTCAGTTGTAGGATAGAGGTTGAAATACAAACTCCTGTTTCCTCTTGGCCATAAAGTAAGTATATCCTCAGCATTTAGATGTCTCCATGGAGGAAAATGAGACTCACCCAAAGTGGGAAATCTTTCTCTTTCCTCATCTACTTAGTAATAGAATTTTCACAAAAGACCCTTGAGCAGGAAGATCCAACAGACCTTCCTGAAGACTGACTTCAGAACTTGTCTTTCCAGAGCACAAGGCAAGTGAGGGCTAACCAGGTTTTCTTTCAGAGGGCAGGAGCTCTAAACATAAAATCTCACTGCTAGCAGTGGTTGCTCTGGGCAACTGCCTCATCTCCAAGAGGGAAGGATTGCCCCTCCCTGCAGCCTCTAAACGTCCCTGGGTTTTCTGCAGTCTGTTTTCCGTCCTCCCTGAGTCTGGCTGCCAAATCCTCTGAAGCTATTTCTCCAGGGTAATGGTTCTCGAACTTTGGCATGTGGTTTGAGGGCTTGTTAGAATCTCGCTGCGCTCCATCCCCAGTTTCTGATTTAGTAGGGTTGGGGTAAGAGCCCTAGATTTTTCATTTCTCTCAATTTCCCAGCTCATGCAGATGCTGCTCATCTGAGATGCCACTTTGAGACCCGCCACTCCCAAAAACCTTTCTTGCAACTACACACTAATTATAGGTATTGCTGCCGGAGAAGATTCTCATTCAGACCTGAACAGAGATAATTCAGTATTTGAGCCTGACCCCAGATAACTAGCTGCATGCCACTTAACTAATTGCTGGGATCAAGAGGTTGAACAGACATTTTCTGTTTCAGATGTGAACAACGGGGTAAAAAAATTAAAAAGATACAGAAAAGTAATTGCAATGCCACTGTGCAAGCTTCACCAGTGGACATTCCAATTAATAATCAGAGGATACCTGCTGAGCACATTTTAGATTAAGATTAAAAGGAAAAATGATGAAGTAGAGATGGGGAGACCATCATCAAGAAGGGATAAAGAAATGGTAAGTAGCTTAAGAATAACAACAACAATAACACACACCCAAGATGATTTAATAGGGAAGGGACTGGCTGAGGAACAAAATAGCATTTTGTGAAATAATTTCCAACATTCAAATTCTCGTCACTCTTGTGGCTAGTCTCTTTTTAAATTGAATGGGGTCCTCTCAATTCCCATCAGGATTATGGACAGGCAGAGTTCAGGCCCACAGTGCCACAGACATGAGTCAATGCAATAAGCCTAATGATTCTAGACTCTTCTAGTCACCTCTATAATGTTGCCAGATTAATTTAATTAAAAGATGTTATTCATCCACCATCACGGTCCCCTCCTGTCTCATACATTAGCTCTAAGCCTGGCTAAAAACTTCCAAAACCTAAACTCATCCTACATTTTCTACTTTATTTGCTGCTGTTTAGTCCAAACCCTTGCCTTCATTATTTCATGAATGTGACCCATGTATTCCCAAATTTTAAATCTATGCTTTCTTGGTGGCCTCTTCAAATGCTCTTTACTCTTTGTGTTCAAACCTTGGGCAGTCTACGAGGCCAGCCTCAAGGCTTGATTCAGCAAACTACTTGTGCCCTCATTGACCTCTCCCATCTCTGAATTCCCATGCTACTGGGACCAAGGAATTCTAAACTCTCTCATTATGTTCATATTCAATTATTCTTCAATTCAATGTAATAAAACCTTACAATCATATAAAATTTGCAAGTGCTATTGCATTTGGTCCTCACAAAATGGCAAAATAAAGGTGCTGTAACCCCCATTTTACAGACAGAGAAGCAGAGGCTCAGACATCTACCCAAGACCATGAAGCCATGTGTTAGGATAGACACCCACTAGCCTTATGCCATACCACTTCCTCTCCAGATAGAGAACAACCTTCTTGGAGAGGAAGAGGAAGCATAAGACACAGAGTCTGCTATCTACACAGCCTTACCTGGAGCTCATGCAAAAATGATGGGGGTTGACTGATTTTTCAAGGAGGTCAAACTGCCCTAGAAAAAAATTCATGTGTCTGTTGGGTGGTCTAGGAAAATGCAGAGGAAGCAGATGTATTCAATCTGTACCTAACCCCAATCCTGCTCTGTTTAGACTGTCATGTGGGACACTAATAACCCCCAGAAGTCCACTTTGGGACCCTGTGTGGGGCAATGGCATCACTAAGACTGATCCCATTGGCTGAGGGGAAGTTCTTCTGCTTACAGAGGAATAACTCTTAGTTATCCATCTGATTAAAGATGAATGATCCTCCAAGTGGCCCAATTTTCTCTTACCCTCTCCTATTCTAGGAGGATGAGGATGAAGATAATAAAAGCTAATAATACTTAGATATTCTGAACTCCTTTAATCATTAACTAGATGATTAATAAGCTTTGCTTCCCATTAGATCCAATCAAAATAAATAAAAAAGATGGCATCATATAGAGACGGATTTGATAGACCCTATCTATAACCAAGAAGGAGTAGGTCTAAGTGACCTGGAGTTTTCCTGGCTACATCTAGATACACTGGATAAACTAAGTGCCTCCGTTTTCCTGCCCACAGAACTGGAATAAAAACATCTAGCCAGCCAGAATATTATGAGACACAGTAATTTTAAAAGAGAGGCAAGTCTTTACAATGTACTTCAAACTAGAAACTGATATTATTATTCACAAAATGTAAGATCTCAGAAAAATATTTTGTGAGCTAATAACAATAATGGATTTAGTGTGAATGACATAATGCTAATTCATCATCGAGAAAGCAATAATATTTATATAGAACATTTTCTCCTGAACTGGACAGCACCCCAGGATTGCCACGATCCTGACTGGATCCAAGCTAAAAGTCTTGTATTCTTTTGTTTTTCTGCATGCCACCATTTTAATTACCTTCTCATAGCTGTGTACCTAAGAGTTTATCTTTCTAATATTGATTCTCCTCATGTTTACACTGGATGGGGCATGTATTCGACAAGTTGTGCAGTTTTAGTTTTACCAAACAGAATAAAGCCTCTTAACTTTTCCCCAGAACATCATGGAGTAGTTATCTTCTAAGATGTGGTTATCTTTGATGGGTCAGTTTGTGGTTAATCATTAATCGATAGTAATAATAACATCAAAATAGGCCCCGCTTTTTTATCTTAAAACATTTTTCTTAGACCTTGAAATGGTTCTGATTTAAATAGAAAACAGGTTTTGTTGCTCTACAGTATTGATCAATTGATCCCATGCCAGCTGGTTATTAAACTGGCTTTATTGGGAAGTCATCAGTTACAGGTTTGTATCAACAGGGCTCTGAATCCTTTGATGGCAGCAGTCTTCTAATTAAAGCTCTGCTCAGTTGAAGAAATGTGATCCAATAGCCACAAACACATGCATTCCATGTTGAAATGAACTGGAGCACACCAGGAAGTAGTATAAAAACCCTCGCAACTCTTTAGAATCCTTTTATGCTCTGTATTCTTGAGTTTTGTAATATGGAAAATCCTGAAACAATGCTAGCAATTGATTTCAGAGCAGTCATAAGGCTCAGGATGTCTACCTGAATAATTATTCCTAAGAATAAAACATTCTTCTAGGAGACAAAGAAAATGACATAGATTGCTGATGGAGAGAATGGAATGGGTCAATTCCTTACTAATTTCTCAATAAAACACATACAGATCATTTGTTTTCATGAAACTCAGGTTGTAAAAACTCTGTTGCTTTCTTATGAAATTCTTTTAAATTTTACCTAATAAGATTTCAGTATCATATCTGAACTAAGAATCCCCTTTCCTATCTTCATTACATATTTTTTATCCAAAAGGGACACAGATAGGCACATGAAGAGCAGAATATGGGCATTACAACTTGACGTCAAAAGTGGTTGGCAGCTAGGTACTTTTAGAATTCAATGGAAGAGTTAAAGTTCCAGCTCTATCATTTACTGGCTATAGGATCTTAAGCAAATAAGTTGACTCTTTCTAACCTTTTTCTATTCTGTAAACTGGAGATAAAGTTACAAATTCCCAGGGTTGTTCTCAGAGTGAATCAGATGACTCAGCACTTAAAAGTGATAGTAATTTTTTAAACTAAGGTAATAACAATAGTGATAATAGTAACTGTTTGTAGAAAATGCCCCCCCAAAAGGCAATCATCCAACTGAACAAAAACTGACAGGATAAATTATTTCTATTCTTTTCATCTAGTTTTTCATTTGTATCTGCTTTATTGCCTCTTTATCTGGTGTTGCATTGTAATCCAAATGCCTAGCAGGCTGTGCATTCAGCTATTGTGAGGTTTAACAAACACCTAGTATAATTCTATGGAGTATTAAAGAAGAAATAGTGAAAATTATATTTCCATGAAGGTAGCCACATAGCCTCATAAATGCTAAATAATTAACCAAGATTTCTTGACAGAGAAAGCCATGAGTCACTTTAATGAGAGGCCACGGGAGTTTGTGTATTCTCCTTTTCCTGGTCTTTTGCAGACATGAGAGCTTTCCTTGTCTGGCTGACTTAGCACAGATCTACATAAGAGGCAGAGATCTGAACCAGTCATATGTCTTAAAAATGTCTCTTGTAAGTTTTCTTCTGTAAGAGCATGTACTTTTTCACTGTTATACTCTTGGAATGATATTCAAGACAACCTACCGACTAACGCTTATTTTCTCCAGCTTATCTGCAGTCTACAGTTATTTCAATCACAGTTGTTCCAGGGTAGAATTAGTGTTCATATTTGCCAGCAACTCTTATGTAATAAATCAGAGTTAAGCTACTATGTAAAACAGAGTCTTGCCAAACAAGCATTGCTTGATTTTAATTTTCACTAAACTGAGGAATCATGACTGACCAATGCTATTCACTCATTCCCCTACCTCCACTGATTCTAGCCAACCCTTTTTTAGGAAACTCTTACGTATCTAGAAGAGGAATAAGAGGGGGTAGATGATTCAAATAGCACTAAATGCATATGCACTAATGCACATAAACCAGAAGACAGAGTGAAAGCTCTTTGAAGGCTGGGTCAATGAGTCATGTATAGGTATAGAGTGGTTCATGGGGGTGGGCACCCACGCAACATGTACACACACAAACATCCTCAGCGTCCCAGCACAAATATGTGCTCTCCACCCAACCCCAACCCCACCCTGGGACCATCCACAAAACAGGACAGCACAGATGAGGTGATTAGAAATGGGGGAGAGGAAGAAGAGAAGTCCCAGATCTGAATGGAGAGCTGAGAAACCAGACACAAAGCCTGGCATGAGGAATGGAACCTCTGACCCCTGGATTCATACTCCTCTCATATCTATAGGAATTTAGACCTAGGGAAGCAAGAATAGACTATTCACGTGATCACTACCTTCTGCTTTTTACGCCTTTTTTCCTGGATGTTAAATATTGCCACCTATGTACTAGGAGGCTGATAAATGATCATCTATAACCAGGGATAGCCAACAACCCCTAGCCATTGGGAAACAATGGCCTGGTACCCACATTTCTGAAGGAGAGA